>NC_073302.1:228090842-228790179 GCF_027595985.1 Sorex araneus
CTGCATTATTTCCAACAACTCCTGTTTGAAAATAGAGCAGTTAGCCTATACAGGCGCATAGTAGGTACCAAAAAACAGATGACTTCAACAAATGAATAAAGGAGGGAAGGAGTCTATAATTAAAATGAGTTAATGCTATGAGAACAGTAATGATAGATTAGGAAAGGATTTTGAGCAACTGTCCAGTAAAAATTGTTGTTTGTATTGAATGAATGAATAATAAGAGTCATCTATGGAATATGACCAGTTCATCATAAGCTTCAAATGATTTATCAGCCTGAGTTGTGTTAATTAGTTACATCCATTCTGTTCTCCAGGCTGCAGAAGAAACAGAATTTCTTTTGCAACACTGCAACATCACCTAACATTACATTTTCTAACTATGCATGGGTAGCAATTTTACTTATACAATACTAATAATGATTTTCTGATTTATTAAAATGTGAAAAATGCTACAATTTTATAGAACTCCCAGAATATTTCACTGGCTGTACTGATCATCTTTGGTTCAAAATCTCAACTGAAACTCTTCACTTTTTCCTTCACCCAGAATCACGTCTGTTCTTTTTATTATTGATTTACAGGGAAAATTTGGCATGCAGTTCACTTACATATGCTGATTCGGGCTTATTGAAGGCAGGTGCACACTTTAATATATGTAGGCACAGAGGTCCCCTTCCATCCTATAAAAGAATACTGAAAATGTTCTCATAAGGAATATCTGTGCTATTTATTCATAAACCTGAAAATCTGAGGCTTTGTATTGCTTTTACAGAATACCATGAACAAATTAGAATAAGCAGAAATAATGTTCCTACATTACTACGGTACCATATTAAACATGTTGAGCCAATATCTGGCCTCTAGTCACTGACTAAAAGAGATCCAGGAATGAATAGTTACCCACCTCTTAGTATTTTGGTATTAATGTTGTACAAACACAGTCATACTATACTATTAGCACTGTAGCACTGTCCTCCAATTGTTCATCGATTTGCTAGAGTGGGCACCAGTAATATCTCCATTGTGAGACTTGTTGTTATTGTTTTTAGCATATTGAATACACCATGGGTAGATTGCCAGGCTGTGTCATACAGGCAGGATACTCTAGGTACTTTGCTAGGCTCTCTGAGAGGGACGGAGGAATCAAACCCAGGTTGGCCACGTGCAAGGCAAACGTTCCTACCCGCTGTGCTATCACTCTGTCCATTACACCATTAGGACAGGTAAACACAAGACCATATGACCATCAAAGCAAGACGTGTTCATGACTCCTCGGTTGTCCAGAAAAGTGAAGCAGCCTCAAAAATGTATTGTTGTTGGTATTAGATTGAGCTATGAGCAGAGTTAATGTGAGAAGATCTCATTGAGTTAACTCAAACATGCCTGCATCATCTTGGTGATTGATCCTAGACGTCCTTAGATGTGCTGTCAGGTGTAAGATGAGCCCAGCTGCAGGTGATGGTATCTGATATGCATAGGCTAATGCAGTAAATGCCTCATAAACAGTGGGTATGCTCGATCTCTAGTAAACTGAAAGAGTAGAAAAAGATGGGAACAGATAAGAACCCTTTGTATGCACTCCCCTAAATATATATATATATATGTATGTATATGTACATATAAGATGTGTGTGTGATGCAGAGCAGAAAATGACACAAAAGTACTAGTTTATTTGTCCATATTCTGGTTTCACAGAATTGGCTCATTCCTGTGTATACGACGAATAGTTAGCCTATATGGGCACATAATAGGTACTAAAAAAAGATGTCTTCAGCAAATGTCTTACAAAGGAATGGGCCAAGATCATCAGCACTTGAATGAGGCATCCATGGATGCACAAACGTGTGATGTAAAGCAGTCTCCAGAGTATTTTATTTACTTCTTTGTGCTTCTCACATTCATTTGAAGTTAACAACTTTACAATAAAAGCTCTTTAGCAAAAACATCTTATTATCCTCTATGCATATCATATGTAGAGTCATGCCCAATAAGAATTAGGAGTGGAAACTTGAAATGTGAGCAGGACTGGCAAGGCAGAGAAGGTAATCTTGAAGAAGCACAGGGATATTAGTCATGATTCTCAAGCAGCATTTTATTGGCACAAATGGGAACTTTACTGACAATAACAAGACTGACTTATAAGACCCTTTTTGTCTTAACTTTTAATTTCTATGCCCTACAATGAATCTACCTGGGTGTCTCAACTTCACCATGCTCAGAGCTAAACCAATTGTTTCCTCTAAAATCTCCATCTCAACCATTTTCCCACTTCTTTTCTCTTGCCTTCAGATAGCCTCCAACTTACCATCACTCCACACACATATTCACTACTGAGACTCACCCAACTTACAAGAATACAATAGCTATTTGTTGAAAGATTACTAAGTATTCCACCAGTGTCATACCTATAGCAGTCAATTTCCACAGCAACTCTGTAAGGTAAATACTATTATCATCCTCATCTTATGGATGAGAAAAGTAATTTGGAAATGGAAACTTAGACTCTTAGCAAGCTAAGATTCAAAACCAAGTCTGCTTGTGTAGGAATTTAGTGTAGTTTTAAGATCTAAAAGAAGGAAGATCAATATTACTCCAACTGGACAAAAGCCTAAGAGATACTTTCACAGACCTCGGTGTACAAGTTTACTACATTAAAAAAAGACCTGCTATATATACACAATGGAATGATACTCCTCTATGATAAAGACAAAATTTGTAATTTTCCACTATCTGGATCAAACTAGATAGTATGATGCTGAGTAAAGTCAGTCAGAAGGAGAGGGACAGACACACCATGATGTTTCTCATAAGTAGCACATAAAGAAACATAAAAAGTGAGTAGCAAATGCCCAAAGGCAACAGAACCTGAGAACTGGCCACAGAACTACGTAAGCTTCCATATTGTGGGTAGTGAGGGGGACACTGGGATAATGACAGAGAGAAGCAGACACTCTAGTATAGAGTGTGAGGTTATAATGTTATACATATGAAACCTTTTCATTAACAGTTTTATAAATCATGGTGCCTCAGATTTTAAAAATAATTAAATTTCCATAAAACACAATGATTAATATGAAGCAGGAACCACATGTATACAAAAGTTTGCTCCTTCTCTTGGACCAGTTTTATAAATATCTAGAATCTCAGTCATCCACATTTCTCTTCTATATGAGTTTTTCCCTTTTCCTTTTATTTTTCCCAACAAGGGTGAGAGTCTATTACATTAGATAAATTGTCAATCCTGGCATCTTTGGAAATCTCTATATTGTAATAAAAACATGGCACCCTTAAATTAACTAAAAAATGCTCTTCTCAACTGTCTTTCAAAGACAAAATTCAGCCCAGTTCTGTGGTTCAGTGGTAGAGTGTGGCTTGCATGTATGTGGTCACAAATTATATTACTACCAATATGATTACTAGTGCCACAACAAATACAACAAGGTGCTGGAAATTCACAGCATACCACAATAAAGTGTATAAGTTCTATAACCAACTGTAGGACCCCTGACTCCCCAAGTTATAACAACAGCAACTGAAAAATGAAGGGGGAAATGAAAAGAAAGAACCCATCATACAACAAATTTTAAAATGTCACCTCTCTGAGTACCCTGTAATGTGATACAAAAACTGACTTTGGTTCACAATCCAGGTAGTTGCAGGGGTCTACTTGCACAGATGCAGACTGAGTACCCTTTCCAATGCTCCTCAGACAATGACGCTTTTACAAGCCCCCACTCTGTGCACTGAAAGGGCTCAGATTCAGCTGGTAGTGGCCCCTCTGGAATCACAATCTAGCCTTTCATGTGTAATCATTTATCTGCAGAATCTAAAATTCACCTTTTCATCAGTAGGTGGTGAGTATGGTGTCATCGGTGTCCTTTTGTTAAGACCTATCACTTCACATCACTTCATTTTCATGAGGGAAAGATGGGATATTAAATTGCCTTGCACAGGACAAGCCTTCTCCCCTCTGACAAGCGCATCACAAAGCTGCTGTTCAGAGCTGCCTTTGTTTCCTCCTCATGGAGGTTTTGATGGAGAACTGACTGGAAAATTCACCAGGCAGCAAGATAGCCTGAAGCACTTCCAAGTCTTTTACACACTCAGTCTCTCACAAGCCACAGGGGAACAACATTCCTAGCGTTTCTGGTCATGTAGCCTAATGTGAAACAAAGTTTTATTTCAGTTAATGAGCTCATGCATTACAGAAGAAAAAGCTCTTCAGAAATATGGGATTTCCACTATGAGAACAAATTTTTAAGGCTACCTTTGTTAACATTATAAGGTATTTTCTGATGAGTTCCCTCCACCCCCACCCCAGTTAGGTTTCCTTGGGATTGGTCAGACTTGAATTGGTGTTTCATTCATTGCAAATTATGGCATGAAGTATGTCAGAGTTGGTGAACAAAGTCTGTGGCACATAACTAACCAAGGGAGAAATGCTCTTAAACAAATTGTTTACACATGACATTTTAAAAGATAAACTTTAGAAATAAAATTCCTTCTTGAACCATATGAAGATATTAGCCTTTACCTAATGGGGCAAGCTCAACACTGACACCCTAGAAACAACTAACAGGTGAAGTAGTAAGGATCTTCTTGGTTTGATTTCAAATTATCCCTTTCTCCTTCCTGAGGCTCAATACTTTTATGTGGAGAATTAATATTTGATTTGTTTATAAAAAGAAACATTGCATTTTAAAATTTTAATTTAGTCACTGTGATTTATCAAATTTGTCAAGGGTAAGGTTTCACACATGCAATCTACCAGCACCACGTCCCCACCATCAGTGTCCATTTCCTTCCACCAATTTCTCAGCCCAACCTCTTAAGCCCCCTCTCCCCACCCCATCTCCTCGAATCTCCTCAGCTCTGTAGATCAGATTACAGAGAACCTTGCTTTGGGTCATTTGTTAATTCACTAGCAATGCTTCTTTATATCCTACATACGAGAAAGATCACTGTGTATCTGTTCTTATCATTCTTGCTGACTTCATTCAGAACAATATCCTCCAGCTCCATTCATGTAGAAGCAAACTTCATGTTTTTTCTTTTCTTATAGTGTAGTAGTATTGCATTATAGATGTATACCACCGTTTCTTTATCTAGCCATCTTTTCTCAGATACAAAGGTCATTTTCAGATTTCACCTCTTGTGAGTGGTGCTGTAATGAACATGGGAATGCAAAGGTCTTTCCGTAATAGTTTGGGACCCTTGACGGTAGATAGAAAGAACAGGAATTTCTGAGTCATATGAAAGTTCAATTTTTAGTTTTTTGAGAAATATCCATATAGTTTTCTATAACTGACATTTCCACCAACAGCAGTCAAGGGTTCCAATAAGGAACATTCTAAACCAAAGATGCAATCACAACACTCATATAAAATACAAGATCCCAAAGAAACTCCAACTCATGGGCATAAGTGGAGTATAAATTATGCATTTGGTTTTGCAGAAGGTGGTGACCTGCAGAGCTCGGCACATGTGAAGACAAACTCAGAGGCCAAGTAAGATTAATATTCCCTACTAGGGCAGAGCCCTGGCAGTTGAAGACCTTTAGAACTTAGCCACAGCCATGCTCAAGGCCACTCTCCACATGTTCAGACAAGCCTCACACATGAAGGATCTGACAGAAGAACCCAGTTGTGCAGGACCCAGGGCCGAGATCTCCAAGACTGGGCCTCTTCCACCCAGATTCCCCATTTTCCACTAGATAGGCAGTCACACCCAGAAACTGCCCCCAGTGCCATGTAATCCATTCAACAGCAAACATCCAGAGACTATAAAACCAAGCTCTCGTGGAGAATGGGCATTGGTGGAGGGATGGGTAATCAAGCATTGTATGACTGAAACACAAGAACAAAAATATGTAAATATGTAACTGTACCCTCACGGTGATTCACTAATTAAAAAATAATAATAATTAAAAAAAAAACAAGCTCTCAGAAGTGTGAGGCTGTGATGCGGCTGCCCAACATCTGATAGCCTAGTTCTCCCTCCTGGAGAACCTGGTAAGCCACCGAGAGTTTACTGCCCACATGGGGAACAGCCTAGCAATCTCCCCATGGTGTATTCATATGCCAAATACAGTAACAATGAGGCATCTCATTCCCCTGACTCTGAAGAGCCTCTAATGCGGCACCATTGGGAAGGATGAGTAAAGAGAGGCTGCTAAAATCCAGGGCTAGGATAAATGGAGACGTCACTGGGCCTGCTCGAGCAAATAGATGTTCAATGAGATGACAGTGATACAGAGTAAGTTCAGTTCTGTATCTGCTGCTTTCTTATACTTTTATGCAAAGGAAACTTTGTGACACCAATAATTTAATATATATGTATACATATATACATATATATATATATACTTACCCCAAAATGTGAGTTTGGGTTGCCATGACCAATGGGAGAGCCATTAAAATGAACTTCTTCATGAAGAAGAAAAAGAGATTTTGCTTCCAACACTGTGGTTATCAGAGAAAATTAGCCCCACGCGTTGGCATGAACACCCAAGTGTTCAAAATCAACGGATAGACACTGAAAATTCTTGAATCTTGGAGGATATAGGACAAGCAAATATAATCCAATGAAGGCATTATAGATATTTGGAGATGCTACACATCTGTGATATTAGGCAGCATCTGAAGATACGGAAAAATAATAGGTGTAACCTACAAGAGTGGAAAACAACAAAAGACACTCCACTTGGCCAGAGATATAAGACAGGACTTTAGGCACTTGCTTTGCATGTATCTGAGCCAGGTTCAGTCCCTGGCACCACATAAGGTTTTCAGATCAGCCCCACGAGTGATCACTGAACACAGAGATAAGAATAATCCCTGAGCACTGCTGGGAGAGGCCTCCAAACCTTAGTCCCCCAAATGATATAACTATGGCACATTCTCAGTTGCTCACAACATAACCTACAAGCTATAATATGTATACACACACTCACACACACTCACTCTCTTTCTCTCTCTGATTTTATTTTACATTTCTTAGCTATTTTACTTCACTATATAAAATGGCATCTCACCAGGCAACCCAAGGGGATCAAACAGCCGTTTCATTTCTGTTTCATTCATTTCAGAAACCTGTTTAATTTCTTTTCAAAAAGAAATCACCCACAGTCTAAAAATTTTTTTGCTCCCAAGTGTATCATATTTCTTATAAATAAGTTACTCATTGGGGATCAGCAAGCTAATATAGTGGGTAAGGCAGTTGCCTTGCATGTGGCCAACCTGGGTTTTATCCCCAGAACCACAAATGATTCCCTGAGGACCACTAGAAATGATCCTTTAACACAGATTCAAGAGTATGCCCTGAAAACTGCTGGGTTTGAACCCAAAAACAAAACAGTAAAAATTAAAAAAAATTAAATGTTATCTTTTTAAATTCTCCACTAGTTTTCTAGTCTACTCTAGCTACTCTAGAAGTCACCCTTAGGGCAAGGGCAAAGGAAGACCTAGAGGGCAGTGCTACAGGAAGGCACAGGGAAATGGGGTGCAGTCAGCAGGAACCCTGGGACTGGCTTCTCCATTCCCACCAACATTACAGACAACCCCGAGGAGACCTTATTTATCTGTTTATTTAATTATTTTCAAATAAAGTTGTTTAAGAAAACTTGTTACATTCAATACTCCAACAGCAATACCACCACTATTTCACCTTCTACCACCATTATTTCCAATTTTCCCACTCCCTTCAAGCCTGCCCCTATACAGGCTCTGAATAATTTATTTTATATTGCTTGTTATAAATAATTTGCTAAAAATGATCAAAGATGTTTTATTAGAAGAAAGTGTGTGAAGATTGTTGTATCTCACCATGAATCCTTTATACCCTTGTATAAGAAATTACTAACATGTAGTTACAGGTGTGTAAGCCTTGTGTGTTTTTATATCCTATTAATTGAAATTGGTTGCCGTCTACTCCACATCCCATCCAATGTGGTGTGTTATTCCTGGTACCTAAATGATATAGAGATTGAGACATAACATTCTCCAGGAGTTCAAAATTTTTGAATGGGTGATACAGTAGGAGTTAAATTTTTAACTAGATGGTGACTTTGGGTGCCACGGGTAACAGTCTGGTGCAGGGTTCGAAAGCATTTCTGCACCTTGTTGATCTCTTTAGAGATTTATACATGAGGTTCTGGATCATGGTCAGTTAATGAGCTTATTTGGTGTCCAAGGTGTTCATGGGCATAACTGCCAGGCTTCCAGAAGAACAGGGAGATGGGGAGAGGTAGCACATCTCTGACTCCATGAAAACCTGGAGGTTTCAGTCACAAAACCCGAATGATTGAGTTTTTCAACAAATTCATTTCTGGGTGAGGCTCATCCTGAGTAGTGGGGTCTAGCCATCAGCATGGCAGCAATTGTGGAGCATGTAGATTTTCGGCTGTTGGGGCTCTGTTTGGCAGGTACTGAACTCACCAGTCCACTGCTACATGAAAGAGACAACAAGGAATTTATAACCCAGAAAAACTGAGCCCAGGGTCAAAGTGGTAAAAATCACATCCAAGTGTCTGAAAACATGGTAACAAGATCTTATCTGCTCCCTTCGAAAAAGCAGGAAGCTAAGAAGATGGTGTGGTCAGAGGGAGGAACCTTGGGTCACTGGTGGAAGGACACAAGTGGTGGCTTGGGGGTAGGGACAGTGAATATTCAAAACTCTGTTCTTAAGCATTTTATGAATCAGAGCTGGAGGAAAAAAATATAGGACACTTTCTCTCAAAAGGATAGGGCACTTGCCTTGGAAGCATCTCATTCAGCTTCAATCCCCAGGACCACATCTGGTCCCCTGAACACCACCAGTAGTGTAACCCCAAGTGCAGAGCCAGAAGTAAGCCCTGAGCACCACTGGGTGTGGCCCCAAAACAAAACAAAGGCTTCCTAAATCACAGTGTCCAAATAGAACAAATTTTAGAATAAATTAATAATGAATCAGGAAGGATTTGCCACCACACCTTACAAGGGCTTGCTAATCTTAGAGTTGCCAAGGGGCATTTCAGAATTGAGAGATAAGAACAAGGCCATGATTATAAGATATAAGTGATTGTCAAAACCCCAAGAAGCAATCCATTGTTCTCTAGTACAGCAGAGTTGCTCTCTAGAACCAGCAGAAGTCCTGGATGTCAAGAATGCCTGTGCTTGCTAAGAAGAGGCTTATGCAGTCACAAGCAGGCTTTCTGTACTCTATCTCATTATCTTTTTATCTATGAAGTGCTAAGTTTTAGGATTTATTTTGGAAGAAATTTTTTAGGCTTTAAAGAGTATGTTTGAATGGCATTATGGTCCAAGGGAGCGCAATAGTGTACTAAGTTCTTAGTAGTTGCCAGATTGCTGAGAAGTGCTTAAAATTTATTATTACACTGAATTCCACATCAATTCATTATTCTGTGTCTGTGAATGATAAAACTTGGCTAAACCCATATAACAGTCATGAGCTATGGAAGAAGGAATCCGAAACCTGTCTGCATTTAAAACATGAAACTTTCATGTTTCAGGCTTATGGATATGGACTCCTATTTCTCTCTTCTTCTGAGCCTCTCTACTTAGAAGCAAATCACCCACCTCATCCCAATGACCTAGGTAGCCTTATTATGTTCCTTGCCCACATCAAATCAAAGGTATTCCTAGTTGGTTAAGGTCAAATGCAGTAAAACAAATATGGTTTGTTTCTTTCTACACTATATACTGAACCAACACACATGGTTCTGAGACTTGTGCTCATAATACTATCAAATAAATCTAGAAGCTTTCAAATGCTATCACACGCATTTGCTATTTTATCAGGAACCCTGACTTAAGAGAAACTAGAGTTAAGAGAAGACACTGAAGGAGTCTCAGGCCAGGGCCGGTGCCAGCTCAAGCTCCGCCGAGACTCGACACGGGTGGCCATGCCTTTGCATAGCCGTTTGGCTGCTGAACGACCAGGATCCAGAGCCAGCTATACAACTTGGGGTCCCAGCGAGTGCTTGCACCCATGTGTCCAGACTGTTAACTAAGCTTTTGCCCCATGCTGCTCCAGGAAGGGAAATGATGCTATTTCCCACTTAAATCTCCCTGGACTTAATTACTAAAATACAGAAATCCTAAACCTTTATATCTCTTCATTCTCATCAGTGGAAAACTAATTATCAAATATTTCCTTGTCAATAGGGCTGTATTCTTGGGGGATAAACTCCAACAAGAATAGTGAGTTCTGTGTTGAAACTCCAACAATAGTGAGTTTTGTGTTGAAATAAGGAATGTAATCAAGGTAAAGAGAAAAGGAAGTGAAATTTGTCAGTCTATGCAGGGGGGGTTGGGGGCTGGGGGGTGGGAGGTATACTGTTTTTGTTTTGTTTTGTTTTGTTTGATCTTTTTTTGGTGGTGGAATATGGTCACTGGTGAAGGGACGGGTGTTTGAGCATTGTATGACTGAGACATAAGCCTGAGAACTTTGTAACTTTCCACATGGTGATTCAATAAAATAAAAAAAAGAGAAGACACTGAAGGACTAACGTATGAATCAGTCTCAGTATCATTTCCACTATCGTTTTACATATTAATTGCAAATTTGGAATGAATATTCATGTATCGATGCCTCTGAATTTTGCCAACATGCTGTGTTCCTCTACTATAGCTACTTTAGTAAGACTACAATACCTTGGTGATGTGACTGTCTCAAAAAATACCTTTAGCATTGAAAATTTGATCTCACTCTTCCTGGTGGTCCATAATCTCAACAGAAGCTGATGTCTAAAGCTGGTAGGGTCATGTCTCCTCCATAAGATTCAGAACCTTCCGTCAGGATAATTGCATACATCTACTTTTCATCCCCTACCTCTAAAGCTGATTAAGGGCTCAAATAAATAATTGCTTGATCACTGTCAGATCATCTACTGTGGAAAACCATAAACCCTTTTTGGAGCCTCAATTTGGACTTAAGCCTGCCAAGTACCAATGCAGCCATCTCAATTCTTACATGGATAACTGCCTGAACTATGACCTGGTGCAGAGAGAAACCTGACTTTGGCCCCTGCTCTGTCCTTACCACCGTCTTCTTCAGAAGAGATTAAAACTGGTTCAACCTGCAAACCCCACTTCCAAATTATCTTTTTAAAGGAAACACTGAAAAACACTGAAAAGAACTTTTCAGCCCCTGGGTGCCAGGATACAAGAGCTAGACACAAAGAGAAGATAATCAAGAGTGAGCTGCTACTTAAAGAAAAGAAAGAATCATCTCAAAGAGTATCTCTGTGGTTCTATGGCGATCTTGATCACGGACTGGTGCTGAAACAGGACTTGAATAATCCTAGAAATATAGAGTTAAGGACTCCAAGAAGTGTCTATAACAAGGAAACATTGTGTTTCTGAGTTAACAATAGTAAAATTTCATCTAAGAAAACAAAGTGAACATAAATATAATGATCCAAATAACCAGGAACTTTGAAAGTTTCAAGGAATTACTCATTTTAGATCAAACTTTTAAAGATAAACACATTGTAGGGAAACAGGCAGGAGATAAGGGGGAGGCTGAATTTTCACTTCTATTTTTTTCTTCCAGCTGTCCTTCCTGGGAAGAATTCTTGTTTCATAGCACAGTAACCAGTCAGACCTTCTGTGCGGGAGTGTGGGGGCGCCAACCTGTGTGGAAGTGGCTATTTCATTGCTTTGCCTCTCCTGCAACTTCATCTCCTGAGCACCTATCCGGTGCCAGGTGCACTCTCCCTGTCCTTCATCTTCCCCATTAACCTACAAGCCCCAGTTTGCTTAGAAAACTGTGGCTCTGAATGGATGAGAGATTTGCCAAGATCTCACAGCTAGAAATGGAGAGAAAAAGGCAGTAAGGAAAATTCAATTGATCTAAAAGCTTTTCTCTGAAACCAAGTTTTCAAATGATTTCTCTCAGTAAATTTCCACAAGGCTGTGGTAAATGATAGAAAATAATATAGATAATTCAAGTCAGTCATTTGCAAAGTGTAAGTGTGGTCAGAACATGGATCAGATTCTATTGCTTTCAATAGATCTGCAAGGTCAAAACTCTCCTCATCATTTTTGTAAAGCATAATTTTCTCTTTTTAATTTTATTTTATTTTACAAAGCTTGTCATGACTGGATTTCAGCCATACAGTATTCCAACACCCATTCCTCCACCAGTGGTCATTTCCCAGCACCAGTATCCATAGGTTCCCTCCCATCACCGCCCACCCCCCACCCCATGCCAGCCTCTATGACAGGCGCTTTTCTTCTATATATATATCCTTTTGAGCACAGTGGTTTGCAATATTGATACTAAAAGGCTATCCAGAGATCCCTTAACTACTTTTAACCCTCAGCTCTTGGCCACTGTAATCATTCCCAGCTATTATTGTCATAGGGGTCTCTTATCTGTCTTACCTACTTCAGCCACACACACACACACACACACACACACACTTGTGGTTGATTCCAACCACTGACCGGTCCTCCCAACCCCTGTTTTCCCTGGCCATGGATATTATTCTTTTATTATATGCATTTTTATATACCACAAATGATTGTAGTCGTTCTGTATCTGTCCCTCTCCTTCTGACTCATTTCACTCAGCATGATACTCTCCATGTCCATCCATTTAAAGGCAAATTTCATTACTTCATTTTTCTGACAGCTGCATAGTATTCTACTATGTAGATGAGCCATAGCTTATTTATTTATTTATTTATTTATTTTTAATTTTTAAAAAAGAATGTAATGCCATAGTTTCTTTATCCATTTATTAGTTCGTGGGCTCTCACATTTTTTTCAGATTCTGTCTATGATGAATAGTACTGCAGTGAACATAAGAGTACAGATGCTGTTTCTGCTGTGTGTTCTTGAGACCTCAGGGTATATTTCTAGAAGTGGTATTGCTGGGCAAAAGGGAGCTCAATTTCAAGATTTTTGACAAATGTACCTATTGTTTTCCAAAAAGGCTGGACCAGTTGGCATTCCCACCAGCAGTGAAGGAGAGTCTCTTTCTCCCCATATCCATGCCAACACTGGCTGCTTTTGTTCTTTTGGATGTGTGTACATCTGTGATATGAGATGATATCTCATTGTGGTTTTGATCTGCATCTCCCTGATTATTAGTGATGAGAGCATTTTTTCATATGCCTTTTGGCCATATGGAATTCTGGTTTGAAAAAGTTTCTGTTCATCACCGCATTTTTTTATAGGATCAGGTGTTTTCTTCTAGTAGAGTTAAATCAGTGACTTGCATATCCTTGATATTAACTCCTTATCAGAATATCCTTTCCCATTCCATAGGCTGTCTTTGTATCCTGTTCACTATTTTCTTTTGAGGTGGAGAAGCTTCTTAGTTTAAGATAGTCCCATTTGTTTATCTCTACTTCCACTTGTTTGATCAGTGGCATTTCATCTTTGATGTTGTGGAGGGTTTTGCCGACATTTTATTAAATGCACCTTATAGATTCTGGGCTAATGTTGTGGTCTTTAATCTATTGTGATCTGACTTTTGTGCATGGTATTAGGTAAAGGTCTGAGCCCATTTTATTTTACATGTAGCTGTCCAGTTTTGCCAGCACCCTTTGTTAAAGAGAATTTCCTTGCTCTATTTTGTATTACGTTCTCCTTGTCAATGATTAGATTATCATATATTTGAGGGTGTGTGTAAGGATATTCAACCTTACTACATTGGTCTGCAGATCGGTTTTTATTCCAATAATATACTATTTTAATTATTATGGCTTTGTAGTAGAGTTTGAGGTTGGGGAAGGTGATGCCTTCCTCTTCCCCAATAATTGCTTTAGGTCTTCATGGAGGCTTGCGTTTGATTTTGATTTTCAGGAGTGTTTGATCAATTTCTATGATGAATGTCATGGGTATCCTTACATGGATCGCATTGAATCTGTATAATGCTTTGGGAATATTGCCATTTTGACAATGTTAATTCACTGATTCTGAGGTACTTGATTTTATAAGGCATGATTGTAAACGGGATTGTTTTATTTTTTCATATCACTTATTATATGTCTCATCATTTACATATCAGAAAGCCATGGACTTTGGGATATTGATTTTATAGCCTGAAACTTCACTATACAAGTCTATAGTTTTCTTTGGTACAGGCTTTAGAGTTCTCCTAGCATCATCACTTGTATCACTTGTCATCCCGTTGATATTTGATTTGCTCAAGCGGGCGCCAGTAACATCTCCATTTGTCCCTGCCGCGTGCTAGTGCAGCCCAATGATATCTGCTTGCTCTTGCTCCAGGCACAGGAAGAGCCTCAAATCATTCATTCAGGGATTTGACGAAGAAATCTGAGCATCTAGTTGGTGGGCAGCCACGAGGTCTTCTGACATCCCGTGGAATCCAGTCAGTAACAGCTCTAGTCCAGTGGCTCCTAGTTGGACTTACGTGGCAGGGGAGACACCATGATCTCCAAGCTTCATGTTATCTGCAAAGAGTGAGAGTTTGAGTTCTTCCTTTCCTATCTGGATGCCCTTAATAACTTTTTCTTCCCTAACAGCTCTGGCAAGTACTTCCAGTACTATATTGAATAGAAGTGGAAGAGTGGGCATTCTTGTCTTGTCTGTGATCTTAGAGGGAAGGCTATTTAGTTTTTCCCCATTGAGGATAATGCTTGCCATTGGCTCGTGGTAGATGGCTTTGACTACATTGACGGAAGTTCCCTCAATTCCCATTTTGGTGAGAGTTTTCATCATAAACTGGTACTTGATCTTGTCAAATGCTTTCTCTGCATCTATTGATATGATCACATGGTTTTTATCTTTTCTTTATTGATGATAGATTGTTAATTTACTTGCAAATATTAAACCATCCTTGCATCCTTAAAATGAAGCCCACTTGGTAATGGAGTATGATCTTTTGATGAGTCGCTGGATTCTACCTGCTAATATTTTGTTGAGGATCTTGCATCCCCTTTCATCAGGGATATCGGCCTGTAATTTTCTCTTTTTTTGTGGTGTCTCTGTCTGCTTTTGGTATTAGGGTAATATGTGTCTCATAGAAACTGTTTGGGAGTGTTTCTGTTTCTTCAATTTCCTGGAAAAACTTGAAAAGAACTGTTCCTCTTTTTAAAAACTTCCTCGGTAAAGGTTTGGAAGAATTTCTAGTGAATCCATCTGGACCTAGGCTTTTGTTTTTGGTAAGAATTTTGATTACTGTTTCAATTTCCTTGATAGTGATAGGTCTATTCAGGTATTCCAAATCTTGGTTCAGCTTTGGGTGGTTATAGGAGTCCAGAAATTTATCCATTTCTTCTAGGTTCTCTTGTTTTGTGGCATGCAGGCTTTCAAAGTAATCTCCAATGATCTTTTGAATTTCTTTGGTTTCTGTTGTGATGCCCCCATTTTCATTTCTGATTCAGTTTATAAGGGTTCTTTCTCTTTGTTTGAGAGTCTTGTTAGTGGTTTATCAATCTTGTTTATTTTTTCAAAGAACCAGCTCTTGGTTTAATTGATCTTTAGATTGTTTGGGGGGAATCCAGCTCATTGATTGATTTCTACTCTATGTTTTATTATTTCTTTCCTCCTGCCTGATTTGTGCTTCTTTTGTTGGTCATCTTCTAAGATCTTAAGCTGTGAAGTCAAGTTATTTATGTGAATCCTTTCTTCCTTCCTGAGAAATGCTTGCACAGCTATAAATTTTCCCCTTAACTCTGCTTTAGCTATGACTGACAAGTTCTGGTTGTTCATTTCTTCATTCTCATTTGTTTCCAGGAACCTTTTTTTCCTTGACCTCCATTCTAACCCACTGGTTATTCAACATTGAGCTGCTTAATTTCCAGGTGTTTGACTTGATTCTCATTTCTGTGTGTAATTAACTTCTATTTCCAGTGCATCTTGGTTTGAAAAGATAGCTGATACAATGTCTATCTTCCTGATTCTTTTGAGCTATGTTTTGTGGCCCAGCACATGGTCCATCTTGGAAAATGCTCCATGTGCACTAAGAAAGAATGTTTATTCGGTCTTTGGGGGATGAAAAACCCTATATACATCCATTAGCCCTCTCTCTTCCATTTCTTCCTTCAAAGCCAGTATTTCCTTGCTGAGTTTTAATCTTGTTGAGGTATTAAGAAGTGATAGGCAGTGTTGAAGTCTCCAACTAACATTAAGTTGCTACCAATGTCTTCCTTGAAGTCTATTAGCAGTTGTTTTAAGTATTTTCCAGCCCCTTATTGGGTGCATATATGTTTAGAAGTGTGATTTCTTCCTGATGTATGTATCCCTTGATTATTAAAAAATGGTCTTTGCTGTCCCTTTTAAACTTTTTTACCCTGAGATCTTGTCATTGAATACTAATATGGTCACCCGGGCTTTTGTGAGGGAGTTGTTTGCTTGAGGAATTGTTTTTCATCCTTTGACTCTGAATCTGTGTTTACTCTGACTGTTCAGATGTGCTTCTTCTAGGCAGCAGAATTTTGGATTCAGTTTTATGCAATCTTTCTGTAAAGGTTTCTTCTGCTTGTAGAAGTTTGTCTTGTCTTATGCATAATTTGCTCTTATGCTCTGTATAGTGAAATTCTCCAGAAGGTACATGGCTAAAGCTAACACATTTGCTTAGTTACTAATAGTATGTGTTATTATATATATTATTATAATTTAAATATTTCAAATTTCAATGTGGTCTTTACTGGTCAAAATAACTCGCATAAACAAAGGCCCTCTGGGGTTTTCAGTAATCTTTAAAGTATCCCTGGACTAGAAATTTTGAGAATTACAATTTTAAATTAAATGGATCAAGTTCCTGACATAAAAGCATGCTAGCAATGTTTAAGTATCTACCTTTTTTTGTTAGATGACCATGTCAAAATGTGGAAATCCTATTTAATCTGAAGTAGGTGTGGTACTATTTATAAAATGGGTAAGTTCTGCAGTTTTCATAAAGAGATTTATATTGCATATTTGAAATCTGGAGTTTTTTCAGGAATGCATCATAAAACCACCTTCCATAAACTGTTTCTCAGGAAACAGTAATGATAACATAGACACTCAACTCATTTTTAAGGAGGTATTGCAAAGTTAAAAAATTTCTTGAATCATAATTTTTATTATCCTTAAGTGAGGCAGAGAAATATCCCCATCATTTTGAAGTCTTATCAGCTTCATTGGGACATTCCTCTTTTGGGACTTTCTTCAATTTTCCCATTAACTAAGAATTTGCTGCAATTTCCATCTGATCTGATTTTATGTTGCTAATCTTGATACAGACCCAGGGAGTGGTGTTTGATTTGAATAGAGCTTATCTAGCAGAGTTTAGCAGTTTGTCTTGGCTAATTTATTGACACAAAAACTACCCAGTGGTATTTAGATTTTTTTTATTTCAATGAGTTATAGAATAAGCACATCATACTGAAAATAAAAAAACCTATCCTTTGATTCATAATCAGGAGAAACTTAGATCCAAATGAATAAGAAACTTAAGCCAAATCAAGAATTCTATTTGCTTCAATGATGTCAAAATGATAAGCATAATCTATCGTTTACTAGACAACTTTGTTCAATGGAGCTGGACAGCATAGCCAGGGATTTTGTGGTGGCGGAAGCAGCAGTAAATTAATATGCTCTAAAGAGCACAAGTACATTTCTACTACTAGAAATGTGTGCTCAAGAAAATCTGTAGGATTTTGATATATTTTAATTAGAACAGCATATTTACAAATGAAATGCACACTAAGGTATCTTATCGAGCAGGATTTATTTTAACATTCACAATGGCATCATGGAAAGTTGAGCTGTTGTCTCTGCAATGAATTTTCTCTGAAGATATTTCCTCTCAGTTACTCATCTTCAGTTTTATCATAGAACTGGACCCCACTCCTCATGAAGTTTTATACATGTGAAATAAAATTCACAACCCAGGAAAAGTGTCCCTTTGAAACAGAAGTTCAAATGAAGTTGGCTTCTGAAACCTCAGGTGAAGCTCTGGAGAGCCCAAATCCCAGTTATGAAGCAGTGAAACATTTCCCTTAAGCGGTTCTCCCACTCAGTTAGAGTCGTGACCCTGCCATTTATGAGCTGTGAGAACATGGGCGAGACGCCTCCTTCTCCAGACCCTCCATTCCTTTCCCTGTCAGTGGGAGTCGCCTCCTTGGGAGGTCTGACAGGAGTTATGTGTTCTTCACCCTGTGCAATCTCAGCATCCAGCGTTTGAATACCTGGATTTCAAAATCTTGAAATAAATGTTATTATTGCAACACTATTTGAAGTGAATGAGTTTTGGTTTTTTTTTAATATTTCCTATCCCCTCCCAAAATAATTCTCATTATACCAGGACACAAGGTTAAAATATGAAAATGGTGGGGCAAGAAGTGTAAATTCCCTTTAGTCTACTGAGTGTTTTGAATCAGAAGGAAGTCTGATTCATTGTGAAGCTCACCACTGTGTACATTTTTTTAGGGATTAAATTTACTCTCCTAGAGGAGAGACAAGAAATGAGTAAATTTCCATGTAATATCTTGATAAAGTTAATTTTCCATTTTTTCCATGAGTGGAGTCTATAGCAAACATATAAGATACAGAAAATAAGTCTAGGAAATGTGGGTAAAATTGTGGTAGGGATAATCAAATAAATGACATAATTCAAATTCTAAGAAGAACATTAGGAATCTCTAGGGGGGCCATCTTTCCCATATTATGCACATATTTGTCATGTTTTCATGTAAAGAAACTCACACTAGAGTAACATTTATAACTTTCTCCATCCTTTACACATTGCCCCCCAGAACAAAGGAGTAGCACCTCAAAAGAAATGGAACCAGTGGTCACAGATATAGTACAGTACTAACAAACGTGTCTTGTGTATGGCTGACCTGGTTCTAACCCAGCAATCCATAACGTGCCCAGAACACCACCACTAGTGATCCCTGAGCAGGAAACCAAAAGCAATCCCTAAAACACCTTAGGTGTGATCCGAAAACAAAAAATTGGAGTCAGTCCCTGACACCTTCTTACACACCCCTCCACTCCCAGCACCAATTCCTGAACCAGTTTACATGGGGCCTTTACACTGGTCTATCCCTGAGGAACAGAGCTAAATTCTCCGTTCCAACTGTTTTGCAAAAAGTTACAGGTAGTTCAATTGTGGGGGAAATACTAGTGGCCAACTTCCCCATAGAATGTAAGCACATATGATTCCACAACAACTCTTTCCCCACTCTCAATTGATCCAAACTCAGCCAAAGAAGAAAGCTACATTTGTTGACCCCTAAATATCCAACTCCTTCCCCACCCTGAGCAGAGCTCCCGTGGCCAAAGACCTCCGGAGCCTAGCCACAGCCATGCTCAAGGCCCCTCTCCACACGTTCGGATGAGACTCATGCATGAAGGTACCAGCAGAGGAACCCAGGTATGTGGGACCCATGGCTGAGACCTCCAAGCCTGCTCAGATCAGGACTGAGCCTCTTCCACCCAGATTTCCCATTTCCTAGTAGATAGATGGTCACACCCAGGGACTGCCCCTGGCGCCATGTAATCCCACCAACGGCCAACATCCAGAGACTTAAAACCAAGCTCCCAGAAGCTCCCTCTGGGAGAACCTGGCAAGCTACCGAGAGATTCCTGCCCACATGGGAGAGCCTCGCAAACTCCCCATGGTGTATTCATATGCCAAAATCAGTACCAATAATGGGTCTCATTCCCCTGACTCTGAAAGAGCCTCCAATGCGGCATCATTGGGAAGGACGAGTAAAGAAAGACTTGTAAAATCTCAGGGCGAGGACAAATGGAGACGTTACTTAGACCGCTCGAGAAATTCGATGATCAATGGAATGATGATGATGATGATGATGATGATGATGATGATGATGATGATGATGATGATGATGATGATGATGATGATGATGATGATGATGAAATAGTCAACACTTAGTTGTACAGGTTGGGAATCTTAAGAACAGGACAAAAAGTCTAGCATTTGTCAAACAAAGTGAAGCACAGAGGAGATGGAATCCAAAGTGGCCAGCAGTTTTGGACTCATGCTATATTAAAGGCAAGTTGTTGGAGAGTTTGAGCTCTATGGGGCTTCCATCTTCTTAACAGGATGGAATTCAAAAATACTGGTCACTTGGGGAACTAACCAAGAAGAAGACAGATTGGAGCCTCAGAAAGCAGACTGTCTGCTAGGGATATCACAGCAAGCCTTAATCAACCAGGACAGAGAAAGTATGAATTTACTTATGGGAGAAAAAAGTTTTCTCACGAGAATGAAGCCTGAGACAATGGAAACTGCAGGGCTATACCCTAGCTCACACTCTGGGCAGATAGGACAAAGGAACATCAAAAGTCCCTTGTGAGGGGCTGGAGTGATAGCACAGCGGGTAGGGCGTTTGCCTTGCACTCGGCCGACCTGGGTTCGATTCCCAGCATCCCATATGGTCCCCTGAGCACCGCCAGGGGTAATTCCTGAGTGCAGAGCCAGGAGTGACCCTTGTGCATCGCCAGGTGTGACCCAAAAAGAAAAAAAAAAGTCCCTTGTGAGGCTGAACTTCATATAGCCTGCAATGGTTGTGCTTCTACATTCTAGTACCTGGATTCAGAACCCGAAGAAGAATCTGAAACTCTACAAACTTGTATTAGTTCTTCCAAATTATTAAAAATCACTCCATCCCCACCCAAAAACTTGTATTGTTATAAAATTTGCGGGTTTTTTAAATTATACTTATATCTATTCTTGTGTAATAGGGAAATGAACTGTTGCTTCATCCTCAGTCAGATTACAAAGTATTATAAACAAACAAAAAAATCAGATTCTTAACTGGGGTTCACCAAGTGCCTTAAAGCATTTTTTATAGTAGATATTCAGTGATTAGTTTCCATTATTGGCTAGATATCTTATATTAATAGTTATATGTGTTATGTGTTAATAGCTATATATCTATAAATTCATAGTTGGGTATATTATTATAAGCGTTAATGTAGAAAAGACAGGGGGCCGGGATGTGCCTCGAGGGGTTGGAGAGACTACTTTCCATGCAGGTGGCCAGGGTTGGATTCCTCGAATCATGTGATCTTATGAGCACCACCAGAGAGAACTGTCCCCTGCCCCCAGAATCTCTCCACAAATTGCCCCAAGGAACACCAGGTGTGGCCCCAAAGAAACAGAAAAAAGGGGAGGAAGCAACTACTTGACAAAATGACTGTTCACTCCAAGTTAAGCACACATCTTTAAAAGCTAGAATACTCTGTATCTAGGATTCCATTCACTTGAATAATCAAAGGGAAAGTAGATTGGCTTGAAAAGCAGACTTAGTCTTATTATCAGATGAGGAGTGCATTTTGTAATGAAATAAAAATAAAGAAAGACAGAAGAGGTATCTTTCAAAGAAAGGTGGAGATTTCAGAAGCTGATTTGAGGCGAAAGTGATATGAAGGAAAATGACATCTTAATGGCAGCTCACAAAGAGTAAATGAGATGAGTCTTAGCTGCTTGAAAAGAAGATATTAGAAAAGAGGGCCAGATTTTAGTTGTTACCGTTCAAAAAGAGAAAACGAGGCCCAGATATTTGATGAGCAAGATGAGACAAGTTCTCAGGAAGCAGGCTGGAGTGGTCTCTCTGGAAGAACAAGATGCCCAACTATTCCTGAGAATTACATCCTAAGACAGAAAATGGTCTCTGAGTCTGCAGAGGGTTAAAAACGTGCTAATAAAAGCCTGAAAGTGTTTCAATCCCTTTATTCCACACAAGCAGCAGACTCAGATAACAGTAAGATTAGTTCCCAAGTGTCTAGAAATGGTAGAGTACTTAGTAAAAGTAAATCTATGACATGAAAGCAGAGTTTGCAAGAAAAAGAAAAAAATCAAGCTAAAAGCAACCGATAGCCCCAGCACTGATTCTATGTGTGCTTGACGCCAGCATTAGGAGGTGTAGTGTTGGAACTCCTTTTTTTTTCTTTTGGGTTACACTCAGCGATGCACAAAGGTTACTCCTGGCTCTGCACTCAGGAATTACTCCTGGCGGTACTCAGGGAAACTTATGAGATGCTGGCAATCAAACCGGGGTTGGCCTCGTGCAAGGCAAACACTCTACCGCTGTGCTATCGCTCTAGTGTTGGTATTCTTGAACTTGGGTTTTACAACTGCACAGCAAGAGTCAATAAGGTCTTGTCCCTTTTTGTGTGGAAAATTGAAGTCAATATTGCTGCAGTGAACCAGGCCCCTCAGCTGGTGGGTATCCTTTGTAAATGAATGGACAAGGACGGGTCGCTCCCGGGAGGAAAAGGATGCTCATCTGTCTGGGCCTGGGCTCTGGGTCAACAACAACAAAAGACCTGCTATTATTAGTCCCCAGATTAATAATAATTAATTTATTATTTTTTTATAAAATGTTTATAGTTCATAGGAGACTATAAAGACTGGAGTCTGATGTTTGACTTGATCTACCAGCACAATCTGCAAGCTGATAAATTGCAGATTTATCAGAAAAATGCAAAAAACATCAAAAAGCAGAAAGAATTGTCTGAGCTCTTCACCAAAGCAGTGGTTGAACTGTCCTTTAGAACTAATCCTCATCCTCAAACCCAACAGGATTCTAACAGTCAAACTCTGTTGAAAATAAACTCACACTCCCAAATCCAAGCACATGAAGAATTTATTCATCAATAGCAAGAGTCAGCACAAATATCAATAGAAGAAAATAATATCAAAACCAAAATAGCCCTATAAACAGAACTAGAAGTAACCCCGGAGCATCACTGGGTATGGCCCAAAAATCAAAAATGAAAATAAATAATGATAAATTATTAACATAACTGAGAAAGTTGATAATAGTGCATCATGCAGGATTATTGAATAATAACTTAACAATTCACTTGTATCACTTGTAGTCCCGTTGATCTTCGATTTGCTCGAGTGGGCGCCAGTAACGTCTCCATTTGTCCCTGTCGCAAGCTAGTGCAGCCCAATGATATCTGCTTGCTCCAGGAACAGGAAGAGCCTCAAATCCTTCATTCAGGGATTTAACGAAGAAATCTGAGCATCTAGTTGGTGGGCGGCCACAAGGTCTTCTGACGTCCTGTGGAATCCAGTCAGTAACAGCTCTAGTCCAGCGGTCGTCTCTGAATCACATTACATGACCGGCCCACCTGATTTTTGATGCCTTGGCAAACGAGACAGCATCCCTGATTTTTGACCGTCGACGGAGGTCAGAACTCCGGATTTCTTCTATCACTTGAGTGAGTGAGGCACATCTTTTCGATTCCACCGTTCTTCCTGCTCTAACATATACCTCAGAGACCTGGGCCTTACGCAAACAGGATGAGAACGCTATTCAGGTCTTCCAAAGAGGAATCGAAAGAGCTATGCTGGGAATTTAACAATTGGGATTAGTAATTCTTAGTAACAATAATTACTAATAACAAGTCATGCAGGATTATTAAATAATACTAATTTAATAATTAGTATTACTACTTTTAGTAATAGGACTGGAGCGATAGCATAGCAGGTAGAGCGTTTGCCTTGCACGTGGCTGACCCAGTATCCTGCCTGCATGGTAGCCTGGCAAGCTACCCGTGGCGTATTCAATATGCCAAAAACAGTAACAAGTCTCACAATGAAGATATTACTGGTGCCCGCTCGAGCAAATCGATGAACAATGGGACACAGTGCTACAGATTGTGCAGTTTTAGTAAAAATAAATACTAAAAATACATCATTCAGACCTATTGAAATGGGAAACATGAAAAATAATAATCAACAGAATTAAATGAATAAATACAACATACATGAAAACTGAAACACTTTAATATTTGTCATCCTCATTTTATTTTTCAGTTTTATCACTTTTCTCTCATTGGTTGTTTGGTTTTTAATTTTGTTTTGTTATGCTTTGTTTACTTTTTCAGGGGAGTTGTGGTTGGACTACACCAGATGGTGCTCAGGACTCATTCCCAGATTGGTGCTCAGGAATTATTCCTAGTGGTGCTTTAGGAACCATATGTGGTGTCAGGAATTCAAACTGAGGTCAGCCAGTGGCAAGACAAATGCCTTAAGCCCTGCACTATCTCTCATCCAACATTGTTTATTTTTAATGAGAAATCCAAAGTATGAATGTGAGTATTTAAATTAGTATTTATTTTATCTTGGTGGCCATCACACAGTTATCTATTATGATATTTGCATTTCACAACAGAAATATTTAACACTAAAAATTTTTAATTAAATATTTTGGTCAGGAGATAGCGCTCAATAGGCTGAACATGTGATTTGCATTTTCAAATATTTGCAAGTTTTTAAATCATGCTTTGCCTAAATTCAAATTTTCAAGATTCAAAGGCAGTTCAGTAGCTGCTTCATAAAGATTAAATAAAAAAAAACATAAAGGGGCTGGAGTGATAGCATAGCAGGTAGGGCATTTGCCTTGCACGCGGCCGACCCGGGTTCAAATCCCAGCATCCCTTATGGTCCCCTGAGCACCTCCAGGAGTAATTCCTGAGTGCAGAGCCAGGAGTAACCCCTGTGCATCACCAGGTGTGACCCAAAAAAACAAAAAAAAAGACATAAAATACTTACTTAGGTCCTGAAAATAATAGTCAACTAAATGTTTGCTGCTATTGTTTCTAATACACACATTGAATTTAAAACATAGCTCTGTTTTCTAGCTGTTAGACTAAGCAAAAAATTAACTTAAGCAATTACATAATTCCTATCACTTTGGATGGATGGATGGATGGATGAAGAAAATGAAGGAAGAAAAGGAAACAAGAGGAGATAAATAGGCTAGAACTTTGAAGGTATTAACTTAGCTTTCCAAATTCTGAATTCTAAAGGGATTTTCACATGATTCTTGAAAACAATGGACCTGAACCAATAAAATAGGCATTTAGCCTAATATAAACTTAGAAACTATAATTTTCTGTCCCACTGAATTTGATTCCCAAGCAAAATCAGGTCCTAGTAAATACTCCATGTCTCTGATACACTAAAAAGAACTACTGAGGCACACAGAAGGACCAGCTACAGCAGATATTTTATTAGAGGTTTCCTAAGGACTGACTTGTTTGGTACTGAATATCAGCAAGCAGACTAAACACCACATAGTTTTCCTAATGCGTTTTTCACTAGTATTAAGGTCTTTTCAGTAAGTGGCAAAATTGAAAGGGATTAAAATTTTAAAGATCACCGCTTTTCCAACCTCTTCCCCAGAAAGTATCAAATCTTGGAATTTTATTCTCCTAGGTTTTTCCATTGGCTTAATCACTCTAACATTACATGCAAGAAAAAAATTCCTTTGAACAGGTGCCCTATTTATGAAGACATTTATGACTGTCATAAAAATATAGGAAAATTATTATTCCTCCACTTTCACTTTTTCTACTAAAAAGAAGTTAAGGAGTAAATTGAGCCTGAATTACATGACCTGTTGTATTTACTTTGCCTAAACCTTTCACATACACAGAAAAAGAAAGTTCTTTTTTTCCCTTTCTTTCTTCATTTCCTCTCCAATTCTAACATGTTTCTCCAGAGCTAACACTGACTTTGAATTTGTACCATGTCTTTCAACAGGCCAGTAATAATAATGAATTGCTGTATTCAGGAAACTTCTGTGCTTAATTTTATACCCATAAGTTAATATTGCTGATTGAAAAAGACTGTGCAACTAGGTGTTATCTTTATAGTGTCGAATACTCAAAAACTTAGATGCTATTATGAAGACAATCTCGTGAATTTCTTTTCCTGGCAATTATATTTTTACAATAATCCAGCTAATAAAATCATGAATACTTAATGAAATTATTGTTTACAGTTCTGTATGTATTATGATGGGCAGCATCAAACATTCTAAGATACTCTACACGTCATAAAAGATTAGGAAGTAGAAAACTTACTTGAATCTTCTTGATGCAAAAGCAATATTTCTACAATTCCAGGTACCTTTTGGGCATTCCCATCAAACAATCTTACAGAAAGTAGAAGTTCATGGGAGCTGTGACGAATTTTAACAAGACAGGTATAAAGTGCCTCTGCAACACCTCCACTAACCTGATGAGCAGTTTTATTTGCCTGGTGTCCATAATATGTGGTCTAGGTATGCTTATCATCCAACGAACCAGTTCTCCTAGACTCTGGATTTTAGTACAGTGCCTCTCAAGCTATAGAAAAACGGGTGTTTTTATAATGGGAAAGTTAAGATACAGTAAAAGTGAAGACACTTTTAAAATGTGAATTAGTTCTTCATAGATTAAAAAAAAGATGAGATTGGTAGAGTGGGGTAAAAATCCTCTAAGATAGTTTAGATAAGAGCTTCACAGAAATTTCAGACAAGCCTGTTTACCCTTCAGATTCCACCTTTTTCTTTACCAGGGTCCTTTTGCCAGGAAATCTAATGTGTTCAAAAGGAGCCTGCATCTTGTCTACAGATACTCACAGGCAACACACAAGTAATAGGATAGAAATGTGATTAAAAAACAGAGTGAGAAATAACACCTTGGTTTAACCAAAGCTAAGAAAAGAAATCAGACTGGGGTGAGGCAAACACCAGCTGGGAAATGCGGTTGCGGCTGGGGGCCTGACCTTGAGTTCAGAGTCCAGCAAACAGGGCAAAGTATGTGTTCTGTTTTGTAACCTTCATTTTTATGGCTATCTGCTGGTGGGCTGTTTCACCTGGTTCTGGTCTATTTCAACATCCGTTTATGCTCCAAAGCTAGTTCCTTAATAAACACATTTTTTACTCTACCTTGCCAAACAGGAGTCCTCAAACTTGGATACACCCCAATAATTGTAGGAGGTCTCTTCTAACTGATTTAGGAGCACAGACACTTACTGGGAGCCACTTCATCTCTACCTCTCTACAGCATCCTATAACTTTCAGCATGCTTCCATTCCTGAAGCAGACCAGGACCCCTGGCAATGCAACTCTGATTACTATGGCCCAGTTTTAGCCCAGAATGCATCAAACACAACCTGGTAATGGAAGAAGTAACCTTGTCTGTTAATGGCAAAACTGAAATGAACTTCCTTTTCACTGTTATTATTCAGTATTTCTCCAACTCCAAATTTGTCAACTAAATCACATTTCAAACCCCTCAGAAAAGAACATTTTCTTCACAGAGGAAAGTTTAAAAAGAACAGACTATTCAGGTAAATGATGCCATACAAGCAGTCATGCAGAGATCATTCATGATTAGCTGGTGGGGTTGGGGAGGCAGCCTGGGGTGGAGAAGAAAGTGAAGGGCTCAGGTTTCAAACAAGGTGGGTGTGAATCTGGTTCTGTCACTTACTAGCAGCAGGATGAAAGGAAAGTGACCCGGTCTTTCCCAAACCCACTTCTCTCCCTGAATAATAGTGGCAGCAGTGCCCACCCACAAACCACCAGCATTCCAATCCGGATTCCATGCTGTGACTCCTGTAGAACAAGATGGTATGTAGTGTACGTAGTGTACGTCTAGCACCATGTTGTCAAACAGTGATCACACAAGAAAGTCCTTCCCAGTCATGTTGTTTAATCCATTTTAACTCTGTGGGATTAACTTTCTTCTCTTTCCCTAAGAGTTTTCCCACACAATGACCTTAAACATATCAAAGAGTTTTAAGTGCCATTGAGGGGGTTGGGATGGGGGCTGGGGCCACATCTGGCAGTGCTCAGGGGCTATTGTCTCTATGTGCAAGGGAACAGACTATGTGTGATACCAAGGATTCAAACCAGATTGCAGCTGAGGCCAAACACAAGACAAATAAATGCTCTCTCTCCTGCACTATTTCTTTGCCTCCAATAACTAACTTCTCAATTTGAACTAAATTCCTGGAGAAAGCAAATCTTCAGATACTTCTTGTATTTATTACATACATATGGGTGTCTCTTTTAATATTCTATTGTATGTTTATTTAATTTATAGTTTATTTGCTTTATTGAGAACTTTATTATGGTACACAAAAGTTCTGTATCATTGCTTGCAAGCTGTTCATGATGATGAACTTGAATTAATTATATATGGGTTTTCTTGCTTAGCTGCTGCTGTTTTGTTGGTTTTCTTTCGGGATCAAGGTGGGTACTCTCATATAAAATCTTCTTTTTAATTCCTTCTCTGGCAATTCTTTCCTAAATTTTCTGCTTTGCATAATTATACCTACAGTGGAACCAGCATCCTAAAGTAACAAAGATAAACCCTCCTAATCCAAATCACATGATTTTTTAAATCTACCTTTCCCTTCCCGGGTTCGCCCAGCTCCTGCGCAGCAGCCATGGGCAGGAGTCAGTGCCCACAGCCCCTCTATTGTATGTTTCTAAAAAAAATGTATCTATTGAAGTTGGACAACACAATTTGAAATATATATATACATATATATATGGTGAAATGACTAGCATGGTCAGGTTAGTTATCATGGCCTCTCTTCACATAGCTTTACCACTTATGTGTGTGGGACTAGAGAACCTGAGTTTACTCAGATCCAACCCAGTCTGGTTAACCATAGTCTCCAGGCTGTCCATTGGACTTCATCCTAGATAACAGCAACATTGTGCTCTTTGATCAGCTCTTGGTTCTCCCGCTTCCACACCCTAATGACAACCATTATCATCACTGCTTTTAAGTATTTACGTTTTTTAGATTCCACTTTAAGTGAGATGACAGTTTTTTAATAAATATTTCTAAGCATAATGTCCTCCAGCTTCATATATGTTTTTATAAATGATAGGATCTTCTTTTTCAAGACTGAGCAATATCCCATTCATATATACAGTTTACATATATATGTGTGTATATATATTAGTATATATATATATATATATATATACTAGTATCACTGTATCACTGTCATCCCGTTGCTCATCGATTTCCTCAAGCGGGCACCAATAAGGTCTCCATTGTGAAACTTGTTGTTACTATTTTTGACATATCGAATACGCCACGGGTAGCTTGCCAGGCTCTGCCATGCAGGTAAGATATTCTTGGTAGCTTGCCGGGCTCTCCGAGAGGGGGGAAGAAATCAAACCCAGGTTGATTGCTTGCAAGGTGAACGCACTACCTGCTGCGCTATCACTCCGGCCCATATATATTAGTATATATCCTAAACTATAAATGTATATAAACACATATACATATATATACCACATTTTCTTTCATCTATTCATCCATCAATGAACACAATTTTTTCCCATATCTCAGCTATTATGAATAATTCTGCCACAAACAAAGATTTTCCTTTCTTGCAGGGATGGGTATTGATTCGGGAACCAACTTGCAGTACTCAGAAGTTACATTTGGCAGTGCTTGTGGGAGGTGATATGTGCTATCAGGTATCGAATCAGAGTCAGCTGATTGCAAGGGAAGAGCCTTAACACTTGTGCTATTCCAGGAGTGCAGATTTATTTTCAAGATACTTCATTTCTTTTGGGTATTTACTCAGAAAGAATAATAGATCATACAGAAGTTCTATTTTCAGTTTTGGGGGGAACGAACTCAGTAATTCCACAACTTATATTCTCACCAAAAGCAGTATGTGAGAGTTTCCTCCTTCTTACATCTTAGCAACAATTATCTACTTTCTTGTTTTGGGTTGTTGTTTTTGGACCATGCCTGGTAATGTGTAGGGATTACTCCTGGCTCTTCACTCAGGAATTACTACTGGGGATGCTCAGGAGACAATATGGGGTGCCAGGTATTGAACCTGGGTCAGCCCATGAAAGGTAAACCCCTTATCCAGTGTGCTCTCTCTCTGGTCTCTCTATTTTCTTTATAATAACCATTCTAATAGATCTTAAGTTAATAGTACACTATAGTTTTGTTTGCTTTTTCCAGATGATTCATAGTGTTGGATACTTTTTATACACTTTGGGCTATTTGCATGTCTTCTATAGAAAAATATCTACCCATATCCTTTTCCCATGTTTAATAGAATTGCTTGTTTTCATATTATTTGTATCAGTTTTTTTTATATTGTGGAAATTATAATTTCTCCCAGGCTTTTCATTTTATTAATTATTTATCTGGCTCTGCATACACTTTTCAATTTGATGTAATTACACTATATTATTTTTGCTTTTGTTGCCCTCTCTTTTGGTGTCAAATTTGAAATATTATTGCCAAGACCAATATGTCAAGGGCAGGGTCACTTTTAGTATTGACATATGGCTATCTACTATTTCCAATACTATTTACCAAAGGAATGCCTTTCTCTACTGAGTATGCTTGACACCCTTGCTAAATAATAATTGATGACATAAACTTGAGCTTGTTTCTGGGCTCTTTATATATATATATATATATATGTACATATATATATATTAGAATTTTCACTGAGATTTTATAGAATAAGAATATTGAAGAGAGAATGCAGCAGGTTCAGCTCTTGCTTGCTTTGCATGCAGCCAATCTAGGTCCCATCCTCAGCGTGTCATAAGGCTCTCTGAACCTGCCCAGGAGTGATCCCTGAATAAGAAACAAAGTGGTCTTTTATATCTGTTCTCATAGGTTATCTCCTATGAATCATTCACTTATTTCTAAGAGAGAAGTTTCGGAATTAATATTCGATTTCTCTTTCTCTCACCCTTCATTATTCAATCACTGACCCTGGAAATTCTCTTTGAGAAATGTTTTCAGTCTAGCCCTCTTTCCCATCCTCTTTGCTTTTGTGTTAGGTTAGGCTTGCATCATTTTTCATCTGAACTGTCCAAATGCCTGGTCTCCATTTTTTCTCTTCCAGAACTAGTTCACCCTCTTCGCACCCCCCGCCATGTGACCTAACTTTGAAAGAATCTTGACACCACTATAGTTGGCTTTTGCCTTCTGCTCTCTATTCTGTTCTGCTTGTCTAGGTGTTCATTTAATGGCATACTTAATGTTTTACTGCTCTAACTTTGTAACAATTTAAAATCTGCAGGTGTGATATATTTAGCTCTTCTCACTTTACAGATTGTTTTAGCTACTCAAGATCTTTTGCAGTACCACACAAATCTTAGAGTTGTTTTCATATTTCTTTGAAACACACATTGGAATTTTTGTAAATATTTTTATTTTATAACTATTGACTCTGTTTATAACCATACATAGTATAGGCATTTAACAATATTAATTTTCAAATACATGGATATAGGACTGTGTCTCATTTACTTGTAACCACATAAATCTTCATCAATATTTTATGCTTCCTAACATATAATCTTCAACTTTCTGATTTTTTCTCAGTTATTTATTCTTTGATGCTCTTATAATAGGATTGTAATGCATATATGTTCTTTTTTTAGAATGCTGTTGACTTAGTTTTCACATATTGATTTTGTACTATCATTTTTGTAGATTTTTGTTTGTTTTTGCAGGCCATACCTGGTGATACTTGGTTTACTCCTGGCCCTGCACTCAGAAATTACTCCTGGTAGTGCTCAGCATGGGATACCAGGGACTGAACCCAGGTCAACCATGAGCAAGACAAGTGTCCTGCCCACTGTACTATCACTCCTGTCCAACCTTTTCATAGATTCTTTTGAAAGATTTTGTAACATCTTTCAATCTGTTAACGCAGAATATACCTTGATTAATTTACACATGATAAATTAGTCTTACATCCTATCATTATATCTCAGACATTATTTCAGTTTATAAATCATTCATGTAAGTATATTATTTCTGCAAACTAGTTTAAATAGAAATAGAAATTATTGTATACCAACACATTCATAATTATAGTTTCAACAAATTATTTCTCATTGAAGGTGACTATAAACTGTTCTTAACAAACTTTTGGAGGATAATATAGATTTTCCTAAATCAATTTTTATCAAATATTAATTTAAATTAATATAACAGCTAGTTAAGTAAAAGACAGAATTCTGTGTAGGGAGGATATCACAGTATTGAGTGAATACAGCAGTGACATAAGGGAAAAGAACTGCCCCGAGATATAATACAAATTAGAAGATTTAACAGTATTAGAAATCAGATAGAGGGTTTCACACTCCAGAACCATTTCTCCCATCTCTTTTCTGAATGTTGAAGTTATGACCAATTCCAATAATGTGCACTATAACCCTTATCTCACATTTGGGATATCCACTTTAGAAAATTGTGAGTGAAGTTATCTCAATCACAAATAGAATGTCAGAATGGACTGGTGGTTTGGTAAGTGACAGCCCTCCAGTATCTTCCCTCTGTGAACAAGATTTTTATGAAAATCAGTGTTCTAAAGGAGAGCAGTACCTCCGAAGTTTCTAAATTTTATGAACACAAAGAGAATTAATGTTAAACACATCAAAAGTCTACCAGGAGAAAAAGTCATAGAAAGGAGGACAAAGATGCAATGGTAAAAATAGAAATAAAGTCAAATTCAGGCATAAAATGAAGGAAGTAATAGGAACTCAAGTCAGAAGATTGAAAGTACCTTATCATTTGTCATAAGCCCTAGCCTCTCGTGATAGCATCTCTTTGTAAAACTGCATTACTACCACCAGGAACATGAGAAAGTGACTTGGAGAAGTAGTTGCACATGGTAATGAATGGTTACAGGCATCATTCCCCTCTACTGGCTGAGCTAATGAACTGCACCAGTCTTTTTCCTTGTATCATTTTTTTTTTTAATGTGACCAAATAAATAGAAAGAATAAGCAAGAACACTGATGCAGCTCACTTCTAGGAATTTGAGGTTTGTTTCTATTACAATTTCAATTTATTTGGTTTCTTGATTTGACATATTTAATGGCCTCTCCAAACATGTAAAGTAGCCCCCGTCCTCTCCAAATTCTTCCCCATTCATCATTTCAGAAGCTCTTCTTATCTCCTTAACTGACATGTTTAGAGTTAGTTGAACCTCAATGCAATTATTTTTTTCCTTTCACACTACATTAGAAACAAATATAGTCCCATTTAAACTTAACTCAGATGACTTTCTGAGTGACACGTTTTCTGAAACCTGTGTTTAAAATAGTGTCTTCTATAAGATAGAAATTTCTTCTATAAGGTGTAAATTTCTATAAGATAGAAATTTCTATTTCCAGCCAGAATCTCTTAAACTGTTTTTGTAGCCTAAATAACCCAATATTGAAGTCACTAGAACTTGAGTTGCACTCAAGCACGGCCCAGAGTTGGCCTATTCCACACCAAACCAGATAATACAAAGCTTGTCAACATCTGGACCCACCCTTAAAAAGTTCTAGGCTAGAGAAGGGACCACCAAGTAATGGGTAGTTAGAGGACCTGCGTGGGATGGGAGTTGTGTGCTGAAAGTAGACTACAAACCGAACATGATGGCCATTCAATACTCGTTTTACAGACCACAACACCCTAAAGGAGAGAGTAAAAGGGAATGTGCCTGCCACAGAGGCAGAGCAGAGAGGGCGAGGGGAATGAGGGAAGGATGGGAGGGATGCTGGGAACATTGGTGGTGGAGAATGGGCACTGGTGGAGGGATGGGCACTCAATCATTGTATGACTGAAAAGTAAGCACAAGTTTGTAAGTTTGTAACTGTCTAATGCTGATTCATTAAAAATAATTTTTTAAAAACTAAATAAATAATAAAAAGTTCTAGGCTAATTCTTCCTTAGTCAACTACAGTTATAATGTATTAATTTCATCTAGTATTCATAAATAGTTTCCCGGCAACATTTGAAGCATACTGTTAACACTTTTAATATTTTCTTCAAAGTCTTTGATTTTCATTCCACAAAGTGACTTACTCTTTATATAAAGTCATGAAAACAAGAAGGTAAGCTAGATTATCATAATTATATAAAAAGTGTATGTAAGAGGAAGAACATGCAAAGTTTTTCTTTTTTAACATCTCCAAGGCAACTTTAAACACATAAGTATGTGAAACAGTATCAAGGGAGCTAATTCTACTAAGGAATTATGAGTAATTCAAAAAAATGAATAATGGCAACATTTACTTTATATGCATTTCCCCTTTGCAGGGAAAGAAAAGAGCTTTCATCATCATCATCATCATCATCATCATCATCATCATCCCGTTGATTGTGGAATTTCTCAAGCGGTCTCAGTAACATCTCCATTCATCCAAGCGCTGAGATTTTAGAAGTCTTTCTCTACTCATCCTTCCAACGATGCCATACTGGAGATTCTTTCAGAGTCAAAGGAATGAGACCCAGCTTGTTACTGGTTTTGGCATATTAATACACCATGGGGACCTTGCCAGGCTCTCCCATGTGGGCAGGAAACTCCCAGTAGTTTTCCAGGTTCTCCCAGAGGGAAAAGTAGGCTATAAGATATCTCGAGCTTCCGGGAGCTGGCTTTTAAGTGTCTGGATGCTGGCCATTGACAGGATTACAGGGTGCCTGGGGCAGTCCCTGGGTGTGACCACCTAGCTACCGGGAAATGGGAAATCTGGGCGGAGAAGGCCCAGTCCTGATAAGAGCAGCCTTGGAGGTCTCAGCCCCAGGTCCCACACACCTGGGTTCCTCTACCGGTTCCTTCATGCGTGAGGCTCATCCAAACGTGTGGAGAGGGGCCTTGAGCATGACTCTGGCTAGGCTCTAGAGGTCTTCGGCTGCCAGGAGCTCTGCTCAGGGTGGGGAGGGAAGCTGGAGCCCATCCCTTCAGAGAAGGCCCTGGGGAAGACAGCCAGGCGCGTGGACAAGAGGCTCTCTGCATCGCCCTCTTCCAGGAGTGGAATATAAAAATCTACAAAAATAAACATAATTAACAAAAGTGAATAAAAATTTTAAATATTAATATTGGAAGCAACTATGTGATTGGAAACCCTAAGACAAAGATGCAGGCAACTGATAAATACCAAAGCATGCAACATATTCTAGAACCACAATCAAATGAGAATGTATATACTCTTTAAGGCTGGCAAAGTCACACAAACTAATAAATATCTTTTCTGTCACTTGCATAGGTAGTAAACTTGCCTAAAATGTTTAAAAATCAGAATAAGATTTTAAAATTCTAAATTAAATAAGGGTTATTCTTATAAAAAAAAAACTCAGCCTTCTTTTATTACTCACTAGCAAGAAAGTCATATACTTTCTTGAATCAACCTTACAACAGTTTAGAATCCTTAAAACCATTCCCAGCAGTCAGGAGTCCCACGAGGCATTCCATTTAGGACGTAGCAATCAAATATTTATAATAAGTTTTGCTCAGAGTCTATAACTGAAACAATACAAAGCTTCTGTGTATGTGTGTTTAATTTTGTTTGTTTGGGGACTACATTCGTTTGTATTTAGGATTTAGTCCTGGCTCTAGTTTCAGGGATCACCCCTGGAATGACTCAGGGGACCATATGAGGTGCTGGGGATTGAACCAAGGTTGGCAGCATGCAAGGCAGGTGTCTTACAAACTGGACTCTCTGGCCCAGAATCATTTAAAATTAATTTCATTTTCATCTTATTTGGGCACTTTGATTTACAAAGTTGTTAAAATCAGAGTTTCAGACATTCAATGTTTCAGCTCCAAACCTTCAAGTATTGTCAGCATCCCATCAACAACAGTCGCTGACAGGATGCTGACAATGATGTTCCTTCCCTCCCCTCATTCCCTCCCTTAGTTTCTATCTATGGCCATGCAACAGAGTCTTATGCTATATTAATCATGTTCACATTTTTGACACAATATACTTCTAATTTCAGACCTTACATTCATTCAGTATCAGACATCAAATCTTGAAATTCTATCAAGAACAGTACAAGAATAAATATTTCTACCATAGTTACAAATAACCACTCACTCATTTAAACTGTGAAAGAACATTGACTCTATTAAAAATATAGATAGCAGGCAGATGAACTTGATCTTGTCTTTAGAAAGTTGATATTTAATATGAAATACACTGCAAGGTCGAAGGATAGAAAAAGTAGTAAATGCCCCCAAAGGAACAATTTTGGGCTATGAGATCTCAGAATAAGACTGATTCCATCTACAAAAAGTGTATGAAAACTATAACAAATGTAATCTCATTCAATTCTCACCTCAGATACTATTTTCTTCATTGGACAACTAAGGAAACAGAGAGTTATATAATATGACCACACTCCCTTGGTAAGTAGGGAAGTAAGCAGGGAAGACTAAATCCAAGTTCCATTACATCCCGCAAATTGTCACCATCCCTGAGTCTTATTCCTTCCACTAGAAATCTACATCTATCTCTATAGCCATATATGGCTCAACCACATACATATAAGGTACACTGGATATATATATATACATTGTATATATATATATATGTAACTGGATATAGATCTATAACTATAATGAGACATTTGAATAAAATCTGCTAACTTTTAGACATATATCTATTTTTGTACTTTTCTTTTTTATTTAAAAGCATATAATATTGGATCTATGGTTGCCCCCATCATAGTTGTCAACACAGACTATATAAAGATGACCTCTTAATCAGTGGTAATGTTCAAATAATAAATCTCATTTTCCTGTATGTTTTATCATTAATTAGAAAGGCATGCAAATATTAAAACACTTAAGGACATACTCAATTGCAGTTTGGAAAGTGTTGCTTTTAAGATTATATGTTGTGACCTCCAAGGACAAACAATTCAGAAGAAAAATATGGTAGATTAGTATTTAATCAAATAGCTAGTGAAGCAGAAACTAGGATCAATTGTTTAAAGTTCAACAAAACAGAGACAGAGAGAGAGAAAGAGGCAGAGAGAAAGAGATAAATAAAAGAGAAAAGTGTCATAGAGGCAGGCTAGGGCTGGGGGTGTCAGGGGGGTATCAGGAGGGAAACTGGGGGCATTGGTGGTGGTAAATATACACTGGGGAAGGGATGGGTATTGGAACATTGTATGACTGAAACCCAATCATGAATAGCCTTGTAATAGTGTATCTTAAGATGATTCCATTAAAAAATTAGAAAATAGTTCTTAAAAGCAATGCAAGACACTGGAGTGTTTAAAACAAGTATTTAAATGATAAAATAATTCAGATAATCAGGGTACAATCCATAAACAACAGTTTTGAGTAAAACAACAGAATTATGTGGTTGTAAATAAATGCTTCTGAGATTGTTACTAATATTTTCTCACAAATCCACAGTATTCAGATCCATTTTTGCTGTTAAAGGTTTGTTGTTAAAGTACAGAATTACATGTTTTCTAGTATAATACGCCAAGATTCAGACAAAAATCAAAGTACGTAGAAAGCATAAAGAGGAATATTTTTGCTCTTTTTATTATTTACATGTAAGGTTATGGTTAGGTTTAAGGAGTCTTAGTATTATTTTTATAATAATATGAGTCTCTTGCCCACATGAGACTGCCCAGCTGTCTTCCCGGTGGGCCCTTCGGAGGGGGGAGGGGATGGGCTCCAGCTTCCCTTCCCCCCACCAAGCAGAGCTCCCAGCGGCCAAAGATCACCTGAACCTAGCTACAGCCATGTTCGAGGCCCCTCTCCACAAGTTCGGACTGGCCTCACGCATGAAGGTACCGGCAGAGGAACCCAGGTGTGTGTAATCCCATCAACGGCCAACATCCAGAGACTTAAAAGCAAGCTCCCAGAAGCGTGTGGCCGCGCAATATCTTGTAGCCTGCTTCTCCCTCTGGGAGAAATTGGCAAGCTTCTGAGAGTTTCCTGCCCACATGGGACAGCCTTGCAAGCTTCCCATGGTGTATTCATATGCTAAATCCAGGAACAAGCTGGATCTCATTCCCCTGACCCTGAAAGAGCCTCCAGTGGGACATTGTTGGGAGGGCCAAGTCTAGAGAGACTTCGAAGATCTCAGGGAAAGGACGAATGAGAGGTTACTGAGCCTGCTTGAGAAATCGACAATTTCGTGATTTGTGAGTATTATTCTGGTAGAATTTTGTTTTTATGTCTACAAAAGAAGGGAATAAGTAGTAGCCTTGAGCAAAGCCAGTTCTGGCCCAACCCCCCCAAAGTATAATTTCTCAATCAATTCAAATGTCAGAAAGGATCTTTGAAATAGTAAAATTATTACCTTCTACTGAAACTTAAGATACAATAATTGTATCAAATCTATCTTTATTTTTGCCCATATGTCCTTGTCTTTCATCAACTCACATACACTCAAACTTTCTCTCTGCACCCTTTTTAATTTAATTTTTATTTGTTTATTTATTTATTTTTTGCCTTTTGGGTCACATTGGCAATGCTCAAGGGTTACTCCTGGCTCTGCACTCAGGAATTACTCCTGGCGGTGCTCGGGGGACCATATAGGATGCTGGGAATCAATCCCGGGTCCACCACAGAGTGCAAGGCAAATGCCCTGCCCGCTGTGCTATTGCTCCAGCCCCTGCACCTTTTTTTAAAAAAGATATTTTAAAAAATAGTTTATTCTTATGGACTTTCTTAGACTAAATGCAGATTAATTAAGCAAAAAAGATGAACTATTTTGATTTAATCTTTGTAAATAGTTTCATTAAAATTGTTCTAGATATCAAAACTATTGTAAACTTGTGATTCAAACTATAATTTAAAAATTTTAAATGAGTTATGGAATGCCACTGGGAAGGGACCTCTAGACATTGATGGAGACACTGACACTGTTTATGGTTGTGGGATTGGAATTTTGTTTGCCTGGAAGTATATTAAGAGTATTGTAGGGGCTGGAGAGATAGCACAGCGGGTAGGGCGTTTGCCTTGCACGCGGCCGACCCGGGTTCAAATCCCAGCATCCCATATGGTCCCCTGAGCACGGCCAGGGGTAATTCCTGAGTGAGCCAGGAGTAACCCCTGTGCATTGCCAGGTGTGACCCAAAAAAGCAAAAAAAAAAAAAAAAAGAGTATTGTAAAATAATAAAATATTGGAAATAAAAATTGTTTTAGAGGCAAACAGCCATAAAATTATCTTCTAAAGTTAGCATGGAAGCAAAATTTTTGCAAAATTTTTGCAAAAACTTTGTAATACAATTAGCAACGATTATTTTATTATCATGCACCTCACAAGAATATTAGTTTGCATTTTAACCTTAACTTCTTTTCATTTATAGTTTGACAAACCATTATTTTTATGGCAAGTTACAAACTCCAAAGCTTGTATTTTTTTCAATGTGCTACAAGGTTGAAAGCTACCATTATAAGCTCCCTCTCTTGGGTAGGGTATTGGTTTGTTATCATAACCCTTTGAACCCCCGAGTTTTTGTTGTTGTTGTTATTGTTGTTGTTAACCTTGGTCTGTGTTCTGTTTCCAATCTGTTGTTGTAATATGTCATCTCTGCAATTCAAGGCTTTCAGGTATTTTCTCCCCTCTGGAGTTCAGAAAGGTTGAGAGACTACATTTCATCTGCTGCTGCCAGCCTTATACAGTGCCAGATACTTACCAGGCACTTCATAAAGTCTAATAAACAACATCCCTGCCATAAGAAGCTGATCACTCCAATGCAAACAGGGTGGAATGAAAACAACAGCAGAAAGAGAAGAGTTTGAAACATAGAAAGATTGTCTGGGGCCCAGAGTGGTGGATGGGGAACCACCTCAGGTCAGAAATTCTTAAAGTTCACAAATTTCTTAAAATGGTCTGAATGTTAACCCCTGTGCCCAGGACTTGGAGATCTGTTTTTTATGGTTGTCTGTATACAGGAGATAAATGTTTATAAGCAATATATAGTTCCATCATGTGGTTCTGTAATTATTATAAAGTTCTGAGTTAGAGTGTGTTTAGTATTGTTAAGATAAATCCATGAATCAATACATCATTGAAAGTCATTGTCAATATCCAACAATCCAAAGAGGCAGGGGAGGACAAAACGACATGCATCCTCAAAAAGGTTTATTATCCTGATTTACAATTTATATAAGTCATTTGACTATCTTCAAAAATCATGACTAATCAAATTAACACAGAAAAATATTTTTACATCCTAAACCAATATGGCATACTGTAGAGGTTGCCTTTACCATAAAAAGCACAGGGGAAAAATAAAGTCTAACGTCAACATGATAAATATAATGCAGAGAAAAAGATCATTGGAATTTATAATAAAATATATACAAATTTAATCACGTTCGAGTTGTTTTTTGTAACAGCATCACAGAGAACTTAAAATCTCAGCTGAGGAAAGAAAAGTCTCTGAAGTAGTTTCCCTCATCAAAGTGTCTCACAATTCGGAGCATAAATTCACACCTATAACTGGCCCATGTGCCATATTCTTTCCTGATGAATGCCACAGTTCTGGCAAAAATAAAATTCATAGCACCAGCTATTTTTGTTATGCAAACACACTGAAAGTGACTCAGGTCATTTTTAAGTCAAAGTATGTTTTCCATCTTGGCATGGCTTCATAACTGAATTCTTTTCTTCTCAAATATTACTAAGTTACTGAAACCTATTTTTTAATATCATATGAAAATAAATAAGAATTTCAAAGCAAGTTTATACTTGAGCTTACAGAAATTCTGACTTTCCGAGGCAATATCTAGTTCCATAAATAGGTAAAATTTAAGAGCACACAATGGCACTGTCATTTAATGTCATGTTCTGAAAATAAATGTGCTATCCATTAAGCAAACAGGAAATTTTTTTAACAAAAATCACTTATAGCCAAAATTGATATAATAATTTTATAAGACTTTTTTTCTAAGTAGTCTGTGAAAAGATGGTTTTACCCATGTTTAACAATTATCATTAAGACTCAAAATCAAATCAATGTTTTCCCATAGTTTAGTCATTTATATTGAAATGTATCTACATGCTTCAAGCTACATTTTTTTCTTTAATATTTTTTAATTTTAATTGTATGCCAAAAAGGATATTTTTAAGAGTGAAAAAGAATGAGAAATTTAACTACTAAAACTTTGGAAATATCTACTTGGAAAAATCTCCAAAAAGCAGAGAAAATCCTCTGCTATATTACACAGTGAAAAGAGATATTCAAGGCCTTTCTGTCAAAGTTTGTATGAGTCTCATTTGCATATTTATTATCATTTATAGCTATTTATATAAAATTTTCACATTAAATTCATACATACAGGCATTAGTTCCTTTACTTATAACATTCTTAGGGAGAAACAAGCTAGATAAATATAGTAATAAGTGCAAGAAACTCAGCTAGGTTATACCTCTGTCTGAGGGTTTACAATATGGGAATAAAATCACTGTCACTGTCACTGTCATCCCATTGCTCATTGATTTGCTTCAGCGGGTACCAGTAACGTCTCCATTTTGAGACTTGTTCTTACTGTTTTTGGCATATTGGATACGCCACAGGTAGCTTGCCAGGCTCTGCTGCGCGGGCAAGATACTCTCGGTAGCTTGCTGGGCTCCTTGAGAGGGGTGGAAGAATTGAACTTGGGTCGGCCGCGTGCAAGGCAAATGCCCTACCCGCTGTGCTATCGCTCAGCCCGGGAATAAAATAGAAATTGCTAATGGTGGCCAAAAAGATTAGAAAAACTAATCTTCACTGTAGTTTAATCACTCTTGGCCTTTTACTATTGTCAATGAGTACTCTGCACACATATCAAGGCAAGTAGTACCAAGGCACAAAAGAAAACATTTCAGAAATACTTTGATTCTTGAATACATTTCAAAACCAAAGGAGAAACGGTAGAGGAAAATCAGAAATTTATCATTAAAGAATTGTAAAGTGGTTTGTATCTTGCTTCCAAGGAAAGTATAGAATTAATTATAAATTCATTACTCTTAGGGTTCCAGGTCTGTTTCTCACTGGCAGAAGGAACTCGCGATAGAGATCATCTTTGATCTTTAACACCAGAAATCCATCATAAAGAGATACACTGTATCATGGTATCACTGTCATCCCATTGCTCATCGATTTGCTTGAGCAGGCACCAGTAATGTCTCCATTGTGAGACTTGTTACTGTTTTTGCATATCGAATATGCTACAGGTAGCTTGCCAGGCTCTGCCGTGCAGGCGACTCTCCGAGAGGGGAAGAGGATTCGAACCTGGGTCGGCCGCGTGCAAGGCAAACACCGTACCTGCTGTACTATTGCTCCAGCCCCTGTAGCAAAGAGATACAGTCGTTCTTAAATCTGTAAGATTATTCAAGAGATGAGTTGTAACTTACATATCTCCTACAGGAAAATTAAACTTTATACTTTACTTAATGAGACAAAAAATTAAATTATTATTTATTAATTTTGAAGATAATGCATCATCATTTATTGAGTATTTCCTATTAAACTAATTTTAACAGCAAATTCTCTAAGAGGCATTTAAAGCTATTTTGTTACACAGAAGATGTCTGTTTACTGCTGGATAAAAGAAACACAGCAGAGACAGCAAAGAGGTCTGAATATGTTGGCATAATCTCTCACATCACAAATAAAAGCATTAAAGCAAAAATTGTTATAATATCTTAAAATTCAAACTGTCAGATGAATAGAACTAGTTTTCTTTCTTTCAAGCATTTAATTTTTTGGTTCTTGTTTTTATGCCACATCCAATGGTGCTCAAGATTTACTCCAGTCTCTGCAGTCAGAGATCACTTTTGGCAGAGCTCAGGGGACTACATGTGTTGCTAGGAATCAAACCCAGGTCAGCTACAAGCAAGGCAAGTGTCCTACTCATTGTAATATTACTCTGCTTGTCCACAGGTATTATTATTATCTTGGGTTTTCTTTGTTTTACTTTCTTTTAGGAGGCTATATCTGACTGTGCTCAGGACTTACTCTTGACTCTGTACTCAAGGATTACTCTAGAAAGTACTGGGGATTGAACATAGGTTAACACGTTAAAAACAAGTGCCTAACCACTGTACTATAACTCTAGTACCTATTTTAAGACAAGTGTTAAAGTAACTGAGTTATTGAACAAGGATTCAAAACAAAGAACTGGAACTTAAACTTATCCACACATATTCCATTTAACAAACAAGGATGCTAAATTTGCAAAACTAAAATGACTTGCAGAAAGTTGAACAAAAATCAGAGACAAGAATTCAAGGTGATTGAAACTGACTAATTACATTTTAAGTGTATTCTAAGCATAGAATATATATTTTCTTTTATTAAAAGGGTTTTTTTAAGTTTATAGGTTTAAATAACTGTGAACTCCTTAAATTCCATTCCCTGTGATAGAATTAGAATGGATCTTTTACAATGTACTACAAATTCCAACAGCAGAAGAGAGAGATGAGCTAAATATCACAGATGGAAGAGGAAAAAAACAATCTTATTAGGACTGGCTATAGTCAACACGTCATTTAGATAAATTAATACCTCCACTCCCCAAACCTTAGCCAGATATTTTTATTTTGTTGGGGGTGGTAATTTTTGATTTATGGAGAGTCTCAAGAATTTGTTGCTTAACTCTTCGTCGGTAATAAAATCTTTGGATATCACTATTTTGAAATATTTTAGACAGTCCATCATCAAAAGCCTTTACCTCCTAAAAGGCATTCAGTTATTTCCTACTTCATGCATTTTGGCCCTTAATCATTCCTCCGGAAGACTTTTGAACTGTAAACAATCAGGATTTAGACCTTTAACATCAGGAGAAACACCAGCATGCAACACACCCTCACAGATACTTAAACTCACATGTGCTGTCTATGATTTCCCTGGCTACTGCCTAGAATGGTTATCTAAGATGACTGTTGTGTTTAAACAAGGGTACGTAATATCAGGTCAAGGGGATTCGGATGGGTTAATGTTTGCTCAGCACTTTGGACTAGACAAACTTGACACTGGGTCTATTGTACTAAATATAAAAGGTGCTTTATTTGACACAGGAGACCAAATAATGGTAAAGTAAAATGTTCAACATAGAAGTTGAGGGAGAGGAGGAAAGAGAACACATTGTTAGAAAACTGTCTCCAAGTTAAAATTATAGACATTGATTTTACCTGTGTTGCTATCATCCATCCTATAGAAATAGGTGTCCTTTCTGCTTCCTACACAATCTACACAACAATTCGTGCTATAAATATCACTCAAGTCTTTTTTGGAATAATGTTGAAATCATAGAATTCTACCCAACAGAAAGGATGTTCTAGGAAATGAAGCTATAATATAAATAACTTAGGTTACATAACCCTCAGATAGATGCCTGCTATCTCTTAAAGCCTATGATTTAGCAGAAATAATGAGTATAACTAACATCATTACTAAGCTTTCCTAGATATCATTCATTCTTCACATACATTCATTCACATATTCAACAAATACCTGGTAGGGACCAGTATAGAGAGGGACGGTGCAAGGCACTGAAATGAATCTCTAAGGCCAGTGTCTATCTTAGAGCCAACTGACTCTTTAAGGAAGGATGGCATCTACGTCAGATTTTCCATGGTGGAGATAGAGGTATCAAATGTACAAGTGTGACTGAAGTCCAGAAGATGATTGCATTATGATTTGGGAGAACTGGAGAGGCCAATGAACACAGAAACACTTGCTTGGACTTGTAAAGATAATATAATTTTCAGAGAAGAATGCTAAAGACTGTATCTGGACTGTCATTAAAACCTAAGGAAGAGTTTGTTTTCTAACTAAAACTCAATATATTTTAAAATAAGGAAAGATTAACCAAAAAAGGATTTTAAGTTTGCAAGAGGATATCAGAGTACACAGATCTCTGTTTCATAGAATGGGGAGCAAGGAAAAAACTATTCCCATTAAAAAGAAACAGCTGGCCCTGAGTGGTCCAGAGTCTATAAAATTCATACATTGTTACTTTCATACTAATATTCTCTTTGGGTATAAGTATTCAGCCAGTAAAAGTTCATCTTTCAAAAAAAAATAAAATAATAAGCAACAGCTTTCTCTAGTCAGGAAAAAAACCACCTCTCTTTATCTCATGTGGAGATAATGCTGTTCTGACCTTCCTCCATTCTATCCAAGAATCCTATTTATTCATTCATTGGGGCCAGTCTTGAATGCTAAGGATACAGGGTGAAAAATCACAGTATTTGCCCTCAAGTAGTTTGTAGTTGAGGGTATGGGAAAGACATGCAAACAGATTTTCTTCCTTCTAATGGTTTCACTTATACTCATCTGGAAGAGACTGTATGTATCAGCACTCTACAAACGTGGATTAAGCCAAGAATTTGTGGAATCACAACATTCTTGGCTAAAAGATACAGTAAGGAGACCAAAAGTGATTAAGCAATTTGGGCCAGTCTCAAATCTTGACAATAGTCTTCCTCTTATTCCACCAAACCTTTCTCACACTACAAAGCATTTTGATGCCCTTTCACTATTATCCAGACTATGGATATTATCAGTTAACTTTGGATAATAAGGCTTTATTATCTCTGAGCACACAGAAAGCTATTAAGATTAAATGTTACTTATAGCCTTGGGTCCTAGACAAAAGTGTTAAGAAAATGCAGGGGTTCCCGCATTTTTTTTTTATTTCCTGGAAAATCTTGAAGAGAACAGGCAACAGGTCCTCTTTAAATGTTTGGAAGAATTCACTAGTGAAACCATCTGGGCCTGGGCTTTTGTTTTGGGGATAACTTTTGATTACAGTTTCAATTTTCTTGATACTAATGGGTCTGTTCAGGTATTCCAAGTCTTCTTGGTTCAGTCTTAGGAGATTGTAGGAATTCAGGAAGTTATCCATTTCCATTTCTTTTAGGTTCTCTTGTTTTGTGGCATACAGACTTTCAAAGTAGTCTCTGATGATGTTTTGAATTTCATTGGTTTCTGTTGTGATGTCCCCCTTTTCATTTCTGATTCGGTTTATCAGGGTTCTCTCTCTCTCATCAGGGTTCTCTCTCTCTCCCTCCCTCTCTCTCTCTCTCTCTCTCTCTCTCTCTCTCTCTCTCTTTCTCTCTCTCTCTCTCTCTTTCCTTGTGAGTCTTGCTAGTGGTTTATCAATCTTATTTATTTTCTCGAAAAACCAGCTCTTTGTTTCATTGATCTTTCGAATTGTTTTTTGGGTTTCCATGTCATTAATTTCTGCTCTAAGTTTTATTATTTCTTCTTTTATTATTTATTATTATTTCCTTCGATCTGGTGTGGGTTCCCTTTGCTGGTCCTTTTCTAAGATCTTGAGCTGCATAGTCAAGCTATCTTTGTAGGCCCTTCCTTCCTTCCTTCCTTCCTTCCTTTCTTCCTTCCTTCCTTCCTGAGGAATGCTTGCAGAGGTATAAATTTTCCCCTTAACACAGTTTTAGTTGTGTCCCATAGGTTGTGGTAGCTTGTGTCTTCATTCTCATTTGTTTAGAGGTATATTTTGATTTCTTCCTTGATTTCCTTCATGACCCACTCATTGTTCAACAGTGAATTGTTTAATTTCAAGGTTTTTGATTTGATTCTCCATGTCTGTGGGTGATTAACTTCTATCTTCAGCGCATCATGGTCTGAAAAGATAGTTGATGGGGCCTCTCCACAGCTGCACAAGTGTGAATCCAGACCAAGAAAACCTCTTTCAGTATGGGCAACTCCTCACAGAATGTCTCCAGCCTGAGAACTAAGCCTCGGCCCCGTGCCCGCCCAGGAGGGGAAAGGTATCTCTCTCTCTCTCTCTCTCTCTCTCTCTCTCTCTCTCTCTCTCTCTCTCTCTCTCTCTCTCTCTCTCTCTCTCTCTCTCTCTCTCTCTCTCTCTTTCTCTCTCTCTCTCTTTCTCTCTCTCTCTCTCTCTCTCTCTCACCTCTTTCTCCCCGGGGATGAAGGACGCGGTGTCCGCCATATTAAGATGACCACAGATGGGATTTACGACAAAAACTGCAGCAAAAGGACACGAGGGTGCTCTTAGGAAGGTGGGAGGCACCGGCCCCTCCCACCGCCGAGATGTGATCCCGGGGGCCGCACGCATGTGCGGCCTCTCCGCAGCTGCACAAGCATGAATCCAGACCAAGAAAACCTCTTTCGGCGTGGGCAACTCCTAGCAGAATTTCTCCAGCCTGAGAACTAAGCCTCAGCCCCGTGCCCACCCAGGAGGGGAAAGGTATTTCTCTCTCTCGCCTCTTTCTCTCCGGGGATGAAGAGCGCGGTGTCCACCATATTAAGACGACCACAGATTGGGTTTTCAAGCCTGCAATGATCCAATATCTGGAAGAAATCTCCCTGGACTTTGTGTCAAAGTACAGAAATTCAAAACCGCGCGGCCACTATTGGGGGGCTACTGCAGCCGCGCGACCTTATTTGTCTTCACAGTAGGTCTGAATCTAGTGGGGTACTCCTAACAACAATAGTGAGGTTTGTGTTGAAATATTGAATGTAACCAAAGTAAACAGAATGTAAAATGAAACTTATCAGTTACAAGGTAGGTGGTGGGGGGGCGGGATGGGAGGTGTATTGTGTGGGTTTTTTTTTTTTTGGTGGTGGTATATGGGCACTGGTGAAGGGATGGTTGTTTCAGCATTGTATAACTGAGACCTAAGCCTGAAAGCATTGTAATCTTCCACATGGTGATTTAATAAAATAAAATTTTTATTTAAAAAAAAAGATAGTTGATGCAATTTCTATCTTCCCAATTCTATTAAGATATGATTTGTGACCCAGAGCATGGTCTATTTTGGAAAATGTTCCATGTGCACTGGAAAGTTTCTATGAGGCACATATCTGCTTAATAACAGAAGCAAATAAAGACACTGAGAACAAGGAAAACTACAGGACAATATCCTTGATGAACACGGATGCGAAGATCCTCAACAAAATACTAGCAAATAGAATCCAGCAACTCATCAAAAAGATCATCACGACCAAGCTGGATTCATCCCTGGAATGCAAGGATGGTTTAACATTTAGAAATCAATCAACATAATCCATCACATTAACAAAAGTAGAAATAAAAACCATATGATCATTTCAATAGATGCAGAGAAAGCATTTGACAAGATCCAACATCCATTTATGATGAAAACTCTCACCAAAATGGGTTTAGAAGGAAATTTCCTTAAGATAGTCAAAGCCATCTACCACAAACCTGAGGCAAGCATTATCTTCAATGGAGAAAAACTAAGGGCCTTTCCTTAGATCAGGGACAAGACAAGGATGCCCACTCTCACCACTTCTGCTCAACATAGTATTGGAAGTACTTGCAATAGCAATTAGGCAAGAAAAAGACATTCAGGGCATCCAGATAGGAAAGGAAGAAATCAAGCTCTCACTATTCACAGATGACATGATTCTATACCTGGATAATCCTAAAATCTCTACTAGGACACTCCTAGGAACAATAGGCATGTACAGTAAAGTTGCAGGCTATAAAATCAATACCCAAAAATCCATGGCCTTCCTATACGCAAATAGTGAGACAGAGGAAAGAGACATAAAAAAAACAATGCCATTCACAATTGTGCCCCAAAAAATCAAGTACCTCGGAATCAGGCTAACTAAAGAGGTTAAGAATCTCTACAAAGAAAACTACAAAAGCCTACTCCATGAAATAAAAGAAGACACAAGGAAATGGAAGCGTATTCCCTGCTCATGGATAGGAAGACTTAACATTGTCAAAATGGCAATACTCCCTAAAGCACTATACAGATTCAATGTGATCTCTATAAGGATACCCATGAAATTCTTCAAAGAAATTGATCAAGCAATCCTGAAATTCATATGGAACAACAAATGCTGACGAGTAGCTAAAGCAATTCTTGGGGAAAAGATGATGGGAGGCATCACCCTCCCCAACCTCAAACTCTACTACAAAGCGGTAATAATTAAAACAGCATGGTACTGGAACAAAGGCAGAGCCTCAGACCAGTGGAACAGGGTGGGATATCCCTATACACCGCCGAAATTGTTTGAACATCTAGTCTTTGATAAGGGAGCAAGAAATGTGAAGTGGAGCAAGGAAAGCCTCTTTAACAAATGATGCTGGCAAAACTGGACAGTCACATGCAAAAAAATGGGCTCAGATCTTCACCTATCACCATGTACAAAAGTCAGATCAAAATGGATTAAAGACCTCAACATCAGACCACAATCCATAAGGTACATTGAAGACAAGGTCGGCAAAACCCTCCAAGACATTGAAGCTAACGGTATCTTCAAAGATGACATGCTACTGGCCAAGCAAGTGAAAACAGAGATAAATAAATGGGACTATCTTAAACTAAGAAGCTTCTGCACCTCAAAAGAAATAGTGACCAAAGTACAAAGACAGCCTACAGAATGGGAAAGGATATTTACCCAATACCCATCTGATAAGGAGTTAATATCAAGGATATATAAGACACTGGTTGAACTCCAGAAGAAGAAAACTGACAACCCGATCAAAAAGTGGGGTGATGAAATGAACAGAAACTTCCTCAAAGAAGAAATCCGAATGGCTGAGAGGCACATGAGAAAAATGCTCTATATCACTAATGACTAGGGAAATGCAGATCAAAATAACAATGAGATATCATCTCACACCACAGAGACTGGCCCACATCCCAAAAAACAAAAACAACCGGTGTTGGCATGGATGTCGGGAGAAAGGGACTCACCTTCACTGCTGGTGGGAATACCGACTGGTTCAGCCCTTTTGGAAAACAATATGGACGATTCTCACAAAACTAGAAATTGAGCTCCCATTTGACCCAGCAATACCACTTCTGGGAATATATCCCGGAGAGGCAAAAAGGTATAGTAGAAATGACATCTACATTTCTATGTTCATTGCAGCACTATTTACAATAGCCAAAATCTGGAAAAAACTAGAGTGCCCCAAAACAGATGACTGGCTAAAGAAACTTTGGTACATCTACACAATGGAATACTATGCAGCTGTTAGAAAAGATGAAGTCATGAAATTTGCCTATAAGTGGATCAACGTGGAGAGTGTCATGTTGAGCAAAATGAGTCAGAAAGAAAGAGACAGACATAGAAAGATCGCACTCATATGTGTAATATAAAGTATCAGAATGAAACACTAACACCCAAGAGTAGTAGAGATTAGAACCAGGAGGTCTGCCCCACAGATTGGAAACTGGTCTCACATGCTGGGGGAAAAGGCAGCAGAGACAGAGAAGGGAACACCTAGTAGAGAATATTGGGAGGACTCACTCAGGTTGAAAGCTGCATACCAAAAGTGGATTATAGACTGAACATGATGGCCACTCAATACCTCTATTGCAAACTGAAACATCCAACAAGAGAGAGAATGGGAGGGATTGCCCTGCCACAGAGGCAGGGTGGGGTGGTGGGGGCTGGGATGGGGGTTGTGGAATGGATACTAGGAAAATTTGTGGAGGAGAATGGGAACTGGTGGAGGGATGTAAACCAAATACAAACATGAAAGTTCATAAGTTTGTAACTGTACCCCACAGTGATTTACTAATAAAAATGTTTTTAAAAAAGAAAAGAAAAAAGGGAATTCAGGGGTAGCACTGGGGAGAATCTGGTTATTTGGAAGATTTTACCTGCTGTTCTGCTCTGTGCTTCATGAAAAATAATACCATCGAACACTGTTTATTTAAAAATAACAACATTAAATGCTTCTCTGTCAATATAATTTTATCACCTCAAAAATAGTTAAATATACAATTGAGCTACAGTTACAATAGTTAACTGAGTTCTACAATTATGTCATAAACAAAAAATGTTATTTTGATTAATCTAAGTTAACTGTGTTTATCACCTATTACAAAGGTACCAGAGAAATTTCCTTCAAATATTACACTGATCACTTACACAAATTCAGGAAAGCAAATAATCTAATGACTTATTTTTTGTTAAATGTAAGTTCCTAGTGAAAATCTCATTATTTCATATCCATAACACCCTCAAAAAATTATCTTAAATTTCACACAAGAAAACTAAAAAAAAATCATTATTTTCAACAATTTTCAACCTCATTTGCCCTTTCCTTACTTTGTAGCAGTCGCAACTTCTTCCTTCTAAATTTTACTTCTTTAAACTCAACAGTCTCTTCTCAGAGGTGTCAGCTCTTCTGTAAAGTCTGTCCTGTTGAGGAATGAGAAGGGAAAACTCACATTTGTAAATGTAACTGGACACAACATAACATTGTCCCACTGACTGGAGATGAGGACAGGGTATGGGTACAGGTGGATGGGACATTTACACCACAGGGGCTACAATGGTTTGACTTTCATATTAAAGTAGAGAAAAATATATATGTGCACATGTGTCACCACCACTTCATCACCACTAGAAATAACCCTGGTGAGCCCAGCACAATTAGACTCAGACATACCAAACACCTGGGCTCAAGCACCGAAGTCTCAGGTCTGCATTGCTAGGCTGCCCCTTCCCCACCAATTATAAATACAAATTATACTAATATTATTTTTAAATGGGGAAATGGATGGATGTCTATATTTAATGCACTAAGATTTTTAAGTCACCATATTTGGGGGGCAGAGGGATTGGTAGTACAGTGAGGAGGGTGTTTGCCTTCCACACAGCTGACCCAGGTTCAATCCCTGGCATTCTACATGGTCCCCAAGCACAGCCAGGAGTAATTTCTGACTGCAGAGCCAGAAGTAACCCTTGAGCATCACTGAGTGTGACCCCCAAAAAGCAAACAAAAAACGTCGCCATGGTTTAGCATATTGTTAATGGCATGGTTTCTTGCGTAAACATTTCTACACCACAGCCTCCACCGAGGTATCCATTTCCCTCCACCATTGTTCTAGTGTTCCCCTTACCCTATTACCTTTGAACATTTTTATTCCCTTTCTTTATTTATGTAGATCCCTCATTTGAGGGAGGTTATTCTGTGTCATCTCTCTTCTTTTGATTAACTACACTCAGCCTGATCATAGTTTCTTCTTATAGCCAAATAGTATACAACTGTGTACATGCACCATAATTTCTTTATCCAGTCATCTGTTCTTAAACACTTAGGTTGTTTCTAGATTTTGGGCTATTGTAAACAATGCTGCAATGAGCACAGAGTACAAATGTCTTTTCTAAATAGAATTTTGGGGCCCAAGAAGAATTTCTGAGTTATCATTGTATCACTGTCATCCCATTGCTTATCGATTTGCTCGAGCAGGCACCAGTAACAACTCCATTGTGAGAATTGTTATTACTGTTTTTGGCATATCGAATACACCACAGGTAGCTTGCCAGGCTCTGCTTTGTGGGCAAGATACTCTTCGTAGATGGCCTGGGCTCTCTGAGAGGGACGGAGAAATCAAACCCAGGTCACCCACGTGCAATGCAAATGACCTACCTGCTGTGCTATCACTTCTGAGATATGAAAACTCAATTCCTAGTCTTTTAATGTGTCCATATTGTACATTAACTTTCTAATAAACACACACACACTCCAGAACAGATACTTACAAATGATAAAGTGACTTCTGAATTTCAAAGGTTCAGTAGTGAGTTAAACAGAAACTATTGAATATATCCAGTTACCATAGTCTAATAACAATCTTGAATGACCTGCTTCCAAGTGAGGGCGAGGAAATTTGCCATCTTAGCCATCTTAGAAGGATGGCCAAAACCAGAAAATTTTGTAAACCTTATACTGGGTGGATCCACACCCAGTTTAGTGATTTACATTTGCAGTACAAACATCAACCAAGCACTTTACTTATTCCCTTAAAAAGTCACTATAGGGAGCCTGAGCAATAATACAATGGGTTGGCATTTGCCTTGCATGCAAGCAAACGGGATTCGATCCCTGAGTTCACTGAGCACTGCCCCAGAGTAATTCCTGAGCACAGAGCCAGGAATAATTCCTGAGCATCACCAAGTGTGACACAAAAAGCCAAAAAAAAAAAAAAGTCAGTTTAAACGTAGTCCACAGGCACAGTGTTGGAAAGTTGAATGCATCAAACTATCATTAATAGTGTTATAAATCAACTAATCAACTGTAACTAAATGAAAAAGTGGCAAATGTATTAAAAATAAATAAAAGACTGCATAAAAAGTACTTTAAAAATCATCCTCATCATCATCCTCATCATCCTGTTGATAATTGAATTTCTCTAGCGGTCTCAGTAACGCCTCCATTTCACCCTAGCCCTAAGATTTTAGAAGGCTCTCTTTACTTGTCCTTTTCCAATGGTGCTGCATTGGAGGCTCTTTCAGGGTTCGGGGAATGAGACCCATCATTATTACTGGTTTGGGCATATGAATACACCAGGGGGAGTTTTTGAGGCTCTCCCATGGTGGCAGGAAAACTCTCGGTAGCCTGCCAGGCTCTCCCAGAGGGATAACTAGGTTATAAGATGTTGCGCAGCTGCTTGGTGGCTGCGCACTTCTGGGAGCTTGGTTTTATAGTCTCTTGATTATAAAAAGTACATATATTAAGTGTACATAATATCCAGGAAAATAAAAAATTGAACAAAGCTTACTCAGTGGTATTTTTGTTTTGGGATCACATTTGACAGTGCTCACGACTTACTTCTGGCTCTTCATTCAGGGGTTACTCCTGCAGTACTTGGGGAGCCATAATGGGTACCAGGGATAAAACTCAAGTTGTCTGTGTGCAAGGCAAACACCCTATCCACTGTATTATCCCTTCAGCCTCTCAGAGAATGTTTTCACATTATGCAGGTATTATTTTCCCACAGAGAGATGGGTAAAAGTTTTCAAAATGATCCATCCACGGGGCTGTAGATATAGTACAGCAGGTAGGGCACTTGCCTTGTACATGGCCAACCAGGGTTGGATCCCAGGACCCCGTGTGGCTCCCCTGAGCACAGCCAGGAGTGATTCCCTGCAGAGTCAGGAATAAGCCCTAAGCACTGCTGGATGTGGCACAAAAACAAAACAAACAAATAAACTTTATTCAAATGAAGTGAACCACAGAGAAATGAAAAGGAGGTCACTCAAATGTGAGGACTATAGAGGGGGAAGCCCCACTAATCAAGAACTTTTGAGTTCTACATTCAACTTCTGGTATTTGAAGTCTGAAAATAGAGCTAAAATTTAAGTTAGAAAAAGTTTACATTGTATGTTAAAAAGTTATTTATGAAAATTCACCAATACACAGAAAGGACAGAGTGTTTGGTCTTCTTCAGTACCTCCTCTTTCTCTAGAAACACCACCCTCATGTATCTGGTATTGTTATTGTTTCTTGCTTTGGGAATAAAAATAAAAATAAAAGAAATAAAAGAGAAAGGGAAAAAACAGAGGTCCTGTGGACTAACAGGAGTCACCTTACAATATCCTCTAAGTATCTGGGTGGATTTTTCTGCTGAAACTTCCTGTCAACCTAAGTGAAATGAGTCAGAAAGAGAGCGACAGACATAGAAGGACTGCACTCATTTCAGCAGTATAGAATAACATCACATGAAGCTTACACCCAAGGACAATAGATACAAGGCCCAGGAGGATCGCCCCATAGCTGGAAGACTGCTTCATGAGCACTTTTCATTTAGCGAAAGGCATCTGCTATATGATGAAATATATAGCATATCATGAAATAGAGAAGGGATCACTCAGAAAATGATGGCTGCAGGAATAAGTTGGGATGGGATATGTGTGCCGAAAGTAGATAATGGACCAAACACAATGACCTCTCAGTGTCTGTGTTGCAAGCCATAAGGCCCAAAAGTAGAGAGGATGGGGAATTTTGTATGCCATGGAGGCAGGGGGAAGGTGGAAAAGGTGGGGGTAAACCGGGGATATTGGTGTTGGGGAATGTGTACTGGTGAAGGGATGGCTGTTTGATCATTGTGTGATTATAACCCAAACATGAAAGCTTGTAACTATCTCACAGTGATTCAATAAACTTTTTAAAAAATTGGAACTTCCTGTCGACCAAGAATGACGCAAATTAATTTACAAGAATAGCCTCCTTTCCATAATGAAATTCAAATGAATCCTCTGCATCCCCATGTTCATGTGTTTTAAATGAAGGTTGATTTCTAGAAGTAGCTGAAAGACAACATTCTTTTAACACTCGAGTCCAGAGCTGGCTTCAATGAATTTAGGCTATTCCATCTTGTTTTTCTTTCTGAATTCCCATCTCTCTCAATCTCTTACTTTAATGTAAAAGTTCAGAGTATTCAGTTTACTTCCATTTCTTTCTTTTCATTTTCACAGTTTGAGTCTCCACTCCTACTCTGTTTCCCTTTTCCACCACATTTTTATTGTCACTTTTTTTGCCACATCCTTACCAGTGACCAAGTCCACAGATCAGTTTTATGAAATTAGTAGTTCTTTTGAAAAGAAATTAGGTAAAAGGAAACTTGAAATATAGTCCCTATCAGCATTTTTCAGGACTTATAATAGGCAAGTTCCCACCCCAGCCCTACCCATAGTGTCCTTAACATCAACATTATATTTAACCTTTATATTATCATGTATTTTATCTGATAATTCCATAATTTTTATTATTAGGAGAAGATCTTTAGTCCTTCTAAGTTTAGGTCATCTGAATTTTAACACATAATGCCTGTGTCTTTTGCTTTACCTGTGATTTAAGACCATAGATGTCAATTTAAAAAAAAAAAAAAGATACCACTGTAATTTACTTTGGACCAAAATTAAATTCTCCTTCCATAGAAACCAAGAGTTACACCCATTCATTTAAATAAGGAATGAGATTACATCAGATTGGTCAGCATATATAATTTTATGTGATACAAAATATTTTTCTTGTTGATTGATGGTGACTTAAAGGGGCATGATTCGAAGCATATTGTAATCATTTTGGTGACTTTTTTGGTCAAATATTCATATTTAATCTAAAAGAGAAAATATTTAAATTTTGAAACATGCTTAATGAGGATTCATGCTATAAAATAATATTTTGTAAATAAAAAATGGATTTATAAGCAAAAGTTATGTTTTAAGGTGTATCAAAATTTTTATGTCAACTAAGTTATTTTAAAGCAAGTAAAGAAGCAAAATAATGTAATTGATTCAAGAGATATAGGTTAAAAATTACAATTGAGGGCTGGAGTGACAGTACAGCGGATAGGGCTTGCACGCAGCTAATCCAGGTTCAATCTCTGGCAGCCCCATATGGTCCCTGAACCCACCATGAACCTTAGTCTAGAGCTAGGAGTAAACCCTGAGTAACCTAGGTGTGTTACAAAACAAACAAAAATATTATAATTGATCGATACCTATAATAATACATTTTGGGTCTAGTGAGCAGTCTAAGTTCCATTCACCCATTCATTCATTTAGCAAATACTTATTGAGACTATTATGAATCAAGCCACCTTGATGGTTCACCACCTCATTGTGGCAAGGGGGTGGCAACAGTGCCAACCGGCAAAGAGTGAACCAACAGGTGCTGCCCAAAGATGCAGAGAGATACAGGGCTTGACTCCATGCATCGACTTTATCGATCTGGCCAGTACTTTCTGTATGTGAGCAGTATGTCCATGTACAAGGTGTGTGGCATGTTTGTCACCATGCAGATCGTTACAACATGCCAACCACATGGCAGAGCCTGGCAAGTTATCTGTGCCGTATTCTATGGCAAGTTATCTATGCCAAAAAGAGTTGGCCTCATTCCCCTGACCCTGAAAGAGCCCCCAATACGGCAGCGTTGAGGACGAGCAAGGAGACAATGCTAAAATCTCAGGGCCAAACTAGGCTACCAAAACAAAGAAGGATTAAAATGACTATCTGCACTTTTAATACATGTACACTGGGATCAGAAGCATCCATAGAGGACCTGATGGTGCAAGCGCAGAAGATCAAGTACGAGGTCATTGGATAGACCAAGACAAGAAGCCTTCGATCACATTACCCCATTTCCACACTGGGGAAGAATTGTTCCTCAGAACAGGCATCAGTGGTGTCAGTGTCCTCATCAACATGAACTTGGCCATGAGCGTTGATTTGTTCAAATGCCTAACAATCCGAATCAGATGCTTACATTTGAATAGATGTGGCTCATTGCTGGTAGTTCTATCTTTGTCATCTATGCACCAACATCCAACTACAATAAGGTTAAATTGAGTAGTTCTACATGAAGGTGGAAAAATTCTATAAAGACCACATCTTCTACAAGGTCATTGCCAATGATTTTAACACCAAGATAGGACTGAGAAGGTTGACTGAAGAACTCCACATCGGGACCCACAGCCTAGAAAGGAACGAACAAGGTGAGAGACTGTCTGAGTTCATCATGTCTACCAAGACCACCATGGTAACTCGCAGTCCCAGTAGACCAAATCTAAATATTGAACATGGGAGTCTCCGGTGGACAGTTCCACAGTGAAATTGACCACATCATATTCAATAGACGGTTTTGTCTGTCCAATAAGCTGTTGTCCCAAAATTCAAAACAGGATCAGACCACTGACTCCTTCATGCAAAATCCTATTTCATGGAGTGGGGAGAAAGGGCTGCAAAGTTTAAGAAGAGAACTCCCAGAACGACCACCAACTGAGAGCTCTTTGGCACTATTGCAGCAATATGGGAAGATGCCATCGTTGACAACATTGACGAGGAATACAATCAACTGGTTCAGCACCTCCATGATTGTGCAAAGAACAACGAGAGAAAGAAATCCACAAAAAGACTCCTGTCTTCGGAAACTCTTCAGCTCGTTCGCTAACTTGGTCTGGGGGAGCCTCAGGCAATCACAAGCTCTCTGAGCTTACAAAGCTGTGCAGAGAAGCGATAAAAGGAAACCTCAAAGGGAGAAGAACAGCAGTGTTGGCTGATGTGGTTGAAGCCATGAAAAGTATTCGCAATGCCTACCTGTCCTCGCCAACTATAAAACCAAGATGACCGCCCTCTGACATCCTGATGAATCTATCACACTTTCCAGAAGGGCAATGGAAAAGGTTATCCACAACTTCTAGTCAGATCTCTTCGATAGCCACATCCAATTGCTCACATACCAAATTCCACAGGATGGATATGTCATTCCCAGCATTCTCCCTTCCAAAATCTGACACTCCATTTTGTCAGTAAAGAAGTATACAGCACCCAGTCCAAACAAGGTCAGACCCAGACACCTGAAGAATTTGCCGCCAGTACTCATTAATACACTGGCTCAGCTCTTCACACACTACCTATCTGAATGGAAAATTCTGCCCCAATGGAAAACTGGCAGGACCGTCCTGTTGCACAACAACAGAGACATCCACACCATCAGCAACTATCACCCGATCTGCCTGTTATCCATAGTCTACAAGTTATTCACTTGAGTTATCCTGAATAGGATTGGCAAAACACTAGATGAAGGACAACCATGCAAGCAAACCGGGTTCTGAAAAGAACTCAGCACGATTGACCATATCCACATGGTAACCAACTCATGAGGGTTCAAGATGCCGCTCTGTCTAATGTTCATTGACTTAAAGAAGGCTTTTGATTCTGTTGAGACTGAAGTGGTCATCCAAGCCCAAGACAAACAGGGCATTCAAACTCAGTACATCAGAATCCGCTATGTGCTGTATTAAAGATTCACCACCAGGATCTCACCATTCTACAAGAAAGTGATCATCGACGTAAAGAGAGGGGTACAGTAGGGTGACACTATTTCACCGAAACTCTTCAGTGCCACCCTCGAGAACGTCATGCAATGACTGGAATGGGAAGGAATGGCAGTGAAGATAGACAATCAGCTACTACGCCACCTCCGCTTTGCTGATGACATCGTTCTAATAACAGCAAACATTAGTCAAGAGGTAGGAATGCTGGCCAACTTTGACCATAAGTGTGGAAAGGCTGGACTGCAGCTGAATCTCACGAAGACAGTGTTCAGGAGAAACCGACTAGTTCCTGACGTTCCATTTGCTCTCAATGGAACAAACATCTCCCAATGCAGCAGTTATGTGTACCTAGGTTGAGAACTCAATAAGATGAATGACCTGGCACCTGAGCTGCACAGGAGGAAGAGAGCAGCATGAAAAAACCTTCAAGAGTGTTGAAGAAGCTGTTAAGAGGATGAATAACTTCCAGCTCTGGGCACATCTTTTTGATTCCACCATTCTTCCTGCACTAACATAGGCATCAGAGAGCTGGGCCCTACAAAAACAGGATGAGAATGCTATTCGGGCCTCCCAAAGAGGAATTTAAAGAGCTATGCTTGGACTATCACGTTTCACTCAAGTGAGAGAAGGAATCCAGAGTTCTGACCTCCGTTGATGATTGAGAATAAGAGATGCTTTCTCATTTGCCAAGGCATCGAAAATCAGATGGTCTGGACACCTAATGCGATTTGGAGACTACCACTGGACTAGAGCTGTTACTGACTGGATTCTATGGGATGGCAAAAAAAATGCCTGGACACCCACCTATGAGATGGTCAGACTTCTTCATCAAGGCCCTGAATGAATGGTTTGAGGTTCTTCATGTTCCTGGAGCAAGCAGGAACATTTGGCTGTACTAGCATGCAACAGGGACGAATGGAAATGTTACTGGCACCTGCTCAAGCAAATCCATGAGCAACGGTATGACAAGTGGTACAGGTGATTATGAATCAAGAACTGCGAAAATGGGTCAAACAGATATGTTTCTGAATGCTCATGAAGTAGCATCATAAAATTGAAACAGCAACATAATTTTTAAGTAATTAAAAGACAATAAATAATAATAAATTCAATATATGCTGCCTATTTAAATGAATTCAAATCTTTTGTCCAGATGGATATCTCACAAAAAATGGCAAAAATTGCAATGTGATTATGGAATTATTGGATTTAGAAGGGAATAGGAAAGATGCCAAAATATTAGAAATATTGAATACCCTAATATCTAAGCACAAGCAATAATCTAAAAGAAAATGTTTTGAAGTTATTAAGAGATTACACCAGCATCTAAGAACTTTCTTGAATCAATACCAAATACAGAGTGACACTTTCAAAATGAAGTAGTGAATTTATTATTCACTAAAAGCAAGTCTTGGCAAATTAACACCACTGTAACACATTGAGAATATTAGGTTGGTAGAGGAAAGGAGTGCTATGGATACTTGGCACCTCATTTTCCTTCAAGTATTTAACAAAGCTTTTTGAAATTATTATGGGTAGGGACAAAAATTTTAAAACATCTTTTTTTCCACAATAGTTTGAAATTCAAAATAAACTATTGTGATAGAACTGTAAAATCCCCAAATATGTTAAGGGTTAACAGTATACCATTGACCATCAAATAGATCAAAGAAGTAAAGCAAGCAATTAAGAAATACCTTGATACAAATTAAAATTGAAATGCAAAAATGTTGTGGGATGCAGCAAAGGGAGTTCTGAGAGGAAAATTCATAGTGAAAATGCCCACATTAAAAGATAGAAATAGTTCAAATAGACCATTTATTTTACACTTTAAGAAATTATAATAATAAACATAGCCCAAAGATAGTGGGAAAAGAAAATAATAAATATAAGATCAGTAATTAAATAAAAATAAATATTAAAATATCAATGAAATTAAGACATGACTCTTAATTCCATTGTCTCTAGAGAAGTCTGTGAAACACTTAAAGAACCAATCTTTCTCAAGCTCTAATTTAAAAAAAAAAAAAGAACCAATGGAACAGGAGATAATACTTTCAAACTCTTTCTATAAAGTCAGCATCATCCTTAGATGAAAAGGAGATAAGCATGCTGCAAGAAAGGAAAAAGAAAGAAAGGAAATTACAAGCCAATAACCTTGACAAACATGGATGCAAATATTCTCAACAAGATATCGGCAAGCATTTCAATAGTACATAAAGGGGCAATATACTACAATCAAATGTAGATTCATTCCAGAGACACAAGGATGGATGGTTCAAAATAAGCAAATGAATGCAAATGAATAAATATGATACACCACATTAACAAGAATTATAATAAAAAATCATAAAATCATATCAATGCAGAAAAACATTTGACAAATCCCAACATTTTATCTTGACAAATTGGTTGTATAAAAGTGATTTGACATAATCAAGAAATTAGCCTGCCCACAATTCAGGTCATAACTGACAAAATCTTAGCTAATGCTATACTCTAAAATAAAAATCTGAAGCCCACAAACTACCTCCAGTGCTGTGTAAGCTCATCTACTGGGCTTGCTCCAGAGACACAAAGAATCTCAAGAGAGATCAACTAGCCACTACAATTTTCTGGACAGCTGTTCATGGCTCCAACATCCATGACACTCGGAGTAGGGCAGGCCAGTACCTGACCAAACAGAACCCTAGAAGTCATTCATTCTCACACTCCAAAGTCACCGCCATGCCTCCAGCCAGACTCCACCATCTGGAGATGAACCTCATCAAGAAATTAGCCTGCCCAAAATTCAGGTATGTGGGTCTCTGTGACTGAAATCTTCAGACTTCCTTAGAGTTAGGATGGGCTACCTCCCATCTCCTCCACCTCTCTGCACTTCAAAAAGCCCTGGTAGTCATGTCCACGAACCACCTCTAGTGCCATGTAAGCTTATCTACCTGCCTCGCTCCAGAGACTCATAAATAAATCTTGAAAGAAATAAAAACATAATGAAAAGCTGAGAATTTTCCCCAGATCAGTAACAAAACTAGGATGCCCACCCTTGTCACTTTTATCCCACATAGCTGAATATCTTTTTTTTAACTAAAACAATTATGGAAGGAAAAAATAATAATGTATGCAACTAAGAAAGGAAGAAGAAAATTGTCTGTAAATAATATAAAATTATACAAAGAAAACTCTATAGATTGAACCAAATTAAAAACACTGCTAAGATAATCCAGTAAAATTGACTCTATTGAGGAAAGTTTCTCCAAAACCCATTTTGATGAGAGTTTTCATCAAAAACGGGTGCTGGATCTTGTCAAATGCTTTCTCTGCATCTATTGATATGATCATATAGTTTTCATCTTTTCTTTTACTGATATGATGGATGTTGATTGACTTTTGAATATTAAACCATCCTTGCATCCCCAGGATGAATCCCACTTGTGTAATGATCTTTTTGATGAGTCGTCAGACTCTATTTGCTAATATATATACATATATACATATTATATTTGTTTTAATGCCATGGAAACACAAAGAACAATCTGAAGGTCAATGAAACCAAGAGCCGGTTCTTTGAGAAAATAAATTAGAGACACTACTATAAAAGAAAATTACAGGCCTATATCTCTGGTGAACACGGATGCGAAAATAAATAAGATTGATAAACCACTAGCAAGACTTGCAATGAAAGAGAGAGATAATAATATATATATGTATTATATTATATATTTGCCTTTTGGGTCATACCTGGCAATGTGAAGGCGTTACTCCTAGCTCTGCACTCAGGAATTATCCCTGGCGGTGCTCAGGGGAACATATGGGATTCTGGGAATTGAATCCAGGTCGGCTGCATGTAAGGCAAACGGTGCTATTGCTCCAGCCCCTATTTGCTAATATTTTGTTGAGGTTCTTCGCATCCATGTTCATCAGAGATATAGGCCTGTAATTTTCTTTTACAGTGGTGTCTCTGTTTGCTTTTGGTATTAGAGTAATATGTGCCTCATAGGAACTGCTTGATCAATGAAACCAAGTTTTCTGTTTCAATTTCCTGGAAAAGCTTGAAAAGAACTGGCAATAGGTCCTCTTTAAATGTTTGGAAGAATGTGCTAGTGAATCTACCTGGACCTGGACTTTTTTTGTTTGGGGAAGACTTTTGATTACAGTTTCAATTACTTTGATAGTAATAGGTCTATTCAGGTAGTCCAAATCTTCTTGGTTTGCCTTGGGAAGTTATAGAAATCCAGGAACTTAACCATTTCTTCTAGGTTCTCTTGTTTTATGGCATACAGACTTTCAAAGTAATCTTTGATGATTTTTCGGATTTCTTTGGTTTCTGTTATAATGTCCCCCTTTCATTTCTGATTCGATTTATTTGAGTTTGCTCTCTCTTTCCTTTCCTTGTGAGTCTTGCTAATGGTTTACCAATCTTGTTTATTTTCTCAAAGAACCAGCTCTTGGTTTCATTGATCTTTCAGATTGTTCTTTAGGTTTCCATGTCATTGATTTCTGCTCTAAGTTTTATTATTTCTTTCATTCTGCCTGACTTGGGCTCTTTTTATTGGTTCTTTTCTAAGATCTTCAGCTGTGAAGTCAAGTTATTTATGTGGGCCCCTTCTTCCTTCCTGAAAAATGCTTGAAGAGCTATAAATTTTCCCCTTAACATTGCTTTAGCTGCATCCCACAGATTCTGGTAGCTCATGTCTTCATTCTCATTTGTTTCCAGGTATCTTTTGATTTCTTCCTTGATTTCTTCCCTGACCCACTCATTGTTCAACGTTGAGCTGTTTAATTTTCCATTGTTCAAAATTGAGTTGTGTGATTTGATTCTCCATGTCTGTATGTTCTATCTCTAGTGCATCATGGTCTGAAAAGATAGCTGATACAATTTCTATCTTCTTGATTTTATTGAGGTATGTTTAGTGACCCAGCTCGTGGTCTATCTTGGAAAATGTTCCATGTGCACTGGAAAAAAATGTGTATTCGGTTTGGGGGGGTATGGAAATCCCTGTAAACATTGACTAACCCTGTTTCTTCTATTTTTTCCTTCAAATCCAGTACTTTCTTGTTTAGTTTTAATCCTGCTGATCTATCTAAAGGACATAAGGCAGTGTTGAAGTCTCCAACTACTATTGTGTTGCTACCAATGTCCTCCTTGAAGTCTATTAGCAGATGTTTTAAGTATTTAGCTGGACTCTCATTGGGTGCGTATATGTTTAGGAGAGTAATTTCTTCCTGATGCACATATCCCTTTTGTTATTAAAAAGTGACCTTCCCTGTCCCTTCTAATATTTCAGCCTGAAATCTATGTTGTCAGATACTAGTATGGCCACCCCACCTTTTTTGAGGGTGTTGTTTGCTTGAAGGATTGTTTTCCATCCTTTGACTTTGAGTTTGTGATTGTTCTGACTGTTCAGATCTGTAGAGGTTTGTTGTGCTTGTAGGGGTTTGTCTTGTCTTACAGTAGCCCCTTCAGTCCTTCTTTCAAGGTTGGTTTTGAGTCTATGAAGTTCCTGAGCTATTATTTATCCATGAAATAATGTATTGTTCCTTTGAGTTTTGAATGAGAGTTTATCCAAATAAGGTATTCTTGATGAGGCATTCATTTAATTGCATTTTTCACTATATCCCACCATTGTCTTCAGGCTTGAAAGGTTTCATCTGATAAGTCTGCTGTAAATCTAAGGGTTGCTCCTTTGTATGTGATTCCTTCTTTGACCTTGCTGCTTGTGGTATTGTGTCTCTGTATGTTGTATCCATCATTTGGATTATGATATGTCTTGGAGTCTTTTAATTAGGGTCTCTTTTAGCTGGTACCCTTCAGGCTCCTTGTATCTGGATGCCTGCATTCTCAAGCTCTGGCAATGTCTACACAATGATATCTTTAACTGTTGCTTTTTCACTGCGGTTGTCTCCCAGCCCTTCTGGTATATCGATGATTCTTATGTTGTTCCTCTTCAGTTCATCCCCCCTAGGTCTTTGATTCACCATAGAGCTATTTTGAGGTCTTTTCTCATTGTATGTTGTTGCCTTATGCTTTCTGTAGTTCATCTTCTAGCTCACTGATTCTGTCTTCTGCTGTAGTCATTCTACTGTTGAAGTCACCCACTGATTTTTTTCATTCCATCGACCAAGTCCTTTATTAGTGACACTTCTGTTTGTAGCTTTCTTATTTCTGCTTTCATTTCTTCCTGCACTTTCTTGTCTTTTCATTCAACTGTTTCTTCCATGTCCTCCCTTAACTTAATGAATGTCTGCTCCACCATTGCTTTGAGTTCATCCTCAGCATTTTGTCTCTGAATTCTGTATCGGAGAGATCATATTTGTGGGTCATCCCTGTTGAGGCATCTGGACTCTTTTCTTCTCCACTTTTCATGGTGGGGATTTATGCTGTTTCTTCATGTTGTTGTGGAAGAATGGAGATGGAATTCTCCAGTTCACTCTCAGTGTACTGCTCTCACTTCCAGAAGGGATTCTGGATGAGCTTGGTCAATGGTGGTCAACTTTTACCCACTAGAATACTACCTTCCTCTTAGGTGCTCCTCTGTGATTTGTGCAAGGTCAATACTGAAGCTTCTGAGGGTGTGTTCTTTAATATTAGGCTTGTTCAGTTTCTTGTGTTCACCATTATTTCAGTGAGATTGGAGTAGGCTACTGGACGATTAACCTAGTGTAATTGAGATAGCCAGGATGTTCTCAGAATTAGGTAATGGAAATTGAGATGAGGGTGCTGGGAAGGGGAAAATAACTGCAGTCGTGTGAGCAGTCACCACCCTGGAGGCCACAACCCCCGTCCGCTTGGAACCTGTGAGAGAATTGGCCGCCACCTCAGTGCTGAGCCGAATTAAAGTTCCACTTCTGATTCTGTCCTAACGCTTGTCGATCAGGGCTCCCCAGGCCTAGGTTCTTGGGAGTACCTTGGCCTTTGTGGGGAGGAGATCTTGCAGTTCCCTGTGTCTGTTTACTGGGCACAATGCCACCGGCCCTAACACTGTTTTTGTAATTGCATCTGTGTATCTTCAGTTTCATAAACTATCTCAATTAATTAGTCTAATTATTAATAAGTTTAAAATTTTAAAAATTAAATTAATTTTAAAAATAAAATTATGTACCCAAAGGCAAAAGTCCATGCAATACTACAGGTTATGTAAAAGTAACAAATGGATTTGGGGGCAGCAGATCTGGGAGATTATGGGAGCACTCTCACAGTGCTCATAGAGGTACCTCCTGGGGATCTCAGCCAATCTGGTGTGTGGTTTAATGCTAAGGCCTGACTATGGAGGACAACTTGGGCCCTGCAAAACTGTTGATTACCTCAGACACCCCAGCAGTACTCAGGAACCTGGGAGCCTCACCTCACAATGTTTGAGATCATGAAGTACCAAAGATAATCAAACTGGAATTGGACGTGCAGCACTGTACTTTTCTCTCCAGTCTGATGGTTGCTTTTTTTACTTATAAATATGAGTCAATAAGAAGATCTAAGAGACAAAATAGTGATACCAGGGGCCAGAGCTGTCAGAGAGCGGGTAGGGCACTTACTTGCCTTGTACTTGACCAACCTGTTTCAATCCCCAGGTCTATGAATGATCCCCCAAGTTTTCCAGGAGTAATCCCTGAGTACAGAGCCAGGAGAAAGCCCCGAGTATCCCCAGATGGTCCCCAAAACAAACAAAAAAGTGAAACCAGTATAAAATAAATTACTTCGGTTCTGCTTTGGGGCAGAGGTTGAAGTTCAAGATGGAAACTTCCCAAATATGGTGGTGGGAAGGTGCAATGGTGGTGAGATTGGTGTTCAAATATTAAATGCAATCAAATATTGTGAACTACTTTATAAAAATTAAATTAAATTTTAAAAAATTATTTTAAAGTGAAGCCAATCATTCACCACGTGAGTAGAAAGTATGGCACCCAAAAAATGAACTCACATCTAGAATTCCTAGAGGTATTCAGAAAAGCAGCAGTTTGTCCAGGGCATGTAACAGCCAGCTGAAAAAAGAGAGCCAGGCTTGCTCACCTCAGCAGAGGGTGCAGAGAGGGTGTTCAGGAGCGCTGGGAGATGCAGTGAAAATCAGCTCTAGTCCATATAGGTAGTTCCAGAAGGACAATATAGCTCAAAGAAAAGAGGTCGCAAGGTGACAGAAAGTTTATTTCACCAATTTCACTTGCTCAGAAGTATAATGGGCATCTCATTCTGAGACAAGGTCTCCTCTTCATAGACTAAGCCAAGCAGAAGTAGAATGCCACTCTTTTAGGAAAGGAGAAACATGGAGTTTGAGGAAGGTTTAAACTACAGTGGTAGTTTTCAGACTTTAGGGGGATTAGCACAGTCATGGAGCTGATTTGTGAACTGAGCGCTGGGCTCCAGCCCAGAGTTCCTGGTTTAGTATGTTTGCAGTGGGAAAAATGGGTGGGTGCGGGGGTTGGAATTGCATTTCTATTTGTATTTGTATTGTATTTCTACTTCGACTCGGGGAATAGTCATAATACTGAACCACACCCCAAGAATCACTGACTTAGAACAATTTACACACACACAGACGCACACACAAGTGGACATGTGCATACACACACCTCAGATCCAATTATTTCTTTTTTTAAATTTATTCTTTTATTGAATCACCATATGGAAAGTTACAAAGCTTTCAGGTTTAAGTCTCAGTTATACAATGCTCGAACACCCATCCCTTCACCAGTGCACATATTCCACCACCAAGAATCACAGTATACCTCCCCCCAAACTCCCCCCATCTCCCTAGACCCCCACTCCGCCTGTGTAACTGATAAATTTCACTTTACTTTCACTTTACTTTGATTGCATTCAATATTTCAACAAAAAACTCACTATTATTGTTTGGAGTTTCTCCCCCCAAAGTCGGACCTGCTGAAAAGGAAGCATTTGATAATTTGTTTTCCATTGCTGAGAATGAAGAGATATGAGGTGGAGCGGCCGCACTAGTGGCTGCACGGTTTTGGATTTCTGTATTTTAGTATTTTAGTAACTAATTCCAAAGAAATTTCTGTCAGAAATTGCATCATTGCAATCTTGTACCTCTCTGCTACTTTATATTCCACATAAGAGTGCAATCTTTCTATGTCTGTCTCTTTCTTTCTGACTCATTTCACTCAACATAATACTTTCCATGTTGATCCACTTATATGCAAATTTCATGACTTCATCTTTTCTGACAGCTGCATAGTATTCCATTGTGTAGATGTGCCAGAGTTTCTTTAACCAGTCATCTGTTTGGGGGCACTCTGGTTTTTTCCAGATTGTGGCTATTGTAAACAGTGCTGCAATGAACATAGAAATGCAGATGTCATTTCTACTATACCTTTTTGTCTCTCCAGGATATATTCCCAGAAATGGTATTGCTGGGTCAAATGGAAGCTAAATTTCAAGTTTTGTGAGAATCGTCCATATTGTTTTCCAAAAGGTCTAAACCAGTCAGCATTCCCACCAGCAGTGAAGGAGAGTCCCTTTCTCTCCACATTCATGCCAACACTGGTTGCCTTTGTTATTTGGGATGTGGACCAGTCTCTGTGGTGTGAGATGATATCTCATTGTTGTTTTGATCTGCATCTCCCTGATGATTAGTGATGTTGAACCTTTTTTTCATGTGCCTCTCAGCCATTCGGATTTCTTCTTTGGGAAAGTTTCTGTTCATTTCATCACCCCATTTTTTGATCGGGTCAGCAGTTTTCTTCTTGTGAATTTTAACCAGTGCATTGTATATCCTTGATATCAGCCCTTTATCAGATGGGTACTGCGTAAACATCCTTTCCCATTCTGTAGATTGTCTTTGTATTTTTCTCACTGTTTCTTTTGAGGTGCAGAAGCTTCTTACTTTGAGATAGACCCATTTATTTTTCTCTATTTTCACTTGCTTGGCCAGTGGTGTGGCATCTTTGAAGATACCGTTGGCTTCAATGTCTTGGAGGGTTTTGCTGGCCTTGTCTTCAATGTACCTTAGGGATTCTGGTCAGATGTTGAGGTCTTAATCCATTTTGATCTGACTTTTGTACATGGTGATAGGTGGAGATCTAAGCCCATTTTTTTGCATGTAGCTGTTTTGCCAGCACAATTTGTTAAACATGCATTCCTTGCTCCACTTCACATTTCTTGCTCCCTTATCAAAGATTAGATGACCAAATATTTGGGGGGTCTCAGATTATTCAACCCTGTTCCATTGGTCTGTAACTCTGCCTTTATTCCAGTACCATGCTGTTTTAATTACTACTGCTTTGTAGTAGAGTTTGAAGTTGGGGAGGTTGATTCCTCTCCCATTTTCTTTTTCCCAACAATTGCTTTAGCTATTCGTGGGGGCTTATTGTTCCATATGAATTTCAGGAGCGCTTGCTCCATTTCTTTGAAGAATGTCAAGAGTATCCTTATAGGGATCGCATTGATTTTGTACAATGCTTTGGGAGTATTGCCATTTTGACAATATTAATTCTTTTAATCCATGAGCAGGAGATGTCTTTACTCTTCCTCGTGTCCTATTATTTCCTGAAGTAGCGTTTTGTGGTTTTCATTGTATGAGTCCTTTACCTACTTAGTTTAGCTGACTCCAAGGTACTTGATTTTTTGAGGCACAATTGTGAATGGGATTGCTTTTATAATGTCACTTTCTTCTCTCTCATTATTTGCATATAGGAAAGCCATGGACATTTGGGTATTGATTTTATAGCCTGTAACTTTACTATATGAGTTTATTGTTTCTAGAAGTTTCTTGGTAGAGGTTTTAGGGTTCTCTAAGTATAGTATCATATCATCTGCGAATAGTGAGAGCTTGATTTCTTCCTTTCCTGCCTGAATGCCCTTAATATCTTTTTCTTGCCAAATCGCTATTGCAAGTACTTCCAGTACTATATTGAACAGAAGTGGAGAGAGTGGGCACCCTTGTCTCGTCCCTGTTCTTAGAGGGAAGGCTCTTAATTTTTCCCCATTGAGGATGATGCTTGCCATAGGCTTGTGTTAAACGGCTTTGACGATATTGAGGATATCCCCATTTTGGCGATATTTTTCATCATAAATAGGTGCTGAATCTTATCAAATCCTTTCTGCATGTACTGATATGATTATATGATTTGTATCTTTTCTTTCGTGGATATGATGGATTATGTTGATTGATTTCCAGATGTTAAACCATCCTTGCATCCCCAGAATGAATCCCGCTTGGTTGTGATTGATGAGTTGTTGAATTCTACTTGCTAATATTTTGTTGAGAATCTTCGCATCTGTGTTTATCAGGGATATTGGTCTGTAGTTTTCTTTTTTTGTGATGTCTTTGTTTGCTTTTGGTATTAGGGAGATATGAGCCTCATAGAAACTGTTTGGGAGGGTTTCTGTTTCTTCAATTTCCTGAAAAAACTTGAGAAGAACTGGCAATAGGTCCTCTTTAAATGTTTGGAAGAATTTGCTAGTGAATCCGTCTGGAACTGGGCTTTTGTTTATGGGAAGACATTTGAGTACAGTTTCAATTTCCTTGATATTAATAGGACTATTCAGTTACTCCAGGTTTTCTTGGTTCAGCCTTGGGAGATTATAGGAATCCAGGAATTTATCCATTTCTTCTAGGTTCTCTTGTTTCGTGGCATACAGATTTTCAAAGTAGTCTCTGATGATCTTTTGAATTTCTTTGGTTTCTGTTGTGATGTCCCCCTTTTCATTTCTGATTCGGCTTATAAGTGTTCTCTCTCTCTCTTTCTTTGTGAGTCTTGCTATTGTTTTATCAATCTTGTTTATTTTCTCAAAAAAACAGCTCTTGGTTTCATTGATCTTTTGTATTGTCTTTTGGGTTTCCATATCATTAATTTCTGCTCTAAGTTTTATTATCTCTTTCATTCTGCCTGGTTTGAGCTCCTTTTGTTGGTCCTTTTCTAAGGTCTTGAGCTGTGAAGTCAAGTTATTTATGTGGGCCCTTCTTTCCTGAGAAATGCTTTCAGAGCTATAAATTTTCCCCTTAATACGTTGAGGCCCCGCACACTACCACAATGTGGCAGGGTGACCACAGGGAGAGAGCGAACCGGAGTGGTGGCACTGGAGGGTGGTGCTCAGGCAGGGTGGGAGACAGGGTCCAAGAGGAGATGGCATGGGTCGGGGGGAGGTACAGGCGCAGAGGAGATGGTGCTGGTTTTTGTCCACTAACCTGCAAGAGGGAGTGAACTGGCATGGCTGCGCTGGAGGGTGGTGAGGGGCTAGATGGGTGGTGCTCAGGCAGAGTGGGAGTCAGGGTCCAAGAGGAGATGGCACGGGGGAAGACGGGTTGGTGGGGAAAGGTGCAGGCGATAAGCAGATGGCGCCTATTTCGGTCCACTAACCTGCAAGAGGGAACGAACCGGCATGGCGGCCCAATTATTTCTTTTAAGCTTGTCTGATTCTCAGTGTTTTTATTAAACGTATTTAACCATTAACATTTCTAAACGATGAAATATTCGTGACAGTGAGGTTTTTAGAACCGCTGCTTTCATTAAATTTCCTATGACAGTTCATACATTTTTTTCTAATTTTAGATTCAGAAAACACCAATGATTATTTCAGAGGCTTATAAATAACTTGATTTAATATTTGGAATTGGCCATGGAGGATGAGTAAATCCACCCTCCAAAAAATACATACTTTCACTGTATCACCGTATCACTGTCATCCAGTTGTTCATTGATTGCTTGAGCAGTAACTACCAGTAACATCTTCATTCATCCCTGTCGCGTGCTAGTATAGCCCAATGGCATCTACTCACTCCAGGAACATGAAGAGCACACGTTATTGTTACTGTTACTATTTTTGGCATATTAAATACGTCATGGGTAGCTTGCCCAGCTCTGCCATGAGGGCGGGATATCCTCCGGAGCTTGCCAGACAATCCAAGAGGGACAGAGGTTTTGGGGGCGGCCTCTAATCGTTCTTACAGGTGTTTCCAGTCTACCAAAAGCAAGCTTTTGGTCAGCTGGCATGTTGTAACCATCTGAATGCTGACAAATATGCATCTGCCTTCATTTCTGGGCAGCACCTGGGACATCTGTGGCCTCAGATTGATCTCCTTGAGATTGATGAAATACATCTGGAGGTTGTTGAGGTTATTGAGCAGCTGACAGAGCAAGACCCCATCAGGAGGGTCTGTGCCAGGTCGAACACCCACACCAAGACCCAGGTCACCCGTTGGCTGGAGGGCAGCACGCTGCAGTGGATGAGCCACTGCGCACACTACTGACACAGCTCCATGCCAGATGGCACTGCAACTTGGCCTGGCCACAGTCCCTCCATGCCCTGGCAATGCCACTCCATCTGAACCTTACAAAACAGCCAGCGATGTTCAGCAGGGGTCACATGCAGATTTCCCTGACTGGCATGTTGAACTGCACGCTGTCTAAGGCAAGATGGTGAGCAGAGTTCAGGAGAGCACGAGGGGTTCGAGCAGCATTCATGCCATCTTGGAAAGATGACCAATAAGGATGGCCGGAAAAGTAGTCACCCCCTCACGATCACACAAAGCATGTTTGTGGGGAATCTGGTTCTAAACCATTCGCAGACAACCTGCTTCTGAGTCAGGGTTTCATACGTAGCAGAGCAACTCCCTCACTGTGATCTGTTGAGATATCTACTTTAATAAACACAAAACCAACTGCTCTTTTGGTAGTAATAGCAAATGATACTGTTTCTGTAAGTGCATCTGTGTTTCTTCAGTTTCATAAACTATCTCAATGAATTATCTCTGCCAATCCAAGCATAAGAAACCATCACTTGGGTCTTTCTTCAGATTCTGTTCACTTTCCATGACCCAGTTCAGGGCTCACTTCCACCAGGCAATACTAGCCTGTGCTCAAGAAAGCAGAAAGCATTCACTTACCTGGTCAGATGCAGAGAAAGGCTGAGATATACTAGTATTTCATACATTATCTTCTTCCACAGGATAGAGTGGAAGAGTCAAAATCATACCGCATCTCTTCTAACCCCCACATACTAGCCACGCATTTAAAGGGAATTATCAAATGATATATTTACTAACTCTTAGAAAGTAGACTCAAATTATAATTAAATTAGAGAAAAGTACCTTCTTGGTAGAATTGGAGAGCAAATAATAAATTCACTGAGTTAAAAACTTTTCTCATTCCATCATTATCTTTGCATACTTTCTACAAAAGTATAGCATAGCTGTCCTTGAAACCTAGAGGCTCTATCTTGCAAATGAAAAATGAATCTTTAGGTTAAGTATATAAAAACCTCAGGTAGGCCTTTCCAAATTGGTGGGGGAGTTTAAGGGTTTGGAGTGATTCCAATCCAAGCATAGAGAAACATTTATCATGTGCTGCCCAGGTTCATCTTCACCGCTATGTTAATATGAAATGTTCAGCAGTTATTTTGGTTGAGTTAGATTTATTGCTACTTTTAATTTAAAAGAAAACAATCAAACAAAAGTGACTCCTTTCTTCTTTCTCTTCAAAACATTTGTATTCCAGAGACAGAGCAGTTAATGATAGAAAAATCAGAGTGTGTTCCATTAGCCAAAAGAAAAGCTGAGTCCTCATCACACGAGAATTACAGAAAGATCTTTCCTTTCATGCATTCACAAAAGCTTGTGGAAAATTCAAAGCAGAGGTCAGGTGCTTGCTAAAAGCATTTGTAATTACTTAGCTTCAGCCTGTAGGGTCTTTGGGGCTTTGCTCAGTTCCCAGTACCCAGATGCTACTGTTAGGTAAAAGATGCTTGGAGAGGCCTTTTAATGAAAGCATCATATGAATTTCATTCTACTGGCCACTCATCAAATGTTCATAGGACAAAAAAAAAGTTATTTACATAGGCACACACCAAAAACAAAAAAGATTTTTGAATGCACAACAAATTATGATGCACATTTCCAAATACAAGTAAAGATAAAATTAGATGCTACCAAAATAGTTTGTGCAACCTTTTACCAGCATTAGAGTAAACATAACTGCAATTTAACAAAAGATAGTTGCCCCAGTGAACGTGTCATATAAAAATCTATACTATTCAGTACTTTGTGTTCTTAATAACATTTTTTTGCTTTGAAAGTCTTCTGACCCTAACAATCTGGAAACCCATCAGTCATTCCTTACACACTGCTACAAACAAGACCCTATTCCTCTGGCAAGATGTCAAAGGCCTAGCCAAACAGCTACTTGTTCCAAGTACAATTGATAGTGGTTGACAATATCCAGTGCTTCTTTAAATTCCGACAACTATGTAACAACAAATAAAAAACATTTAAATGATATACTGTTTTAATTCTACATTGTTGTGTTCTGTGTTTCTTTAAGAAAGGTGCAAGTATATGTATGAGAGTCCTGAAATACTGTGGTTGCCATGGTAATTATCTGTGTTTAGAGAGCTGGTGGAGTAAAGGTCCATGTAGTGGTCGAAGAAGAGTGCATGTTAACGATGGCTTTTCACAAGCCTAAATCATGTTAAGTCCCAATTTCAAAGAAATGGAGAGAGAGAGAGAGAGAGAGAGAGAGAGAGAGAGAGAGAGAGAGAGGGAGGGAGGGAGGAAGGGAGGGAGAATGCAAACTTTTTTCTGGAAAAGCCATAAGTGCCAAAGTGTGTTCTGTTCTAAGGGTGCTTCTTCCCCCCAACTAGTTAAATCATATCTAAAGCCTGAAGTTCAGTGCCTGGAGGGCCATTACCAGGGAAAGGGGGGATTTTCTCATCAGAGAGCTTTCCTCCCTGATTTATGTGTGAAGCCATTTGCTCACTTGCTCTTCATAATCTGAGTTGCAGTCCCTGTAAATTCCCTTAGTAAATAAATTTCAGGTAACTTCTACATGAAAATATCAGGTCCTGGTACTCCACAGCTGTCATCAATGTTGCCATCTGAACAAAATCTAGCACCACTTGAATACAATACTAAATGTAAAAGGTAGAGATGTTGATTGGTGAAAAGTGTTTTCACTGTTGGGTCTGTAAGAGCAAAGTATACAAAAGTAGTTTTAAAACAACAAAAGAAATCCCAAAATAAAATTGTTTCATAATAACCAAGGAGGACATTGTTAACATTTTTTTTGAATGGGGGAGCACACATGGCAGTGCTCAGGGCTAACTCCTGACTCTGTGTTCAGAAATCACTCCTGACAGTACTAGAGGAACCTTATGAAGAGATAATCTCTTCAACCCACTAGGATGGATATTACTAAAGAAAAGCAACTGTAAGTGTTGGTGAATATATAAAGAAATTGTAACCCATGTGCACTATTGATGGGAATACAAAATAATAGTGTAGTCACTCTGGAAAACATTACAATGGTTTTTCAAAATCTAATAATGGGATTACCATGTTGTTCAAAAATCTTGCTTCTGGATACAAATACAAAAGTGAGGAGTGAAGAGATAGTACAAGGATTAAGGCACTTGTCTTATGTGTAGCCAATCCCAATTCTGTTCCCAGTAAGCACATATGGTTTTCTGAGCCTGGTCCAGGTTGATCCCTGAGCACTGCTGGGTGTGGCCCAAAAATAAACAAAACACAAAAACAAATAAGGTTGTAGTAAGGTTTCGAGAGGTTTATAGACCTATATGTACAAAAGCAAGCAAAGGAATCAATCCAAGTGTTCATGAACCTATGAATGAGTGAAACCAATATAGCATATTCTTACAAGGGAATATTATTCAACTCTAAAAATGAAGAAAATTCTGACATATGCAACAATGTAGACAAATCTTGAAGTCATTGTGCTAAGTAAAATAAGCTCCTCCCAAAATACTGTTATTCCACCTATATAAAGTACCTCCCATTGGCAAATTCATATAAGTAGAAAGTGAAATTTTGATTTCCACGGGGGTAGGAGAAATAAGCTTCCATTTTCCAGTGGGTGTAGAGTTTTGGTTTAGGGTGATGAAACATTTTGGAGCTATACAATATTTCATTGCACACTTGTTGGCTTCTGTTTTAAAATAACACTAGCACAATTTTTGCAATATTGGTATATTGGTCACAGCCCACATTTTTTTGCTAAAAAAAATGGTGTGACAGCTGCACCTACTATAGTGAAATGAGTGAGGGATAGTGAGCGATATTTAACAGTGTGGTACTATTTACTGACTGAATTATATGCTTTAAAATGACATAATTCTGATGTTTATATTTTATCACAATAATAAAAGTATAGCAATGGGGCTATCATACAAAGGTACCTTTGGGTGGACCACATTTTCATGGCATTATTACTGACAGGGAAGCCTGCATAGCTGTAATGGCTCTGATTTGTAACTAGGTAGACTAAAAATAAAATAATGACTTTCCCCAATGCATGGCTTTCATTATAAAGCCCCAAAGCAAACATTTTTGTGGCTGAGTAATATTCACAAAAAAAAGTCTATCCTTCCAGGTTCTTCAGATCATGTGGCCAGTTAGACAACGATCAGGACCTTGCATTGGGCAAGTTCCTGAAGAAAAGCAGGAACCATCAACACATTTTTCACTGATTCTGGCTCTGAGAAAGGATGGCCTGCACACTGTAGTTTTAAGTTGCTTTCCTGAAACTTAATCCAGTGGTTTAGCATTATCTCTAAATAATTGTAAGCTTGTGACAATGGTGATCACTTGCTGATCTTGAAAATATAATAAAAAAATAAAGTAATAACTGATGCCAACTTAGGAAATATGCATTGGCTTGTGAGTTTGCAAGTTAGGAGATTTTTCATAATATGAATAAAAGTAAAGCCATGATTTTAAAGTTAACTGAATCTGTGCTACATTTGGTAGTATAGGGGGAAGCAGAGATTTATACAATCTAAAGAAATTAGAATGCTAATACAAGATTAGTTTGAAATACTTGTTAGCCAGGAGTACAGAAAACTCTAAAAAGATGCAAAATAAAGATAACGAATAATTAAATTAAAAAAGGCATATTATTTTGATTTGTGTTGATGTAATAGTAGTTGAAAACTCAGAAGCACAAATTAAGTAGAAGCAAGTATGGTTATGTTACTATGATTACTTAAGCATTTTGACTGACAAAATCTACAAAAAATTATATAAGAGAAAACTTCCCTGTGTGTTCAAAAATATATTTTTTTCTTCTACATCTTCCAAGCAGGTCAATCACAGAATTAAACTTTCTAACCTAGAAAGCAGGTTCTGAATCCCATCTACATGATGCTAGCCACTATGCTTGCCACCTCACTGACCACAGAGACCACATTGTGAACTAGGCCCCCAGTGAAAGTCCAGGAGTAGGTTAATATTTAGTAAATTCACTGAATATTAACTTGGGAAATAGATTTGGAATAAATAAACAAACAAAAACAGTCCTTGTGAATTATTTAAAGACAGAAAATAATTTAGGAGAATATTCACATTATAAGAAGGGGTTCGTGTTTACAGAAGTTAAAATAGTTGATAATGATACTTCATGTACTTAGAAATCTAAAATTTAGGGATTATTCATACAAGGTAAACTTAGTTTTGTAGATGGTAATAAGGTTGATGTCTTTCACTGGAGCTAAATAACACCCCTAAGAGATTGTATTTCCCTCACATAAAGGAGTAATTTAACTACTGAAAGTATTTTAATCATTCTGGCTCAATTATAGGATAAAAATTCGACCTCTATTTGTCAAGAGATCCATCTTTAAGAAACATGTTATCATGGATTAATCCTCTATCTCCATAATCTTTGCGCCACCAAGACTTGCTTTAGAAATACTTATTTTAGGGGTTGGAAAAAGTACATGCTGTCTTTTGATAATAGTTTTATTTCATTTACCTCAGAAAAAAATATAGTCAACTATGTAGTTCTTGCAACTATCTTTGTTGTGTGGCTCTCTTAGAACACTATAGAATTGAACTGAAAATCTTTTTAAAGTCAAAGTCTGTCAATAAAATCTCTTTAACAAAAATGTGCATTTCACCTCTGCCTATATTCAAGACTTTCATAAAAAGAGTGATAGAAAACCATATTGTACTTTATTTCTCAATTTGTGTAAAATAATAAGGTAACATATGATAGATAGTAGGTGACTGCACTGAACATAACATGTAATTGTTCAACCTAAATTAATTTATTGTTTTCCATGCATGGAGCCAATGGGTAAAATTAATTAGTGACTTCCTGTGCAACTAAAGTTAGGAGGAAAAATTCAGCATTGTGTTCCCCAAGGTAATGGCAATCTTTACTCTTAACCTTCCCTAAAACAGCTTTTTGTGATAAGTAGCTTACAAGTACAAGGTGCACACTGTACTGTGTGCTGAAATATACAATTTTACTTTAACCTCAGACCATCCTCTGAAATAAGAATATGATATCTATCACAATTGGGAAACCAAATATTGGACCACTTAAAACTCACTAATATCACAGAGTTCTTAAGATTGACTCTGGACTGCAAATCCTAAGCCCCTAGCCATCGTGGATTTACCACTGCCAGAGACAGCTGTTTTTATTAAGATTTTCTCCATGGTTGAATTTAGCATGTTCAACCCCCATGAAGCCTGTGATGGACCATTTATTTGAGGGATTAATGGAGAAATGTGCATAAAACAGTGACTCTTACATGTTATTTTGAACATGTGGTTAAAGTGCAAGTTCTGATTGCACAACTGAAGGATAAACTGGTCTTCTGCATTTCCAAGAAGTTCATAGGAGATGCATATAGAGCCTGTGCATGCCAACACTTTTCGGAACTTTACAGGAAAACTCTCTAAGATCTGCAACCTTCTCAGGCTACTCCTGTTACTCCACCCCTACTCTCCATTCTACCCTTTAACTTCTTTCATCCTCAGCCCCTTCCGACTCTCCTCCCCACTGAACAGTGCCTTAGTTCCAAGAAACACATAGACACTTAGTTGTAATTTCTCTTAAGAGGTTTAGGGCCAAATATGAATGAGCACTTTGGACCATGGATTTGCAATTTTTTTCCCACTGAATCACCATGAGGTACACAGTTGCAAAGTTGTTCACGATTGGGTTTCAGTGTATACTTCCTACCACCAATCGCTCCAATGTCCTCAGTTTCCCTCCTCTACCCCATCTCCCACACTCCCACTTTACCTCTATAGCAAGCACTCTTCTCTCTCTCTCTCTCTCTCTCTCTCTCTCTCTCTCTCTCTCTCTCTCTCTCTCTCTCTCTCTCTCTCTCTTTCTCTTTCTCTCGTGTGTGCACCATTTTCTCACTTGATCGCTTGCTCTTGGTCTCAGGTCTCATTCTTGCTCTTCCTCTCTTTCCTTTTAGACATTATGGTTTGGATTTGCAACTCTTTCGACAGGTAAAAAAGCAGCATACTTATGAAATAAATTATGATGTTACTAAAAAAACAATGATATTTCAGGCATTTATGGAGAATTATAGACTGCATATTTGTATTTCCCCACCAAAATTCATATGATGAGGGAATATCCCTAGGGACTGGTAACTGGTACTTAAGTTTAGATGAGATTAAAGGGTGGAAACCCCAGGATGGTATTGTTGCCCTAAGAAAAAGAAGATTCCAGAAACCTTTCTCTAGGACATGTGAAAACACACCAAGAAGACAAATACAATCCAGAACTCTGCCTCACCAGTCATTGACTGTCAATACCTTGATCTCAGACTTTAGTCTCCAAAACTGTCAAAATAAATATCAGATGTTAATATCAATGGTATTTTGTAATAGCAAGTCAAACTGACTAATTTTGTCATGCGAGTAATATAACTTTTAGCTATAAAAATTACTTGGTGATTATCAAATAAAGTATCTATACTTTTTAAAATTTATTTGTTTTATTGAATCACTATGTGGAAAGTTACAAAGCTTTCAGGTTTAAGTCTCAGTTATACAATGCTCAAACACCCATCCCTTCACCAGTGCACATATTCCACCACCAAGAATCACAGTATACCTCCCCCCATCCCCCACCTCTCTAGCCCCGCACCCCACCTGTGTAACTGATAAATTTCACTTTACTTTCACTTTAATAAAATGTCTATACTTTTTATATATACTTTATACATTATGAAGTTGTAAAATGAAGTTGTGGTACATAATACTTTTAAAATATCCTTTAAAAATTGTATAAATCAACAGCTTAAGCAAAGCAACACTGTATTAACAACTGACAAATCTGGATGATAGCTATAGAAGTTCTTACTTGCTATTTGTGCCCCCAATTTTTGTGTGCTTGAGACTTTTCACAATAAAATGTCTCAATGTCATCCATGTTTCTCATCTTTCTCTAATTAAAATACTAAGATAAACTAGAAACTTAGTGTATCTGGGCCATACAGGAACTTGAGATGAATCATCCTTGCAAACTGACTTACAAATATTTCTTATAAACTTATTATATTTCTTTGCACAGCTTGTGTAATCAGACACCTTATTTTAATCAAGGTGTCTGATTACACAAGCTGTGTAAAGAGATATAATAAATCTGTGTATATATGGTAAAAGATGAGTCGTGAACTGAGAAACAACTTGCTTATTTCATTAAAAATTCAGAGAAGATGCTGAAAAGTGGAAGTGTGTATAGATGCTTCATGCATTTTTAGGTGCATCATTTTATTTTATCTTCACCAAATCTCCATTTCTGTTCTAAAACTACTCTTCACTTCTAAGGATAACATTTTACAGAGATTTTTGAAAATAGTTCCTTATCCATCATGGTTATTAGCTACAGGCCAGGCACTGTGCATATAGCTGAGAATGTCTTAGTGACAAACCCTTCTGCTTTGTCAACTAAAAGCCTCACAGGTCGAATTAGTAAATGCTTAATATTAAAAGAAAGAAGGCAAGTCTTACCAAACAGGCCATATTTAAAGCCTTATATTTGGTAATGAGCACCATATTTGTAGAAGAAATCTTGCATTCTGATTGGTCCTGAAAATTGTGTACCATGGAGTTGATTAAAGAAAACTAACTTGAAAAATATAGAGCTGTGATAAAAAAGAAAATTTATTTTTACTCAAAAGTAGCAGAAACTTTTCAACAGTGTTGTTGTCCAAGACTGGCAGAGTGGCACCTGATGTGAAGAGACAGGTTCATTTAGGTCCTTTTACCACTCACAGCTACTTTCCCAATACTCTCTGTACTTAAAGTCACCAGTCACCATGTTGCTCAGTTACACAGTTTATATTCCTACAATATTTTTATTTCAGTTTTAGAAAGGAAAAAAAAGCTTGTTCTCTTCTGCTTCCAAGGTCTTGAGCTGTGCTTCTCAACCCTAGCCGATCCTTACAGAATCTTTTCTCAGTAAAGATAACTTGTATCACTGCTTCTTTATGTAAGCTGGACATAAATTTCAAATGAAAGCAAAGGCTGTCACCCAGGAGGAAATATATGTGACAAACACAGGGCAATCCAATGACATCCACTGGATTATGGAGATAAGTAAAAGATCCCCTCTGAAGCATTTGTCTCTTGAAATCTTTTCCTCTGGTAATGCCTATTTTAGCATTTTTAACCCAATTACCAGATAAAACATCAAAGTCTTAGCTAATTCTCCCCCATTCTCACTCCCATGGCCCAGCTATTTCCAACTAACTGCTGGTCTACCTCCTGATGGTGTGTTTTCTCTCAGCTAAATCCTGACCACCACCTCAGAGCAAGCTTCACTATCTGTCATCTGAACAGTCATACAAGCTCAAACTTGTCTCATCTCCCATCCATTCCAACCAGCGTACTGACAACCAGAGGGATTTTCTTTTTCTCTCTCTCTCTAAAATAGAAATATGACTAATCATTACCTATATTAAAATCCCTCCATCCATGATAACCAAACAGTAGAAGGAAGCAACACAAGTGTCCATCAACTAATGAATGGAAGATCAAAAGTGATCTATATGCACAATGAAATATACTTCCTTGAAAAAAGGGAGGGAATTCTGGCACATGAAGATACAGGAATGGACCTTGAAGACCTTATGCTAGGTGAAAAAGTCTATCTACAAAAGGTCAAATAGCTTAAGATGCCACTTGTGTGAGACCCTAGAGTTCTCAGACTCACAGAGATAGAAAGTGAAAAAGGATTTACAATGGTTCAGAGCAGGAGCATATGGAAAGTAATTATTTAGGGGAACTAAGTTCAGTTTGGAAAGATTAAAAAGTCCTAGAGACAAATCAGGGTGTAAGTGGCACAACAATGTAAATGAGCTTAATGCTTAATGCACTGAATTGTACATTTTCAAATGATTAAATTTTAAATAATACCTGTTTTACTACAACAAAAATTAAGTCCTTCTTGGGGCTGGAGAGATAGTACAGAAGATATGGTACTGGCTTTGCACCAACCCAGGTTTGATCCTTGGCACCATATATGGTCCTCATTATAGAAGGTGCCACAAGGAGCAATCTGTGAGTGCAGAGCCAGGAGGAAGCCCTGGCTTACTACTGTCACTGTCATCCTGTTGGTCATCAATTTGCTCGAGCAGGCACCAGTAACATCTCCATTGTGAGACTTGTTATTGTTTTTGGCATATTGAATCTGCCAGGCATAGCTTGCCAGGCTCTGCCAGGCGGGCGAGATATGCTCGGTAGTTTGCCAGGCTTTCAAGAGGGGCGGAGGAATGAAACCCGAGTCATCTGCATGCAAGACAAACGCCCTACCTGCTGTGCTATCACTCCAGCAGGCTTACTACTATTTGTGAATAATAAAATAAAACAACAAACAGGCAAAAGAAAAAAATGCAAAGTGGAGAACTATCAACTAGAGAGGAATATCACATTTCTTAAAATCTAAAATCCAATGAGTCATATCTACTTTTCCGAGTTGGCTCAGGAGTTATACAAAATTGCTTGCAGTTTCCATAATACGATATATCCCTTCTCTTCCACAGTTTCACATGGGCCTTTTCCTTCTGCCTGCTGTAAATTTTTCTGGGCAGGGGATGGTTTGCCACAACACCTAAAAACAAATTTCCAGGCTTGCATCACCTTCATTTAATTCCCTCTTCTGCCACCTATAAACTGCATAGATTACTTTCCCTCTAAGTCTTCAGTTTCCTCATCTGTGAAAAATGGGGAGGAGTAGTGGTCACTGTGGAGATTAAAAGAGTTAGTATATGTAAAACAGATTCATGCCCAGCATATAGTAAACAATTAATAAACTGCTCTTTGCCAATAGCCCTGAAAAAAAAAATCTTGTGATTCTTTGAACCTGTGTGTAAGGGAGGAATATTTCTTTAGAAAAAAAATGTGAAACATCAGAAAAATTTTATTTGTACGATGAGAGGCTTGGGCCACATCCAGTGGTGCTCAGAGCTTACTCCTGGCTTTGAGCTCAGAGATCACTCCTGGAGGTGCCTGGGGGACCATACACAGTGCCAGGGATCAAACCAGGTAGGCCATGTACAAGACAAGTACCTTACCCTTGTATAGACTCTTGTGCCCCCAGCAGTGCTGTGGATACAGTTATATTCACTAAACAATGTCTATGATGTGATCACAACAAAAAGGTGAAGCCAACACCTTTCCCTTAGCAAGAAGGGGGAGACCCTTACCTCTGTGCTTTAAAGAACTAAGTCAAACATCAGAAATATTTTATTTGTGTGTGAGAGATGGGGGATGACAAATATTTTGTTTCCTACAAAGTGCCTCTCTCAAACTCTTTTAAAAAATAATTAATAGGCTTTGAACTTGAAACAGCCGCAGGATACAGAGCCAGCCCTAGTCGGGCCCGTGCTCGGCTCCGGCCGGCCGGGTTTTCGGCCCGGGCGCCCATGCCCCTGCAGAGCCGGTGGATGTGGAACAAGCGGGAACCAGAGACAGCTTTAGGAATTGGGGTTCCAGCAAGTGCGTGCACCCATGTATGGAGACTGTGAATTAAGCCTTTGCCCCACGCCGGCTAACGGAGGAAATATGTAATTTCTGGCAGAATTTTCCCAGGACTTTATACAGAAATCCAAAACCGCGCGGACGCGGCATAACATTTATAATTGTCATCAATGTGAAAGGGTTCCATTTGAACAGGTCAGACTTGGGGGGGAAACTCCAAATAATAACAGTAAGTTTTTGTTGAAATATTGAAGGTTCTTAATGTAACAGCCACCTCTGGACTATGAGCTAAGCAAAAGCCCCACGCTGGCCAACGTGGCGTGGAGTACACCATACTATGAGGCACAGGAAGGGGGATGAGGGGGAAAAATTAAAAAAAAAATGGAAAAGGAAAAAGAGAAAAAAAAGAGAGAGAGAGAGTTATGTCAACTATAGTGAGTTTTGTGTTGAATTATGGAATGTAATCAAGGTAAAGAAAAAATGAAGTGAAATTCATTAGTTATACAGTAGGGGGTAGGGGGTGTGGGCGGGGGGTAAACTGGGGTTTCTGGTGGTGGAATTTGGGCACTGGTGAAGGGATGGGTGTTTGAATATTGTATAACTGACATATAAACCTGAGAACTTTGTAACTTTCCACATGGTGATTTAATAAAAATTAAAAAAAAAATAATTAATAATACTGGGGCCAGAGAGACAGCACAAAGGACTGGAGTGATTATCTGTCTTGGAAAGGTCTGGCTTCCAGTTCCAGTACCACACTGTCCCCTGAGCTACCAAAGGGGTGGCACTGGTGGTCATTTGCACTCCTGGGTCTGAGTAGCCACTGGGTCAAGTACTTATTGGAGGGTACCTTTGGGTCTGCAAGCACTGCTTGGGAGACTAAAGAAAGAGGGTGAATATTTGTTCAAACATGTGACTCCTCCCACTGAACAATAAGCTCCTAAGGTTAAGAAACCTTTCCATGTCCTCTCTGAGTGTTATGCCTGCAATCCCCAAGATTCATCCAGCAGGCATGAATCTTGGAAACTGTGTTCATTAAACAAATAGGTCCATGCTGCACCAGAGAATTCCTGAGCAGAGTGAAAGACTGCAACAGATTCCCCTTAAGTCAAGCGGCCCCAACAAACAGAAGTCCAGGCTGCTACAGAGCTACATTTATCTCTGCACATGTTTTAGATGGGAATATTCACACTTTTGCAGTACTGGATTATGGTAAGACCCAGTTAAAAAATGTTAACGACCAGTTACAAAGTGATGCAACTGGAGAAGAGATGTATAATCCATAAAGGAAAGTCACTGAGTACCACTTTTGGGCCAGTCATGGAGGGTTCATTGGCAATTTCACAATCTTGGCCAAGGAGTACTTGTACAGAACCCCATAGGTGGGGAGAAGTTCATCTAATAAGCACAGCCACTAATTGTGCATCAATGACAAGGTTATCTTTGACAATAGTTTGTGTAAAAGAATCTCTTTCCAGCTCTAAGATTGGTGTGGTGCTCATACTTAAACTTCTAGTGTGACACTGCTTTGAACAGAGGTTGACTAAGATTTTCACTTTACCCTCCCCCAACACCCCACCCTTTGCACAGGATATGTTAAGCCTGAGGAAGAATGTCTTAGTAAACACCATTTTCTGTTTAAACATGTTAATAATTGTCAAATTTGGTTTGGGGAATGGCCTATTATAGTGGCTGTTAACAAGTTCTCCAACTGTAAAATCGCCCACAGAATTCATAGAGAGAGAAACATCCCAGCCCCCAAGTGGGATTTTACACATCCCTGTGGATTAGCAATCAGGAGACAGACAGACAGGAGATGGGGTGCTGGGGGGCAAAAGGCTGTGGGAGGAAATGGCAACATTCATGAGATAACAAAGAAGAGTTTTCCATTCAAAATATAGTGGCACTCATTTACTCCCATGCTGAGTTTTTTGCAAAAACCCTGGAGATCCAGCAGACCTGGGTGGGACCTAAGAGTCTGCATTCTGACACTCCCAGGTGATGCTAATGCTAGAGATCAGATAACACACTGAATAGCAAGATTCTACAATGGGCAGAACATTTCAGGTGTAGAGTAAGAAGAATGCATTGAGTCTTTCATTCTTTAATAATAATTTTTAAAAGAATCAATTTCCACCAATCATTTCCATGTTAGGCAGTTTTGAGGACTTTGAGGGGAAAATATTTGAAACATCTTTTTTCCTTAATTATAGCTCTACTGAAACTTCTAAAGTAGGGGCCTGGTTTTAAATCTTGAAGGAGCCAGTTAGAAGACTGAAGAAGGGGAGAAATTCAGTAAAAGATGTGAGACCATTGCCTAAGGAAACAAGCTAGATTTTTATTTTATTTTATTTTATTTTTTTAAATAAAATTCACTGAAGAAGATGCCCTTCTCTGTCAAGAGGAAAGAGATGTTGAAGGTGACAATAAAGATGACCTTAACTTTCTAAACTAGATGAACACCTTAAAAGATGTGAGTTACCCCCAAACATATGACCACTTAATCTTTGACAAAAGAGCAAGAAATGTGAAGTGGAACAAGGAAAGTCTCTTCAACAAGTAGTACTGGGCAAACTGGACAGCTACCTGCAAAATAAATAAACTCTAACCTCTAATGCCAGACAAAAAAGTCAGATCAAAGTGGATTAAAGACCTCAATATCAGAAATGAATCCATAAGGTACATAGAGGAGAATGTAGGCAGAACCCTCCATGATATTAAAGCTATAAGCATCTTTAAAGATGAAACACCACTGACCAAGCAAGTGGAAACAAACATAAACAAATGGGACTACAATAAACTAAGAAGCTTCTGCACTTCAAAAGAAACAGTGTCTAAAATACAGAGAGAGTCCACAGAATGGGAAAGAATATTTACCCAATACCCATCTGATAAGGGATTAATATCCAGGATATACAAGACACTAGTAGAAATGTACAAGGAATAAACCTCCAACCCCATCAAAAAACGGGGAGAAGAAATGAACAGAAGCTTCCTCAAAAAAGAAATAAAAAAGGCCAAAAGGCACATAAAAAAATGCTCCACATCGCTAATCATCAGGGAGATACAAATCAAAACAACAATGACATATAATCTCACACCACAGAGACTGGCATACATTCAAAAGAACAAAAGCAATCCATGGTGTGGATGTGGGGAAAAGGGACACTCTTTCACTGTTAGTGGGAATGCTGATTGGTCCAGTCTTCCTGGAAAACAATATGGGCAGTCCTTCAAAAACTAGAAATTGAGCTTTCATATGATCCCACAACACCACTTCTGGGAATATATCCCATTGCAAAAAAGCACAGTAGAAATGACATCTGCACCTGTATGTTCATTGCAGCACTGTTCACAATACCCAAAATCTGGAAACAACCCAAGTCCCCTAGAACAGATGACTGGTTAAAGAAACTGTGGTACATCTACACTATGGAAATTATGCAGCTGTTAGGAGAGATGAAGCCATGAAATTTGCTTATAAGTGGATAGACATGGAAAGTATCACACTAAGCGAAATGAGTAAGAAAGAGAGGGACAGATATAGGACTGCATTCATTTGTGGAGTATAAAATAACATAACATGAAACTGACACACAAGGAAAGTAGACACAAGGGCCAGGAAGATTGCTCCATAGTTGGAGGCCTGCCTCCTGAGAGAGGGAAGGAGGGCCAGGAGGGAAGAAGGCACCTGGAATAGAGAAAGGATCACTAAGAAGATGAAGGTGGATGGGACATGTGTGCTGAAAGTAGATAAAGGACCAAACATGATTACCTCTCAGTATCTGCACTGCAAACCATAATGCCCAAAAGTAGAGAGAGAGTATGGGGGAAATTGTCTTCCATGGAGGCAGGAGGAGGGTGGGAAATGGGAGTATACTGGGGATATTGGTGGTGGAGAATGTGTACTGGTGGAGGTATGGGTGTTTGATCATTATGTGATTGTAACTCAAACATGAAAGCTTGTAACTATATCTCATAGTGATTCAATAAAATAAATAAAATTAATAAAAAATAAATAATTATTTTTTAAAAAGATGTGAGTTACCAAGCCTCAAGGGATTGGAGACTGGCTGCTCCTTCCTATGTCCCTGACCCTTTGAGGCCCTGGCTGTCACACCCTCAGGTGCCATTTAAGTTCATTAACAGCCATGATATGGAGACTCACAGATGAATCCCCGAAACAAGCAACTCACTGCAAAGTTCTCTCCTGACCCAAATTATTTAAAATTTTAGAATTAACAGCAGTGACATCTCAAGTTATTCATAACAAGCAATACAAAATAAATCATCTAGCATCTGTCTGTGGGGCAGACTTGAGTGGTGGTGGGAAAATTCAAAATAATGGTGGTAGGAAGGTGAAATGGTGGTAGGATTTCATTGAAATGTTGAATATAATCAATTATTGTGAACAAATTTTATGAAGAATAAAATTTTTAAAAGAAGAAAGAAAAAAAAGATGTGATTTAACCTCTGGGTTTCAGTCTCTGGGAAAACTTTTTATTAGAAAATCCCTCTTATCAGAGACTATGTTAAATAATTAACATTCTTTGGAGGTGGGCACACATGGAGTGCCCAGGAATTATTCTCAGCTCCTTGCTCTGAGATCACTCCCATCAACAGTGGGGACCATGATTCCAGGGTCAAATCCACTGAGCTATCTCTTCAGCCCATTAATTCTGTGAGATTGAATGGCTAGAAATTGAGTTATATTAAATTATATATTTATAATTAGAAATTGAGTTATATTAAATTGAGTATATTATAAAATAAATTATTCTCTCCAACATCTCCCAAATATTTAAAAATCAAATATTTTAAAATTTGGGAAGGAGTTGTTTTGTGGGTATCCACAGCCAGCTCTTATTCAGGGATCATTCTGAAGGGGGTCAGAGTTCATATATGCCAGGGATGAACACCAGTTAACCACTTCTAAGATAAGTGCTCTACTCTCTATATTGTTGCTCTAACCCACAAGACATTTTGATCCTTTCAAATCTAAGATACCACCAAAGCAGACAAGTACATTTATGTGCCATAGTTTAGTTGATATTCCATGAGCTCCTGAAGCCAGGTGCAAACTGATCTTCATTTAACCCTATGCCTGCTAAAATATTTACAAATACTGAGAGAAAATGGTATGGGAAAATTATACCCCTCTACAAAAAAAAAAGCAACAAAAAAAAAAAGGAAGGAAAGAAGGTAGGAAGGTAGAAAGGATCTGAGAAAGTGTGTCTACACACCCACACCTATTCATGAACATGCATATAGAGGTGCCAAAAGAAACTCCATGGCTTTGTACAGGACCATTTCCTGATGTAATCTCACTATGGGCCACCCATGTGACATAAATCTCGAATCTGATTCCTACCCGAACTCCAATTCCCAGGTACACAGTGTTGCCTTTGGGACTCCCCACGCCAGTAAGGCTCTGCTCTCCAGAGGCTGCAAGGTTAGGGGGCCCAGCCAAGCACACAGCCGAAGGGAAGAGTTGGGCCCCCAAGGCTTTCACAAAGCTAATTAGCTGAAGTCACATGCCTATTGTTCTCCTGTATTCACAGGCAGGAACCTGATGCCTAACTGCTAGCCCACCAGGCAAGGCAGACACATTCCAGAATTCTGGGCTGCCTGCCAAAGCCCCCGACCCAACATGCACCCCTGCTTCTGAAAGTCCCCACCCCCTGAAACCCAAACCTGTGGACCAGGAGCCCTGCCTGATCTCGCGCCGGCGGCACCACTGTGCAAAGGGAGGCATCACTCAGGTTACTGGACCCACACCGAGAAAAGAGGCTTAGAAATCAAAGGGTAGCATCTTGAATTGCACCCGAATGCCAGGCAACCCTGAACCTGCTCAGGTGCCAGGTGGCTCTGCTGCCTTCACCTTTTGACTTATTTCTGTGGTTTCCCTCGTCTTAGTGCTGAAAAATAAAGAAAACACGGCTGGAACACTTTTATCAGTCGTTTGGTTCTGCTGTCAAGCACTCAGAGTTTTTTCCGGGGGGGCGGGCGTGGGGGGGGGATGGGAGCTTGGGGCTTTTTCCTCGCCCAGACAATTGTACCACACACCACACACCCACACCCCCACCCAACTCCAGGTAGTGTTGAACTCATTCTGGGCTTTGGGGAAAGCAGGTTTTTGTTGCCTTTAAATCTTATCTAGTGTAATAAGGGTATAATTAGCCTTATGGGAGTCCTTCTTCACTGCTGAGGATGCCAGAGGAGACCCCATGCTTTATATCCAGAGGAAAAATAGTTGGGGATGATGCTAATAAAGCTCTAAAATGAGAACAAGTAATTATCTTTTCTTCCATCTCACACTGTTGAGATCCTTTCTCTTTTGCTCGGATTTCCTTAAATTTCAATGAATCTGGATCTAATAGGATGGGAAGCCTCTGTGAAACCCTCAATTATCCCTCAGTTTGTCCTCATCTCCCCCAAACTCATGATGCTATTTTCCCTCTATAAGGCAGCCCTTAATTTAAAAGTTCCTCCTCCTTTCTTCCCTGACTATGTTCTATTTACTTTCTCTAATTCCCTCTCTGCTCCCTTCCTTCTCAACCTGGTGTTTTTCATTATTCCTTCTCTCCTTCTGTCTACATTTATTCCAGAGGGTCACAAGTCCCTTTATATTAACTATCTTACACTGTAGATCTGCATCTGACCTGCAGAGTGGTCCATAAACCAGCACATAGAACCATAGTGGTAGACCAGTTGTTTTGAGCCTTTCTTCTCTTACAGGGCAGCAAAGTTCTGTGGATTGGTGGCTGAAGACCACCGGTACAAATGATTTCCAAATCATTTTCTATGGTCTGAACATTCTCTTGTAACCTCTTTTTATGAGTTTTAAAACACGTCTACTCAAACTTGAAATCAACACCTCACAGTGTCAGAGACTGAATTCATCCTTCTCACTGTCTGCCATGGAGGCAGGGGGAGGGTGGGAAGGAGGTGGGATATACCGGGGATATTGGTGGTGGGGAATGTGAACTGGTGGAGGGATGGATGTTTGATCATCGTGTGATTGTAACCCAACATGAAAGCTTGTAACTATCTCACAGTGATTCAATAAAAAATTTTTTAAAAAGCTACTTCTACTTGACCTTTCTCTTTGAAGGGCCTCACCATCTTCCTAATAATTGGACATGAAATTCAACAACCTAGTTATCCTTATCTCTCAGTTTTCCACTCAGTTGTTTCCAAGTAAATAGTGTTCTTTCTCTACTCATCTCTTCCCTTCTTTCTTCTCCTACACTAACATTTCAAACAGACTCTTCTAGGCTAAGGTCCTATACCACAAGTCAGACCCCCCCAGTGGACTTCTTTGTGTGGGTGCACTTCCTAATCAGTGTTCTGGAGGCCCAGCTTCCATTCCAGTTGATATTCAGCCAACCAGACCAGACAGTTAGTTATTAGGAGCCAGCAATGCAGCACTGTTCGCCCTGGAGATGCTCAGGAACCTCCAGAGCTACGCCTGATAGTGTTCTGCGGATACATGGTCCTGTCAGAGCTATTTTCCAGCCCTGATTCTTTTTTCTTTTTCTATTTTAACCTGAAAACAATAGAGCAGAACTGTAACTTAGAGAAACATCATGTAAATCTCCTTTTACAGAGAGGAAGATCATTGCCATCTGGGAATTGGCTATAGCATGGTGTTCCAAAGGGCAGGCAAATCTCCCTCATCTGCTGATAGTAGAGCAAGATTTATAATATCAGTTTGATATCTCTCTATTCACTGTACATTGTTGACCCTATTTGCTGCACCATTGAACTTGTCTGTTCACTGTATATTGCCAGCCTTTCCTGTGCCTATGCTTATTCTTTTCAACTTCTTTTCTATGAAAAATTTCTGTCGACCCCAACCTCCTCCATTACTATTCAATGCTTACCTCAGGTACTACTTTTCCAGGAAATCTGTTCTGGTACTTCTTTCCACTGGCTATTCCTTTCTTAGCTTCTATACATTTTTAGATAGCTCTTAGATATGAGCATATAACACTCCTTGAAGGACTCCCTTGCTCAGTTCTATCCCTTCTAGAATCTATCTTTATATCCAATACAAGGTATAGTTAGATTTTCTTGGACCCTGACAACAGAACTAAGGTAACCAAGGAGGAGGAAGAGAATCAGGAGTATGGCCAGGTAAGGAATTCAACATTAACATTACTGTAAAACAAATTTTTTTAAAAGTTAGATTTAGTGCTCTTGCATGGCTCCTACAATGTACTTCAAGATATGGGAACTAAGGTTCCTGCTGTCCTTGGTGTCATTCTTATCTTCCACTAATTCCCCATCCCTGTACAGTAATGTACAGGAGGAAAGAAAGTCAATTTTTCTATAGAAGAAAACAAGAGATTCTTTTCATGGCAGGGATGTTGGAAAAGCTCAACATCCCAATAAAATTTACAGTTGGTGGGCTCCAAACACCTCAGTTCTCAGAAGACTGGCTAATGTGGGCTCAAGCCCATGTTCACATAAAAACAGAAACCACATTAAGTCATGTTGTAGAGAGCATAAATGTAACTCCATATCACAGAGGCTAAGAAACAAGCACAATTTTAAATGTTGTTAATTAAAAAACATATTCAAATATTCATCAAACTGACGTTATCCTGAAGGAGAAGTGAGTCTGATCTGAATAGTGGTACCAGCCATCCTCTATATTCTCAGGCAGGGAGGTATTCAGGATACATAGAAAGAATAGAAATTAGCCACTCCTTTGAAATAATCATAGAAGAGCCAGAATTATTTTTCAATCTCAGAATAACTTATAGAAATTATCTAAACTTGTTTTTCACTACATGTAAACTCATATAGAACTAAAGAAAAGTTCGCTCTTTTAAAAAGATATTTTACTATTATGTAAGAGGCTGAAATTATTCTTTTAAGTATTTTCCAAATAATACTTTCAAATATTTTGAGTAGATAAAAAGAATTCAGTGTGAAAAACTATCTTTCAAACAAATTCATGAAATGCAAATGTAACTAATAATATAAAATATTCTTTCATCATTCAAACTCTAGGTGTCCATTTTGGTAAAGTACTAAAAACAGAAAGCAATAAAATGATCAAATAAATCCAAAAGAGTTTTTTGAAAAGGGCATCTTTTAAGCATTAAATGGTCCTGCTCTAAAAATATTTTCCACTTGACAAATTCACTCTTCTGAATTCATTTCAAGAATAAGCAAACAACCTTTTCTTTTGCCTATCAGCTAGCTCCCTGGTTCTTTAGGCCACTAGCAAAACACTTGACATCTGCAAATAAGGGACAGCATGACATTGGCTTACTTTAAGGTCAAAGGTGAAACATATTTGTCATCATGCCTTAAGTAAAGCCATGCAAAAACTTTTTTTAAAGGATGTGAAATATTAATGTGGTCAGAGGCATAAACAAGAGAATAAAGGTGAATGGCTGGTAAGGTCAATACCACAATAATATTTCTCTTAAACTTTCTTCCTTCTTTCTCGCATAACCAGCTTCTGAGTGCATTCAAAAGAGACTTTGGACAAACTATAAGGAAATCATTCTGGGTCTATGTGAAAATAAGCAGATCAAAGAGAAGGGCATGAACTGCTTGCTTAAGGAAACTACTCTTTTTCTCTCTATTTAGTTGAACATCTAGTCCAATGTTTCAAACAGTTAAAAATATTGCTGTTATTTCTTTTCAAAAAGAGTACATTTTCCTCTCTGAAAAACAAAATCACCTCTGGGAATACGCTACTAGAGTAAAAAGTTCTCTTTTGTCCTGAAAATAAACTACACTGACTCAGAAACCAAAGAAAGATAATTGTTTAGTCTGGATAATCTTCAACTTTTATAGAGCATTATGAAGAGGCTTCAGTTCACCAGCTATGCATGTGCTTTACAACATCTACCTGGCATGCATACCTGGGTTTAATCCCCAGCACAACATCAACAAATAATAATTGTTATTATAAATATATACACAAAAACATAAAAACAAAATTTTAAATTCCAAATAAGTCACAGCAGTCAGGAGGTGGCTTCTAGTAAAGTACATTTCTCATAACCTTAAGGCCCTGAGTTCAATCTCCAACACTACAGGGGAAAAAAGTCAACTAAGACTATTTTTACCACAATGTTCTTTTATGGGGTAGAAGAATTAGCATGAAAAACCAAATTTACATCACAGTTCACAGGACACATCCACATTTGAATTGGTCCCTGAAGTAAGTCCAGGATATATTTAGTTACAAATATTTTCGGTGGTGTCAGACAAAATAAATTATTTTGACAACTAGATTAATTAATAGTCCTTTTAAAAAAATTTTAAGTAGACACTGCTTAATTAAGAATTAATTTATATAATACCACTTTCAACATTTTGAAGCTCAATAATTTTCAATGCATGCTCAAGGTTTTATAGCCAACACCACTATCTCATTCCAGAGTATTTTTTTCACCAGTACAAACACATAAATCTCCTGTATCCATTAGCTGTCATTAATCTCTTCTCTCTTCCATCCGTTGCTAACTTTAGATCTCTTTCTGTATCTATGGGTATGCCTATTCTAGATATTTTTTAAAAGCAGATTCATACAGTAGATAGACTTTGTTTTTTTTACTTCGCATAATGTTTAAAAGTTCATTTATATCATAGCATCTGTCAAAATTACATTCATCTTTTCTGGTTTATTAATATTTCATCAGAGGGAAAACCACATTTTATTTACCTATGTACCATTAATGGATAGTTTGGGTTGTTTCTATATTAGGGCTCTTATGAGTAAATATTATGCTATGAACATACATTTACAATTTTTGTACACATGTCTCTTAAGGTTGTTTTAAACATAAAGTGAGTGCTGGTGGGAATGCCGACTGGTTCAGCCCTTCTGGAAAACAATTTGGACGATTCTCAAAAAATTAGATATTGAATTCCCATTTGACCCAGCAATACCACTGCTGGGAATATATCCCAGAGAGGCAAAAAAGTACAATCAAAACAACATCTGCACATGTATGTTCATCGCAGCACTGTTTACAATAGCCAGAATCTGGAAAAAACCCGAATGCTCCAAAACTGGTTGAGGAAACTTTGGTACATCTATACAATGGAATACTATGCAGCTGTTAGAAAAAAGGAGGTCAAGAATTTTGTAGTTAAGTGGATGGGCATGAAAAGTTTCATGCTGAGTGAAACGAGTCAGAATGAGAGAGACAGACATAGAAAAACTGCACTCATCTATGGTATATAGAATATCAGAGTGGGAGACTAATACCCAAGAACTGTAGAAATAAGTACCAGGAGGTTGACCCCATGGCTTCGAGGCTGGCCTCACAGTCCGGGGAAAGGGCAACTCAGAGAAGCGATCACCAACTACATTGTAGTCGAAGGCCATGTGGGGGAAGGGAGTTGCGGGCTGAATGAGGGCTAGAGACTGAGCACAGCGGCCACTCAACACCTTTATTGCAAACCACAACAACTAATTAGAGAGAGAGAACAGAAGGGAATGCCCTGCCACAGTGGCAGGGTGGGGTGGGGGGGAGATGGGATTGGGGAGGGTGGGAGGGACGCTGGGTTTACGGGTGGTGGAGAATGGGCACTGGTGAAGGGATGGGTTCCCGAACTTTGTATGAGGGAAGTATAAGCACAAAAGTGTATAAATCTGTAACTGTACCCTCACGGTGATTCTCTAATTAAAAATAAATAAATTATAAAAAAAAAATAAACATAAAGTGAGATAATCTATAAAGTACTCACTATGTCTAGAACCCACCAATTTAAGTAGACTTTCCTCTTATGTCTTAGAGTTGTGGTGAAAATAAGATGAAAAATGTCAAGATCTTGACACATATTAGAAAGTCATTCATCAGTGACTCTGAACAGAGATGTATGGACTGTCAAAGATTTAAGACACCCTGCAGATCTTTGCAGGACACCATCACCTAGTTATAAAGGGAGAGTGTTTAAAATGAAAGTTCTAGAAAAGAAACTACCAAAATATAGTAAGCGTGAACCAAGAGTGCCCTATCTGCCTCCAGAGATGATAGGGCTGAGTGAATGATAAAGAAAAGACCTGCATTCCAACATCCCTGTTCTTCACACTGCCCTGAGGAGTGCATAGCTCCATGGAAACTAACATGGACACAGAACACTAATTGCCCACAGGAGGAGTGGCCACGTGGAGTTTCTGTCAGCACAGCTTGCGTTTTATGACTCCCTCAAAATGAGGTCCAAACAATAGCAGATGGATCTCAAAGCTCTGGTTCCCCTCAATCCAATATAAATTATCATGCCATTTTAGTTAGAGAGGTGTTTATTCAATATGGTGAGTTGCTATTTTATATTTTGTTGTCCCAAAGTGTAGCCACTGAGTAAACAGGAAATAAAATGTTTTCATGAGAAAGTGAAACAGTGATGTCTAAAATTCTGTCAAGCTCACAGAACCAACGGTAGGTGGTCCTATAAGGGGACCAATGCTCACCCTATTTGCCATAGCCAGTTCTAGCATTAGAGCTACAGAGACAAAAAAACATCTTATCATTTCTCAAAGTCATGTGAAATATGCCTACATCTCTGGATTGCTTGGTGTCCCAGGTAAATTTTATATCAAGGTCGAGTTCTCTTTGTTGAGAAAGGGCTCAGAAAAGGAGACAGAACCTGGTGAGCAGGATTTGTTCTGTACTTGATGTAAGGCCAAGTGCTGCTTCCAAAGGATGCACAGAATATTTTCCTATCTCTTCTTACATGCCCCTCTCACTGATGTTGGGGTGTACAGAAATATCAACTACAAAAGGTAGGTGAATTTCCCTGAGGACATGCTCTTTCACCCCCTTGAGCTTCTGTAGAAATGTAATGTACTACTGAGCGCACCTAGTATTCAAAACTGCTAGGAACCTACTTTTCATTGTGTCTATCAATGAAGAAGCTGCTCACAATACAAGGAGAAGAATGAATGAATAACAATTGAAGATACCTTTGAAATTCCTGTAGGCTATTTTTACTTTTTCTCATTCCACTGAAACAAAAGATTCTAAAAATGGACATGGAGATACCAAGTGTTTCTATAACCATTTGTTAGCATCCTTGAGAGCAGAGGCTGTGCAATATATTTCTTTTTGTCTTCGAAGAGAAACCAGAATTAGAGTTTGGAAACAATCCTGAATGGATAAAGGAATACCAACACCATGGCCAGCTGAGAACCTGAAAGCTGACAACTAATCATTCACAAGAAGAATGTTCGCATGCAATTTTGGTTCATATAACTTGCATTCTTTGTTTGGAATGAGATTGATAGAACTGAATTGCCTTTTAAGTTAACAAGCAGAAGGGAAAGTAGTGGTTCATTTCACAATGCAAATTTCCAGCAAAACCAAGGACAGCTTTAGGTTAAGTTTTTTTCCTTCTGCAGCCAACAAAATCCAAACTCTCTTCAAAACATAGCTTTCACATTTGCCCTTTCTAACACTTTCGTCCCTAAATGCTCACTTTAACTCAGTTTTCTATACTTGTGTCAGGGACTTTCTAAACGTTTTGTATATAGTACCTCAGTCAATCCTCAGAATAAACCTCAGGGTGAGTAACACACATTTTAGAGAAAAAAGATAAGCCCCTGGGAGAGAACCAATTTCCCAAATGTCACAGAGAAAGTTCATGAGAGAACCAGAGCAATAATTGGGATTCATGCATTCTAACCCCAGCCCTTCTTCCCAAAATGGTAACTTCTGTAGAAAAAGCACCCTCAGTCTTCTCTCTCTCCCTCTCGCTACCTCTCTCTTGCTACCTCTCTCTCCCTACCCCCCTCTCTCTTTCCTCGCTCCCTCCCTCCCTCCCTCCCTCTCACTCTCTCTTCCTTCACCTCTCATCTTTCCTCTTATTCCCTCCTCCTTTACCCTTCTTTCACAATTCCTTCTTCACCATGATGACTGCTTTCAAATATGCTCCTAGGATTCTCCTGCCTCTAATACCCATCCCTATCCTACTTTCAAAAATAATTTGTCTGAAGACTTTATCTGAAATTTTAACTTAAATGTTGAAGGCATCAAATTGTTATTAAATTATTTCAAATCTCTTGCTTTTACAGAAGGTTCTTTGAGAATGGGGTCTGTGCCTTACACTGACCCAAATGTCTGCAAAATTGCCAATTGTGAATGATTGACTTCTAAGTATTCACTGAACTGAAAAAGATAATGTCTACATAAACCAAATTTATTGTGTGTGGTAGAAACCATCATCGCCTATGAATATTCAATTTTCTGCTCCTATAGAACACACAGAAGACTATTTTCAGCTCTTTGAAGTTTCTTGAGGTCATAGAGTTAAGTTCTAGGCAAAACTGCATAACTACTAGGCCAGAAAAATTGCTTTCTTGTTCCCTAGTACTAATATAGTGGAACTTTTCATTGAAATATTGAAATGATGCAGTCACTAGATCAGCCAAGCTGTCACTACTGTCCTACCGAGGGCACAACTGCTCTGGACAGTGGCTTTGACCTCCAAAACATTGTTTCAGAGAATCAGACTTGTTTATTCCTGCCAAAGTCCCATTCCTGATATGCTTATTTTCACAAGCACAAGAGTTCCACTAAATGCAAACACAGGAATCATGCTTGGATTGGTTTTCCAGTTTCAGAATCATCCTCGTTGGTGAATAGAAGGTCAAGTTCACTGGATCCTGACTAACTTAAGAGTGCGCGTTGTTCCCTAAGAAGTAACCTGAGCACAAGTCACAGTGACTTATCTTCAGAAACCAGCCGAGCTCAGCAAACTGAACATAGCCCACAAGGCCACTCCCGCAGACAATGCACATATACTCCAACCATGCTGCTACGCCTCCACCCACCACACTTCCCCTCTGGAATTGTCTTCACAATGACAAAGGTCATTCAAATGCAATTATGAGTAACAAGATGTGTAATTAAGATAAAGAACTTTTTTTTCCTTTTTCATTAAAAATGAGATGCAGTTAAAAAGTAATTAAACTCTTTGGTGTGATTCATAAACTGGCTTTGAAGGCACTTGAGAAAAAAGTATCTTGGGTTTTGGAGAAACAACTCAAAAGCCTTGAGCACATGTCTATGTAGATGGGATCCAGGGTTCTATCTGGAGCACCATATGCCTCTCTGGTACCACTAGGTATAGCTCTGGTAGTCCTCAACAGAACTTAGGAGGCCAATTAATTAGTTAAAAATGAATAAATTAAAGTATCTGGAGAACAAATGTAGGCAAGAAAGGTAACTCATGCTTTACATGCAGGAACTCTAGGTTAAGTTTCTGACACATGACCCCTGGCTGTATCTCAGAAGAGCTTTTTGTTTGTTTGTTTTTTCCCCTGGGGGAGCAGATTGGGCCATACCCAGTAATACTCAAGGCTTATTATTGGCTCTTGCACTCAAAGATCACTCCATATGGTGTGTCCCCAGATCATAGGTGCTGCTGGGGATCAAACCAAGGCCAGCTGCATGCAAGGCAAACACTTTAATCCTTAAATATCTCTCTAGCTTCCCAAAAGCTTTTAATAATACCCACTCATGACACAAAAAGTTTCATGTATCTTATGTATAGCTAATAATAAGAAAAACTATTTTTTCCTCTTTTTTTTACTTAAAAATGGAAGTATTTAAGAGGCAGAAAATGAATGTTTTCTTTTGCTAATATAATTGCTATATTGAAATAGCTTATGTGCTAATATTTACAAAAGCTGTTTTTTACATATAAGTTAAAACTTAATTTCATTGACTTCTTTATTTAGGGCTTCAAGCCTTTAAAAAACTTCATAGATTTTACCTGTATAGTGTGATTCAGAGCTGTGAAAATAACAATTAATATCTTTATGTGCATGGGAGAGCCTGGCAAACTCCCCGTGGCATATTCATATGCCAAAACCAGTAACAATGATGGGTCTCAGTCTCATTCCTTTGACACTAAAAGAGCTTCCAATGCAGCACTGTTGGGAAGGACAAGTAAAGAGAGGCTTCTAAAATCTCAGGGCTAGGACGAATGGAGATACTGAGACCGCTCAAGAAAATCGATAATCAACGAGATGGTGATGATCTTTATGTGACTCAAGTAAATATAATCTGATGGCATTAAGTAGACACAACTCAGATGAATAAACTCCTAAATAAATATTATAAAGTTTATGAGCAAAATATATACATTTATAGAGGTTAGAAATAAGGGATCATTTTCAGAGCTTCGGATGGCAAAGGAGTTTCTCTGGAGGAAAAATCTTTATCTGAAAGATTTTTAAGGAATTTGAAGGATTTTTATCTGATCTCTAGAGAAGTTATGGGGTTTCAGCAGATGAATCAATTTAAGGGAGAAAGCATCCTGGGTTCAGTCCCAGGCAATGCATGGTCCCTTGAGCACTGCCTAAGTGACTCCCAAGCACAGAACTGGGGAGCAGCCCCTGATCACTGCCAGATGCCCTCCTCCCAACAAAAAGGCATAAATATTAGCTAGGGAAAGGGAAGCTTGGACAGAGATCAAGAGATTTAGAAGTGCATGGAGCAATAGAAATGACGAGAGGTAAAAGCTAGGAATGTTGATTGGTCCCAGTCACAGAACTCTGAAGGATCATAAAGAGTGGGATTAAACTGGGAAGATAGTACATGCCTTGCATCTACCAGACATTGTTTCTGTCCCCAGCACCACATGGGCTCTCCCCACTCACCAATTGTAGCTTCCTCCCTCCACCCTAAATTCAGCCAGGTGTGGCCCCCACACAACATTGGAAAGTCCAGTGTTTGCAGATTCTGCAGGGCCTGACCAATGCTTTGTCCTCAGGAACTACCATTGAGCCTGGGGAATAGCCAAGTGCAACTCCCAAGTCCTCAAACACCACTAAGAGGACTTTCCCCCACAGAAATAGAAGAGTGGACTGAGCATTATTCACAATAGCCAAAGGTTCATCAATAGATGAGTGGATAAAGAAGGTATAAGCATACATATACATCCACCCCTCCAAGAAATAGACAAAATCTTGCCCTTTATAACATCATGAATAAATCTAAAGAGTATTACGCTTAGTGAAACAGTCAAATGAAAAAAGATACTGTTTGATTCCACTTAGACATAATGCATAAATGAAATAAGATTAAAAACTAAATTAAATAAAGTACAATAAAATGGTAGAATAAAAGATTAATGTTTTATCTGAATACAAAGGGAAAAGAAGGCCGATAAATTGGAGAAAGGGGGACAATTTTGCAGTGAATGATCAAAAAGGACTTTTGGGAGTGAACGCAATATAGTATCAAAAGTGTCTATCTATTTTATTTTGTGCAGGTATTGCTCTATACAATACACCTGAAACCTATATAAAATTACAAATAAATGTTACTTCAATTTTAAAAAAGTTTTAAAAGAGTAGATTTTATTTACTGTACAACAGAGAACAAAGAACCCTTCTGTTTTTTATTTTTTTTAAGTGGAGCAAGATAGTTTTTATTAAACAATACTTACTTACTTAAAAAGATGTGAGGGGAGGGCCAAAGTGATAATATAGTCAGTCCAGAATTTGCTTTGTATGTGGCTGACCCTGGTTTGGTCCCCAGCACCACATATGGTCTCTTGAGCCCCACCAGTAGTGATCCCTGAACACAAAGCTAGGAGTAAGCCCTGAACATGAGAGAAAGGAAGGAAGGAAGGACGGAAGGAAGGAAGGAAGGAAGGAAGGAAGGAAGGAAGGAAGGAAGGAAGGAAGGAAGGAAGGAAGGAAGGAAGGAAGGAAGGAAGGAAGGAAGGAAGGAAGGAAGGAGGGAGGGAAGGAGGGCAGGAAGGAGGGAAGGAGAGAAGGAAAAAGGGAAGGAGGGAAGGAAAGAAGGAAGGAAGGAAGGAAGGAAGGAAGGAAGGAAGGAAGGAAGGAAGGAAGGAAGGAAGGAAGGAAGGAAGGAAGGAGAGAGGGAAGGAGGGAGGGAAGGAAGGAAGGAAGGAAGGAAGGAAGGAAGGAAGGAAGGAAGGAAGGAAGGAAGGAAGGAAGGAAGGAGAGAGGGAAGGAGGGAGGGAAGGAGGGCAGGAAGGAGGGAAGGAGAGAAGGAAAAAGGGAAGGAGGGAAGGAAAGAAGGAAGGAAGGAAGGAAGGAAGGAAGGAAGGAAGGAAGGAAGGAAGGAAGGAAGGAAGGAAGGAAGGAAGGAAGGAAGGAAGGAGAGAGGGAAGGAGGGAGGGAAGGAAGGAAGGAAGGAAGGAAGGAAGGAAGGAAGGAGAGAGGGAAGGAGGGAGGGAAGGAGGGCAGGAAGGAGGGAAGGAGGGAAGGAAAAAGGGAAGGAGGGAAGGAAAAAGGGAAGGAGGGAAGGAAGGAAGGAAGGAAGGAAGGAAGGAAGGAAGGAAGGAAGGAAGGAAGGAAGGAAGGAAGGAAGGAAGGAAGGAAGGAAGGAAGGAGGGAATGAAGGAGGGAGGGAAGGAAGGAGGGAAGGAGGGAAGGAAGGAGGGAAGGAAGGAAGGAAGGAAGGAAGGAAGGATGGAAGGAAGGAAGGAAGGAAGGAAGGAAGGAAGGAAGGAAGGAAGGAAGGAGGGAAGGAAGGAAGGAAGGAAAGAAGGAAGGAAGGAAGGAAGGAGGGAATAAAGGAGGGAGGGAAGGAAGGAGGGAATAAAGGAGGGAGGGAAGGAAGGAGGGAAGGAAGGAAGGAGGGAAGGAAGGAAGGAAGGAAGGAAGGAAGGAAGGAAGGAAGGAAGGAAGGAAGGAAGGAAGGAAGGAAGGAAGGAAGATAGGAAGGAAGGAAGGAAGGAAGGAAGGAAGGAAGGAAGGAAGGAAGGAAGGAAGGAAGGAAGGAAGGAAGGAAGGAAGGAAGGAAGGAAGGAAGGAAGGAAGGAAGGATTTGTTCCCGCTAAAGAAGCTAGCTAACTACTGATTATAGAATATTAGAGAGGATTCGGTTTGCCCCTCCAAAATCTGGGATCTCAGACATACCATTTCTACTAGTTGCATGAATATAAAACAGAGCAAGTTATAAAATTACATCAAACCAATGATCTTTCCTAAACTATAATTATTTAACCCATCAGTTTACCATTTTATAACCCTCGAAAATACCCTTAAAATTAGTTCTACCAATATTTCTTACTAATGTCAGTTTCTTTGAGAAAGTGCCATTATGTTTAAGGAAAAATATTTTCTGTACACACAGATTTCTGAGATCCTCATATCAAATTATACGGTTTTTAAGTTAAGGAAGTCAAGGTCCAGAAAAAATCAAATGGCTTATCTAAAGGCAAATAATAAATTGGTGGAAAAACTAGAACTAAAACTTAGCCCCAGAGTATAAGGAAGAAAATGGAAGAAATCAAGTTGAGTTTTTTGTGTGTGTGTGTGTGTGTGTGTGTGTATGTGTATTATGGGGGTGTGGGGAACAGAGAAACAGACCAGAAACAACAGGAGAGAAGGGATTATGGGGATTTGGATACGTTGGTGCTGTAAAGGAATGGTGTAGCAAAATATTCAAAGCACAATCAGCATCGCTGAAACCATGTAACTCAAACTTTAACAACCACTGAAGGGTGCCTGTCACGAAGCATGCTGGGTTGGGGCTTCTGGGGATAGGGTCGTGGAGAAAAGCCTAGCAACACTGGTGGAGGGATATTGACACTGCTGGTTGGAGCTGTGACAGAATACTGTTTGTAAAAAACTCAGCTATCAATAAGTTTGTAAATCACAGTGTTTTATAAAATCAAAACCAAAAATCTTGTATCTCCTGTTCCAAAGAGTCTTTTACATACTCCTACCCCAACCCCATTTTCTGATTTCTTTGTCCTCTCAGAAAATCACATTCAGAACTTACACTTATAATATACAAATATTCCCCATAGGTAAATAAGAAGTCAAAAGTTAACAAAAATGAACAGAAAAAAAAACAGGCAAAGGACATCAACAGGAGTAGAACAATTAATTTGGCATTGTGTGTGTTTGTGTATGCGTGTGTATGTGTGTATATAAGGAGTGGGTGAGGTGGTAGGTGTAAAAAACTAAAGCACGCCGAAGGGCGTGTGCACTCTTGGGCTCTCCAGGTGGCTCTGTCTCATGGCCCACGTTCGGTGCTCTGGAACCACTGTGTATGGACTGGATCGGGACAGCTGTTGGCCAAGGGCAAGCAACAGAAGAACGAGGACCAAGCTGGTTGCTGATTAGTTACCGTTTATTCAATCTTCCATCTTTCTCATCTCCCGCACTCCCAGCTCTGTCCTCTCTCTGGATCTACTGCAGCCTCCCTGGCTTCTCTAGTCTCTCCTCCTACTTGTCTCTCCCACCTAGCCCTCTAGGCTACACCCAGCCAGGTAGCAAAATCAACATAAGAAAGCCCTTCCTGAGGGGCCAGGCATTCCAAAGCCCTTCCTGACTCTTAAGGTTTTTTTCCTTTCCTTAGTCCAAACACTTATTAACATCTTAATACTAGTTGTTTTTGTATGGACTTAGCAAGAGATACATTGAGGCTTGCAAGGCAGCTCTCCTGGCAACATCTTGCCACAGGCTCAAACTACAGCACTCAGGCCAGATTAATCACTCCTAACCCAATCAGGGTCCAAATCTAGTTATCACTGTTTGGATCATGACAACATTTGTCCATGATCAAGCTCTTAACTTATAGTTAAGCATTAGGCACTTTGGCCAGGCCCATCTCCCATCTCGATGCCAGGGTAGCACACAACTCACCGCTTGCCCTGGGTCCATCTCGTCCCTCGTCGGGACCCTGCTTTTGGGGGTGCTAGGAAGTAAGGGCAGCTGAGGCTTAGGTTGAGAGAACAGATGCCTAGGAGGAAAATATCATGTAGAGTCAAATGACTCACAGGTTACAAAAGCATAGCATTTGCTAAGTCTTCCTGTGTCCATACAAAAAGGACATTGCTCTGAATAAACTACGCAAAGTACTCAAGGAGAAGAGAAAAACAATATTTACAAGTCAACAGAACACTAAGAAAGAAGCTACAAATAAACACAGAGGAATGGGAGCACTGTAATGGGAGTAACCCAATAAACCTAAGCTACCTGAGGCTATGTTATCCTACAGTAGGAACTATGGAAAGAGGCAATTAATAATCAGGAAAATAAAAAATAAAGTAAAATATAATTTCATACTCCAAAATTATGGAAATAGCTAAGGCTTGAAAATATCAAATGAGGAAATAAAAAAAAATATAATGTATAGTGCTTATATACACCTAACAAGTAGAAGTCAACTCTAATAGTAAGTAATAATAGAGTCGACAGGAAAATGGGCAATTTTCCAACTAAAACTTCAGTTGGAATTTATTCATATTTATTCATATTCATATTTATTCACTCATATTCCCCACCCCCCAAGCTAAACTCTAAGGAGAATAATGATTCTTCTTTGTCCACAACAAAGCAAAGTTATGTATGTTCATTAGGGAAACATATATCTGGTAATAGAACAGTTGTCACTACCGTGAATAGAAAAGACATTTCCCCCTGTGCGCCATTCAGAGTCTCCTTGAAATTGGGAGATGGTTTAGGAGTCAGAGGCATGTCCCTTGCATAAACATCAGACCCCCTCATCATTGGGTGTGGCCTGGAGGGCCCCCAAACTGCACATAAACCATTCATTTCAACTCTCTGTGTATCATCTAAGAGGGCCCCCATGCTGAGGACTGCTTTGGAATGCATCTCTTCCCCTCCCCACCATCACAAAAATAAAAAGGAAGAAAGTCTTCCTCACTTATACCACCAAGTCCTCTCACCTTCATCCTATGTTTAAAAAAGTAAAAGCACTCTTCACAATATCCAAGACATGCAAACAGCCTAAGAACCCATTAACAAATAAGAGGATAAATTTAAACATCTACACAACAAAATACCTGGTGTTTAAAAAAACAAAATAAAATCTTTGTATTTATAACAACATGATGGTCCTAGGGGATCTTATGTTTAGTAAGCCAAACAAATTTCATTTGTATGTGGAAGATGAAGAAACAAATGAATTGACTAAACAGGTTTCAAAAAAATATGTTTCTGCTATAAGACTAGATTACTGTTTATCAAAATGAAGAAGAGAGCAAAGGGTAAAAAATACTACATAAAAGGCAAAGAATTGGTGATACACACAATGTTGAAAATTGCTGCTTTATCATAATGCACACTGAAACTCATGTAAAATGACACATACATATATGTGTCAATAAAATAATGTTGATATAACTTTTAAAATCTAATACACTTGGTGAGTGAAAGCCTTACATGATCTCCAGTTGGGATGTCCTAAGTGCTAAAGAGCCATCAGACTTGACAGTGGAAAAGAGAAATAAATTTAATGAAAAACCACAGAACACTTCTCAATGAGCTGTTAGGAGTTAAAACAGATCTGAAGGTCCCCCTTGCTCTGGTGTATGGAAGTGGTGAGGGAGTGTGGATGCGCAAAGGAGAGAAAGAAAAATTGGAAAAGAAAGAGAAGCAAGAGGAACTGGAACAGCATTTTAGGGAGAAAACCATCTACTGGGAAAGTAAGGTCAAGTCCTCTTCATAGTTGTGCTCATCTTCAGGACAACAAAGTTCTCAGAAATATCTGATCCAAAAAATTGATCATAGTCAAACAGACTGTGGGAGTATAGCTGCCAAACAGACCAAAGAGCCTACTACTGTCCAGAAAATATTTCTTGCTTCCTTCTGCCATTTCTTATTGGAGTTCATCCAAAGGTCCAGGTTTGAATTTAGGGTTTGAGTTGTGAAAAGAATTCCTTCCAAGTTATTTTGTTTTCTCATGTAATTCAACAGTATTATTTACTGTGGGGGAGGGGACAATGGACAGTGCTAACCTTCAGATTTCAGCTAATGCATCTAAAAGCAATTAGGACTCAAACATGCCAAAATTTTTACATAAAAGGTGGCCCTAAAATATGTTTTTCAGACTCTCATGCAGCATGTATGATAAGTGTAAAAGTAGTTGCCAGCACCAGCAAATCTCAGCTCAGCCTTTCTCTAATTGCCACAATCATTGAAGAGAAGACAATTAAGAAAGATAAAGACCATTTCTTTTCAAGAATTCCTATATCCCAGCTATCAAATTGCATTTTAGTTGTAGAGTATTATTACTATTAACCAACTAATGTTTTCATTTCCCTACTGTCTAAATAGAGACATTACTTGTTGTCCAAACAGCCACATACCAACTGAATGAATTCATTGTGGCTCTTAGAAACAGCACTTGGAGAAATTTCCATCACTGAGCACAGATTGCATCGTCACTTCTGCCAGCCATTAATGACATGCTCATCACCAGGGCACCAGAAGGATAACTGGACCAGCTTTCTCCGAGGCTTAGAAGGGTAGTTTTAAAGTTTTGTGAACTCAGAGTACCATCTGTGTGCTAACAGTAACTGACTATAGAGTTACAGAGAATTCTTATAAAAGCTTACCCCTAATGTTCAAAATGTACATAAATTTTCTCATTTGCTTATGATTATCTTTTTAAAATTTTATTCACTGTGATTTACAATTTTACACTATGTTAATGGTAGGGTTTCAGGCCTACCACATTCCAATCCAACTGCCCGTCCCCACCCTCAACCAGAGTGCCCATTTCCCTCCATCATTGTCTCAGTGTCTCTCTAACCCCCCCATCCTCCATTTCAATACCCCATACCCCTTCCCTCCACATCTCACTGCCATGATAAACCCAGTCCTTATTTTATATATACATGATGTTGCTTAGCTTGTTGTTACTTCAAAGGATCTTTTGTGGCCAATGCTGTTCTGGTGCCAAATGTAATTAGGTAAACCCCAGCTTCCTAGGGGTTTTCCAGCGCTAGGGTTCACATGAAAAATAAAGCATTTAGGGGTGTAGGTGTTTGTGTATTTGGGGAGTTGGGCTTAGTTCCGATTAGTTTTCAGGGCTTACTTCTGACTCTATGCTCAAGGATCTGGGGTGATAGGGATAGAATCCAGGTGAGCCACTAACAAAGAAAGTGCCTTACCAAATGTACTATCTCCTTGGCCTTAAAAGAAACATTTTTTAAGTCTTTTATTTCCTTCAAAAATATTTTATTATAAGAGGACTAGGAACAATATTTGACTTTAAGAGATTGGGATTCAGTGTCATGCATTTTTGGTTCCCATTCCAGCTGTCAGTCTTGGAGAGAAAGGCAAGGGAAGCTCTCAAGCTGATAGATGGTGCATTCATCCAAATAGTTTTTATTCCTGGACAATACTGGATTGGGCAATCAGTCTCAATGTTGCAACCAGAGAGAGTCACTGTCACTGTCACTAACACTGTTATCCCGTTGCTAATTGATTTGCTCAAGTGGGCACTACTAATATCTCCATTGTGAGACTTGTTGTTACTGTTTTTGGCATATCGAATACACCATGGGTAGTTTGTCAGGCTCTGCCATTCGGGTGAGATACTCTCGGTAGCTTGCTGGGCTCTCCAAGAGGGGCAGAGGAATTGAACCCAGGTTGGCCGCATGCAAGGCCAACGCCCTACCTGCTGCATTATCACTCCAGCCCAGAGAGAGAGTAGAGGGTTTAAAGCACTTGACTTGCTTGCTGCTAAGCCAGTTTGATCCCTGGCACCAACATACCCCAAGCACTGCCCGGAATAAGCCCTGAGTACTGATAGTGTGGTCCAAAAAAAGCGAAGCAAAACAAAACAAAACAAAATACACAATGTTAGACACTCAAAAGTTATTCAATACTTTACCTCTCATTTATTTACCTTGCAGCTTCTCTAGTAATCAATAAGTTTTCAAAGAATTCCCCACAAATCTCACAAACTGCCCCCCAGCCACGAGGATCTGTGCAGAGGATCACAGGTATTCCTGGACTGTCACTCCCAACCCAGCCCACCCCTCAAGATGCTGTTCCCAGTGCTGACTTTTGAGTATGTTTCCATTCCTGAAAGACCAAAACATAGGTTCGTCAAAAAGGTACCACCTGCACCAATACTGAGAAAAGAATCTAAAAATTTGAGAGATATGTGGAGACCTTCCACTGAAGCCACTGAGTTCTCAGATGACAAATATGAAATGTTGGTACTGGCTGGTGGTTATCTCTGTTGGGGCCATTTTGAAATGGTGCACCTGACAATCAACCATGCGATGGACACCAAAGACATGTTCACTTTGTGGGGAATGACAACTTTCAAGCCCATCACCCATAAGTGTATGGGGGCAGTGCAAGGGAAGAGGGAAAGGTACCACTGATTACTAGGTGACACCCATGAAGGCTGGTAGCTCTGATGTCACATAGCCTAAGAACAATATAAAAATTGATGATTTGGAGGAAACTAAATTACTTCTTTACTTCTTAGTTTATTCTTCAAATATATGATATTTAAAGTTTGAGCATCATCTCAAGATATTGCTTAAATGATTAGCATACTACCCAGTTCCTAGGAGCTCTGGTTTTCCCTGGCTGAAAGAATATCTTTTGGACTAACATTCATATTTACATCTCCCACATCTGATGCAAGTGAGACTCATATCATCACTATCTTCTTCATGTTTATACTTCTACTGTTGTAAACAGTTGTGTAAATATATTTTACTGTGGTAAATATAAGCTCAGATGGTTTTGTAAAAAAATCCAAAAAATGACAGAAATAACTAATTGATTCAGCATATATGCATTTACAACTCAATAGATATTTATGCCAGGCTTCCCATCTCTCTGGCTTGGAAGGGAGAATGTTAGACAACATGGCAAGAAACATACCGTGCTTTATAGCAGAAAAACTGATAGAAACAAACACGAAACTGGGCGTTCCTAGGTCTGGAATTCTGAAGTTCTCTGAGGGATAATGGCTCTGTCTTTTTATCCCTGCTGGCTCTAGTGGCTACATGCTACACAGTAATTGTTGTATGAGTGAAGGGCTCAGCTCACTCAAGGTCCCATGGTGCTAGCTCCCTAATTTCCTTCAACATGATTATTTTTTTCAGAAGTAGTCAGCAAGTTCTCTGCTCCCTGTTAAAACTAAAGGAAATACAAATTTTCAAAAACATGAAATTGCTTACTTTTGAAAACAGAAGACAGAACACTGACTAAAATGTCAGGATTTTACTCTTATTACCAGAAAGAAGATAATTTATTTTTAAAGTTTTAATTATTCAAAACTTTAATTATAAACTTATTAATTGTGTGGTCATCAGTAATTGCATAATGTTTTGATGTAGATGTTGTAGGAACCTCTTTTTAAGTTATGACTAACTGTTATACTACTTTAGAACACAGCAGAAAAAAATTTAATAAAACCTTCTCACAAGTAATATAAATACAATATCAAGTACGTCGATATTTTCTAGTATCTTCATGCAATTTAACTCTGCTCAGATAGGCTGATTATATATTTCTCTTACCAATCTGATCATGCAAATGATGAGTGAGAAATGGGTTAATGCAAGCTACATTGCTTGAAGAGCAGTAAGTACTCATTTCCATAATATATATGTATATATATATATAAAATCAGAATTTTTACTAACTTGGTCTTACTTTTGCTAAAGTATTCCAAATAAAAGTTTATATTCAATAGTTCAGTCTGCAGGTAAAGAACAAAGGAGCCAAAGTCACTCACCATAATGTGGCATTGCTCACATCCTGTCTTTTTACAGTTCTGAATTGAAGCTAATATGCCTCTAATTGCTCCACCTAAATGCAAATTTGTATTTGTCACCTTCCTACTCCTTGACCTACTTGTAAAACCAGATTACTGCCTTAAACTGTTTATCCACAATGTGTTTTGCCATGCATTTTTCTCTTAGGCAAAACCCTTGGTGATTTATGGGAAACTGAAATCATGTGTTTCTGGTTAGTTTATACTTTTAAGCATCAAAACATTATTTTGTAGAGCTATTCAATATATCCCCAGAGTATCTCAATGACATTTTTCTTCAGAGATAGAAGTCACCATCTTGCCCAAATAAAATAACCCTCAGACTGTAAGAACCAGGTTGGGCTCAACATCTTGAGTACTTCCATATTCTATTTAGCAAACAATATGTCATAGCCACAAAAGAACTCCAAAAAATATGAACAACTTGCTATGAGGTTGAGTCTTCCTTTACCTATGGGGCGGAACAGTGAACTTACATCCATTTATTGGGGAAATATTGAGTTTTGAAAGTCACCTTACTCATGAAACCAATAACCCAGAATTCATCTTTCCATACACAATAACTTGCAAAAAGATACACTTGAAAATTTACCAACTTTGTTTTGAAATTTTGATCTTGACTACATAATGCTTTTCCTTAATACAGCTTCTGAAGTTCTTATCTAAGTCAAAATAATTATTTTTCTTAAATCAAAGAAAAATGAAAACAAATAATATTCCTCCATATTACGCAAAGGGTACACTCTCCCTTCAAGGCTCCTGCCTCCTAAGCCTTTCCCTCCATCCTTAATTCTGATTGTGACCTACTCTCCTTCCCTAGTCTACCTCCATTAACTCACCTAAGTCTTCTTAAAAAAAAAAAAAAAGATGGTCACCATCTCTGAGGACCAGTCACATCAAGAAATCTAATAGTTGCTCAATTTAGGAGCATCTACTTTAAAATTTACTGTGTATAATAGCTTATCATATTGGAATAAGCTAATGGCTACCATTTACTAAACATTAATTTCTAAGTATAGATTAATGTTAGGTTTATAATTTATGTATTATAAGGTGTTTCTTATCATATTTGCAAGGGGGGAGTCACATCTAGAGATGCTCAGGGTTTACTCCTGGTTCTGCACTCAGAAATTACTCCTGGCAATGCTCAGGGGACTATATGGGATGCTGGGGATCGACACATGTCAACTGTGTGCAAGGCAAATTCCCTACTTTACTATCACACCAGCCCCTATCTTATAATGTTATATAAGAATTGATCATTTATATTCTAAAACAATTAACTAAAAATTCACTCTATTAATTATCTCTAGGCATTAATGTTGGATAGTTTGATTTATTTTGTCACAAATGTATAAAAGTTCATAGAATAATCTTCAGGGAAAAAATTGGTAGCATCAAAGGCAGTCACAAAAGCCAAGACCATAATGAGAAAGGTGACTAAAGAGGTTACAGGGAATAATGCCATCTAAGAATGTTCTGCCAATTCAGAAGTAAAAGGACAAACCAAAAATTGGTCATGTGAGAGTCTAGCAGGGTGTCCACTTATCATTTAATAACACTTTTAGAACTACATTATGATACCAAATTTGGCAAACATTATCATCAAGACAGTTGGACTTATTTATATTCTGTCTCTTCATAGCAGCAGACATATCTAATTTTATATGGTAATAATTTCTACTGGAGAGAGTTGATAAAGGTCACCATGGTGACTACACATCTACCTCTACAGTGACACTCATAAATGGTAAATTTAATGTTTTTAATAATTCCCATTTTTTCCTATAAACTAAATAACATAATAATGCTAAATAGTATTCAATTCCTATAATATTTTATTCTCCTAAACAAAAGAAGGGTAAAATTGACAGATGTAATTTGATTTTGTTGCTTTGTACTTGAAAAACAAACACTCTGATAATTAATAATGAGTGTGAACTAGTCAAATATTTATTCTTTTATATCCATTCTCATATTCAAGCCTCACAACAAATATTATTTGTCCTATTTACAGGTAAGAAAACCTAAGAGCTGAGGAACTCATTTGTCTCTGCTCAGAAAGATTGCAATGGGTAGAGCTAGAATTTAAAGATGAAGCTTTCTAACTCCAACACTCTCCTCTAGCCTAGGAAGATATTGCATTTATCAAATAGGATCAGTCAAGACAACACTCATTCAATTTCACAGAAATTGGAAGAGCTTCAATAAGAAGTGAACTAAGACATGATTGTCATCCCCCCATTCACCAGACAGGAATTTGAAGACTCAGTCAGCACACAATTGTTAAAGAAATGTAAGCAAATGAAAGAAAGTTCAGAGAAATAATTTGGTGAAGAAAATTTAGAGTTCAAAGTATGCACAGCAGGCCAAGAAGATAACTGAAAGGTGACATGACAGTTAAGCATAAACACTAAGAGCTTAGAATTCTTGGACTGTGCTAAAAGTTTCCCTCACTTTATAGACTAGGTATGTATATACCAGGGAAACTGAAAGGGAAGTTTCTTAAAATAAAGTTGTCTTTTATATTAACTTTATTTTCTTTTTTCTTTTTCCTTTTTAATTGAATCACCGTGAGAAAAGTTACAAAGCTTTCATATTTGTCTCAGTCATACAATGATCAAACACCCATGCCTTCACAATGAATATGTTCCACCACCAAGAACCCCAGTATACCCCACATCCCACCCCTCCCCCTGTCTGTGTGGCAGATGACTTTCAATTTACTCTCTCTTTACTTTGATTACATTCAATGTTTTGACAGAAAACCCACTATTATTATTTGGAATTTTCCCCCAACAATCAGATCTGCTGAAAAGGCATCATTTGATAATTTGTTTTCTATTGCTGATAATGAAGAGCATGTGAGGTCAGCAGCCATGCGGTTTTGAATTTCTGGTATTTTAGTAATTAAGTCCAGAGAAATTTCTGCCAGAAGCTCGTACCTCTGTCTAATGGGCTCTAAAAGATGGCGGTCGCCACAGCGCCAAAAGGAAAGGCCGAGGGACAAAAACCTTTTCCCTCCCGGTGTGGCCCCAGGACTGTGCCTTAGCTTACAGTCTAGAGGCATTTCTGCAAGAAACCACTGGGTTCCGGAATTGGTTTGTGTGTCTCCAGGATCATGGCTATTCAGGAGCAGAGGAGCTGTTCTTGGGTGGCCACTCGGGGTCTGTCTGGGCAGGGAGCAGCACATTAACTTTATTTTAAAAGACAAGTTATTTTCCGTAAATTTCCTTGAAAGTACCATGGAGCATTGACAAGCCTCAATTCTCCCATCTGGAAAAAGGAGTAAACTAACACAGATCTAAGTACATTTATTGTGCCTCTATCTGTTCCAAAGGAGACTACTTAGATCCTTAAGGACTCTGCCCAAACCCCTTTTTGGTATTTAGGCCACACCCAGTGATGCTCAGGGGTTACTCCTGGTGGCTCTGGGCTCAGAAATCATTCCTGGTGGAATATGGGACCATATGGGATGCCAGGGATAGAACCTGGGTCAGCCACATACAGGGCAAACACCCTAACCACTATATTATGGCTCTGGTTCCAGAACTCTCCCCTTTTAAAGGGAGAATTCCCATCTGACCATCACTTGCTTAACCTTTGAACCTCACTGTTATATTCACAGTTCCAGTCATTTCCTTTCCCTTCTTGTGTGATTGTGTCATTAAATTAAACTAAAACATAGTCCTTAATGAGGAAGTGTCATCTCTAATGATATAGTGCACTCAAGACTTCAATCTGGTGAACTGTAATTTATATACTACCTTATACAGTGTAACTGGTTCATTTTTTACTTAAACATATGCACTTAAATGGAAGAGTGCTTAGGGGGCTGGAGCAATAGCACAGTGGGTAGGACATTTGCCTTGCACAGGGCCAACCCGGGTTCGATTTCCAGTATCCCATATGGTCCCCTGAGCACCGCTAGGGGTGATTCCTGAGTGCAGAGCCAGGAATAACCCCTGTGCATCACTGGGTGTGACCCAAAAAGAAAAAAATGGAAGAGTGTTTAAAGAATATGTCTTGTGCTTTTCCAAGTTTTACTCTACAAAATCATTTAGTTCAATAAATAATCTTCAAGAGGAAAAATATAAAATAAGAATGGTTCTCATAATTCCCCTTCTTACTCCCCTGCCTATTTGGTAATTTAGTAAGACTGTCTATTTTTTGGTCTCCATAACAGTGCCAAGAAAATGTGAGCAGTAAATAGAAAGAGGGTGTCATGTGTGTGGAAGACTTTCAACATGATCACTAAAGAATAGTGAGTAAGGCACGGCCAGAGTGGTGTATAAACCTGCAAGAGACATTCTATAACCAAATGTATGGTGAATATACTAAGTTTACAAGTTTAAGTGTTAAAAATTACTCTTCAATAATCAACACAATCAAAATTAACACAAGAGTACCTTATTCTAAGTTATCAGAGTATGACTATGTATAAAAACACTTGAACTAGAGTATATTGGTTAGGAGTCCCAGAAAAATAGAACAAATATATAGATAGACAGATAGATGATAGATAGATAGATGTTGGATAGATAGATAGATAGATAGATAAAAAGACAGAGATAGGGAAAAATAAATGATCAGAGATAGGTAGGAGAGATTAATATAGATTTAGAAAAGGGTAAAGATATATATGTTCATTGCAACACTGTTTACAATAGCCAGAATCTGGAAAAAACTCGAGTGCCCAAGAACAGATGACTGGCTAAAGAAACTTTGTTATATCTATACAACGGAATACTATGCAGCTGTTATAAAAGATAAAGTCATAAACTTTGAATATAAGTGGATCAACATGAAAAGTATCATGCTAAGTGAAATGAGTCAGAAATAGAGGGATAGACATAGAAAGATTGCACTCATCTGTGGAATATAAAATAACAGACTAGGAGACTAACACCCAAGAATAGTAGTATATAATACAAGAAGGTTGGCTCCATGGTTTGGAAGCTGTCCTCACATGCTGTGGGAAAGGCAGCCCAGATAGAGAAGAGTAAAGTAAACTGTGATTGGAGAGCCCATGCGGGAAGGGAGATACGTGCAGAAAGTAGACTAGAGACTGAACACAATGGCCACTCAATAACCCTACTGCAAACCACAACACCCAAAAGAAGAGAGAGAACAAAATGGAATGCCCTGCCACAGAGGCGGGGTGGGCGGGATGGGACTGTGGATGGGAGAGATACTGGGTTCATTGGTGGTGGAGAATGGACACTGGTGGAGGGATGGGCTCTTGAACACTGTATGAGGGAAACACAAGCACAAAAATGTGTAAGTCTGTTACTGTACCCTTACAGTGACTCACTAATTAATTTTTTTAAATTTACCAATACTCAATAATAAACAAATGTTAAGAAAAAAAAAGAGTAAAGATAGATGTACAAATTGAGATAGAGATAGAGACAGGGTTATATCTGAAGAAAGAAATAGCAGGAAAGGAATGAGAAATTTTGCCAATGAAACTGGTTTATTACAACTAACTATGTGATTATGTAGCAATCTGGAATTATAGGGTAGTCCAGCATCTGAAAACAAACCTCAGTTAAGGTCTTCAGCTGATTATACTAGACTCCTTAATATTATCAAAGCTAACCTCCTTTACTTGGAGTCAACTGATTGTAGATGTTAATCATATATATTAAATACCTTCACAGCAATGGAATCATATCATCTTATAGAATCTTGTTTTTGTTTTTTTGTTTCACTAACACATAGCATTGCTTCATATAAGAAAAAAAAACTTTCTTTAAAAAGAAATATGTTAGAAAAGATAGAGTAGGGAGAAATCTGAGTTTCAGTAACAGGGAAAGGAAAAAATACAAAAGTAGATGATGGGAAGGAAGGTATAAATAATCCATAATGAAAGCATGTTCTCCCTTACAAAGATAGACTGTCTGATTTCAACAGGTCTAATGAGGATGAAAGAAATATTTGTAATGAAACAAAGCATAAGCATGCTTCATGCATTGGTAGCTCTGGTCCCACTGTCGTCCCGTTGTTCATTGATTTGCTCAAGCCAGCACCAGTAACATCTCCATTGTGAGACTTGTTACTGTTTTTTTGGCATATCAAATACACCGTGGGTATCTTGCCAGGATCTGCCATGCAGGTGGGATACTCTCGGTAGCTTGCCAGACTCTCTGAGAGAAACAGAGTAATCGAACCCAGGTCAGCTGTGTGCAAGGCAAACACCTTCCCCACTGTGCTATCGCTTCAACCCCTTCATACATTAATGAATATTTATTTCAAACAGCCAAAAAAAATTATCAAAGTCAAACATTGACCTATCTTCCAATATTTTGTTGCCTCTTTGACTTTTATTCAAAGGAAAAAATAAAAAGACCCTAAACTAAGAAGATTTATATTTTCCATGGCATTCTCTTTATCTCTAATTTCTTAATATCTTTGAGAGAATATGAAGGGTAGAGCAATAGTACAGCAGGTAAGGAAAGCATTTGCTTGCATGAGAATGACTTGGGTTCCATCCTTAGAACCCCAGATAGTCTTCTGAGCACCACCAGGAGCGACCCCTGAGCACCAGGACTAGAAATAAGCTCATAACACCACAGGGATAGTCCAAAATAGAGCTGTGGGGAGGGGGGAGGGACTATGAGAGTTTTTTGCAACAGAAATCAAAGCTAAATTATATGGTCATTAGGACAAAGCAGGTGTAGGCACCAGAACTAGGGAAAAGCAGGAAAATGCATGAATTCTTTTTAAAAAAAATTGCATGGAAAATTTCATTCAGTTTAGGCAAATTTAAATAGAAGCTACTAAAGTATATAGACATATATATATTTCCTAAAAAAGATAACTGCATTACAGTAAGAATGTCTTTTATTTCCCAAATTAGCTGTGAAATCCTTTTAGACTTTTGAAAGGAGCTAAAAAATTTTTTTTTCCAAAGAGCAGATGACTGAACTTTTTATTTTTTTGTTTTTTTTAATTTTTATTTATTTATTTATTTATTTATTTATTTATTTTTTAATTAGTGAATCACCGTGAGGGTACAGTTACAGATTTATACATTATTGTGCTCATGTTTCCCCCATACAAAGTTCAAGAACCCATCCCTTCACCAGTGCCCATTCTCCACCACCAGTAAACCCAGTGTCCCTCCCACCCTCCCCAGTCCCGTCTCCCCCCACCCCCCACTGCCACTATGGCAGGGTATTCCTTTTCCTTCTCTCTCTCTGATTAGGTGTTGTGGTTTGCAATAAAGGTGTTGAGCGGCCATTGTGTTCAGTCTCTAGTCTACATTCAGCACGCGTCACTCCTCCCCCGCATGACCTCCGACCACATTTTACTTGGTGTTCCCTTCTCTGAGTTACCCAGAATGAGAGACCAGCCTCCAAGCCATGGAGTCAACCTACTAGTACTTATTTCTACTATTCTTGGGTATTACACTCCTAGTCTATTATTCTATATTCCACAGATGAGTGCAATCTTTCTATGTCTATCTCTCTCTTTCTGACTCATTTCACTTAGCATGATACTTTCCATGCTGATCCACTTATATGCAAACTTCATGACCTCATTTTTTCTAACAGCTGCATAGTATTCCATTGTATAGATGAACCAAACTTTCTTCAACCAGTCATCTGTTCTAGGGCACTCGGGTTTTTTCCAGATTCTGGCTATTGTAAACAGTGTTGCAATGAACATATAAGTGCAGATGTCATTTCGACTATACTTTTTTGCTCCTCTGGGATATATTCCCAGCAGTGGTATTGCTGGGTCAAATGGGAGTTCAACCTCTAGTTTTTTGAGAATCGTCCATATTGTTTTCCAAAAGGGCTGAACTAGTCAGCATTCCCACCAGCAGTGTAGAAGGGTCCCTTTCTCCCCACATCCTCTCCAACAGTGGTTGCTTTTGTTCTTTTGGATGTGTGCTAGTCTCTGTGGTGTGAGGTGGTATCTCGTGGTTGTTTTGATCTGCTTCTCTCTGATGATTAGTGATGCAGAGCACGTTTTCATGTGCCTTTTGGCCATTCGTATCTCTTCCTTGGAAAAGTTTCTGTTCATTTCTTCGCCCCATTTTTTGATGGTGTTGGATGTTTTCTTCTTGTAGAGTTCAACCAGTGCATTATATACCATTGATATCAACCCCTTATCTGATGGGTATTGTGTAAATATCCTTTCCCATTCTGTAGATAGTCTTTGTATTTTGGTCACTGTATCTTTTGCAGTGCAGAAGGTAAAAAAAAAATTTTTAATGACTTTTCATGGCATCAAAGAAAGATAAACCTCAGGAAAAGAATATTCATACAATGTAATTTTGTTTCATAATACATTCACACTATCTTTTAATAACCCACAATTACTGTAAAGGATCTGAATCAAGATTGTTGCAGAAAATAAGTCAAATATGATAGAATTTATGTTTATGATTGAAAATATATTAATAATAATAATAATAATAATAATACTTAAAGTCTCTTAAGAATCTCTGGCTATCAAGAGGTCAGCATGAGGTGGAGCCAGAGGAAGAAATTCTTGTCAGAGTATACTATGTATTTACTACAAGATTCAACTCAGTTTTGGAGCACCTTCTTGTCTTTGGCTTACGAGTCAGCATATTTTGAAATAATCCAAACTATATGATCAAGGCCAAATGAGCTTCTGGGTAGGGAATTAAAAAGAACAACAAATTGTTTCTATTTTCAAACACCTTAAAATTCACTCAACATTCTCATGACCCCACTGGTACCTTTTAGCTTTTATAGCTTCCTCTATCTTCCCCCAGAAAACTGATTAAAAAATGAGGCAGAAATGATTTCAATCTAAGTAGATTGACCATATTTATTATGCAATTTCATTAAAATCAGCCTCACACTTAGGATGAAATGGTGCCCTCTTCACATAATCTAATGAATCATCTCCAAACCACAGTATCAAATATGTAGATGCGACCCTGCCACTCCCTGGTATTAAATGGAAAGAAAGTCTCACACAGCCATTAGTTTCAGACTACTTGCATTCTAGCAGAGGACACAGACACATAAATATAAATAATGGTGAATAGCAAGAACAGCAAGATTGTATAAACACAGTGCACCAAGAGTGCTAAAGAAAAGCACAAGCATGGTTTAGCAGCTGTAAGACCTTCTCATGAAAATTAAGTGTGGGAAATTGATAGAGATTCAGCTCGTAGAGATTCTTCTACAAATGCAGACACTGTGCTGGCTGGTACTTATATTAGAACTTAAAAGGAATGAAACTGCATTAAGTTATTGAGGATGTGCCAGACAAAAGCAATAATGCAAGCAAAGCTATAGATATGCAGAGAGGAACTCAGATGTGATGTCACAAACAATTCTAAGCTTTTCTTTTGAAGTGGCAGTTCTTCTGTGTGATCAGCACAGTTCATTCCACCATTTTGTGCACCTCAGTTTCTTCATCTGTAAAAATGTGGAAGGTTATACCTATGACAAGTGGAAATGATGTAATCAGATATCAAATACCTCTTGACACTTTTAAAAAGTGCTTTCTGGTTTTCACTTTTTTTTTCCTTCTTGTAAGGGGAAGAGTTTGGAGATGCTCAAGGTTTACTCCTAGGTCTGGAGTTACTCAAGAACCACTCCTGGCAGTGCTTGGAGGACAATAGGGATGCAGAGTATTGACCCCTTGGTTGGCCATCTATAAGGCAAGCACCTGACCCACTATACTATCACTCCAGACCCAAAGTATTTTCTGTTTTTAAAAGAATAAAAATGAAATTACTGACAGACTTTTGGTTTGGGGTTTCCACACCTGGTGATGCTCAGGGGTTACTCCCAGATCCGGGATCAGTGCTTAGGGAGCCATTCCCAGGATTACTCGAGGGTACTGGGGACCCAAACCATGTCTCTTGCATTCAGAGCATGTACTATAGCCCATTCAGCATCTTTCCAACTCCATATTTTTTAAACATTCAAGTTAAATTCCTCTTAGTTCATCTTCAATTCAATATTCAATGAACCTGGGGGATTTTATTTATTTTGGCATGGGACCACACCCAGCAGTGCTCATGGCTTGGATTTGTGCTCAGAGATCCTGGAAGAACTCGTGGCACCATATGCAGCATTAGGAATTAAACCCAGGTGTATCACATGCAAAGCTGTGTCTTAGTTGCTTAGCTATCTTTCTGGACCACAAGGACTTATTTGTTCTTCATATGTAGTACTCAGTTCAAGTACCCATGGATATTATTACAGTCTGCATTTTTCAAATTTCAGTCATTTCCCTCATAGTTCCACCACAAGACTAGCATCCTAATGTCCCAACATGTGCACCAAATGTTTCAAAATATTTACTAGGTATCACCACTGTTCAGCAAATAGAAGAAAGGGAGATAGCTCATTAAGAGCCAGCTGCTTTTCACTTTGCTTTTCTTAGAAGTAAACCTTCCCAGGGCTGGAGTGATAGAACAGCGGGTAGGACATTTGCTTTGCACGTGGTTGACTGGAGCTCAATCCCTGGTATCCCATATGGTTTCCCAAGCCTGCCAGGAGTGATCCTTGAGCACAGATCCACAAGCAAGGGCTACAAAACAAACAAAAGAGAAGTAAACTTCTCTACCAGAAAAATCTCTGAAAAGAGAAGCATCAATACATGTGTAATGTTAACAAAGCCTCTAAAAGCACAGATGCCAGCTAGGCTAGTGTCCAAACACACCCAGGAAGACTAGGAAAAGAGGTATGATTAAGCAGGTGCAAATCACCAGTGATAACAACTGCAGTAATTAAGAGGAGATATATAAGCATGTGCTGGCAGTTTAACTAATTCCCTCCTTTTATATTTTCCTTTTGCATATTTTCCCTAAGCCCTGGATGAAATTATGTACTTCACCTAACAATATATTTATATGCTTGAATAAAACTAGATCTCAATCAGCCCTTAAATATGAGACCTGATGAATTAGATAATGCTTACTAACATATAGGTACTTTTTTAATTTAATTTTTCATTTAAAATTGTCTAACTTTGTTTAAAAATAACAATAACAATAAAAATTCCACATTGGTGGTGAGAAATGTGTACTGGGTATTAGAAAATTGTATGAATGAAACTGAATCATGAACAGCTTTGTAACTGTATATCTCATGGTGATTTAATTTAAAATTTTTAATTAAAATATTTCAAAATAAAGAAGTTAAAATTGAAAAAAAAACACCTGCAGGTCCACTCTAAAGATTAATATATTCTCTACCCTCTAATATTCTACTAATATACTTGACCAATTTGAACATTTTCTTTCTCATATTCAGCAGAAATGGCATTTCTGTGTAATGACAGAGATAAATAAGTAAATTATCAACATATTTTTTCAAACAAAGTGTCACTGGTTTTTCTCTAAGTAAACCAAGTGAGAGGTGTGAGAATAAACAGTATTTGCATGAAAGAAGTTTATTGAATAATCCCAGCATCAGCTCATTCTGATGTTCATAGTTTAAGGAAATAGTAACGAGATTCGACCAGGGTGGCCATACCTCTGCACAGCCACGGGAATGTCGAACGAGGAGGAACCAGAGGCAGCTATAAGACTTGGGGTTCCGGCGAGTGCTTGCAACCATGTATGCGGACTGTGAACTAAGCTTTTGCCCCACACCGGCTAACGGAGGAAATATCCTTCTCCCTTGGTCTCTCCTCCCTCCCGGGGGAGAAGGCGTGGTGTCCGACATTTTATGGGTCCTTTGAGCAGGTACGAACTTTGTGGCGCGGAAAAAAAAAAAAATGTGTGCTTTGAACTTGAAACCGGGACACCTGGGCAGGCTCGGGCCGGGGAGGAGCTCGGGCTCTGGCCAAGATTCTGTGTTGAAGTATGGAATATAATCAAGGTAAAGAGAAGAGTGAAATTTATCAGTTACCCAGGCGGGGATGGGGGGTGGGGGGTGGGAGGCATACTGGGGTTTTTGGTGGTGGAATATGGGCACTGGTGAAGGGACGGGTGTTTGAACATTGTATAACTGAGACATAAGCCTGAGAACTTTGTAACTTTTCACATGGTGATTCAATAAAATAAATAAAAATAAATAAATAAATAAAATTAAGTTTTTAAAAAAAGGAAATAGTAAGTCTTTCCTCATAAATATAGCCTTTGGTGCTCTCCTCCTTCAATATCACACCTTAAAATGATATCAAAGAAATGATATTATTTGTCATTTGAAGACAGAACCATTTCCAAATGGTGCGGTGTATTGGGGGAAGTGAGGACACCAGACTAGACGAGACACAGAGACACCAGTGGAGAGAGGTGCTTTGGTGGGGTAGAGGAAGGAGAGGAGTATTAAGTTTTAATATCAATACCATAAACTTTAACATTATTTTTAACTTCCTAAGCTATAGTAAACTAGAAGAAAATTACAGGATTGTAAATGATACAGGAGAGGAGAGGGAGAGGAGAGTTCAGTCAATTTACTAGAATGGGAAACAATAATGGAGCAGGGCAGAGGAAGCTCTAAATTGGAGAGACTGTGAAGTGACTGCACAGAGACAGGCTGTCTTCAAGAAGAACTGCAAAGACCCAGCACCCAGAAATGTCAGGACTATGAGGGATTAGAAATATCAGAAATATCAGACAACACCTAGAAAACAATGCAAACAAATTATGAAAGCAGAGGGTGCGACAGATAGATACAAGGAGAGAGATGAAGTGATTCAAAGTACTCTGAGAGATTTTATTTCATGTACTTTAATTTCCAACCATGAAATTACTCCTGACCAGAAAAAAAAAGAATTCAGAACATTGTCTTACCACGACCATTGAAAGATCTATACAGTCTAATGCAGTTTGTTCTAGGATATAGAAGTTCTCCAGAAAACATGTTGTCTCAGCCTATCCATCCAAAGAAAACACCACCATTCAAAAACCCATTCACATCTGTGAAGCTCATTATCAGGTTTTCTCTGCATAAAATTAAAAGATCAATTAAGAATCATGAACATAAAAACCTGTTGATCACTGAAAGTGAACATTTCTTTATAGAAAAACTAGAAAACTAGGAAAACAAGAATAAATGGAAAAAGTTACAAAAATAATCAGGAATAAATTGAAGGCCCCAATTTATACAATGCTTAAGGATATTATAGTGCATATGAAGCAAAAATAGTTCTGTAAGTTAAAAAGATAAAAAAGGAAAACTTAATGTTAGGTATGAGCTTCTCTGTGGCTGCCAGGCCTTAGAAAAAGGGCAGAGAAGCCACGTGGGATCACTCAGGCTCTGGTGGCCCAGGTAACCCTGCTATGGAGTTCAGAGCAGATCAGCAGAGCTGGTGACAGCTCTTGCAAGCCTGATGCAAACCCTGGACCCACTGCTGCCCAGCTGGATCTTTGTCTGCTGGCCAAGATGATGCTTAAGAGCTGGGATAGTTTGTTTTCTAAAATATATTTTAAAACCTTCAAGATTAATATATGAGATGTGCATTTGTACTGAATAAACTTGTCAGCACATCAAGAGGTGGGAGTGGAGTGAGAGACTGGTCCAAGATCCAATAAATAGGGGTTTCAAAAAAGAACAGGGACATTATAACCTCGCCTCACACCCAGGAGTGTATCAGACCCCTCAGAAATAACAAGTATTGGCAGGGTCATGAAGGTAGAAATATAAATTAGGTAGTTTTTTGTGGAAAACAGTATGCAGAGATGTCTCAAAGTATTAAACATGGATCTACCATCTGATACGGAAATTCTACTCCAATATATCTGCCCCAAGAACAGAGAAACACTAATTTGAAAAGCTATAGGGGCATCTGTTCATTACAACACAAGTAAAATTACTCAAGATCTGGAAACAACTCAAGTGTCCAATGACAGATGAGTTGATCAAGATATGCTCTATAAACACAATGGAAATCCTCAGCTATAAGAAAAAAGGAATTCTAGAGAGGAGCTGCAAAGACAGTACAGAGGCTGACCAGAGTTGATCCTCCCAGTTATATATGATCTGCCCTTCCAGGACTCACTCCTGAGAGTAGAACCAAGAGCAGAACCCGAGATCTTAACTATTACACACACCACCACCAAAGGAGAAAGGAAAGAAGAAATCTTTTTCAGAGGTTTGGGTAGAAGTGGAAGGAGTCATGCTTAGCAAAACAAGACAGGAGGAGTAAGACAAATAACTCATGATCTTACTGACAAGTGGCATATAAAGAAGCAATGCAAGGAAACAAAGAACAATTAAACCAACAAGCCCTTGTACTCTGAAGCAGACTATAATAGAAGAATATTGGTACCTTAGTGATGTGATAACATATATATTTGAACAAGTATAAAATTGTGCTCTTAAAATACGTAGTTTTGTTTAAAGATCTTATTCAGAAAAAAATACAAAATGTGAAAGCACCTTTTAAAGCAAATAAATTTTCTTGAAAATAAAAAAGAAAAAGAGGGGGCCGGAGCGATAGCACAGCGGGTAGGGCGTTTGCCTTGCACTCGGCCGACCCGGGTTCGATCCCCGGCATCCCATATGGTCCCCCAAGCACCGCCAGGAGTAATTCCTGAGTGCATGAGCCAGGAGTAACCCCTGAGCATCGCTGGGTGTGACCCAAAAAGCAAAAAAAAAAAAAAAAAGAAAAAGAAAGTAATAAAAGGGGAAGACAAAGGGAATGAAATTACTGAACAACGTGTTCAGAAGGATTTTCCAAAGACTAAAAGATAACATGTAATATCCCATGCAAAATGCTCCCATATGAGTAGAGTAATAAGAATAAAAACACCTGTGTCACAACTGGGTGCAACATTGTGAAATTTAGAAGATCGGGATGTAGAGAAAATTGTCTTCACAAAGAAAATTCAGGTACAATATAAAATAGAAAGAGCGTGTAGTCTTCTCATCAATAATAGTGAATGCCAGCAACAATTAGAGAAAATTGCTTTCAGTCTAGAATTGTGTGCACACTTACAAATCAAGAGTGAGAACAAAATAAAGACAAACCAGAAATTGAAGGACTCTGAAAATTCTTTTCATATTTGTTTCATCAAAAAGATATTTGAGGAAGTTCTAGAACATTCAAAGGATAAACCAAGAAGATGAATCTCAGGATACAGGAAACAGTGAAATAGAGAGAATATTTTTAATCCCCAGGACTACAGCCAGGCAGCAAGCCTAGAGATAGATAGTTCAACTGGAATACAAGAGATAATCATTTGTTTAGGGGTAGGGGCCTAGGGAATTAGATCAAATTATTGAATAGATAATTTGAGAGTCTCTTGCCCCCACACCTGGCTGTCATCACCGGGGCCCCTCGGAGGGGGTGGGTTTCAGTTACCCTCCCCGCCCCAAGAAGAGCCCCCGCAGCCAAAGACCTTCCGAGCCCAGCCACAGCCATCCTCAAGGCCCCTTTCCACACATTTGGACAAGCTGCATACATGAAGGAACCAGCAGAGGAACCCAGCTGCATGGGACCCAGGGCTGATCTCCAAGCCTGCTCGGACTGGGCCTCTTCCGCTCAGATCCACCCATTTTCCAGTAGCTAGATGGTCACACCCAGGGCCTGCCCCCAGTGCCGTGTAATCCCACCAACGGCCAACATCCAAAGACTATAAATCCAAGCTCCTAGAAGAGCTCAGCCACAAAGTGGCCGCACGACATCTTATAGCCAAGATCACCCTCTGGGAGAACCTGGCAAGCTACCGAGAGTTTCCTGCCTGCATGAGAGAGCCCTGCAAACTCCCCATGGAGTATTTATATGCCAAAACTAGTAACAATGATGGGTCTCATTCCCCTGACCCTGAAAGAACCTCCAATGCAGCACCATTGAAAAGGACAAGTAAAGAGAGGCTTCTAAAATCTCAGGGCTAGGACAAATGGAGACATTACTGTGACCGCTCGAGAAATTCAACGATCAATGGGATGATGATGATGATGATAATTAAATAGATGCATCAAGCAAAGCTGGTTGAAACTGAGAATTTGAAAAGAAACAAAATGAGAAGACAAAAGAGAAAACAATTGAACCCTCCTGGAAAAATAAAAGAATATACAAGAAAGAAAATATGGTTTAGAACCAAATTTTACTTGGATCTAAAATGAAATTAATTTGTATAGTGAGAGTAACAAACTATATATTAATTTCCAAATCAAATATTTAACATACACAAGATGTCTATGGTTACAGAATAAACTTTTAAACGTATCTATATTTTTAAAGTGATAAAAAGATATTTTAAGAGATGAAAGAAAAGAAAGAACTAAAGAACAGCGTCTTCACTGTCAGATCTCTCAGAAGTGTTGACCTAGGAGGGCTGGTTTAGTTTAATGCTCTATTGACAGTCTTGACTGTCATGACAAGCTGAACAACTGATCCTATATTTTCATTTTCCACTGGTCCTAAATCTGTAATTAGTCCTGAGCTGAGTGCAAAAGTGGGAAGCTGACACATTCTCACTACTTAACATGACAAAAAGTAAAGGTATACTTCCATAATCATTTAATTTACAGTGTAATGCAACAACAAAGGTGCTCAAAATGAGATATGATTACACTGAAATATTGGGCTAAATGGTGATAAGGCCCTCATCTTTCCCACCAGAATGAAGAAATAACAGTATAAATGTAATATTTAGGAATTGGCAGTAACTAACAACATTTTAAAAAACAGAGTATTATCCCTGAGAAATGGCCTAAAGATGAAGAATGAGATGAACAGAGATTACTCTTTCTTATTATAGAAACTAGTAATATATTTTATTTTTCAACTTTGTAATATATTACTTTTATTTTTAAATTAACTCTTAAATGAAAATTTAAAGATTATAATAAAGCAAAGATCTCTATAAACATTATATAAAATAATTGCATAAATTGATGATGTACATAAACTTTCTGATTTATTTAATACATCTGCAATGTGATTTATATTATAGAACAGAAATTGGCAAGCTCAAAACATGTATGACATAGTTTATGCCCTCTAGATATTCATTCACATTATAAATCATGTTGTCTGAGCCAAGGTCAAGGCTAAATGAAGAAAAAAATTATCAAAGCTGAGTAGTTTGCAATGGTCATTTTTGCTTTAAAAGAGTTCTTTTGATTTTTCACTGTAGCATTCACTGTACTTTTTAATTTTATTTTTCAGCATAACATTGCTTATATAGCCAGGCATTTATAAATACCAATATAACTTTCATTTACTGGTCTTAATTTTGTTTAAATCACTGTCACTGTCATCCCGTTGCTCATCGATTTGTTTGAGCGGGCACTACTAACGTCTGTCATTGTAATACTTATTGTTACTGTCTTTTACTGTCTTTGGCATATATAATATGCCACAGGTAGCTTGCCAGGCTCTGACATGTGGGCTAGATACTCTCAGTAGCTTGCCAGGCTCTCAGAGAGGGGTGGAGGAATAGAAAACGGGTCGGCCGCGTGAAAGGTGAACGCCCTACCACTGTGCTATCGCTCCAGCCCCTAATTTTGTTTAAATATAAAAAATAAAGATTAGGTTACTCAAAATATAAATAAAAAGGGGACAGTGGGAAGTTGGAACAAACCATTAAGAAACCTGACTCATGGTGTCTGAGAATTTCCCATTGCCTAATAAAAATGGTGAATACATTATGTTCAGCAAGCCTAGATAGATGATCTTCAATAAGTGAATTACAACTATCAATTACTGATGTAGATACAGAATACAAAAGCAAAGTGTTTGGAAGAGAAAGACTCCAGTAATGCTACTAAAATGACATGTTATGAACAGAAATTGTCATAAGAAACTGCACAATCATTAGTTTTAGAGACATTTTTCCCTAGAGGTAATTGCTTTAGAGGTAATTGAGGTAATACCTATATTTTTGTTACCAGGAAAAATAATTATACATTAGCCAAGTTTAAATTATCTTCCAGATCCATCAAGTATTTCTTCCTGGTACTTCTTTTCTTTTTTTTTTTTTTTTGCTTTTTGGGTCACACCCAGTGATGCTCAGGGGTTACTCCTGGCTTTGCACTCAGGAATTACTCCTGGCAGTGCTTGGGGGACCATATGGGATGCCGGGGATCGAACCCGGGTCGGCCGCGTGCAAGGCAAACGCCCTACCCGCTGTGCTATCGCTCCGGCCCCGGTACTTCTTTTCTTAAAAGAAAAAGAGAAAAGGGACAAATGCAATGCTGGTATGAAAACTATATAGCCCATTGAGTATGCACACTAAAATTTATCACTTCCTAAGTCTTAGTATCACATTTTCAGAAATTATCTTAAGATGATCAAATTCAGAATTATCATAAGGTGATAAAACTCTCTTAATATCTTCTCTCTCTTTCTTAATAAAAAAGAGTACTCATTAGCATCCCTATGATAATCTTTGTATTTTACTTTAACCTAGTTGATCTACATCCAAGTAATGAGAGATTGATAGCACATTGTTAGGGTCTACCATTGCCCACACTTAATGGGCAAAGAAAATGCAAGAAGTACCTAATGAGGGACCAGCCAAATACTTAAAAAAAACTGCTAACCAATTTTAACGAGGACATTTCTAGCAACACAATAGTAGTTGGAGACTTCAACACTGCCCTAATACCTCTAGATAGATCAACAAGATTAAAACTCAGCGAGAAAACACTGGCTTTGAAGGAAGAGACAGAAGAAAGAGGGCTAATACATCTATATAGGGCTCTGCATCCCCCAAAGAGAGAATACACATGTTTTTCTAGTGCACACGGAACATTTTCCAAAATAGACCACGTGCTGGGTTACAAAACATACCTCAACAGAATCAGGAAGATTGAAATTATATCAACTAACTTTTCAGACCACGATGCACTGAAGATAGAATTTAATCATGCTCAGTTACCAAGAACCAATCAAACACCTGGAAATTAAACAACTCAATGTTGAACAATGAGTGGGTTGAGAAGGAAATCAAGGAAGAAATCAAAAGATACCTGGAAGCAATAAAAATGAAGACACGAGTTACCAGAACCTATGGAACACAGCTAAAACCGTGCTAAGGGGAAAATGTATAGCTCTGCAAGGATTCCTCAGGAAGGAAGAAAGGGCCTACATAGACAACTTGATATCACAGCTCAAGACCTTAGAAAACGACCAATAAAAGGAGCCCAAACCAGGCAGAAGGAAAGAAAGAACAAAACTTAGATCAGAAATTAATGACAAGGAAACCCATAAAAAATCCAAAAGATCAATGAAACCAAGAGCTAGTTGTTTGATAAAATAAACAAGATATATAAAACATTAGCAAGACTCACAAAGAAAGAGAGAGAACCCTAATAAACTGAATCAGAAATGAAAAGGGGGGCATCACAACAGAAACCAAAGAAATTCAAAGATCATCAGAGGCTACTTTGAAACTCTGTATGCCACAAAACAAGAGAACCTAGAAGAAATGGATAAATTCCTGGATTCCTATCATCTCACAAAGTTGAACCAAGAAAATCTGGAATGCCTGAATAGACCTATTAATATCAAAAAAGTTGAAACTGTAATCAAAAGTCTTCCAAAAAACAAAAGCCCAGGTCCAGATGGATTCACTAGTGAATTCTCCCAAACATTTAAAGAGGACCTACTGCCAGTTCTTCTCAAGGTTTTCCAAGAAATTGAAAAAACAGAAACTGTCCCAAACAGTTTCTATGAAGCACATCTCATTAACACCAAAAGTAAACAAACATACCACAAAAAAAAACTATAGGCTGATATCAGTGATGAACACAGATGCAGAGATCCTCAACAAAATATTAGCAAATAGAATCCAACAACTCATAAAAAAATCATACACCATGACCAAGTGGAATTTCATCCTGGGGATGCAATGATGGTTTAACATTTGGAAATCAATCAACATAATCCATCATATCAGTGAAAGAAAAGATAAAAACCATATAATCATATCAATACATGCAGAGAAAGCATTTGACAAGATCCAGCACCCATTTATGATGAAAACTCTCACCAAAATGGGTATAGAAGGGACTTTCCTCAATATAGTCAAAGCCATCTACTTCAAGCCTATGGCAAGTATCATCCTCAAAGGGGAAAAACTAAGAGCCTTCCCTCTAAGATCAGGGATGAGACAAAGATGCCCAATCACACCAGCTCTGTTCAATATAGTACTGGAAGTACTTGCAATAGCAATTAGACAAGAAAAAGATATTAAGGGCATTCAGATAGGAAAGGAAGAAATCAAGCTCTCACTATTTTCAGATGATATGATACTATATTTAGAGAACCCTAAAACCTCTACAAAAAAACTCCTAGAAAAAACAGTCTTGTATAGTAAAGTTGCAGGCTATAAAATCAATACCCAAAAGTCCATGGCTTTCCTATATGCAAATAATCAGAGAGAAGAAAGTGACATGAAAAAAGCAATCCCTTCATAATTATGCCTCAGAAAATCAAGTATCTCGGAATCAGCTTAACTAAGGAGATAGAGGAGCTGTACAAAGAAAACTACAAAATGTTACTTCAAGAAATAAAAGAAGATACGAGGAAATGGAAAGATATCCCCTGCTCATGGATTGGGATAATTAACATTGTCAAAATGGCAATACTCCCAAAAGCATTGTACAAATTCAATGTGATCCCTATAAGGATACCCATGACATTCTTCAAAGAAATGGAGCAAACACTCTTAAAATTCAGATGGAACAATAAGCCCCCACGAATAGCTAAAGCAATTCTGGGGGAAAAAAGATGGGAGGCATCATCTTCCCCACCTCAAACTCTAATGCAAAGGAGAAATAATTAAATAGCATGGTACTAGAACAAAGGCAGAGCCTCACACCAATGGAACAGGGTATAATATCCTGACACACACCCTCAAATATATGATCATCTAATCTTTGATAAGGGAGCAAGAAATATAAAGTGGAGCAAGGAATTCCTCCTTAACAAATGGTGCTGGCAAAACTGGACAGCTACATGCAAAAAAAATGGGCTCAGACCTCTACCTAACACCATGCACAAAAGCCAGATCAAAACAGATTAAAGACTTCAACATCAGACCAGAATCCATCAGGTACATTGAAGACAAGGTTGGCAAAACCCTCCATGACATTTAAGCTAAAATATCTTTAAAGGTGACACACCATTGGCCACACCAAGTGGAAACAGATATAAACAATGGGACTACCTTAAACTGAGAACCTTCTGGACCTCTAAAGATACAGTGATCAGAATACAAAGACAGTCTACAGAATGGGAAAGGATATTCACCCAATACCTATCTGATAAGGGGTTGATGTCAAGGTTATACAAGGCACTGGTTGAACACCACAAAAAGAAAACATCCAACCCCATCAGAAAATGGGGTGATTCAATGAGCAGAAACTTTCTCAAAGAAGATATCCAAATGGTTCTAAAGACACATGAAAAAATGCTCCTCATCACTAATCATCTGGAAGATGCAGATCAAAACAACAATGAGATACCATCTCACACCACAGAGACTGGCCCACATCCAAAAGGACAAAAGCAACCAATCTTGGCGTGGATGTGGGGAGAAAGGGACTCTCATTCACTGCTGGTGGGAATGCCGATTGGCTCAGCCCTTTTGGAAAACAGTATGGATGCTTTTCAAAAAATTAGAAATTGAGCTCTTATTATACCGCTTCTGGGAATATATCCCAGAGATGCAAAAGAAGTATAGTAGAAATGACATCTGCACTTACATGTTAATTGCAGCACTGTTTGCAATGGCCAGCATCTGGAAAAAACCTGATTGCCCAAGAAAAGATACTGGTTAAAGGAACTTTGGTACATCTACACAATGGAATACTATGCCGCTGTTAGAAAAGATGAAGTCATGAAATTTTCACATAGGTGGATCAACATGGAAAGTATCATGCTAAGTGAAATGAGTCAGAAACAGAGAGATAGACATAGAAAGATTGCACTCATTTGTGGAATATAGATTAACAGAATGGGAGACTAACACTCAAGAACAGTAGAGATAAGTACCAGGAGGATTACTCCACAGCTGAGAAGCTGGCCTTGCATGCTGGGAGAAAAGACAGCTCAGATAGAGAAGGGATCACCGAGCAAAGGGTGCTAGGGGGGCCCATTCAGGATGGGAGATGCTGGCTGAAAGTAGACTATAGACTGAGCATGATGGCCACTTTAAACCTCTACTTCAAACCACAAAACCCAAAGAGAGAGAGCAAAAGGGAGTGCCTTGCCACAGAGGCGGGGTGGGGTGGGGGGAGGACAGGATGGGGGTGGTGGAAGGGATGCTGGGAGCACTGGTGATGGAAAATGGGCACTGGTGGAGGTATGGGCCCTTGACCACTGTATAACTGAAATGCAAGCACATAAGTTTGTAAGTCTGTAACTATACTTCACGGTTATTCACTAAAAAAAATTTTTTTAAAAAAAAAGAAAATGCAAGTACATTTGCTAAAGTGAATACTCCATCTGAATCTGATGTCCCCTATGGTTTTAAAAACCTGCTACACACCTCCATATAGAGGATATATTTTGAGAACCTAGGACTGAAGAACAGGAAAGCCCAGTGTGAGATAATATGATGAGCCCCAAAGAAACCAATTTGGTCTAACCATAACTATGTTATGTCAAGGGGGGCAGCAGGTCAGGAAGAAATGACCACAACCTAATAGATAGAGTGGAACCTTTAAGCTGCACTCACCATGCAGACTAACTATTGAGGCTCACAATGCTAAGGAGGAAGTAAGCAAACCATGTAGCAGGCAACATGGTGGAAAGTAAGTTGGGAACAGGAGAATAAGCAGACACTAATGTTCTCACAAAAGTTTGAAAAGTATATGTTACTGGCCATCTGTGAGAAAGAGACCACCAAAGAAACCTCAGTAGAAAGAATCAAAATAAAGGAAGATAAGTCACAACAAAGGGACAGAATATGGTTGGGCAATAGAATGTGGTTCTTATCATCTATGAGACTCTGAGTTATTCTACAGAAATCAGGAGGCAGACAGAGTCATTTAAACTGGCAGGTTCTAGCAAGGAATTTTGAGATATTAGAGAGTAGAAAAACTGGATTGAAATAAGAACTTGACTTTCTTGATAACCTCAACATCAAACTGTGGCAATATTAGTAACTTCTTCACATTGAACTCCTAGAAATGATAAAATTGTACAGTAATGTGGCAGGCTACAAAATCATCATCATCATCATCATCATCATCCCATTGATTGTCAAATTTCTCGAGTGGTCTCAGTAACATCTCCATTCGTCCAAGCCCTATCTCTACTCATCCTTCCAACGATGCCATACTGGAGAATCTTTCAGGGTCAGAGGAATGAGACCCAGCTTGTTACTTGTTTTCGCATATTAATACACCACAGGGACCTTGCCAGGCTCTCCCATGTGGGCAGGAAATTCCCAGTAGTTTGCCAGGTTCTCCCACAGGGAGAAGTCGGCTATAAGATATGGCGCGCTTCCGGGAGCTTGCTTTTAAGTCTCTGGATGCTGGCCCTTGACAGTATTACACGGGCACCAGGGGCAGTAACCTGGGTGTGACTGCCTAGCTACTGGGAGATGGGAAATCTGGGCAGAGGAAGCCCAGTCCTGATCTGAGCAGTCTTAGAGGTCTCAGCCCCGGTCCCACACACTTGGGTTCCTCTGCTGGTTCCTTCATGTGTGAGGCTCGTCCAAACATGTAGAGAGGGGCCTTGAGCATGGCTCTGGCTAGGCTCCAAAGGTCTTTGGCCGCTGGGAGCTCTGCTCGGTGTGCAGAGAAAAGCTGGAGCCCATCCCCTCTGAGGAGCCCTGGGGAAGACAGCCAGGTGCTCGGGCAAGAGACTCCCTGCGTCACTCTCTTTCGGAAGCTGGCTTTTAAGTCTCTGGATGCTGGCCGTTGACAGGATTACACGGCGCTGGGGCAGTCCCTGGGTGTGACCGCCTAGCTATTGGGAGATGGGAAATCTGGATGGAGGATTTCAAAAGGCACATGAAAAAAAATGCTCCACATCGCTTGTCATCAGGGAGTTGCAAATCAAAAAAAACAATGAGAAATCATCTCACACCACACAGACTGACACACATTCGAAAGAACAAAAGCAACCAGTGCTTGCATGGATGTGGGAAAAAAGGCACATTCTTTCACTATTTGTGGGAATGCCAACTTGTCCAGTCTTTCTGGAAAACAACTTGGACATTCCTTCAAACACTGGAAACTGAGCTTTCATATGACCCCGCATATATTTCATATATTCCCACTTCTGGGAATATATCGCGAAGGTGCAAAAAATGCACAGTAGAAATGACATCTGTTCCTATATGTTCATTGCAGCACTGTTCACAATAGCCAAAATCTGGAAACAACCCAAGCCCCCAGGAACAGATGACTGGTTAAAGAAACTTTGGTACATCTACACAATGGAATACTTCGCAGCTGTTAGGAGAGATGAAGTCATGAAATTTGCTTATAAGTGGATAGACACGGAAAGTATCACACTAAATGAAATGAGTCAGAAAGAGAGGGACAGACATAGGACTGCACTCATTTGTGAAGTATAAAATAACAAAATGAGACTGACACCCAAGGACAGTAGATACAAGGGCCAAGAAGATTGCTCTGTAGTTGGAAGCCTGCCTTATGGGTGGAGGGGAGAAGGCAGCTGGAATAGAGAAGGGTTCACTAAGAAAATGATGGTTGGAGGAATTGATTGGGATGGGAGATGTCTGCTGAACATAGATAAAGGACCGAACATGATAACCTCTCAGTATCTGTATTGCAAACCATAATGCCCAAAAATAGAGGGAGAGTATGGGGAATATTGTCTGCCATGGAGGAATGGGGAGGGTGGGAAAGGTGGGGGTATACTGGGAATATTGGTAGTGGGGAATGTGCACTGGTGGAGGGATCGGTGTTTGATCACTGTGTGATTGTAACTCAAACATGAAAGCTTGTAACTATCTCATGGTGGCTCAATTAAAAAAAAGAAGAAATTCATGGTATTTCTATGGGTAAACAATGAAATAAAAAAAGACTAAATTTTCTTTTAGATAAATACAATCTCATTTACAATATTTCCTAAAAGGAAATATAGAAAGTACCTAGGAATTAGTTTAATAAAAGAGGTGAAAGCTATATAAAGAAAACTACAAGTTACTAATAAAAGAAGACACAAGGAAATTGAAACACATCCCCTGTTCATTATTTGGAAGAATTAATGTCAAAATGACAATGATTCCCTGAGCAATATACAGAGTCAATGCAGTCCCTATGAAAATACCCGTGGCATTTTTAGAGACATAGACCAAATGCTGTTGTAACATCACTGTCACTGTCACTGTCATCCCATTGCTCATCGATTTGTTTGAGCAGGCACCAGTATTGTCTCTTATTGTGAGACTTATTGTTACCGTTTTTGGCATATCCAGTTCGCCACGGATAGCTTGCCAAGCTCTGCCATGCGGGCGCAATACTCTCGGTAGCTTGCCGGGCTCTCCGAGAGGGGTGGAGGAATCGAACACGGGTTGGCTGCATGAAAGGCAAATGCCCTACCTCTGTGCTATCGCTCCAGCCCATATATGGAGTAATAAAATCCCCTGAATATGCAACACACCTAAAGAAAAGATTGGAAGAGGCCCATCCTCCACTATTAGCAGTCCCACCTCCACATCTCAAACTGTCTCTACCCTTCCAGGTGAGGATAATCCTCTAGGCTGACAGCTCAAAGCATTTTGGAATGGGAAATGATTTCTGGTCTAGCTGGGCCCCAGCAGCCTTAGGGCTGCTCCTCCACCTTTCAGCAGGCCACCTCACAATTCATCACACTCATCACATCACACACTGCCCACACTTATACCTCCTGTCACTGGGTGAAGATAGGCACGAAAGGAAAAGAGCAACACCCAAGCCTCAGAGACTCCCAGGGGCACTAACTTCAAAAGTTCACACTCAGCATAGCAAGAACACAGAAAACCCAATGGGTCATCATGTATATCCCTTTACCTAACTTTCAGCACCCATTTATTGTCCAGAGTAATCATTTTCAACTTCATTGTCATAGTGATCCCTTCTTTGTCCGGTACATGATAACCTCACAGTAGCTGTACCGCAAACCATAATGACCAAAAGGAAAGAGAGAGCGCGCGCGCGCGCGCGCGCGCGCGCGAGAGAGAGAGAGAGAGAGAGAGAGAGAGAGAGAGAGAGAGAGAGAAGAAAAGTATCTGCCATGGAGGCCGAATGGGGATGGGGATTTAAAGAAGGGAAATTGGGGACATACTGGTGGTAAATGTACATTGGTGAAGGGACAGGTGTGAAATCCAATCATGGGCAACTTTATAACTGTTTATCTCACAGCAATTTAATTTAAAAATTAAAAGAAAAAAAGAAAAACCCAATGAGGTATATACTTAGAAGCCAAAGGAGTTTAATAAGTGAATATAATAGTTCAGAAATTTCTACCAGTACTAACCAGCTGGACTGGAATGATAACATAGCGGGTAGGGCGTTTGCCTTGCATGTGGCCGGCCCGGGTTCGATACCTCCGTTCCTCTCGAAGAGCCCAGCACACTACCGAGAATATCCTGCCCACACGGCAGAGCCTGGCAAGCTACCTGTGGCATATTGATATGACAAAAACAGTAACAACAAGTCTCACAATGGAGACATTACTGGTGTCCGCTTGAGCAAATCGATGGACAACGGGACAACAGTACTATAGTGCTACTAGTCAGCTCTTTAAACTCTCAGATAATGACTTTTATGACACATTGTTGAAGATGTTTAACGAAATCACAGAAACAATGGCAAAGGTAAAAAGCAAAGCTCAAGAAAATATGAGAGCCATCAGATCTCTACCTAACACCATGTACAAAAGTCAGATCAAAATGGATTAAATACTTCAACATCAGACCAGAATCCATAAGGTACATTGAAGATAAAATTGGAAAAACCCTCCATGACATTGAAGCTAAAGGTATCTATCTTCAAAGATGACATGACACTGGCCAAGCAAGTGGAAACAGAGATAAACAAAGGGACTATCTTAAACTAAGAAGCTTCTGCATCTCAAAAGAAACAAGTACTAAAATACAAAGACAGTCTACAGAATGGGAAAGGATATTCACCCAATACCCATCTGATAAGGGGTTGATATCAAGGATATACAAGGCACTGGTTGAACACATCCAACCCCATCAAAATGAAATTAACAGAAACTTTCTCAAAGAAGATATCCGCAAGGCCAAAATGCACATGAAAAAATGCTTCTCATCACTAATCATCTGGAAGATGCAGATCAAAACAACAATGAGATATCATCTCACACCACAGAGACTGGCCCACATACAAAAGAACAAAAGCAACCGGTGTAAGCACAGATGTGGGGAGAAAGGGTGGGAATGCCGACTGGTTCAGCACTTTTGGAAAACAGTATGGACAATTCTCAAAAAATTATAAATTGAGCTTCTATTTGACCCAGCAATACTACTTTGGGGAATATATCCTGGAAAAGAAAAAAAGTAGAAATGATGTCTGCACTTGTATGTTCATTGCTGCACTGTTTACAATAGCCAAAATCTGGGGGGAAAAAAATCCCTAGTTCCCAAGAACAGATGACTGGTTAAAGAAATTTTGGCACATCTACACAATGGAATACTATGCCGCTGTTAGAAAAGATGAAGTCATGAAATTTGCATATAAGTGGATCAACATGGAAAGTATCATGCTAAGTGAAATGAGCCAGAAAGAGAGGGACAGGCATAGAAAGATTGCACTCATGTGTGGAATATAAAATAACAGAGTAGGAGGCTAATACCCAAGAATAGTAGTATATAATACCTGGAGGTTGGCTCCATAGCTTGGAAACTGGCTGGCCTCACACACTGGGGGAAAGTCATCCCAGATAGAGAAGGGAACACCAAGTAAAATGTGATTGGAGATCCTGCGAGGGGAGGGAGATGCGTGTTGAAAGTAGACTAGAGACTGAACACGATGACCACTCAGTGCCCCTACTGCAAACCACAACACCCAAAAGGAGAGAGAGAGAACAAATTGGAATGCCCCACCACAGAGGCAGGGTGGAGCGGGGGGGATGGGATGGGGGGAGGGATACTGGGTTCATTGGTGGTGAAGAATGGACACTGGTGGAGGGATGGGCTCTCGAACATTGCATGAGGGAAAAACAAGCACGAAAAGGGGTGAATCTGTAACTGTACCCTCACTGTGACTCACTACATAAAAATTAAAAAATTAAAAAATAAAAAAACATGAGGGGCTGGAGCGATAGCACAGTGGGGAGGGTGTTTGCCTTGTACGCTGCCAACCCAGGGGGGAAAAAAAGAATTTCTAGTTAAATATAACAGTAATAAGAAATTTCTAGAGTTAAGGAGTACAGAAATGATATCCAAGAGGCCTAAGGGGTCCCTGCAAAAATACATTCTAATAGAAAAACTCCAAGACATATTATTATCAGAATGACAAAAGCCAAAGACAGAGACAGATAATTGAAAGCAACAAACTCAGAAAAGGAATATGCATACAAAGAAAAATCCATTCACACTTACAGCATATATAAATGGTTGGATATAGTGGGAGGAAAGCTCAATGAAATAAATACCTCACCAAGAATATTCTATCCACCTAGATTACCATTCAGATGTGAAGGAAGAATACAGATCTTCATACACAGGCAACAGCTTAAGGAACTTATAGGCTTGAAACAAATTTTGCAAGAAGTATTAAAGGAGCTTCTTTATTTTTTTATTTATTTTTTTTAATTTTTATTTTTAATTAGTGAATCACCGTGAGGGTACAGTTACAGATTTATACATTTTTGTGCTCATGTTTCCCCCATACAAAGTTCGAGAACCCATCCCTTCACCAGTGCCCATTCTCCACCACCAGTAAAGCCAGCGTCCCTCCCACCCTCCCCAGTCCAGTCTCCCCCCACCCCACACTGCCACTATGGCAGGGTATTCCCTTTCGTTCTCTCTCTCTGATTAGGTGTTGTGGTTTGCAATAAAGGTGTTGAGCGGCCATTGTGTTCAGTCTCTAGTCTACATTCGGCACGCGTCACTCCTCCCCCGCATGACCTCCGACCACACTTTACTTGGTGTTCCCTTCTCTGAGTTACCCAGAATGAGAGACCAGCCTCCAAGCCATGAAGTCAACCTCCTAGTATTTATTTCTACTATTCTTGGGTGTTAGACTCCTAGTCTATTATTCTATATTCCACAGATGAGTGCAATCTTTCTATGTCTATCTCTCTCTTTCTGACTCATTTCACTTAGCATGATACTTTCCATGCTGATCCACTTATATGCAAACTTCATGACCTCATTTTTTCTAACAGCTGCATAGTATTCCATTGTATAGATGTACCAAACTTTCTTCAACCAGTCATCTGTTCTAGGGCACTCGGGTTTTTTCCAGATTCTGGCTATTGTAAACAGTGCTGTAATGAACATATAAGTGCAGATGTCATTTCGACTATACTTTTTCGCTCCTCTGGAATATATTCCCAGAAGTGGTATTGCTGAGTCAAATGGGAGCTCAACCTCTAGTTTTTTGAGAATCGTCCATATTGTTTTCCAAAAGGGCTGAACTAGTCGGCATTCCCACCAGCAGTTAAAGGAGCTTCTTTAAAAGACAAATTTCTCAGCAATTTGCCATGGAATACAGCACTCACTCATCTTGCTTATTGTTGCTCTCTACTAAATTAAGATAGGCTTATTCCTAGCTTGCTAAGGGATTTTATATTTCTCAATAATAAATTAATTTCTCATTTACATTAAATGTTCTTTATCTATTCTGTATCTATGCTTATCTACAGGGAATTTTTTCTCTATAGAAATTTTTACTATAATCTTTTATTTATTAATGCAGATACTTAAGCATTATATATTGTAACATAAAGTCTTTTGAAAATAAAATACACTTTTTTAATTGAATCACTGTGAAATACAGTTACAAAACTGTTTAAGATTTGGTTTCAGTCATACAATGTTCCAAGACCCACCCCTCCACCAATGTACATTTCCAACCATCAATGTTCCCAGTTTTCCTCCCACAACCCCTCCCCCAAGCCCTTCTCTCTCTGTCTCTCTCTGTGTCTCTCTCTCCCTCCCTCCTTCTCTCTCTCTCTCTCTCTCTCTCTCTTTCTCTCTCTCTCTCCAGCATCATGGTTTGCAATACAGATACTGAGAGGTTATTATGTATATTCCTTTAAGTCTATTCAGATGTTTCCTTAAAATTTTCTTAATTCACCTCTTTTACCTTTACTAAATTATACATTTGTAGGATTCATCTATTTTATGCAAATTTAAAAAATTTTTCATCATAGAATTATTTATACTGTTAACTTTTTAACTGTACATACCTGTAAAAATATATACTTTTTTAGAATTTATGACAGACCTATATTTAGAGCCATATCTTTTATTTCTTTTTTAAATTATTTTAAAATTTTTTTAAATTTATTTTATTCTTTAATTAGTGAATCACCATGAGGGTACAGATACAGATTCACACATTTTTTAGCTTGTTTTTCCCTCATACAATGTTCGCAAACACATCCCTCCACCAGTGCCCATTCTCCATCACCAATAAACCCAGTATCCCTCCCACCCCCCAATCCCATCTCCCCCCCACCTCACCCTGCCTCTGTGGCAGGGCATTCCCTTTTGTTCTCTCTCTCCAATTGGGTGTTGTGGTTTGCAATAGCAGTATTGAGTGGCCATTGTGTTCAGTCTCTAGTCTACTTTCAGCACGAATCTCCCTTCCCATGCTGGATCTCCAAACACATTTTACTTGGTGTTCCCTTCTCTATCTGAGCTGCCTTTTTCCTCAGCATGTGAGACCAGCTTCCAAGCCATGGAGCCAATCTACTGGTACTTATTTCTACTATTCTTGGATATTAGTCTCCTACTCTGTTATTTTATATTCCACAGATGAGTGCAATCTTTCTATGTCTGTCTCTCTCTTTCACTTATCATACTTTCCATGTTGATCCATTTATATGCAAAATTCATGACTTCATTTTTTCTAACAGCTTCATAGTATTCCATTGTATATATGTACCAGAATTTCTTTAACCAGTCATCTGTTCTAGGGCGCTTGGGCTTTTTCCAGATTCTGGCTATTGTAAACAGTGCTGCGATGAACATATAAATGCAGATGTCATTTTGACTTAAAAATATATACATTTAGCTTTGTATTTTTTTATTGTTTCTGTTTGGGGCCACACTTGGCTGTCAGAAGTTACTTCTTCTGGCTCTGTTCAGGAATTACACCTGGAGGGCTCAAGGACTAGACGGGATGTCAAGAGTCAAACCATGGTCAGCCAAGTGCAAAGAAAGAGTCCCACTCACTGTATTATCTTTCCTACCCTAAACATATCATTTTTAAGAAAAATGTTTATATCAATGTATCATTGACTTACACTTTTGTGGAAGTTTAGAAGTTTCATTTTAATCATCTATATGTATGTAGGGTTATCACCTCAATAACAATTTTTAAAAGGTTTCTCTCTACGTGGGATATATAGAAACCTCGTACGGGGACAATAAATGGCCAAAGTCATTAGATATATATATATCTTTGTCTATAGTACTGAGCTTACCTTGAGTTAGAAGGGTGGGAATCAAGACTGGGAAGTGCCCTTGGAACACTGGTGGAAGGAAGTCAGCACTCTTGTGATGAGTGTGCAATTGGAATGATGTTTGCATGAAAAGGATAATTAACAGTATTGTAAATTCTGGTGCTGTAATAAAATTGATAAGAAAGCAAAAAATACTCTGGTGGTGGGAAGTCGACTCTGGTGGGATCCACAGTGGAATATTATATGTCTAAAACTCAACTCTGAATAACTTTGCAACTCTTGGTGCTTTAATAAAATAATTTTTTATGAAAAAAAACAGAAAACAAGAAATAAGATAAGGAGGAATCTTATGTTTCCCCAAACTTTAAAATATATTGTAAAGCTAGAACAATCAAGAGAGTGTGGTACTGGAATAAAGACAGATTCTCAGACCAGTGAACAATGAGGGTGTCCTCTAGACTGGTTCAGAGAGAGGAATGGGTGTGGCTTCTTCACACCAGCAATTAGCAGGCTTTAACAGGGAGCCAGGGACTTAAGTTCAATTCTGATTCTGAGACAAATTAGAGGCATCATCAGATTCCAAATTCTCAGACCACTTCTCAGCCACTTGCGAACCCTGTTCTTTTGACTGACTTGTTACTGACAGAAGATTCCCTCAACTTCCTCCTCAGACTTCAGGTGCCACTTGCAAGCCCACATTGTTCTGTCCATCAGGCTAAAGATCACGGGTTCCCAAGATTCCCTATTTGGGTTTAATTAGAACTCACAGAGGAGAGAAAACCAGCTTACTTGCCATATCACTGATTTATTCCAAAGTATATTAGTCTTAAGATCAGATGACAGTTACATAAAGTGAGGTGTGGCGAGGAAAAACAGCTCCAGTTCTCTCTTGATGTGTGGCATTCTCCCCAATCTCTATATGTTCATCAACCTAGAGCTTGCTGAAGCCATTTCTTTTACTTTTCATTACATGGATATGGTTGATCAAGTCATTTGTCATTAATCATTGATCAATTAAACCTCCAGTTTATCTCCCCTGTATGGTAGTGGCAGAAAAAAAAAACAACTGGAAGTTCTAACACTCTAATAAATTGGTTAGTTTCCTAACAACCAGCCTTTGTCCACAGATGCTTTCCCAAAAGTGACCTCATTAACACAAGAAGAAATACCTTCTCATTTACACGTAGAAGATTCCAAGGGTTTGGGGACTTATGAGCCAAGAATTGAGAACAAAGATCAACTGTACATGAGAAATATGTACTTGGTTATTTATACCAATAAATTCAGATATTTATCTAAATAAAATATTTAATTTATAAATCACAATATCACACTAACAGATTGATATCCCCAGTTTCAATTTACACTTCTCCCTCGCCCTGCGAGTCCATTTCTCCATGGAGTGTTGGTTTCTTTTTAGGGTCATAATATTTAAAATCAATATCTAAACACATGGTTGCAAGGATCTTAGAAATCTATTATAAGTAATCAAGTTCAACCACTGAGACCGTTTATCTTGAGTTGGGGGGAAGCTTTGAGAAGTCATTTATTATTATCATTCTGATATAATATTTAACTTATATTTTAGTAAGTCCAAGTAAAATTTTACCCATGTCACCCCTATTTTTATTTTAAAATAATTGTGATCATGTAGTTGACATTGTGGTAGTTGCTGTTCTAAAATTCCAGGTGTTTCTTTTGCTGTTGTTGTCTGTAATATAAATACCTCAAATCTAGATGCAATTGGTTATTTTACTTACTATTAATTTAGCCTCCACATTTGTCCACAAGTGTAAACTAACCCAAAATGGATCTTCCTGTGTGTATGCTTTTTGGCAAGGACATTGTAATCCACAAGAACTGTTGCATCTATCCTAGAATAAGTATTGGTACATTGATGGAATGAATCCAACAGACAGCTGTGTAACTCAGGTGGCTCAAAGCACTGTCCTCAGCAGACCACTAAGTTCACTGTGTGAATACATGTTCTCTGTGTACTGGAAACTTTTCAAACTACTTACAGATTCTTTTCAATCTTTCCCACTTCAACCTTGTAATACAGCTGCATTCCAACTTGTGCTTTCCTTGGCTGAAACTCACCACATAAACCTAAATGTTCAGTGACATGTTATTTTAGCACACTACAGTCAAAATAATTTGAGTGAAATAAACAAACTAAGCAAAACTTGGGGGAGGGTTTTACTCCTGTCGCATACCAGATTTAAAGACGAAAGAAGAATCATTATCCTGAATTTCTGCAGCTAGGTGACTTGGAGAAAAAGAAGTATTTATTCTAAAGTATTTATTTTCTTAAGCATTATGGAAAATTTACTTTTACAGTAGTGTCTTATGACCCTTCACTTTTTAAAGTTATTCCAGTTTAAGGAAGTGAATGCAGCTCTGAGGATAATTCAAAGGGAAACTGTTTTAATAACATCCCACTCCAATTTATACTATAGTACTATCAATCAAATAGAAAACTGAAACGTGTTTGTTGTGAAATCAAACATTTTTTATTATATTCATTAAAATATTTTCCTATGCTAGGGCCGTCGACCTGGGTTCAATTTCTGGCACCCATTTGATTCCCTGAGCCCTGCAAGAGTGATTCTTAGCACCACTTGGTGTGGTCCCAAAGCAAAAATAAAATAAAATACTTTCTATCAGAAGAATTATAATTTTGTCACTAATTATGAATTTATTTCATATTTTCATATATCTTGATTCTAAATTTTTTGCAGTTGTATGTTCAGTGTGCACCTTTTGACAAAAGATCAAGAGATTTTAATAATCAAGAGATAAGATATAAAGAACAGGAAAATACATGTATCCATTTTTTTAGCAGTACTTAGAGGGTAGGAGACACTGCAGGGTAGTCCAGTATGAGAAGGAAAAACGAATCGCAGTCATAAAGATGTCTTATATAACAAAGATCAATTTTTGTTAATGCTTAATAACAAAGATCAATTTTTCTCTAAACATGAATAGAATAAGTCCTCAGTTTTTCATTTACCAGTACTTTCTACAACTTCAGAAGAAAATGTTTTGTTTTAAAGGACTATTCCTGGGGCTGGAGCAACAGCACAGCGGGTAGGGCGTTTGCCTTGCATGTGGCCAACCTGGGTTAGAATCCCAGTTATCCCATATGGTATCCTGAGCACCACCAAGGGTAATTCCTGAGTGAAGAGCCAGGAGTAACCCCTGTGCATCGCCGGGTGTGACCCAAAAAGCAAAAAATAAAATAAAATAAAATAAAGGACTATTCCTCTCTATTTGATCACAAGAAGATATCAACATTTGGGGATTGGAAGCTATGAGTTCCTTCTTGTCTGCAGAAAGGAAGGATACTACAATAGATGCATGAGGAGGCTGACACCTCACAAGGATGAGTTTCTCCAGCCCTCACTGTGTTCCTGAATTCTCAGTTCTAATATAGTAAAGAAACATTTGTTCACTAAATGGTTTCTCAACCACTAGCATACAACTGCTACTACCAACCACTACCACTGCCAGGGACTCTCTAAGCATCAATACTACAAAGATCAATAGAATGTGGTCTCTGTGCTCAATGTTCAGAACAGAGACGTAAAGAAGGGAAAAATAAGACATTTAAAGAAGAGACTTTCTGAACAAAGTTCTTTAAATAAAGAATTCTATTCTTTAAAGAAAGAAAAAAAACAATAAGAGGAAAGGAAGGAGGGAAGGAAGGAAGGAAGGAAGGAAGGAAGGAAGGAAGGAAGGAAGGAAGGAAGGAAGGAAGGAAGGAAGGAAGGAAGGAAGGAAGGAAGGAAGGAAGGAAGGAAGGAAGGAAGGAGGGAGGGAGGGAGGGAGGGAGGGAAGGAAGGAAGGAAGGAAGGAAGGAAGGAAGGAAGGAAGGAAGGAAGGAAGGAAGGAAGGAAGGAAGGAAGGAAGGAAGGAAGGAAAGAAGGAAGGGAGGAAGGAAGGAAGGAAAGAAGGAAGGGAGGGAGGGAGGGAGGGAGGAAGGAAGGAAGGAAGGAAGGAAGGAAGGGAGGGAGGGAGGAAGGAAGGAAGGAAGGAAGGAAGGGAGGGAGGGAGGGAGGGAGGGAGGAAGGAAGGAAAGAAGGAAGGAAGGAAGGAAGGAGGAAGGGACGGAGGGAGGGAGGGAGGAAGGAAGGAAGGAAGGAAGGAAGGGAGGAAGGAAGGAAGGAAGGAAGGAAGGAAGGAAGGAAGGAAGGAAGGAAGGAAGGAAGGAAGGAAGGAAGGAAGGAAGGAAGGAAGGAAGAAGGGAGGGAGGGAGGGAGGAAGGAAGGAAGGAAGGAAGGAAGGAAGGAAGGAAGGAAGGAAGGAAGGAAGGAAGGAAGGAAGGAAGGAAGGAAGGAAGGAAGGAAGGAAGGAAGGAAGGAAGGAGGGAAGGGAGGGAGGGAGGGAGGGAGGGAGGGAGGGAGGGAGGGAGGGAGGAAGGAAGGAAGGAAGGAAGGGAGGAAGGGAGGAAGGAAGGAAGGAAGGAAGGAAGGAAGGAAGGAAGGAAGGAAGGAAGGAAGGAAGGAAAGAAGGGAGGGAGGGAGGGAGGGAGGGAGGGAGGGAGGGAGGGAGGAAGGAAATAAAAGAAAGTTAACTTGTGTTTTGCTACTCAAAATATAGGAAGGAAGGAAGGGAGGGAGGGAGGGAGGGAGGGAGGAGGGAGGGAGGGAGGGAGGGAGGAGGGAAGGAGGGAGGGAGGGAAGGAGGAAGGATGACTTTCTACATGTGATATGTTATAGTTATATGTTATATATAAGTATATATAGTTATATTTGATATGTTAATAGTGTTGCTATATGTGCTTTGCTAAGTCAACTACTTTAGTCTAAGAATTGCAAAGCATAGAAAATAGTACATTCTTTGATTCTATTGTTTGTAATATCAAAATTAGTTAACTTGTGTTTTGCTACTCAAAAAGAAAATATGCCTAGTTGATATCATTTAATATACTGAAGAACATTTTGGAGGCTCTGATCCTCAGCCCTCTTCAGTAACCAGGCCAACAAAGAGATTGTTTATATTAGAATCCATGTTCCTACCCCTATATTTGCAACATTTACCATTTTCCTACAGGTTAGTCTGACTTCTCACTGCCAAACCTGTAACTATTTCTCTGAGGGCTCATTCAACCTGAATTCCAATCTAAAATCTCACCAAGTAGTGAGCAACTTGGGAAATTAATGTTCTCATTGGGAGAAGCTTGACCAGTGAGGGGCATCCAGAAGTGGTAGGAATAATATCAGTCATAGACTATGATCTGTACCAGTCTCCAGAGTACCCAGGAGGAATATAATCCAGATGTACAGAGTGGCATTTGCTGGAAAACATGGTATTATTTATTTCCCAATCTCACTCCCCTCTCTGTTTCTCTTATAATCAGTTCCAAATAATCTTTTTGAACTGGAATTCTTATTTCAGAGGAGAGCATTCAACCTGAGACAACTTCCCATTCAAACTGGCTGATGCTCATTTACCTCATTGTTTTCCAAGTAGAAGTCCCTGTCAGCTACACAAAGACTCACAGTATCTGAAAGTTGACTCCAGATATTTGCCAAGTTACCGGAACCTAATAACTATTGACTGGTAGAACCTTTTCTAATGTTTAGTTCAACTCATGGTTGAAATAGAGAATTTTGGTAATCTTTAATCATTCAATGTAGACATCATATCACCAATATTTTTTGAACACTTGAACATTTCTCAAATATCACTATGACTTGTTAGGGTATATTGCATACCAATTATCTATTATAAATTTTAACAATAAAAAATGTCTGCCAAACCCAACTGTCATAACAAGTCCTGGGTCCCCAAATATCACCATACATGGTTCTCACAGTGAAAAGGTTAAGTGTAACATCATTTTATTATAAATAGTTACAAGAAAACGTTGTGCTGATTTTACATAAGAAATGTTCAGTTTTATATTTTGATCAAATAAACATCATTCTACATTTTTTTTCAATATATTACTTTAAGAATGTCATAAAATTGCAAGCAGAAGGATTTATACATAACTTTTTGCATTAATATCTGAATCCAAAGATTTTATGTATCTAGAACCTGCATATTAAGAATTCTTCAGTTTAGGGGCTGGAGCGATAGCACAGCAGGTAGGGTGTTTGCCTAGCCCAGGGTCAACCTGGGTTTGATTCCTAGCATCCCATATGGTCCCCTGAGCACCGCCAAGAGTGGTTCCTGAGTGCAAAGCCAGCAGTAACCCCTGTGCATCGCCGGGTGTGACCCAAAAAGAAAAAAATTCTTCAGCTTACTATATTAGCTTACTGTTTCTTTTTTTTCATTGAATCACCATGAGATAGTTATAAGTTTTCATGTTTGTATTACAATCACACAATGATCAAACACCCATTGCTCCACCAGTGCATGTGTGTGTGGAGTCTTTAAGGATTTATATTATATTATCTCATCATATTCAAAATTTTTTTTAAATAGGAAATAATCCTGACCTTAAATTAAAATGCTCTGTGCATTTAATAAATAAAGCACACTTGATGCCAGCTTCCAAGCCCTGGAGTAAACCTTCTGGTCCTTATCTCTACTATTCTTTGGTGTTAGTCATCTCTACTATTCTTGGGTGTTAGTCTCCCATTCTGTTACTTTATATTCCACAGATAAGTGCAATCTTTCTATATCTCTCTTTCTGACTCATTTCACTTGATATGATACTTTCCATGTTGATCCATTTATATGCAAATTTTATGACTTCATCTTTTCTAACAGTTGCGTAGTATTCCATTGTGTAGATGTACCAAAGTTTCTTTAACCAGTCATCTGTTCTCGGGCACTCTGCCTCAAATGCTGGGGGAAAGGCAGCTCAGATAGAGAAGGGAACACCAAGTAAAGGGTATTTGGAACACCAGCTCGGGTTGGAAGATGCGAACCGAATGTAGACTATAGATCAAACACAATGGCCACTCAATGCCTCTAATGTAAACTAAAACACCCAAAAGGAAAGAGAGAACAAAAGGGAATGCTCTGCCTCGGGGGGAGGGGGAATGGGGAACAGTGGTGGGAGGAATGCTGGGATCATTGGCGGTGGAGAATGGGCACTGATAGAAGGATGGGTACTCAATCATTGCATGACTGAAATGCAAGCACGAAAGTTTGTAAATCTTTCAAACTAATAAAAAATTTATTTGTATTAGTACCCCATGGTGATTCATTAATAAAAAGGTTTTTTTTTTATAAATAAAGCACATAACCTATGAATTTATGCTATTCATTGTGCATTAATAAATCACATACACAGCACCCAACTCAATCACTGTATAACTGTCATCCCATTGATTATCGATTTGCTCGAGCAGAAGCCAGTAACATCTCCATTCGTCTTAGCCCTGAGATTTTAGCAGCCCTTTTTACTCATTCTTCCCAGCGGTGTCACATTGAAGGCTCTTTCAGGGTAAGGGGAATGAGATCCATCATTGTTACTGTATTTGGCATATGGAATACGCCACAGAGAGCTTACCAGGCTCTGCCGTGCAGGCAGGATGCTCTCGGTACCTTGCCAGGTTCTCTGAGAGGGAGAAGCAGACTATAAGAGGTCATGGGGTCATGAATGCCACCCTGTACTTCCAGGAGCATTGTTTTATAGTCTTTAGATCTTGGATGTTGATAAGATTACACGGAGCTGGGGGCAGTTTGTGGGTGTGGCTGCTACTGGAAAATGGGGAGTCTGGGTGGAGGAGGCTCAGTCCCAATCCAAGCAGGCTTGGAGATCTCGGCCCTGGGTCCTGCACACCTGGGTTTCTCTGAAGATTCCTCACGGTTCTTTCATGCGTGAGGCTCATCCAAACGTGTGGAGAGGGGCCTTGAGCATGGCTGCAGCTGGGTTCCAGAGGTCTTCAGCTGCTGGGACTCTGCTCGGGGCAGTGAGGGAAAACTCAACTCGCCCATCTCCCAGGGGCCCCAGTGAAGACAGCCAGGCACAGGGGCAAGAGACTCTCATTCAACTCAATAAATACCAAAAATCATAATAAATGTGAGAAATATAATTCTTCTTTTAAGTTGTGATAATTATATTCCATATATGAGATGGACCTGTCATCTTATATATGTCAAGAATATGGATAGGGTGTCTGTCATACATACCTTTATAAGACAATAGAACCATTGACATGCTAGTGTTATACACAGCTACATGCCAACTACTGCCATCAACCATATCACATACCACCTTCTCCAGTTATCACAGTGAGAAATTACTTTCTATCCCAGAATTTCCCCATGTTGTAGTACCTTGCATGTGAGATTAACTTCTCCATCTCTATGTTAGTAATAAGTGACTTCTCTCTTCTCTTGCTAGATTAAGACCATTTGATATAACATTCTCAGTCTTTCACCCAGAAAAGATAACAATATCATGCACAGTACTTAATAATTATGAAATTATATTTTATAATTATCAGTTACTGTTTGAAGTAATAATTGACAAAAATATAAGTAATTCAAAATATCAAATGCTACAATATCCTTTTAACCAACTCAAAAATGCATGATGTCACATTCCCTGGCTTTCTGCAAGATACAGAAAGATATAGTTTTTATATGTTTATATAAACCCAACAGGATCTTTCCACTGACACAAATGCCAGGGTGATAATTTTACAGAAAGATCTTAATCTGTTAAGTACTGAGAGCAATACTGTGAAGTACCATTAAGTACACTCTGAGGAAAGTACATTTCCCGAGGCCCCACTCAAGCAGGTCTTAGTGGCAATGGAAACATAAAGACTATCCTTAGTGTGACTCCGCCTCCACCCCTATTCTTGCTAGGTGACATTTGCTAATATCAGGGTTCCTGCTCTAATCATGCCTCAATTTCCTCATTTATAGATTAAGGATGATCATGACATAGTATAAACAACAAGCCTAATTGTGGTGCACATAACCTCAAGTAATGTCTATTATCATATTTTATTTCTCCACCTTGTACCCAGCCCTGCATACTCCATGTTTAAATCCCAGGTACAGCATCCATCTACTTAAATCCTTAGCCATATTTCCAACCAAGCTCCCACTAGTTACTTGATCAACAAATATTCACTAAGCATTTACTATGTGGTAGGTACTGTGTTAAAGCAATGGGTAAACAATACTCATCAGCCCCTGCTGTCCTGGAGCTCAGAAGCTAAATAAGGAACACAGAACTCTGTAGCATCCAACAATGGAGTAATAGGGTAAAATTCAGAAAAAGTTCTTGAAGAATAGCAGCTGGAGCCAAAAGACACATAGGAATCAAGCAGGCAAAATCAAAGTAGAAATATCTATCAAAATTGATGAACAGTTGGTTGTAATGACCCAGCACAGCAGATTTCTGTGTTTATGGGAATATGTTTATAATAACTATCATAGGGCAGCATAACAGCTGTTGGAAATGTCCAGATATGGCTTGGAGGAGAATGGACAACTATATTTCCAGTAGCCTCAGAAATTATACATAGAAGTTTAAATCTTAGGAAGGCATGTTGGCTTTAAAGCAAAAGCATGAGAAATATAGTCAAATCAGAATTATCATGAAAGCTACATAGTGAAGCATAGACAGATAGAAAGGAAAAGAAGGAAAATTAGAATTCTACTGCAACAAACTAAGCAAGAACCAAGGTTAACTGGTTAAGATAGCAGCAAATAGGGTAAAAGTAATAGTAGATGAACTTAAAAATACATTTTAGAAGAAAAAAACTTAAAGATTTTGGACATAGGAAGATCAAAATAGAAGATGTTAAGAATGACTCCCAGATTTCTGGCATGAACAACTGGATAAAATTTTTTAGATGAGGAAAACTAGAAAAAGGGGCCAATTTGGATGAACAGATCCTGAGTTCATTCAGCTGAAGGCCAGGTGAGATGGAAGGTTCCCTTGAGAGATGAGAATAGAGACCACTGTATCTATAGGCTCATAGATATGTAACTGGATTCTATAAGTTTAAAAAAAATGGTGGATGGGAGGAATCGAGAGGGAAATTCTACACTCAGGTAGATAGAAGAAGTACTTGCTAAGGATATTAACAAAACAGGAATAACAAAAAAAATGTAAAATTGTAAAGAAATTTCATGTATCAAAATATGCACAAAACTATCCTCATGACAAAACTCAGTGCTTAGGGAGGTCATTGTTATGTCTGTTTTGCATTTTAGAAGTACCACAAAGTTTTCAGAATTAGAAAGGAAATCATTACAATGTTTTCAATACCTATGAAGCTTAAAGATCATAATCCAATCCTGAGTGTAATCATTGTCATGGTAATCTCAAAGCCACCACAAGAAATAGGTACATGTGATGACTATCCCCACTGAAATTCACCCATCTTTTCAGAGGAAAAGACTTGGGCACAGAGACACTACATAATGTCACTATGTCTTGAGAATCCTCCTGATGCTATTAAGTCGACCCTTTTTTTTCAAATTTATTTATTTTTAATTAGAGAATCACCGTGAGGGTACAGTTACAGATTTATACACTTTTGTGCTTATACTTCCCTCATACAAAGTTCGGGAACCCATCCCTTCACCAGTGCCCATTCTCCACCACCCGTAAACCCAGCGTCCCTCCCACCCTCCCCAATCCCATCTCCCCCCCACCCCACCCTGCCACTGTGGCAAGGCATTCCCTTCTGTTCTCTCTCTCTAATTAGCTGTTGTGGTTTGCAATAAAGGTGTTGAGTGGCCGCTGTGCTCAGTCTCTAGCCCTCATTCAGCCCGCAACTCCCTTCCCCCACATGGCCTTCGACTACAATGTAGTTGGTGATCGCTTCTCTGAGTTGCCCTTTCCCCGGAACGTGAGGCCAGCCTCGAAGCCATGGAGTCAACCTCCTGGTACTTATTTCTACAGTTCTTGGGTGTTAGTCTCCAACTCTGTTATTCTATATACCATAGATGAGTGCAATCTTTCTATGTCTGTCTCTCTCTTTCTGACTCATTTCACTCAGCATGAAACTTTTCATGCCCATCCACTTAACTACAAAATTCTTGACCTCCTTTTTTCTAACAGCTGCATAGTATTCCATTGTATAGATGTACCAAAGTTTCCTCAACCAGTCATCCGTTCTGGGGCATTCGGGTTTTTTCCAGATTCTGGCTATTGTAAACAGTGCTGCGATGAACATACATGTGCAGATGTTGTTTCGATTGTACTTTTTTGCCTCTCTGGGATATATTCCCAGCAGTGGTATTGCTGGGTCAAATGGGAATTCAATATCTAATTTTTTGAGAATCGTCCAAATTGTTTTCCAGAAGGGCTGAACCAGTCGGCATTCCCACCAGCAGTGAAGAAGGGTCCCTTTCTCCCCACATCCTCTCCAACAGCGGTTGCTTTTGTTCTTTTGGATGTGTGCTAGTCTCTGTGGTGTGAGGTGGTATCTCATGGTTGTTTTGATCTGCATCTCTCTGATGATTAGTGATGCAGAGCACTTTTTCATGTGCCTTTTGGCCATTCGTATTTCTTCCTTGGTAAAGTTTCTGTTCATTTCTTCGCCCCATTTTTTGATGGGGTTGGATGTTTTCTTCTTGTAGAGTTCAACCAGTGCTTTATATACCATTGATATCAACCCCTTATCTGATGGGTATTGTGTAAATATCCTTTCCCATTCTTTGGATAGTCTTTGTATTCTGGTCACTGTATCTCTTGCGGTGCAGAAGCTTTTTAGTTTAATGTAGTCCCATTTGTTGATCTCTGTTTTTACTAGATTGCTTAGTTCCGTGTCACCTTTGAAGATACCTTTATCTTCAATATCGTGGAGGGTTTCGCCGACCTTGTCTTCAATGTACCTTATGGTTTGTGGTCTAATGTTGAGGTCTTTAATCCATTTTGATCTGACTTTTGTGCATGGTGTCAGGTCAAGGTCTAAACCCATTTTTTTGCATGTGGTTGTCCAGTTGTGCCAGCACCATTTGTTAAAGAGGCTTTCCTTGCTCCACTTCACATCTCTTGCTCCCTTATCGAAGATTAGATGATCATACATTTGGGGTTGTGTGTAGGGATATTCCACCCTGTTCCATTGGTCTATGGCTCTGCCTTTGTTCCAGTACCATGCTGTTTTAATTGTTACTGCTTTGTAGTAAAGTTTGAGGTTGGGGAGGGTGATGCCTCCCATCATCTTTTTCCCAAGAATTGTTTCAGCTATCCTTGGACGTTTGTTATTCCATATGAATTTTAGGATTGCTTGATCCATTTCTTTGAAGAGGGTCATGGGTATATTTATAGGGATCGCATTGAATCTGTATAATGCTTTAGGGAGTATTGCCATTTTGACAACATTGATTCTCCCTATCCACGAGCAGGGTATATGTTTCCATTTCCTCATGTTCTCTTTGATTTCATGGAGTAGCGTTTTGTAGTTTTCTTTGTAAAGGTCTTTTACTTCCTTGGTTAAGCTGATTCCGAGGTACTTGATTTTCTGGGGCACGATTGTGAATGGGATTGCTTTTTTCATGTCCCTTTCCTCTGCCTCATTGTTTGCATATATGAAGGCCATGGATTTTTGGGTATTGATTTTGTAGCCTGCAACTTTACTGTATAAGTCTATTGTTTCTAAGAGTTTCTTAGTAGAGGTTTTAGGCTTCTCTAGATATAGTATCATGAAAGTCGACCCTTTTGCTCATAATACATGATCCAGGGCTAATATACTCAAACAGTCCCCTTTCAAACCACACTGCTGCATATAAAAATTGTTTTAGAGCCCATGCCTAAACCAAAAACCAGAAATCTTCCCTATCCTAAATTTTAGGGTCTGAGATAGGTCTTTAAGGAAGAGGCTTAGCTTAGGATCAGGGACTATTTTCTGGCAACTTTCTAGTCATACGACATTGGTGACCAGTTCTTCTGCCCACTTAGGTGGATTAACCATGGAGAAGCCAGCATTTCTCAGCTGCTCTACACTGAGGCCTCAGTGTCATTGATGCCTCACCTCACTACCATGTCCCAAAGCCACTTTGGCTCTTGAGGCACTAGCCATTTATAAGATTTCTGAAAAGTCTAAGTTAGGGCAACTATAAGCAGAGCTGTAAGACTTTTATTCAATTGACAGCTTTTTGTTTCTATAGGTCAATGTGCTGGTAAAAAGAATGCCCACAGAGCCTACAAAGTTGCTTTTCCATAAAAGTGTTCTCAAATAAATAAGCACTGGGCCCTGTAAATACTGTTCTCCATGGGCGTATACATTCTCAAGGTGCTTTAAAGAAATGGAATCACTTCCTATTAAGCATGCAATTTAGCTGTTGATTCTTTTCTCTCAAGCATTCACATGCCACTCATTTAGATTAGCATGGAAAAGAGGGGGTGGGGTGGAGAATTCTGTTTACCTGCATAGCAAGAGTTACTGCTTAACTAAGCCATGCTCAGCATGTTTGATAAGAGGCCAGAAAGTAAGAAATGGTCTTTTTTTCCCCTTGGGAGTTACCAATTAACTTATGAAGAGAATAAAGATGTGCTGGATTTATTTGACAAAGTTTCTGGAAAGTGTACTCACATTTTATTAATCCCCCTCCATTGGCAATTGGCAAGGTTTCAAATAGAAAGACCAAGGAAGTGATAAATATATTAATATTTAATATTAATTCTGGCAGTCTCCTGCCCCCACGCCTGGCTGTCTTCACCGGGGCACCTCAGAGTGGGGGGGCAGGTTGAGTTTCCCTCCCTGCCCTGAGCAGAGCCCCAGCAGCCGAAGAGCTCTGGAACCCAGACACAGCCATCACCCATCAACAGCCAAGATCCAGAGACTATAAAACAAAGCTCCCAGAATCGTGTGGCCTCTTATTATCTAGCTCTCCCTCTCAGAGAACCTGGCAAGCTACTGAGAGTATCCTGCCCGCACAGCAGAGCCTGGCAAGTTCCCTGTGGTGTATTTGATATGCCAAAAAAAGTAACAATGATGGAACTCATTCCCCTGACCCTGAAAGAGCACCCAATGTGGCACTGTTGAGAAGGACAAATAAAGAGAGACTGCTAAAATCTCAGGGCTATCTCTCCATCTCCAGGACGAATGAAGACGTTACTGGCGCCCGCTTGAGCAAATCGATGATCAATGAGATGGCAGTGATACAGTGATATAGTGAATATTAATTCTGAAAATACAAATTATTATCCTTTCCCAAATAAAATAATTTGGGGAGAGATTGTAGATAAACTGAAATTAAAAGTGGGTTACTTGTTGGAAGGAAAGATCTGTACAAAAGCTCATAGTAACTGACAGTAGTTCCCTTATCATGCTAAGCAAATCCTAAAACATTGCCTTTTTTGTTCTATTTTACAAATTCTGTGCAGGGTCCCTGGTTCCACATATGGACAGATCTGGAAAGAAGCTCACAACAAACTGCAAGCTATAGCCAATGATGAAAAGAGGGTGGAGAGTAAAGAGAGATTTTTTGACATTTAAATATTTTTTTGCATTTCATATGAAAAAAAAAGAATGCAACCCAAAATTATTCCCTTTAAATTTTACTTTTTAGGCTGTACAATGCTATGCCAAAAGTTAATGGTATTATAGTATAGTGTTTATATAACACACCTATAGATAATATATGATCATTTGTTGAGATTTTAGGTGCCATGTCAAAAATAGCTTTCTTGAGGTAGAGCAGCGGTGGGAGTGTAGCCTCTGGGGCAGCGTGCTGAGTAAGCAGAAACAACAAACTGGGAGACTCCTTCTCAGCTAAGGTGCCTACAGGAGCACCTAGGCCAGAGGGCACTCCTGCGGATTTAGAAGAATGTGGGAAGTAGAACTCTAACCCAGGACCTGCACCAATGAGGGCCCCTCCCCCACACATACAGTACCAGTGGTGGGTGTAGCATTGGGGCCAAGGCCAATCATGCAGCCAGTTATTTTCCTTTTTCATAGTGCTTTGAACTCATATCTCAACCTGCATTAGTAATTCTTAAGAGGACAGCCTGGGTATCACAAACACTGTAGCACTGCACTACTGTAGAACTGTAGCACTATTGTCCAGTTGTTGTTCATCGATTTGCTCGAGCAGGCACCAGTAACGTCCCTATTGTGAGACTTGTTTTTACTGTTTTTGGCATACCCAATATGCCATGGGTAGCTTGCCAGGCTCTGCCATACAGGCGGGATTCTCTCGGTAGCTTGCCAGACTTTCCAAGAGGGATTCCAAACACATTATGTGAATAGTCTACTAGCCTACTCCAATCAAAATAATTCCAAAATCACTAAAATAATGGTAAACACAAGAATCTGAACAAGCCTAATGTAAAAGAACATATGTCCTGGAACTGCACTAGAGGCTCCATATAAGCCACAGAAAAGCACCAAAGAGGAAGTCAATATCCTTGAAAGGGAAAAAGGAGACCACCATTGACAGAGCTCATCCAGAACCCTCTTTCATAGCGAGAGAGGGACATGGATAGCAAACTGGAGGGATGCCCCATACATACTAATACAGCAACATGAAGAAAGTTCAGATCCTCACCATGAGGAGTAGGCAAAGAAAAGAAAGCAGAAGACAAAAAGGGTATCCCCACAAATACAATCTCTCCGATAAAGAATTCAGAGATGAAATGTTGAGGATGTTCAATGACCTCAAAGAAATGGTGGAACAAACATCCAGTAAATTAAAGGAGGATATGGAAGAAACAGTGTAACAGACAGCCAGTAAAATACAGGAAGAAATGAGAGCAGAAATAAAAAAGCTAAAAACAGAAGTGTCTCTAATAAAGAATTCAGAAGATGAAATTAAAAACTCAGTGGATGCCCTAAACAGTAGAATGACAACAGCCAAAGACAGAATCAGTGAGCTCAAAGATGAACTGCAGAAAGCATACAGGCAACAACCTGTAACGGGAAAAAAAAAAACTCAAAATAGCTCAAGGGCTAATAAGAGAACTATGGGATGAATTCAAGAGGTACAACATAAGAATCATCAAAGTACTGAAGGACAGGGAGGCAACCCCAATAAGATAGTAACAGTTAAAGATATCATTGCTGAGATATTCCTAGAGCTGGAGAATGCAGGCATTCTGGGTAAAAGAGACCCTAATAAAAATATCTCCCAGCCCACCGCCGAGATGTGATCCCGGGGGCCACACGCATGTGCGGCCTCTCCGCAGCTGCACAAGCGTGAATCCAGACCCAGCAAAACCTCTTTTGGCGTGGGCAACTCCTCGCAGAATGTCTCCAGCCTGAGAACTAAGCCTCGGCCCCGTGCCCGCCCAGGAGGGGAAAGGTATTCCTCTCTCTCACCTCTTTCTCTCCGGGGATGAAGGGCGCGGTGGCCGCCATATTAAGACAACCACAGATGGGATTTACGACAAAAACTGTAGCAAAAGGACACGAGGGTGCTCTTGGGAAGGTGGGAGGCACCGGCCCCTCCCACCGCCGAGATGTGATCCCGGGGGCCGCACGCATGTGCGGCCTCTCTGCAGCTGCACAAGCGTGAATCCAGACCCAGCAAAACCTCTTTCGGCGTGGGCAACTCCTCGCAGAATGTCTCCAGCCTGAGAACTAAGCCTCGGCCCCGTGCCCGCCCAGGAGGGGAAAGGTATTTCTCTCTCTCGCCTCTTTCTCTCCGGGGATGAAGGGTGTGGTGGCCGCCATATTAAGACGACCACAGATTGGGTTTTCAAGACTGCAATTATCTAATATCTGGAAGAAATCTCCCTGGACTTCTTGTTAAAGTACAGAAATTCAAAACCTTATTTGTCTTCACAGTAGGTCTGAATCTAGTGGGGTACTCCTAACAACAATAGTGAGGTTTGTGTTGAAATATTGAATGTAACCAAAGTAAACAGAATGTAAAATGAAACTTATCAGTTACAAGGTAGGGGGTGGGGGGGCGGGATGGGAGGTGTACTGTGTGGGTTTTTTTTTTTTTTTCTGGTGGTGGTATATGGGCACTGGTGAAGGGATGGTTGTTTCAGCATTGTATAACTGAGACCTAAGCCTGAAAGCATTGTAATCTTCCACACGGTGATTTAATAAAATAAAATAAAATAAATATATATCTCCCAATCTGCCTGCTGTCTGTCGTCTACAAGTTGCTCACTCGTGTCATCCTGAATAAAATAGGCAGAACACTAGATGAAGGACAACCATGTGAGCAAGCTGGGTTCCGAAGGGGATTCAGCACGATAGACCATATCCACACGGTGACCAAACTCATTGAAGTTTCTCAAGATGTCGCTCTAACATTTATCGACTTAAAGAAGGCAATTCTGTTGAGACTGAAGCAGTAATTGAATCCCTGGACAAACAGGGCGTTCAAACTCAGTATATCAAAATCCTCCTCGAGCTGAATTGTGGATTCACCATCAGGATCTCACCATTCTACAAGGAAGTAATCATTGATGTAAAGAGAGGGGTGCAGCAGGGTGATATCATTTCACCGAAACTCTTCAGTGCCACCCTCAAGAACATCATGCGACGACTGGAATAGGAAGGAATGGGAGTGAAGATAGATGGTTGGCAATTACACCGCCTCTGCTTCACTGATGACATCATTCTCATACCACCGAACATTAGCCAAGTGGCACAAATGACTTCGAACGAGCATGTGGAAAGGTTGGATTGCAGCTAAATCTCAACAAGACCATGCTCATGAAAAATGAACTAGTCCTTGAAGCTCCATTTGCCTCAATGGAATGAACATCTCTGAATGCAACAGCTATGTGTACCTGGGTCGAGAAATAAACATGAGGAACAACTTGGGGCCAGAACTGCGCAGGAGGAAGAGAGCAGCGTGGAATGCCTTCAAGAGCATTGAAGAAGTGGTTAAGAGGACGAAGAACCTCCGACTCCAGGCACATCTTTTTGATTCTACTGTTCTTCCTGCACTAACATACGCCTCAGAGACCTGGGCCCTACGCAAACAGGATGAGAACACTATCCAGGTATCCCAAAGAGGAATCGAAAGAGCTATGCTAGGAGTATCACATCTCACTCAAATAAGAGAAGGAATCTGGAGTTCTGACCTCCGTCGACGTCAAGAATCAGGGACACTGTCTCATTTGCCAAGGCATCAAAAATCAGATGGGCCGGTCATGTAATGCAATTCAGAGACGACCACTAGACTAGAGCTGTTACTGACGGATTCCACAGGACATCAGAAGACTGTGTGGCCGCCCACCAACTAGATGGTCAGATTTCTTCATCAAATCCCTGAATGAACTGTCTGAGGCTCTTCTTTTTCCTGGAGCAAGCAGATATCTTTGGGCTGCACTAGCACGCGACAGGGACAAATGGCGACGTTACTGGTGCCCGCTCAGGCAAATCGAGGATCAATGAGATGACAAGTGATACAAGTGAATAAAAAGACTTTAAGATATATCATAATCAGAATGACTAATACCAGAGATAGAGACACAATACTGCAAGCAGAAAGGTCAAAGAAGGAAATCACATACAAACAAGCATACCTTAGATTTACAGCAGACTTCTCAAAGGAAACAATCTGAGCCTGAAGACAGTGGTGGGATATAGTGGGAAAAAACTCAATGAAATAAATACCTCACCAAGAATACTTTATCTGGCAAGAGTTTCACTCAGACTTGAAGAAACAATAGATTATTTCATGGATAAAAAATAGCTCGAGAACTTCATAGATTTAAAACAAACATTTAAAGAAGGACTAGAGGGGATACTTTAAGACAAGACAAATCCCAGAAACACAACACAGTGTATCAGTGGTCTAAATGCACCAATTAAGAGACACAGAGTGGCAAAGTAGATTTAAAAAACTGAATCCAACATTCTGCTACATACAAGAAACAATCTGAACAGTCAGAGCAAACACAGACTCAAAATCAAAGGATGGAAAACAATCTTTCAAGCAAACAATTCCCTTCAAAAGGCCGAGCTGGCCATACTAGCATCAGCAACATAGATTTCAGGCTGAGAAAAAGATTAAAAGGGACAACGAAGGTCATATTTTAATAATCAAGGGTTATGTGCATCAAGAAGAAACCATACTTCTAAAAGTTTATGTGCACAATGAGGGACCAGAAAATACTTAAAACAACTGCTAATAGACTTCAAGGAAGATATTAGTAGCAGCACAGTAGTAGTCTGAGACTTCAACACTGTTTTATCACCTCTTGATAGATCAACAAGATGAAAATTCAGCAAGGAAGTACTGAGTCTAAAGGAAGACATTGAAGTGAGAGGGCTAATAGATGTATACAGGACTGTTCATCCACAATAGATCAGATCACATTCTTTTCCAGTATACACAGAACATTTTCAAAGATAGAATTATGCTGGGCCACAAAACATGCCTCAATAGAATCAAGAACATAGACATTGTATCAACTATCTTCTCAGATTGCTATGCACTGAATATAGAAGTTAATCACACACAGAAATAAAGAATCAAATCAAACATCTGGAAATTGAACAGCTCAGTGTTGAACAACGAGTGGGTTAGAGAGAAAATTAAGAAATAAATTAAAAGATTCTGGAAACAAATGAGAATTAAAAAGAAAAAAACGAGCTACCACAACTTGTGGGACACAGCTAAAGCAGTGTTAAGGGGAAATTTATAGCTCTGCAAGCATTTCACAGGAAGGAAGAAATGGCCCAAATAAATATATTGACTTCACAGCTTAAGATCTTAGAAAAGGATCAAAAAAAGGAACCCAAACCAGGTAGGAGGAAAGAAATAATAAAACTTAGAGCAGAAATTAATCCATAAAAACCCATAGAAACAACCCAAAAGATCAATGAAACTGAGAGCTGGTTCTTTGAAAAAATAAGCAAGATTGATAAACCACTAGCAATAATCACAAAGAAGAGAGAGAGAACCCTCATAAACTGAGTCAGAAATGAAAAGTGGTACATAACACCAGAAACCAAAGAAATTCAACTGATTATCAGCGATTACTTTGAAAGTCTGCATGCCATGAAATAAGAGACCTAGAAGAAATGGATAAATTCCTAGATTCCTATAACCTCCCAAAGCTGAACCCAGAAGATTTGGAATACCTGAATAGACCTATCACTATCAAGGAAATTGAAGCAGTAATCAAAACTCTTACCAGAAACAATAGCCCAGGCCCAAATGAATTCACTAGAGAATTCTTCCAAACCTTTAAAGAGCACCTATTACCAGTTCTTTTCAAGCTTTTCCAGGAAACTGAAGAAACAGAAACACTCCCAAACAGTTTCAATGAGACACATAGCACCAAATACCAAAAGCAGAGACACCACAAAAAAAAAAAAAAACAAAGAAAATTTCAGGCCAATATCTCTGATGAACACGGATGCGAAGATCCTCAACAAAATATTAGTGAATAGAATCCAACCATTCATCAAAAAGATCACACACCATAACCAAGTGGAATTTATCCCGGGGATGCAAGGATGGTTTGACACTCAGAAGTCAATCAACATAATCCATCATATCAATAAAAGAAAAGATAAAAACCATACGATCCCATCAACAGATGCAGAGAAGACTTTTGACAAGATCCAGCACCCATTTATGATGAAAACTCTCAGAAAAATGGGCATTCAAGGAACTTTCCTCAGTAGTGAAAGCCATCTACCACAAGCCCATCACAAGCATTATTCTCAATGGGGAAAAACCAAAAGCCTTCTCTCTAAGATCAGAGATAAGAAAAGGATGCCCACTCTCACTACTTGTATTCAATATAGTATTGGAAGTACTTGCCAGAGCAGTTAGGAAAGAAAAAAAGTATTAAGTATTTTCTAAGTAGGAAAGGAAGAAATCAAGCTCTCGCTATTTGCAGATGATATGATACTATACGTAGAGAACCCTAAGGTCTCTACCAAGAAGCTCCTAGAAACAATAGACTTGTAAAGTCACAGGCTATAAAATCGATACCACAGAGTCCATGGCTTTCAGATATGCAAATAATGAGAGAAGAAAGAGATATGAAAAGAACAATTCTGTTCACAATCATGCTTCAGAAAATCAAGTACCTAAGAATCAGCTTAACTAAGGAGGTAAAGGACCTGTAAAATAAAACTATAAAACGCTACTTCAAAAAATAAAAGAGAACATGACAAAATGGAAACACATCCCCTGCTCATGGATTGGGAGAATTAACGTTGTCATAATGGCAATACCCCCCCCCCGCCGCAAAGCATTATACAGATTCAATGTGATCCCTATAAGGGTACCCATGACATTCCTCAAAGAAATTGATCAAATAGTCCTGAAATTCATATGGAACCACAATCGCCCACAAATAGCTAACGCAATTCTTGGAGGAAAAAAAGATGGAAGGCATCACCTTCCCCAACCTCAAACTGTACTACAAAGCAGTAATAATTAAAACAGCATGGTATTGGAACAAAGATAGATCCATATACCAACGGAACAGGGTAGAATATCCTGACATACACTCTCAAATACATGATCATCTAATCTTTGATAAGGGAACAAGAGATATGAAGAGGAGCAAAGTAGCCTCTTTAACAAGTGGTGTTGGCAAAACTGGACAGCTACATGCTAAAATGGGCTCAGACCTCTACCTAACACTATGTACAAAATGTCAGATCAAAATGGATTAAAGACCTCAACTTCAGACCAGAATCTGTAAGGTACATTGAAAGAAAGGTTGGCAAAAGCCTCCAAGAGACTGAAACTAAAGGTATCTTCAACGATGAACCACCACTGACAAAGCAAGTGGAAGCAGAGATAAACAAATGGGGCAGTCTTAAACTAAGTAGCTTGTGCACCTCAAAAGAAACAAGTACTAAAACACGAAGACTGTCTACAGAATGGGAAAGGATATTCACCAATACCCTTTTGATAAGGCATTAATATCAAAGATATACAAGGCACCTTGTCATCAGCCACCATCCAGATTACACGGCTGCTTCTCCCAGAAGGGAGCATAATGTGAGGCCTCCATAGCTATGCCACCAGACTCTGTGCCAGGCTGTTTCACTCGGGGCACCCCAGAGGTGGGTGGGTTAGAGCCCTCTCCGACTTAAGGAACCCAGCCCCAGCAGCCAATCTCCACAACCCAACCACTGCCATGCTCAAGGCCACCCCCTACACCCTTGGGTTGAGCCTCACATATGAGTGAACATACTCCTGGACCGCTCGGCTTGACACATCATAAGACACTCCCTACCCATTCTTTATAATTACCACACCATATTTGATGGAGTTCAGACAGTAGGCAACAAATTATAGAGGGAAATATATATATATATATGCATATATACAATGTTTTCAGACGTATATACCAAAGCTCACATCACCCAAACTTTAACAACATGTTAGTGATATCCTATAGGATGTCTTAATGGCTCTTGCCAAAATAGAACTATCTTCACACTGTTTCCTATATGAGCACTTTTTTTTTGCTTTTTGGGTCACACCCGGCGATGCACAGGGGTCACTCCTGGCTCATGCACTCAGGAATCACCCCTGCCGGTGCTCAGGGGACCATATGGGATGCTGGGATTCGAACCTGGGTCAGTCGAGTGCAAGGCAAACGCCCTACCCACTGTGCTATCACTCCAGCCCTATGAGCACTTTTTTTGTAAGTATGTTCAGTAGTTCTTCATAGCAAACAAAACAAAATAAGTTCTTTCATTTGTGTTTTGGGACAGGGCTTGGGGCTTGGGATGAAAACATCCTGAATTTGGTGGTGAGAAGGTGTAATGGTGGTGGGATATGTATTTGAATATTAAATGTAATCAAATATTGTAAACTAACTTTTAAAATAAATAAATAAAAATAAAATTAACATGCTTCTGCTTCAAAATTAAAGCAATGCCTCTTAAAATAATAAACTAGTGATGCCAAAAAAGAAAAAAGAAAAACATCCAATTCCATCAGGAAATGGGGTGCTGAAATGAACAAAAACTTTCTCAGAGAAGAAATTTAAATGGCCAAAAGTATATGAAAAAATGTTCTTCATCACTAATAATCAGAGAGATGCAGATCAAAACAATGAGATATCACACCACAGAGGCTGGCACACATCCAAAAGAACACAAGCATGGATGTGGGGAGAAAGGAACTCTCCTTCACTGCTGGTAGGAATGCCAACTAGTCCGCCCTTTTTGGAAAACAATATGGATGTTTCTCAAAAAAACTAGAAATTGAACTCCCATTTGACCCAGCAATACCACTCCTGGGACTGTGCGATGGGTCCCAAAAACACACGGCAGAAACACATTCTACACTCCTATGTTTATTGCAGCACTATTCACCATAGCTAGAATCTTGAAACAACCTGAGTGCCAAGAACAAATGAATGGATAAAGAAACTATGACATCTCTACACAATGGAACATTATGCAGCTGTCAGGAAAAATGAAGTCATGAAATTTGCCTATAAATGTATGGACATGGAGAGTATCATGCTGAATGAAATGAGTCAGAAGGAGAGGGACAGATATAGAAGGAGTGCATTCATTTGTGATATATATAAATATACATATAGTAGAAGACTAATATCCATGGCCCGGGAAAACAGGGGTTAAGAGGACTGCTCAAGGGTTGGAACTAACCAGAAGTGAGAGGGAGGCAGGGACTGAGGGTAGGTAAGATAGAAAAAAGACCAGTATTACAATAATTGCTGGGAATGATAACTCTGGACAAGATCTGGGGTTAAAAGTAAGTAAAGGGATTTTCTTGATAAACTTTCAATATCAATATTGCAAACCACAATGCCCAAAAGGAGAAAGATAGATAGATAGATAGATAGATAGATAGATAGATAGATAGATAGATAGATAGATAGATAGATAGAAAGAGAAAGAGAGAGAGAGAGAAGTAAAGTGCCGGGTATAGAGGCAGGCAGGGAGTGGGGTTGGGAGGGACCCTGAAGCACTGGTGCTGGGAAATGTACACTGGTGGAGGGATGGGTGTTGGAATAATATGTAACTGAAATCCAATCATGAACAGCTTTGTAAGGGTCTATCTCACAGTGATTCAATTTAAAAAAGTTTAAAAAAATTTTCTTAAGTGAAGATTAGTATATCCAAAAAAGTAGGTTGTGTACTTCTTGGGAAGGAAAGGAAAATGATGAGACTATTTTTTACTTCTACTCTATAATTTAGGTGCTGTGATACTAAGTCACATATTTTATGAAGCAATAGACAGCGAGATAGTTGATTATAACCATATGTCTTAAAGCTCTGTGTATCTACTCACTTTAATTACAGTCCATGGAAAATACCTAGAATATATTCTAAAAATGAAATGAATGACCAGTTGTGCAAAGATATCCCCAGCACTTGCTCAACCTCAATTGACATGCAATAGGTTACCTGAAGTTAATTACCTGCAGTAAGTTGCCTGCCTTGGAGTCCAATGGGGGTGGTGGTGATGATTTGTTCCTGACAGGAGGTATTTGAAGCTTAGCTCTGTTCCAGATATCCATGGCTTTTTTTCCCTCTCCTCCTAAATTCAAAATTACTTTTTAAGGTCTGCAATCCTTAAAAACCCTGTTATCACAGGGTACCCTAAACTCTTAAAATGTCACCATCTTCTGTCCATCTATTTGCTCCCCTTTAAGAATGAGGTTTTTCAGTGCTGTTGCAGATGTGGGGAGAAAGGGACTCTCTTTCATCGTGGTGGGAATGCCAACTGGTCCAGCCTTTTTAGAAAACAATATGGACATTCCTTCAAAACTAGAAATTGAGCTTCCATATGATCACACAATACCACTTCTTGGAATATATTCTGAGGGTGCAAGAAGTCACAGTAGAAATAACATCTGCACTTATATGTTTATTGCAACACTGTACAATTGCCAGAATCTGGAAACAACCTGAATGCCCAAGAACAGATGACTGGTTAAAGAAACTTTGGTGCATCTACACAATGGAATACTATGCAGCTGTTAGGAAACATGAAGTCATGGAATTTGCTTATAAGTGGAGGGTCACGGAGAGTATCATGCAAAGTGAAATGAGTCAGAAAAAGAGGGACAGACATAGAATGATGACACTCATTTGTGGAATATAAAGTAACATGACACTAACATTCAGGGACAGTAGAAACAAGGGACAGGAAGATTGCTCCATGGTTGGAAGCCTGCCCTATGAACTGGAGAAGAAGAAAGCTGGGATGGAGAAGGGATCACTAAGTCAATGATGGTTGGAGCGATCAATCAGGATGGAAGATGTGTGCTGAAAGTAGATAAAGAACCAAACCTAATGGCCTCTCCGTATCTGTATTGCAAACCAGAATGCTCAAGAGTAGAGAAAGAAAGAGGGAAATTGTCTGTCATAGACTGGAGTGATAGCACAGCAGGTAGAGCGTTTGCCTTGCATTTGGCCAACCCGAGTTCAATTCCTTCGTCCTTCTCGGTAGCCTGACAAGCTACCGAGAGTATCCCACCCTAACAGTAGAGCCTGGCAAGCTAACCATGGCATATTCAATATGCCAAAAACAGTAACAAACAGTCTCACAATGGAGATGTTACTGGTGCCCAGTCGAGCAAATCGATGAACAACGGGGACGACAGCACTAGGAGGTGAGGGAGGGGTGGGTCGGGATGGGTGGGAAGTATCCTGGGGACATTGGTGGTGGAGTGGTGGGTACACTGGTGGAGTGGTAGGTGTTCAATCATTTTATGACTGAAACTCAAACATGAAAGGTTTGTAATTGTGGCTCACGGTGATTCAATAAAATAAATAAATTAATTAAATGTACTAAAAATATGAATGAGGTTTTTAATACATAACATATTCGTTGAGAAAATTGTTTCAACAACCTGTTTATGGTCTGCCCTGTTAACAACATTTTCACTCTGTTTATTATCTAGGTGTGTTTCTTTGTTTCTACATTTATAGTTTAGGAAATAACGTTGTAAAGGGGAGTTTTAAAAGCTTGATCTGAAGTCTAGGAAGGTCCCACTATATAACCAAGATATTATCAATGTGCTGTGGATGAAAATTTAGAAGAAAATAAAATTTAAGGTGAACAGATAATTGAAACCATTTTATAGTCCAACACTGCTTAGCAAAGGTTGCAAAGAATTACTTTTTAGCCTATCTCCCTGAGCATGATTTCATTTTCTCAATTTGTCCTGCCTCTCAATTTCTCCTCCTATCAAGCACATTTTAAGAAAATATTAAGGAATATAGAAACGTTAAAAGTACAGCTTGGTGGAATTTATTTTGAAAATCAATTTTCTGAAAGGAAGGAAGTTCATCTATTTCAGGATTGGTCAGTAGGATACATAAAACTAGTTAAATTATAATGTTCCTCATTTTACCTAATAATAACTTTGTGTAAGAAAGCACATACAGCACATCTTGGAAGGATTATGTCTGTCTCAATCTCACTTTATTATCTTGAAAATTCAGTCAAATTTTTGAAGTCCCAAAGTAAAGTCATCCCAGTGGTTTATTTCAGTTTAAATTTCAATGTTGTCTCTTTCCACTGAACACAATCCTATTCACCAAATAAAGCACAGAATAGTTAAATCCATTGAGCCCTCTTCTTTTCTGATATAAGGATGTAGTTTTCCTAGATGAATTATATTTCCATGGATGCAAATGTATGGACAAGAAGATTCTCCCAACTAGAGTGTTCCTCTTTTTGAAATCTTTAGTGCTTAATGCCTCTATATAGGCAAACACCTTGTGTCTCAATTGTCAATAAGGATTCTTTTTTTCCTAGTTTTGTAAGAAACTGGTCTTATTTTTCAGTTTGTACATAGCACCCAATATAGATATGACCAAAAATGCCTCTGTGTGTGTGTGTGTGTGTGTGTGTGTGTGACATACTTCTTCAACTTCCAGGCTCTGCACTCCATGCTTTCTACTTTTCTCTGGCTGGTGACACAAAACAGTACATCTAGTTGGCACTTATTTCTGCTATTTCCACAAGTCCCAATCCACTCGGTTATTTCCCATCTGCACCCCACCCTGTCTCCAGACAGATGTCCTTTGCCTCAGGCCACAGGTTTAAGTTGATTTCCGGCTCTGAAGCCTGGCTTGCATTTTACTACTAAATATAGTTGTGTTTTTTCGTTGGTTTTTGTTTTGAATTTTCTAAGTTCTTGGGTTATATATTCACATTTGCCATCTTAGTCAGCTGCCTGTCATTCTCCTTTTGCTGTGGTTTGCTGTATAAATCAGCTTGAAGTTGCATGTTCACTTACAAATGCAACCTGGAAAGCTTATAACTATCTCACGGTGATTCAATAAAATAAAATAGAAAAAAATGCAACCTGGGTTTCCCAAACTATCCTGGCCTGGTGGATCTGGGGACTCCAGAACATAGTAGTTCTCAAGTTTTGCCCAATCATACTGTATCAAAACCCCAATTTTCCTTCAAAAGTGACCCCTTTCAGGAAGTCTCAAGGACAATCCAGGACCACAGTTGCCATGAAACCTGTCCCTTCTGATCCATTTGCTTGTTCTACAGAGATCTGCTGCTGGTTGCTCAGAAAGAAACACATGAAGTAGCTGGCAAGGGTCGGAGCTCACAGAGGTTCTAGCTTTGCAGAGACCACCACACACTGAGCCACTGAGGAGATGATGTGTCCAGCTGTCTATACAGTATTGGCTCTGTGGAAGCTGAGAGTCCATGGCAAGGGGCCATATCCTTTGGCCATCAAACTATAGGAATAGCTTTCTTTGCAATAGAATTCACTGTTCCTGCTGGCCACAGCCGTACATACCGAAGGAAACCCCTTTCTTTTTTGTTGTAGCATTCATCAGTGAGCAGTGGGATTGGAGAGAAAAGGAGCAACTTGGAAGCAAAGGAAGTTGGGCTGCTCTTGTTTGGCGCCCTTTTACGATTCTAGGACACAGATACAACTTTAGGAACTGGTCTTAAAGTCAGCTTCACTTCTATTTCAAGCACACAAGCTTTCTGGATAAATTGATTGTTGGTTTTGAGAACAATTCACCAATATAATTACCTGCCAACCACCTAGACAAATCCAAAATATTGAGGTAAACCAAGATGGACCCCCATATTACCCAGTATTTGGTATTCTTAAAATTCTGAGCCATGAAGACCCTAGTGTGAAGACATAAGAAAGGTCTCACATTGCTCCCATTTTTTGTTTTGAGGTTGGTTGTTGATGTGTTTTGCTTTGTTTTTTGGTGGAGGGTCCACACTCAGCAATTCTCAGGAATTACTCCTTATTCTACACTCAGGAAACACTGCTGGTGGTGCTTGGCGACTATAAGGGATGCCAGGGATCAAACTCAGGTCTGCTGTGTGCAAGTTATGGGTCTTACCCACTGTATCATATCTCTAGCTCCAGTCTCCAATTTTTAATGCTATTAAATTTTTCAGACTGGAGCGATAGCAAAGTGGTTAGGGCATTTGCCTTGCATGCGGCCAACCCGGGTTTTATTCCTCTGTCCCTCTTGGAGAGCCCAGCAATCTACCAAGAGTATCCCACCTGCACGGCAGAGCCTGGCAAGCTAACCATGGCATATTCAATACGCCAAAAACAGTAACAACAAATCTCACAATGGAGACATTACTGGTGCCCACTAGAGCAAATCAATGAACAATGGGACTACAGTGCTATTGAATTTTTAACAGAATGATGTTCTAAGAGTAAGGGGTCGTATCTGAAAATAAAGGCACAGAAGGGAAAGAGTCATCATTTTGAAAAGGAGAGAAGTGTTCTTGTACCAGTCCTGGGGATGGTCTCTCATTATCTCTCAGACCTGTGAAACATGAGTCATTCTTCCTCTCTGGGAGATGACACCCATTCCCAGTGGAAAAAAGTATTTCCTCTGTTCCTAGCCTGATATGAGGGTTTAATATTCTGTATCACTGTATCACTGTCGTCCCGTTGCTCATCAATTTGCTCAAGCTGGCACCAGTAAAGTCTCATTTGTCCCTGTCACGTTCAGGGTCAGGGGAATGAGGCCCATTATTGTTACTGTTTTAGGCATATCTCATATGCCACAGGTAGCTTGCCAGGCTCTGCTGTGCGAGATTCTGCATTGCTCTCTTCCGGGAACTTTGTTCCATAGTCTTTGTATCTTGGCCACTGATGAGATTACATGGCACCGGAGGCAGTTTGTGGGTGTGGCTGCCAAGCTACAAAACAAAACGGGGGACTTGGGTGGGGGAAGCCTAGTCCTGACTTTAGCAGGCTTGGAGATCTCAGCCACGGTCCGGCATATCTTGGTTCCTCTGCTGGTTCCCTCATGGGTGAGGCTCATCTGAGCATGTGGAGAGTGGCCTTGAGCATGACTGTGGCTGGGTTCTGGAAGTTTTCGGCTGCCAGGATTCTGCTTGGGGCGGGGAGGGAAACTCAACCCATCCCCTTCCAAGGTGCCTTGGTGAAGACAGCCTGGTGCGGAGGCAGGAGAGGGTTTAATATTAGATCACTCAATTCATAAAAGAGAATTAGAGCAGAAATGATAGAGCAGGAGGAGTTTGCTGCTTAGAAAACACAATGAAATTCTAGGGTCCTTATACGCACTGTCAAATTCAGCCTCTCAGTAACTGTGTGTATATTTGAGTGTGTTCTACAGACAAGATATGAGTGCCCTGAAAGGCCTGTTTGCTCCAAACCAGAACTGACTAGTAAGGATGACAAAAATCTTTATTAAATATGCCTCGCTTAAAACTCCATGATCTTTCAGTTAACTGAAAGTTTCCTCAAGAACAAGATAGATGCATCGAAAAGTCCAGGAGAATGGAAGTTATCTGGGACAACTTCAGGGTCCATGAAGTTTATTAGATAAATGGTGACTGTAATTTACCTAATATATGGCACCCTAGTTTTCTAAGAGAAAAAAATCCTAGTTCTCCAGTGAACATCTAGTGAATGTGCACTCCAACTGGTGATAATAGTTACAATTCCTTTTGTATTTTAAGTTCTTGGCACCTAGTCACATTGAAAACTCTGGATTGAGTGACTCTAAAATTGAGTGACATTGAAATAGCTCTAATTCCTCTACAAATTCATACAATCTGAAGAGTGAGTCTCCATGACTCATATTGGCAGCATCTCCTTACTGCCCAGTCAGAAAGGGAACCCTAAGTTAATTTTAAAAATCTTTCTCTTTGATGACATCTAAATGCAATATCAGTTCTCCCAGCCCATCTCACTTTGGCATGGATACTTCAGTCAGATGCTTAGACCACATCCCACCCAGTGTGATTACAATCTAAATCCTTAGCCTCTGATCCTGCATCCAAAAATCTAACCTGAAAAACATTTAGATTTTTTCTAGTTCTCCAATTCTAATGCCTTGTCCAAATATGCTAATAAACAATTGTCTATATGACCATTATAAAGAGGAATATCTTGAGTTATAAAATGTGAGTTTCTGTTCTTATTTTTAAGAATAGAACTATACGTCCAAATATGTTAATAATTTGGTTATTTTATAAGTGTTTTCTTCTATTTAGTATTTTATCACATTTAGTCTCTCTACAATTACCCAGACATATACAATAGATATTATGTATATTCTTAGAGTCCATTTTATTGGGAAAAATGATCAGTTGTTAACATAAATCTTAATACTGCAATTCACACCCAGAAACTGCCCCCAGTGATATGTAATCCCATCACTGGCCAACATCCAGAGACTATAAAACCAAGCTCTCAGAAGAGAGCAATGCAGAGTCTCTTGTCCCCGCGCCTGGCTGTCTTCACCAGGGCCCCTCAGAGGGGGTGGGTTGAGTTTCTCTCCCCACCCTGACCAGAGCCCCAGCAGCCAAAGACCTCCGGAAGACAGTCATAGCCATGCTCAAGGCCTCTCTCCACACGTTCAGACGAGCCTCACACATGAAGGAACCAGCAGAGGAACCCAGGTGTGCGGGGCTGAGACCTTCAAGCCTGCTCGGATTGGAACTGGGCCTCTTCCACCCAGGTACCCCATTATCCATTAGCTTGGCAGTCACACCTAGAAATTGACCCCGGTGCCGTGTAATCCCATCAAAGGCCAACATCCAGAAGCTTTATAGCCTAGTTCTCCCTCTCAGAGAACCTGGTAAGCTACCGAGAGTTTTCCTGCCCGCACGGGAGAGCCTGTCAAGCTCCCCGTGGCGTATTCATATGCCAAATACAATAACTATGATGGGTCTCGTTCTCTTGACCCTTAAGGAGCCTCTAATGCAGCACTGTTGGGAAGGACAAGTAAAGAGAGTCTGCTAAAATCTCAGGGCTAGGACGAATGGAGATGAGACTGGGCCTGCTCGAGCAAATTGAAGATCAACTTCAATGATAGTGATAGTGATAGTGACTGCAATTCTAGGTTTTAGTTGCTATATGCTTTACACAGTTATAGGTTTCAAAAATATTTCTAAATTTAATATGGGCTTTGGGCTGGAGGGATAGCACAGCTTGTAGGGCATTTGCCTTGCACGCAGCTGACCTGGGTTTTGTTCCTCCATCCCGCTCAGAGAGCCCAGCAAGCTACTGAGAGTTTCCAGCTTGCACAGCAGAGCCTGGCAAGCTACCCATGGTGTAACTTGATATGCCAAAAACAGTAACAACAAGTCTCACAATGGAGATGTTACTGGTGCCCACTCGAGCAAATCTATGAGCAACAGGATGACAGTGATACAGTGATACAGAATATGAACTTTATCCACACACTCAACTAAGCTTTTTTAAATCCTCCTTTCCTATTCTAAAATCTCTCTTGATTACTCAACCTGTGCAACCCATTAAAATCAGGATATTGCAAATATCAGCTAAGACCCTTTACAGGCTCCAGTTTTTTCTCATATTAGTCTAATTTATAATCCCCACTCAATTAGATACAAAAGACTAAATACAAATAAAGATAGGGGCACTGAAGAACGCCTCCATTGATTTTATAGCCATTCATTTATCCTATTACTTCTGCAACTTCTACATTCTCATCTGACCAACTGAGAGAGTATGCCAAGAAACAACTCTAAAACAAAAAAGTACGAAGCTTGTTTGCATTTTGAAAGAACTAATACATGTTTATTCAAGCTAAATCCATGGTCTTAATTAAACATTGCATAATTCTATGCATATATTCCAGCCCTGATTTGGAAGTGAGAAGTTTCTTTCTTAAATCACCCCATAATGTCAAAATTCTGTAAAATGCTAGCACCAACAGAAAAGATTTATGAGACACAATATAACACATTGTTGAAAAACATGAAGTCTCCCCCAGAAGCAACACCCACATTCTACTACCACTGCCATGTAAGCTCATCTAGCAGCTCAACGCCAGAGGCTCATGATTAAATCTCTAAAGAGATCAATCAAAGGCAAAAATTTCTCAGAGCTTCCCCTCCCCCCACCATCACCAGCTGAGACCTTCTGAGAAATCTTGTGTGTGTGGTTAGGGGGGGCGGGGGCGCGGACCCAAGTTCCCATCCTTCCAAAGCCCGAGTAGCTGCACTCACACCCCAACAGCTGTTGCCATGCCTATAGTCAAACTCCACTGCTTCACAAGTGAGCTCAGCAGAGACCAAAAAACAGCTTAAAATTTCAAGCACATCTGTTTGGGTTTTTTGGGGAGTGTGGAGGATATGAGAATTCCAAGCCTTCTTAGTGTGGTGGCAGGTGACTTCGTCTTACACCCCAATCCCATATTTCCAGAAGTCCTAGCAGCTACACATGCATTCCACCCCACAGCAATGTAAATTCACTGACCAGTTAAATATTCAGGAGTTTCTGGAGCTCTGGAGTTTCTGGAACTCTACAATATTTACAACACAATAGGAGCACGCCAAATTGAATAGAAATGTAATGTAGAAGCCAACTAAGCTTGATTAAGAAAAATACTAACATATGAAACTCGCTTCTAAGCCATGGGTGGGAGAGTTGGGGTGGGGGAAGGGATACTGGGATCATTGGTGGTGGAGAATGGGCACTGGTAGAGGGATGGGTACTCGATCGTTGTATGACTGAAACAGAAGCACAAAAGTTTATACATCTGTAACTGTACCCCACGGTGATTCACTAATAAAAAAATTTTTAAAGAATAATAAAAATACTAGCATAGAAGGCTCAACTAGCAATAACAGCTTAGTAAACCCTCAGACAAGGACTTAATGTTCTCATGCTAAGATATAATTTTCAGAAATTTTCTTTTACTAGGTTATTTTTTGATAATTCCATTAGCCATTTAGTGGTAACAAACAATATGAAATAAATTATTTTGAGACTTCTATGAGGTCAGGTTGAGGGGTAGTTAGGAAAATGGGGACAATAATAGAGGAAAGGGGAGCAGCATGGCCAGAAAACCAACACAGGGAACTGCAAGACCCACCCCCTCAGCCAAGGTGCCCTCCAAGAACCTAGGCCAGAGGCGATCCCCTGCAATTTTTAGAACGAATCAGAAGTGGGACCTTAATCCAGCTCAGGCATAAATGTGGCCCACTCCCCCACAGGTACAGCAGTGGCAGTGGGCATGGCCTCTGCTGCCACCATTACTTTCCCCTTCCCCAGGGCTTTGGACTCACATCTCAATCTCCATTAGCTAATGCTGAGGAAGACAGCCTGGCTGTCACAAACACATTAGGCCAATAGTCCACTAGCCTACTACAATCTCACCAAAATAAATGTGAACACAAGAAACTGAACAAGCCTAATATAAAATAACACACTCTCTGAAGCTGCACTAGAGAACTCACATAAGTCACAGAGGAGCAGCAAAGAGGAAGTATTTTAGAATGGGGAAAAAGGTGACCACCACTGACCGAGCTCATCCAGAATCCTTTCTCACAATGAGAAGGGGACACTGATAGTGAACTGGAGGGTCCCACCTCCATTATACCACAGCAACAAGAAGAAACAGCGCAAATCCCCACCACAAGGAGTGGATGAAGAAAAGAGCGCAGAAGCCTTAACAGGGAATACCCACAAACACGATCTCTCTGATAAAGAATTCAGAGATAAGATGTTGAGGATGCTTAATAAACTCAAGGAGACAGTGGAACTGGACATCAAGTAAATTAAAGAGGACATGAAAGAAACAGGAAGAAATGAGAGCACAAATAAGAAAGGTACAAACAGAAGTGTCTCTTAAAAAGAATTCGGAAGAGGAAATGAAAAACTCAGTGGATGCCCTAAAAAGTAGAATGACAACAGCCGAAGACAGAATGAGTGAGCTCAAAGATAAGCTGCAGAAAGCAGACAGGCAACAACTTGTAATGGGGAAAAAACTCCAAAGTAGCTCTAGAGCAAATAAAAGACCTAAAAGATGAACTCAAGAGGAACAACATAAGAATCATCAGAGTACCAGAAGGAGAGGCAGGCAACCCCAATGAAGTAGCAACAGTTAAAGATATCATTGCTGAGAAGTTCCCAGAGCTAGAGAATACAGGCATCCAGATCCAAGGATCCCAAAGGGTAAGAGCTAAAAGAAACCCTAATAAAAAGACTTTAAGATATATCATAATCAGAATGATGAATACTACAGATAGAGGCAAAATACTGGAAGCAGCAAGGTCAAAGAAAATCATATAAAAAAGGAGCACCCCTTTGATTTACAGCAGACTTATCAGAGGAAATTACCCAAGTCTTAAAACAATGGTGGGATATAGTGAAAAAATTCAATGAAATGAACGTTTCACCAAGAATACTTTAATCCAGCTAAACTCTCACTCAAACTTGAAGAAAAAAACACCATTTCCCAGATAAGTAACAGCTCAGGAACTTCATAGACTCAAAACCAATCTTAGAAGAAGGACTGAAGGGGTTACTGTAAGACAAGAGAGATCCCTACAAGCACAACAAACCTGTACAGAAAGATAGCACAAAACCCCATGACAATAATCACTCTCAATGTCAGTAGTCTAAATGCACCAACTAAGAGACACAGAGTGGCAAAGTAGATTTGAAAAACTGAATCCAACATTCTGCTACATACAAGAAACACATCTGAACAGTCAGAGCAAACACAAACTTCAAAGTCAAAGGATGGAAAACAATACTTCAAGCAAACAACTCCCTCCAAAAAGCTGGGGTGGCCAAACTAGTATCCATCAACATAGATTTCAGGCTGAAAAAGATTAGAAGGGAAGATGAAGGACAATTTTTTAAAATAAAGTGATATATACAGCAGGAATAAATCACAATCCTAAACATATATATATGCCCCAATGAGGGACCAACAAAATACTTAAAACAACTGCTAACAGACTTCAAGGAGGACATAGGTAGCAATACAATAGTATTTGGGAGACTTCTACTCCACCTTATCACCTCTTGATAAATCAAAAAGATTAAAACTCAGCAAGGAAATATTGGCTCTGAAGGAAGAAATGGAATAGAGAGAACCATTAGATGTAAACAGGGCTTTCCATTCCCCCAAAACTGAACACACATTCTTTTCCAGTGAACATTGAACATTCTCCAAGATAGACCACGTGCTGGGAAAAAAAACATAATTCAATAGAATAAGGAAGATAGAAAATTTACATAACTATCTTTTCAGATTATGATGCATTGGAGATAGAAGTTAGTCACACAGAGAAGTAAGAATTAAATAAATACCTGGAAATTAAACAACTCATTGTTGAACGAGTGGGTCAGGGAGGAAAACAAGGAAGAAATCAACTAATACCTGGAAACAAACAAGAATGAAGACACAAGCTACCAGAACTTCTGGGACACAGCAAAAGCAGTGTTATGGGTAAAATTTATAGCTTTCCAAGCATTTCTCAGGAAGGAAGAAAGAGCCCACATAAATAATAACTTCACAGCTCAAGATTTTAGAAAAGGACCAAGAAGAAAAGGAGCCCAAACCAGGCAGGAGGAAAGAAATAATAAAACTTAGAGCAGAAATTAATAACAGCATGGTTGAAGTGATAGCATAGCAGGTAGGGTGTTTGCCTTGCATGTGGATGACCTGGGTTTGATTCCCAGCATCCCATATGGTGCCCTGAGCACCGTCAGGAGTAATTCCTGAGTGCAGAACCAGGAGTAACTCCTATTATCGCCAGATGTGACAAAAGAAGAAACAGAGAAAGAAAGAAAGAAAGAAAGAAAGAAAGAAAGAAAGAAAGAAAGAAAGAAAGAAAGAAAGAAAGAAAGAAAGAAAGAAAGAAAGAAAGAAAGAAAGAAAGAAAGAAAGAAAGAAAGAAAGAAAGAAAGAAAGAAAGAAAGAAAGAAAGAGAAAGAGAGAAAGAAAAGAAGGAAGAAGGAAAGAGAAAGAAAGAAAGAAAGAAAGAAAGAAAGAAAGAAAGAAAGAAAGAAAGAAAGAAAGAAAGAAAGAAAGAAAGAAAGAAAGAAAGAAAGAAAGGAAGAAAGAAAGAAAGAAAGAAAGAGAGAAAGAAAAGAAGGAAGGAAGAAGGAAAGAAAAAGAAAGAAAGAAAGAAAGAAAGAAAGAAAGAAAGAAAGAAAGAAAGAAAGAAAGAAAGAAAGAAAGAAAGAAAGAAAGAAAGAAAGAAGGAAGGAAAGGAAGGAAGGAAGAAAGAAAGAAAGGACATGAAAACCAAAAAAATAAAAGTCCAAAAGATGAATGAAACAAAGAGCTGGTTTTTTGAGAAAATAAACAAGATCAATAAAACACTAACATGACTCAGAAAAAAAGAGACAGAAAGAGAGAGCCCTAATAAACCAAATCAGAAATGAAAAGGGAGACATCACGACAGAAAACAAAGAAATTCAAAAGATCATCAGTGATTACTTTGAAAGTCTGCATGCCAGAAATAAGAAAACCTAGAAGAAATGGATAAACTCCTAGATTCCTATAACCTCCCAAAGCTGAACCCAGAAGCTTTGGAATACCTGAATAGACTATCAAGGAAATTGAAGCAGTAATCAAAACTCTTACCAAAAACAATAGCCCAGGCCCAAATGAATTCACTAGAGAATTCTTCAAAACCTTTAAAGAGCACCTATTACCAGTTCTTTTCAAGCTTTTCCAGGAAACTGAAGAAACAGAAACACTCCCAAACAGTTTCAATGAGACACATAGCACCAAATACCAAAAGCAGAGACACCACAAAAAAAAAAAAAAACAAAGAAAATTACAGGCCAATATCTCTGATGAACACGGATGCGAAGATCCTCAACAAAATATTAGTGAATAGAATCCAACCATTCATCAAAAAGATCACACACCATAACCAAGTGGAATTTATCCCGGGGATGCAAGGATGGTTTGACACTCAGAAGTCAATCAACATAATCCATCATATCAATAAAAGAAAAGATAAAAACCATACGATCCCATCAACAGATGCAGAGAAAACTTTTGACAAGATCCAGCACCCATTTATGATGAAAACTCTCAGAAAAATGGGCATCCAAGGAACTTTCCTCAGTAGTGAAAGCCATCTACCACAAGCCCATCGCAAGCATTATTCTCAATGGGGCAAAACCAAAAGCCTTCTCTCTAAGATCAGAGATAAGAAAAGGATGCCCACTCTCACCACTTGTATTCAATATAGTATTGGAAGTACTTGCCAGAGCAGTTAGGAAGGTCTCACTATTTGCAGATGATATGATACTATACTTAGAGAACCCAAAAGTCTCTACCAAGAAGCTCCTAGAAACAATAGACTTGTAAAGTCACAGGCTATAAAATCGATACCACAGAGTCCATGGCTTTCCGATATGCAAATAATGAGAGAAGAAAGAGATATGAAAAAAACAATTCTGTTCACAGTCATGCTTCAGAAAATCAAGTACCTAGGAATCAGCTTAACTAAGGAGGTAAAGGACCTGTAAAAGAAAACTATAAAACGCTACTTCAAAAAATAAAAGAGAACATGACAGAATGGAAACACATCCCCTGCTCATGGATTGGGAGAATTAACGTTGTCAAAATGGCAATATTCCCCTCCAAAGCATTGTACAGATTCAATGTGATCCCTATAAGGGTACCCATGACATTCCTCAAAGAAATCGATCAAATAGTCCTGAAATTCATATGAATTTTGATATGAATTTCACAATCGCCCACAAATAGCTAACGCAATTCTTGGAGGAAAAAAAGATGGAAGGCATCACCTTCCCCAACCTCAAACTGTACTACAAAGCAGTAATAATTAAAACAGCATGGTATTGGAACAAAGATAGATCCACATACCAATGGAATAGGGTTGAATATTCTTACACACACTCTAAAATACATGATCATCTAATCTTTGATAAGGGAGCAAGAAATATGAAGTGGAGCACAGAAAGCCTCTTTAACAAGTGGTGTTGGCAAAACTGACAGCTACAAGTTAAAATGGGCTCAGACCTCTATCTAACACTATGTACAAAAAGTCAGATCAAGATGGATTAAAGATCTCAGCATCAGACCAGAATCCATAAGGTACATTGAAGAAAAGGTTGGCAAAAGCCTCCAAGACATTGAAGCTAAAGGTATCTTCAAAGACAAAATGCCATTGATCAAGCAAGTGGAAACAGACATAAACAAATGGATATATCATAAACTAAGATAGTACTTAAACTAAGTACCTTATGCGTATCAAAAGAAGCAGTGACCAGAATACAAACACAGCCTACAGAATTGGAAAGAATAATCACTCAATACCCTTCTGATAATGCGATTATATCAAAACCATACAAGGCATTAGTTGCACTCTACAAAAATAAAACATTCAATTCTATCAGAAAATGGGGCGACTAAGTGAACAGAAACTTTCTCAAAGAAGAAATCCAAATAGCCAAAAGGCGCCTGAAAAAATGCTCTTCATTTTTGATGAGCACTAATCATCAGAAAGATGCATATCAAAACAACAATTGTATATCATCTCACACCACAGAGACTGGTACACATCCAAGAGAACAAAGCAACTGGTGTTGGCATGGCTGTGGGGAGAAAGGTACTGTCCTTCACTGCTGGTGGGAATGCCGAGTGGTCAGCCTTTTTGGAAAACAATATGGACATTTCTCAAAAAACTAGAAATTGAGCTCCCATTTGACTCAGCAATATCACTTCTAGGAATATGTCCCGAAGATGCAAAAAAATACAGTATAAATGTAATTTACATTTGTATGTTTGTTGCAGCACTATTTACAATAGCCAGAATCTGGAAAATACCCGAGTGCCTGAGAACAGATGATTGGCTAAAGAAACTTTGGTATATCTACACAATGGAATGCTATGCAACTGTTAGAAAAGATTAAATCATGACATTTGCATATAACTGGATCCACATGGAGAGAATATGATAAGTGAAATGAATCAGAAAGAGAGGGACAGACACAAAATAATTGTACTCATTTCTAGAATATAAAGTAACAGAATGGAGACTAACACCCAAGGAAAATAGAAAATAGAAATAAGGGCCAGGATGATCACTCCATGGCTTAGAAGCCAGTCTTATATGCTGGGGGGAAAGGCAGCTGGGATTAAAAGGGACCACTAAGTAAATGATGGTTGGAGGGTCACTCGGCATGGGGTATGAGTGCTGAAAGTAGACCATGAACCAAACTTGATGGCCACTAACTATCTGTATTGCAAACCATAACACCCAAAAGGAGAGTGAGAGAGTATAAGAGAATGCGCCTGCCACAGAGGCAGTGAGGATGGAGGGATAGAGGGGGGTGGCGGGAGGGATATTGGGAACATTGGTGGTGGAGAATGGGCACTGATGGAGGGATGGGTACTCGATTATTATATGACTGAAACTTAATCATGAAAGTTTGTAAGTCTGTAACTATCTCACGGTGATTCTTTTAAAAAGAAATAAATTTTTCAATAAATTTAAAATTTTTTAAAGTGATAAGAGGAAAGGTGACAGTGGTAGTTGCATTAGGGTTGGAATATTGAATGCCTGTAAAAATGCATCATGAACCTTTGTTTAAATAAAATGAGGGAGAAAAGAATATATAGTCTAAAGTCAGAACCCTATTGTATTACCTCTGTCTCTGTGACCTTGTGCAAAACTCTTGATATCTATTTTGATTTCTTCACCTTTAAAATAGGAGTATTATAGAATACCTACCTCACAGGACGTAATAAAGACTAAATAAATTACTATTTGCAAATAATTTAAAAGGAACCCAGATAAGTAATAGAGAAAAGAAAAAGAAGGGAGAAATCAGCTGTGTAGTCACACACTGTCTCCAGTCATTACAGGTACTGACAACTAGTAACAAACATGAAACAAAACAATGAATAGTCATACGAAGAATGTGTAAGCACTAAACTGGTGTTGGTTTTTAATAATCATTATGAGTGAATAAAACTGGACAATAGATAACACTAAGCACAGAAAATAGTGATGAAGTTCTTCGGTTTAAAACCAGGAACTATGCCACCCATAGCTGCTACCATGTCGACTCATAGAACAGCCCTGCTCTTCAGATTCACGACCTAAATCTCTTCGGAGTTACAAGCCAAGCAGCTGAAATTCATGGAAATGCTAGTCCCCTTTGCTAAAACAAAGTGCTTGGGAGAGGTGGCAGGCAAGTCTCCAGAGCGCTGACAGCTGCACTCACACCCACTGCTGCTACCATGCTAATGGCCTATGGACTAACCTCATGATTTCTCTAAGAAACTCTTCAGAGATATCAAACTGCATAACTATCACGTACCACAGTGTTGAGCTGAGAACTTGGGTATTCTCAGGGTGGGTGTGAGCAGCCTCCCCACACTCCCCGAGCTTCTCGGAAACCACGCCCACATCCCATAGAGCCTCCACGTTAACTCACCCACCGGCCCTAAGTTTCATAATCACAAACTAAATCTCCGAGCAAATGCATGCCACAATACTGACATTTCAGTAGGAGCACACAAAATTAGATAGGAAAATAATATAGACGTCAACTAAACTCAACAAGCAAAAACAATAACACAGATGGCTCAATGAGCAATGAACAACTTAGTAAATCCTCAAAGACTTGACAACCCCAGGGTGAAATAAAACCATTTTTACAAATTTTCTTTTACTAAATCATAAATCACAAATCACAAAATCCCATTGATCGTCGAATTGCTCGAGTGGTCTCAGTAACCTCTCCATTTGTCCTATCCCTGACATTTTAGAAGCCTCTCTCTTCCCAACGATGCTGCATTGGAGGCTCTTTCAGGGTCAGGGGAATGAGATCCAGCTTGTTACTGGCTTTGGCATATGGATACACCATGGGAAGCTTGCAAGGCTCTCCCATGTGGGCAGGAAACTCTCAGTAGCTTGCTAGTTTTTCCCAAAGGGAGAAGTAGGTTATAAGATATCTTCTGGGAGCTTGCTTTTAAGTCTCTGGAAGTCGGCCATTGATGGGATTACACACACCTGGGTTCCTCTGCTGGTACCTTCATGCATGAGGCTTGTCCAAACATGTGGAGAGGGGCCTTGATCATGGCTATGGCTAGGTTCCAGTGGCCTTCAGCCCACTGGGAGCTCTGCTAGGGGTGGGAAGGGAAGCTGGAGCCCATCCCCTCCGAGGGGCCCTGGGGAAGACAGCCAGAAGTGCGGGCAAGAGACTCTCTGCTTCTCTTTTACTGAATGTTTTTTTAAATAATTTCTTTAGCCATTTTGTTGTAACAAGCAACATAAATCAAATTATTGTCAGCCTGCTAAGGGGACAGGCTTGTGGAGTAGTTGGGAAAATGCAGCAATGGTGGAGCGAAGATCAATCAGATGGTGTGATTGGTATTGCAACATCAAAAATCCATCACAACTGAATCATGAACAACTTTGTATACCATGGTCTTTAAATAAAGTATAAATAAATTAAAAGGAGATTTAAAAGTTAACCAATACATATACTGTCTTAAAGATAAATATTCTTTTATTCAAGGTATTAATTAACTTTAAAACATCCATAATGAAGAACCACCCATTAACCTTGGAGCTTCTAAGTCTAGGTCCCAAATCTGGTTACTATATTTAATACTTTATTTTTTTTTTCACTATATATTAAAAGAGGTTCTTGCCCACATGCCTGGCTCTCTTCCCCGGGGCCCCTCAGAGGGGATGGGCTCCAGCTTCCCTCCCCACCCCAAGCAAAGCTCCTGGCAGCTAAAGACCACCGGAATCTAGCTACAGCCATGCTTGAGGCCCCTCTCCACACGTTCGGATGGGCCTCACACATGAAGGTACCAGCAGAGGAACCTAGGTGTGTGTAATTCCATCAATGGCCAACATCCAGAGACTTAAAAGCAAGCTCCCAGATATCTTGTAACCTACTTCTCCCTCTGGGAGAAACTGGCAAGCTTCTGAGAGTTTCCTGCCTGTGGGCAACTGTGACATCCTAGCAAGCTTCCCATGGTGTATTCATATGCTAAATCCAGTAACAAGCTGGACCTCATTCCCTTAACCCTGAAAGAGCCTCCATTGTGACATCATTGGGAGGGCCGAGCCCAAAGAGACTTCTAAGATCTCAGGGAAAGGACAAATGGAGAGGTTACTGAGCCCGCTCGAGAAATCGACGATTAACAGGGATTTCGTGATAATCGTGATGTTAAGATTAAATGAGATTCTTTCATTTTTTCATTTTTGTTGTTGTTGTTGTTATTCTTTTTCTTTTCTTTTCTTTTCTTTTTTTTTTTTTTTGTTTTTGGATCACACCCGGCGATGCACAGGGGTTACTCCTGGCTCTGCACTCAGGAATTACCCCTGGCGGTGCTCAGGGGACCATATGGGATGCTGGGAATCGAACCCAGGTCGGCTGCGTGCAAGGCAAACACCCTACCCGCTGTGCTATTGCTCCAGCCCTCACACGCTGGGGGAAAGTCATCCCAGATAGAGAAGGGAACACCAAGTAAAATGTGATTGGAAATCCCGAGCGGGGAGGGAGATGCACACTGAAAGTAGACTAGAGACTGTACATGATGGCCACTCAATACCCCTATTGCAAACCACAACACCCAAAAGGAAAGAGAGAGAACAAATTGGAATGCTCTGCCACAGAGGCGGAGTGGGGTGGGGGGGATGGGATAGGGGGGTGGGAGGGATACTGGGTTCATAAGTGGTGGAGAATGGACACTGGTGGAGGGATGGGCTCTCGAACATTGCATGAGGGTAAAACAAGCACGAAAATGTGTGAATCTGTAACTGTACCCTCACTGTGACTCACTAATTAAAAAATTAATAAATTATAAAAATATAAAATAAAAATATGCCTAATGGCAGGATTACATTAAAAAATAATAATAATAAATAAATGAGATTCTTTCAGTGTTTCTGAAAGGCAAGAGATAAAATCCAACTAAGGCTATAATCATTAAATGCTAAATGATATTGAGGATAATATATAACAACTTCTTCACCTTGTACCTTTAAACAAGTATCATTTCAAACCCCCACATGTTAAATATTATGTTTATATACTTAAGTTTTAAATAAAAATGAAAGCCCAGGGGCCTGAGCAATAGTACAGTGAGGAGGGCACTTGCTTTGCATGTGGCCGACCTTGGTTCTATTCCTGGCATCCCATATGATACCCCAAGCTATGTCAGGAGTGATTCCTGAGTACAAAGCCAGGGTAATGCCTGAGCATCGCCAGGTGTGACCCCCCAAAAAACATCTAAATAAATATTTTAAAAATTACCAAATTTTGAAAAAAAGAAAGTTCATTGTCCAAAAACTCATTGTGCAAAATAAGAATATATTCCACAGAAAAGAAGAAATCAAATAAAAATCAAACTCTATATAGGACAAAACAATAATTCAGCGGGTAGTGTGCTTGCCTTATGCGATGTCAATCGAGGCTCAATCCCCAGCATTTCATATAGTTCCCCAAGTCTGCCAGAAGTGATCCCTGAACACTGCACCAGGAATAAGCCCTGTGCATGGCCAGGTGTGGCTGAAAAATCAAAATAAATAAATAAATAAATAAAACTATTCTAAAGGACTTCATCATCACATGGGAAGAATCAAAATATGCTGATATTTTTTGAAACAGATAATACAAGCATTAATGGGTAAAAAGAAACCCAATAAAGTGGTCTTCACAGTGGAGAAGAGCCTGATATTTAGTTCCAAGGAACAAATTTTCAGGTAGAGGTACAGAAAACATGTAGATGTACTTTTCTTTGAAAGTGAATTTAGTGGTTAAGTAATGTCTTACAATGAAAGACATAGTGCTGTCAAACAGGAGCCAATAAGACTGTGTGGAAAAGGATGTCTGGAGAGTTAGGGAAATGAGAACTGGGAAAACACTTTGCATTTTCTTTTAAAGCTATAGGTATCAAGACTAGAATACAAAATGCGTAGAAAACACAGGCATGAGGCCAAATCAGAGTCTTCAGTGGCTTGGATAAGGATCTAGAATAGCTGTCATCTTCATAAAGACCAGTGGGGCCACAAAAATCACTGTGTAGAGTTTACTGAAATAAACTCTGAAATAAACGGGACAGCAGAAGTGGCATTTTGAAATAAGCTGTGGATCACATACCTGGCCCATTGTTTTCTATCAGAGTTTGAAAACAAAAAAGATATATTACTAGCCCCACAAAACATCTTCAAGCAGGACTTTACCCTCTCTCTACCAGTCCTCCACCTCCTCCAGTCTTATAATGGTCAGAGAGAGTTGAATTAAAATCAAAGTAGCCCATTAACACATCAGTGGACAGAAGAAATGTCTATTGGCATAGGTATCACTATCACTATCACTATAATCCCATTGATCCTCAATTTGCTCGAGCGGGCCCAGTAACATCTCCATTCGTCCTAGCCCTAAGATTTTAGCAGACTCTCTTTACTCGTCCTCCCCAACAGTGCCTCATTAGAGGCTCTTTCAGGGTCAGGAGAATGAGACTCATCATTGCTATTGTATTTGGCATATGAATATGCCACGAGGAGCTTGTCAGGCTGTCCCAGGCATAGGCATATGTATATATAATATAGATGTATAATATATAATGTAGCTGTACATATAATGTAGATGTATAATATATAATGTAGAGACAAAGCACTGTCTAATAAACATAAATAAAGTGTCATTTCCTCTCTCTTTCCTTTCAAATATATACATAGATCAACTGATTACCCACATGTGGCACCCTAACTCCATTACCCTGAGGTAGTGAGACTTAGATTTGGTCCTAGGAAATTTGTAACATTAGAAAAGCATGACATAGAAGTAATCACATTTTTTATTTGGCCATTTTCTTCTCACTCAGGACTCACTCTTGGTCCCATGCCCTAACTTATGTGCATTGAAAAGAGCACCAGCTTCTGTATACCTACTTTGTTGACCATCTGTGTGATTTGGGGCAAGTTATTAAACCTCTAAATACTTAATTATTTGCACACTGGAGATAACCAAGCTTGTCTTTAAAATAATATTATGCTAAGTATAGTTAACAAAGCAACCATTCCAACCATATTCAGCACCTTAAAAACGATTCCACTATCACTGTCATTGTCACTGTCATCCCGTTGTTCATCGATTCGCTCAAGCGGACACCAGTAATGTCTCCATTGTGAGACTTGTTACTGGTTTTGTCATATTGAATACACCACAGGTAGCTTTCCAGGCTCTGCCATGCAGGTGGGATACTCTCAGTAGCTTGCCGGGCTCTCTGAGAGGGTCGGAGGAATTGAATCAGGGTGGGCCGCATGCAAGGCAAATGCCTTACTTGCTGTGCTATCGCTCTAGTCTATAATAGAATTTAAATATAATTATAGGAGCTGTGTGGCCAGGCTATAAGCAGTCGAATCCCTTAGCTCCTCTATCTGCAATGGTGGGTATAATCACCTTGATCACAGCCTGCACTGGGAAAATCTGAGCTCCATCTACCTCACACTCCAGGGGCTGCTGCAAAACCACTGTTACCACTTTGTTGCCAAACTTTACCACAAAAATTCCTGCCTTTAAAACAATGGACCTAATCCACTTCTGCTTATTTTGTTGAAATATATTCACAAGGGAGTGGGCAATAGAGGCATAAACAGCAACCTGATAAAAAAAAAAAGTATATTAAATCATCACTCAAATCCTTTGGAATCTGAGGCCTCATTGTCAGCACCCACAAAACTTTAAGTATAGTATAATGGGAAATCAAAAGAATTTATCTGATCTGAGGCCTGGTGAGGATGTTGGCCAGAGCTGCAGAGCCGGGCTCAGACACACAAATGTCTTGAGGATGGAAACCCAGAGGGAACGTGCCAATAGCAGCCAACTTTCATGAACTTGCTTAATCTCCCCCTATCTAGGTACAGCCCTGGTAGGGTGCCAGCCTGAACCGCAGCCATGTTCCCCCTTCATATCCCATAAAAACCATAAATTATCCTCGTAGATGGAACTTTCACTAGGGCAACCAGATCACCGAAAACACATTAGTCAATAATTCATTAGCCCCACCTCAATCAATATTACAACAAAAACACAACAGTAATAGAGAGTGTGAAAGTCTAAATGTGACCAAAGATCACAATGGTAAAGCAATGCAGAAGCCCACAAAGCTTAGTGAAGAAACTAGCCCAGAAGACCCAACCAGTAATGAAACGTTAGACAACCTCTCTGACAAGGAATTTAGAAGGGAGCTACTGAGGATGCATAGGGAGCTAAAAGAAATACAAAATGCACTGCCAATAAAATACAAGAGGATTTGAGAGCAGAAATGTAGAACATGTGAACAAAATTACAAAGAGAAATGATAGAGCTGACAAACCTGGTAGGTGAACTGAAAAACTCAGTGGAAGGCCTCAGCCACAAAGTAATAGCTACTGAGGACGGAATCAGTGAGATCCAAGATGAAGTGCAGAGATTCTCCAGACAACAGAAGAAAATGGAAACGAGATTCAAAAGGAACCAACAGATGTCAAGAGAAAATCATGATGAAGCCAACAGGAATGACAAAAGAAATATTGGAGTCCCAGAAGAAAAAGAAGAAAACCCTGACAAAGAAGAAACTGTTAAAGAATCATTGCTGAGACATTCCCAGAGCTGAACAGCACATGGGAACAGATTCAGAAGGCCTGAGGGGTACCAGCTAGAATAAATCCAAGTAAAATTACTCCAAGACACATCCTGATCATAATGACAAAAACCTTAGACAGACAAAATTCTGAAAGCAGTAAGATCAAAAAAAGAAATTGCCTATAAAGGAACATCGTTTAGATTGACAACCAACTTATCCAATGAAATCCTCAAGGCCCAAAGACAGTGGTGGGATATAGTGAAAAAACTTAAAGAAATAAATGCCTCACCAAAAATACTTACCCATCTAGACTCTCGTTCATTTTATAAGGAACAACACACAGTTTCATTAACAATAGCTCAGGAACTTCATAGACTCAAAACCATAGTTACAAAAACAACTAAACAGACTACTTTAAGAAAAGACAAGCCCCTCAAATACATCAAACTTCAGCATAAATATGGCACAAAAACCCATAACAATAATCTCTCTAGACGTCAATGGGCTACACATACCAACTAAAAGAAACAGAGTGGCATGATGGATCAGAAAATTGAACCCAACATTCTGCTGCCAGCAAGAAATACATTTGAACAAAAAGAACAAACGCAGATTAAAAGTCAAAGGCTGACTGACCAGGAAAGTGGAAACAGAGATAAACAAATGGGACTAGCTTAAATTGAGAAGCTTCCATACCTCAAGATACAGTGACTAGATATAAAGACAGTCTGCAGAATGGGAAAGGATATTCACCCAATATCCATCTGATAAGGGGTTGATATCAAGAATTTACAAGGCACTAGTTGAACTCCACAAGAAGAAAACAGCCAACCCCATCAGAAAATGGGGCGATAAAATGAACAGAAACTTTCTCAAGGAAGAAATCCAAATGGCTAAAAGACACATGAAAAAAATGCTCCTCATCACTAATCATCAGGGAGATGCAGATCAAAGCAACAATAAGATACCATCTCACACCACAGAGACTGGCACACATCCAAAAGAACAAAAGTGACCAGTGTTGGACTCTCCTTCACTGCTGGTGGGAATGATGACTGGCTCAGCCCTTTTGGAAAACAGTATGGACGCTTCTCAAAAAATTAGAAATTGAGCTCCCATTTGACCCAGGATACCACTTCTGGGAATATATCCGGAGATGCAAAAAAGTGACATCTGCACCTATATGTTCATTGCAGCACTGTTCACAATAGCCAGAATCTGGAAAAAAAAACCCGAGTGCCCGAGAACAGATGACTGGTTAAAGAAACTTTGGTACATCTACACAATGGAATACTATGCAGCTATTAGAAAAGATGAAGTCATGAAATTTGCATGTTTGTGGATCAACATGGAAAGTATCATGTTAAGTGAAATGAGTCAGAAAGGGAGGCACAGATATAGAAATATTGCACTCATTTGTGGAATATGAAGTAATAGAATGGGAGACTAACACCCAAGAATAGTAGAGATAACTATACCAGGAGGATTACTCCATAGCTTGGAAGCTGGCCTCACATGCTAGGTAAAGAAGCAGCTCTGATAGAGAAGGGATCACCAAGCAAAGGGTGCTAAGAGGGCCCACTAGGGATAGGGTGCTAGGATACGGGCTGAAAATAGACTATAGACTGAACATGATACCTACTTAATACCTCTATAGCAAACCACAACGCCCAGAGAGAGAGAGAGAGAGAGAGAGAGAGAGAGAGAGAGAGAGAGCAAAAGGGAAATGCGCTGCCACAGAGGCGGGATGGGGTGAAGGGTACAGGCTGGGGATGATGGGAGAGATGTTGGGACCATTGGTGGTGGAAAATGGGCATTGATGGAGGGATGGGTATTCGATCATTGTATGATTGATATGCAAGCATGAAAATTTGTAAGTCTGTAACTTTATCTCACCATGATTCACTAATTTTAAAAAGTTAAAAAAGAATTTTAAAAATAAAAGTCAAAGGTCTACAGGCCAAAAGTTCCCTTAAAAAAACTGGGGGGGGGGGAGGCGGAGCGATAGCACAGTGGGTAGGGCATTTGCCTTGCACGCGGCTGACCCGGGTTCGATCCCCAGCATCCCATATGGTCCCCCAAGCACCGCCAGGAGTGATTCCTGAATGCAAAGCCAGGAGTAACCCCTGAGCATCGCTGGGTGTGACCCCCAAAAAAACTGGGTAGGCCATTCTGACATCAGACCACATTGATTTCAGAACTGCAGAAGGTCACAAGAGATAGTGAAGGTCATTTTTTGATGATCAAGGTATCTGTACATCAGAAAAAACTCACACTACTAAATGTATGTGCACCTGATGAGGGACCAGCAAAATACTTAAAACAACTACTCAGAGACTTGAAGAAAGACATTGATAGCAACACAATACTAGTGGGAGATTTCAACACCACTTATCACCTCTCAATAGATCAACCATTCTCAAGCTTAGCAAAGACTTACTTTATGTGATGGAAGAAATGGAAGAAAGGGGCTTAGTAGATATATACAGATATACAGGACACTTCATCCTCAAAAAGCTGAATATACATTCTTCTCAAGTGTACATGGGACATTCTCCAAGATAAACCACATGCTGGGCCACAAAACATACCTCCATAAAATTAAGAAGATAGAGATTATATCAACTATATTCTTGGGCCATGATGGGTTGTAAATAAAAGTGAATCACACACAAACAGAAAATCAAATCAAACACGTGGAAATTAAACAGCTCACTACTGAACAATGAGTGACAGAATGAAAATCAAAGAGGAGATCAAAAGATTCCTGGAAATGAACGGAAATAAGGACACAAGTTACCAGAACTTATGGAACAAGGCAAAATCTGTATTAAGAGGAAAGTTTATAGCTTTACAAGCATTTCTCAGGAAGGAAGAGTGAGCCCACATAAGAAACCTAACCTCACAGCTTAAGAGTTTGGAGAATGACCAAGAAAAGGAACCCAACGCAGACAGGGGGAAGGAAATAATAAAACAGAGCAGAAATTAACGAGATGGAAGCCCAAAAAACAATCCTAAAGGTCAATGAAACCAAGAGCTGGTTCTTTGAGAAAATAAACAATATCAATAAAACTCTAGCAACCATATGGTTCCATCAGTAGATGTAGTGAAAGCATTTGACAAGATTCAGCACCTGTTTATGATGAAAACTCTCAGCAAAATGGGCATTGAAGGAATTTTCATCAATATAGTGAAAGCCATGTACCACAAGCCCATGGCAAACATCATTCTTTCATTCTTTTTTTTTTTTTTTTGCTTTTTGGGTCACACCCGGCCATGCACAGGGGTTACTCCTGGCTCTTCACTCAGGAATTACTACTGGAGGTGCTCAGGGGACCATATGGGATGCTGGGATTCGAACCTGGGTCGACCGCATGCAAGGCAAATGCCCTACCCGCTGTGCATCATTCCTAACAGGGAGAAACTAAAAGCCTTTCCTCACAAAGAAAGGAAAGAAAAAAACTCTAATAAACCAAATCAGAAACAAAAAGGGGGACATCATAATAGAAACTACAGAAATTCAAAGGATCTTTAGAGATTACTTTGAGAAGCTTTATGCCCCGCCCCGAAACAAAAAATCCTCAAGGAAATGGATTAATTCCTGGATTCCTGTAGCCTCCCGAGGTTGAACCAAGAAGACCTGGAGTACCTGAACAGACCTATCACCATCAAGGAAATTGAAACGACAATAGTCTCCTCAAATACAAAAGTCCTGGCCCAGATGGATTCACTAGTGAATTCTTCTAAATCTTTAAAGAGGACTAACTCCCAATTCTTTTTAAGCTTTTCCAGGAAATTGAATAATCAGAAACACTTCCAGGTTCTATGAAGTAAATATCACCATGATACCAAAAACAGATGGAGTACCACAAAGAAAGAGAATTACAGGCCGATATCCCTGATGAACACAGATGCAAAGATCCTCAACAAAATCCTATCAAACAGAATCCAACAACTCACCAAAAATATCATACACCATGACCAAGTAAGAGTCATCCCAGGAATACAAGAATGGTTTAACATTCGGAAGTCAATCAACATAACCCATCATATCAATAAAATAGAAGGTAAAAATCATATGATCCCATAAATAGATGTAGAGAAAGGATTTGACAAGGTCCAGCACTTGTTTATGATGAAAATTCTCAGCAAAATGGGCACAGAAGGAACTTTCCTCAATATAGTCAAAGCCATCTACAACAAGCCCTCAGCAAGCATCATTCTCAATGGGGAAAAACTAAATGCCTTCCCTCTAAGATTAGGTACAAGACAAGGCTGCCCACTCTCACCATTCCTATTCAATATAGTACAGAAAGTTCTGGCCATAGATTTAGGCAAGAAACAGATATCAAGTGCATACAGGTAGGAAAGGAAGAAGTCAAGCAATCACTATTTGCAGACAATCTGATACGAAACTTAGAAAATCCTAAAGACTACATAAAAGCTTCTAGAAACAATAGATTTGTATAGTAAAGTGGCAGGCTACAAAATCAACACCCAAAGTCCATGGCTTTCCTATAAACATATAATGAAAGAGAAGAAAGAGACATTAAGAAAACAATCCCATTCACAGTAGTACCTCAGAAAATCAAGTACCTCAGAATCAGCTTAACTAAAGAGTTTAAGGACCTATACAAGGAAAATTACAAAACACTACTTCAAGAAATAAAAAAGGACAGTGGAAAATAGACAGTGGAAAAAATCCCCTGCTCATGGATAGGAGGATTAAGATTTTCAAAATGGCAATGCTGTCCAGAGCACTAAATAAATTTAATATGGTCCCTATTAGAATACCCATGACAGTTTTCATAGAAATAGACAAAACACTCCTAAAATTCATATGGAACAATAAATGTTCAAGAATAGCTAAAGCAATACTTGGGAAAAAGAAGACAGGCGGCATCACCTTCCCCAACTTCAAACTGTACTACAAAGCAGTAGTAATTAAAACTGCATGGTCCAGATGAGATCTGGACCCATTTTGGCACCCAGAGACTTATAGAAATGCATCTAGACTGTGAGCTGAGCTACAACTACAAGCCACCTGGGGAGGGGGAAGGATTCTCTCTCCCAACACTTTTTTTCTACGGGGATAACCCATTTTGGCACCCAGAGACTTATAGAAATGCATCTAGACTGTGAGCTGAGCTACAACTACAAGCCACCTGGGGAGGGGGAAGGATTCTCTCTCCCAACGCTTTTTTTCTATGGGGATGATAGCGGCTACTGGAGCAGCAGCGCCCACATGGCGTCCACCATCTTCTAAGACTCATAACCCAAAGACACTTGCTTATCGTGACATGGCGCGCAAGAAATCATGGGATGGGGGTGTTACCGGCACGCCCTCGGCCCAGATGAGATCTGGAGCAGCCGCGCACAACACGGCCGGCCCCTCTGCTCCTTAAAGACTATGATCCAGAAGGTCTACTAACCCATTTTGGCACCCAGAGACTTACAGAAATGCATCTAGACTGTGAGCTGAGCTAAAACAACAGAAATCCAAAACCGAGCTCCTATAATCTTCATTCTCAGCAATGGAAAACAAATTATCAAATGAAGCCTTTTCAGCAAGTTTGATTGTTGGGGGAAAATTTCAAATAATAATAATCAGTTCTCTGTTGAAATATTAAATGTATCCAAAGTATAGAGAGAATAAAGTGAAGATCATTGTCCACTCAGGTGTGGGGGGGTGGGGGGGAGGGGGGTATATTGGGGTTCTTGGAGGGGAAACAGGTGCACTGGTGAAGGGATGGGGGTTTGATCATTATATGACTGAGACTTAAACCTGAAAGCTTTGTAACTTTTGTCACGGTGATTCAATAAAGTAAAATTAAAAAATAAATAAATAATAAAGTCTAGCTATGTGGAAAAAATAATAAATAAATAAATAATAAAACTGCATGGTATTGGGCTAGAAACAGACCCATATATCAATGGAACAAATCGAATATTCCATCACAGACTATCAAATATATGATCACTTAAATTATGACAGAGGAGCAAGAAACATGAAGTGGAACAAGAAAAGCATCTTCAACAAAAGGTGCTGGGAAAACTGGGCAGCTATCTGCAAAAATATCAACTCTGACCTCTGTCTAATACCAGGCACAAGTCAAGTCAAAGTGGATTAAAGACCTCAATATCAGACCTGAATCCATAAGGTACATGGAGGAAAATGTAGGTAGAACCCTCTATGACATTGAAGCTAAAAGCATCTTTAAGGATGAAACACCACTGACCAAGCAAGTGGGAACATATACAAATGTAACTACATTGAACCAAGAAGCTTCTGCATCTCAAAACAAAGAGTAGCCAAAGTACAGAGAGTCCACCTAATGGGAAAAATACCTAATACCATCTGATAAGGGGTTAATATTCAGGATATACAAGCCACTAGTAGAATTGCTCAAGAAAAAAACCTCCAACCATCTCCATCAAAAAAAAAGGGGAGAAGAAGTGAACAGAAGCTTCCTCAAAGGAGAAATACAAATGGGCAAAAGGCACATGAAAAAAACTTCACATTGCCAGTCATCAGGGAGATGCAAATCAAAACAACAGTGAGATATTATCTCACACCATAGAGACTGGCACACATTCAAAAGAACAAAAGCAACCAGTGTTGATGTGGATGTCGGGAAAAAAGGGACTCTTTTTCACTGTTGGTGTAAATGCTGACTGGTCCAGCCTTTTTGGAAAACAACATGGGCATTCCTTCAAAAACTAGAAATTGAGCTTTAATATGACCCCACAAGGTCACTTCTGGGAACATATCCCGAGGGTACAAAAAAGCACAGTAGAAATGACATCTACACCTGTATGTTCATCGCAGAATTGTACATATAGGCAGAATCTGGAAACAACCTGAATGCCTGAGAACAGACGACTGGTTAAAGAAAGTTTGGTACATCTACACAATGGAATACTATGCAGCAGTTAGGAGATGAAGTCATGAAATTTTCCTGTAAGTGGATGATCATGGAGAATATCATGCTAAGTGAAATGAGTCAGAAAGAGAGGGACAGACATAAAATGACTGCACTCCTTTGTGGAATATAAAATAACATAATATGAGATTGACACCCCAGGGTAGTAGACACAAGGGCCAGGAATGTTTCCCATAATTGGAAGCCTGTCTCATGAGCTGGGTTAGAAGGCAGCTGGAATAAAGAAGGGATCACTAAGACAATGACGGTTGGAGGAATCATTGGGATAGGAGATGTGTGATGAAAGTCAATAAAGCACCAAACGTGATAACCTCTCAGTATCTGTATTGCAAACCATAATGCCCCAAAGTAGAGAGAGAGTATGGTGGAAAATATCTGCCATGGAGGCAGGGGGAGGACTGGAAAGAGGGAGGTATATTGGGGACGTTGGTGATGGAGAATGTGCACTGGTGGAGGGATGGGTGTTTAATCATTGTGTGACTTAAATGCAAACATGAAAATCTTTGTAAATGTTGTAACTGTATCTCATGGTCATTCAATAAAAATTAAAAATAGAATTTATCTGCTCCATCAGAAAAGGACAAAATTCAATAAAGACTTCAAGTTCATCAAAATCCTTGATTTTGCTCAAGGAGGATTTCATAACAACAGTTCATGATAAAATGGAACATAAGCAATCTATTGAAAAGAAAGTAAAGCAGCTCAAATAAGAGTTTATGTAGAATATTAAAGAATTTCTACAAATGGAACCAAAGAAGCTAAAGAATACAAAGGCAGTCACAACAATAAAAACTCTAAATGCCAAAAATCATATAAACAACTCTATGACAAAACTCAAGCCATCAGCAATAATTAAGAAGAAAATAAGATATAAATATGGAAGAAGATATAAAATAGTTAATTCAAGCAAAATAAATTGATGAGATGATCATTATGTACTGATTAGGGGATCAATAGATAAAGAATCACGATTCTTATCAACATATATATACCAAATGAAGGGGCATCAAAGTACATAAAAATATATCTCACAGTGCCCTAAAACAGATGACTGTTAAAGAAACCTTGGTACATCTACATAATGGAATACTATGCAGCTGTTAGGAGAGATGAACTCATGAAATTTGCTTATAAATGGATAAACATGGAGAGTATCATGCTAAGTGAAATGAGTCAGAAAGAGAGGGACAGACATAGAGGAACTGCACTCATTTGTGGAGTGTGGGGTAGCATCACATGAGGCTTACACCCAAGGATGGTAGATACAATGGCCAGGGGGATTGCCCCATAGCTGGAAGCCTGCTTCATGAGCGGAGGGAAGAAGGCAGATGGAATAGAGAAGGGATCACTAAGAAAATGATGGCTGGCAGAACCAGTTGGGATGGGAGATGCACACTGAAAGTAGATAATGGACCAAACATGATGACCTCTCAGTGTCTGTGTTGCAAGCTATAATGCCCAAAAGTAGAGAGAGAGTATGGGGAATATTGTCTGCCTTACAGGCAGGGGGAGGGTGGGAAAGGGGGGGTATACCCGGGATATTGGTGGTGGGGAATGTGCACTGGTGGAAGGATGGGTATTTGATCATTGTGAGATTGTAACCCAAACATGAAAGCTTGTAGCTATCTCATGGTGATTCAGTAAAATTTAAAAAATTTAAAATTAAAAAAACTCATAGACCTAAAAATACACTTTTATGGAAACAATGGTCTTGGTAGACATGGTGAATTCAGGCAATCTCTCACCCTGTTCGTTTCATTCTAGGCCATGGGTCCCAATGTGTAGTTCTTAGGGTGACCTTCTTAGTCCTATCTTGGCGTTAAAATTACTGACAATGACCTTGTAGAAGGTGTGGTCTTCTTTTTTTTTTAGGTTTTCAAAATATGTTTATTTTTATATATGTTTATTTTTCCACAATTATCTCTTGAGGTTATTTAGATAGTTCTTGAACAATCTTTATAGAATGGAAGATTGTATAACAATCTTTATACCAATGGAAGGCAGACATGTTTGTTCTGTGATTTAGAGAGTAATTTCTATGAAACAAGCACATAAAATGATTCTGTATTTTTTTGAAAATTTTAATAGCTATCTGACTTGACCAAATAATCATTGGCTATGTATTTAAAGAAGGTGTGGTCTTCTTCATAGAACTTCTCAATTTCTTTGTCGTAGTTGGATGTTGGTCTGTAGACGACGGAGATAGAAACTGCCAGCAATGAGCCAGATCTATTCAAAGGTAAGCACCAGATTCAGGTTGTTAGGCATCCAAATGAATCGATGCTAATGGCCAAGTTCATATTGACGTGGACACATGTTCAGAGGAACAGTTCTTCTCCAGTGTCAAAAACAGCATGATGTGATCAAAGTCTTCTCATCTCAGTCAGTCCAATGATGTCGTACTTGATCATCTGCACTTCCACGATCAGGTCCCTGATGGAAACTCCTGATGCTAGCATACATGCATTGAAAGTACAGACAGTCATTTTAGTCCTTCTTTGTTTTGGCAGAATACATTGGCTGGGAGATTTTAGCAGCCTCTCCTTGTTTGTCCTTCCCAACATAGCCGTATTGGGGGGCTCTTTCAGAATCAGGGGAATGAGGCCCATTATTGTTACTGTTTTTGGTATATAAAATATACCACTGTTAGCTTGCCAGGCCCTGCTGTGTGGGCGGGATACCCTCAGTAGCTTGCTGGGCTCTCCAAGACTCACAGAGGCTTTTAGGGCAGCCTCTAACCATTATTAGAAGTGCTTCCAGTATTCCAAATGCAAGCTTTTGGCCAGCTGGTATGTTGTAATGATCTGCGTGCAGACAAACACGCACCTGCTTGCATCTCTGGGCAGCACCAGTTGGTTCACTCTTTGTAGGTGGCACTGTTGTTACCCCCCCCCCCACCACAACGAGGCAGTGAACCATCAAGGGGTGAATCGCAGTTCCAGAATCTAAATGTTGTACATGGGAATTTTCCGGTGAACAGTTGCACAGTGAAATAGACCACATCATATTCAATCGAGAGTTTTGCCTGACTGATGTCGCTGTTGTCCCAAAATTCCAAATGGGATCAGACCACCATGTCCTTCATGCAAAATTCTACTTCACAGAGCAGGGGAAAGGGGCTGCAAAGTTTCAGAAGAGAACTCCCAAAACAACCACCAAATGGGAGCTTTTTGGCACTATTGCAGCAATATGGGAAGATGCCATCATTGACAACATCAACAAGGATTATGATCAACTGGTTCAGCATGTGCGAGGCATGCTGAGAGTGAGAAAGCCACAAAAAGATGAATGTATTTGGAAACTGTCAAGCTCATTTGCCAACGTAGTTTGGCGTGAGCTTCGCATTCTCAAGCTAATGTCCGAGCTAACAAAGGTCTGCAGAGACTCAATAAAGGAAGACCTCAAAGAGAGAAGAACAGCAGTGTTGGCCTATGAGTCAGAAGCTCGGGAAAGCATTTGCAACACCACCCTGTCCATCACCAACTATAAGACCAAGATGACTGTCCTCCAATGTCCTGATGGATCTATCACATCTTCCAGAAGTGCAATAGAGAAGGTTATCCACGACTTCTACTCAGATCTCTTCAATAGCCACATCCATCTACCCACATACCAAATTCTTCAGGATGCACATGTCGTTCCCAGCATTCTCCCTTCCAAAATCTGACATGCCATTTCATCTGTAAAGAGGCATACAGCACCCAGTCCAGACAAGTTCAGATCCGAACACCTGAAGAATCTGCCACCAGAACTCGTCAATACATTGGCTCAGCTCTTCACACGATACCTATCTGAATGCAAGGTTCCACCCCAATGGAAAACCAGCAAAACCGTTGTTGTACAAGAAGGGAAACATCCACAAAATCAGCAACTATCACCCAATTTTCCTGTTGTCTGTCATCTACAATTTGTTCACTCAAATCATTCTGAATAGGTTTGGCAAAACCCTAGATGAAGGACAACCATGTGAGCAAGGCAGATTCAGAAAAGGATTTAGCATGATCAAACATATCCACACAGTAACCAAGCTCATTGAGATTTCACAAGAGTTCAAGATGTCACTCTGTCTAATGTTCACGAACACCACCAGGATTCACCACCAGGATCTCACCATTCTACACGGAAGTGATCATCAACATAAAGAGAGAGGTTTGGCAGGGTGATACCATTTCACCGATACTCTTCAGTGCTACTCTCAAAAATGTCATTTGACGACTGGAATTGGAAGAAATGGGAATGAAGGTAGACGACCTGCAACTACACCACCTCCACTTCACTGATAACATCATTCTAATAACACCAAACATTAACCAAGTGGCACAAATGCTGGCCGACTTCGACTGTGAGTGTGAAAAGGTCAGACTGTGGCTGAATCTCATGAAGACAATGTTTATGAGAAACAGACTAGTTCCTGATGTTCCTTTTGCTCTCAATGGACAAACATCTCTGAATGCAGCAGTTATGTATACCTAGGTGGAGAACTTAACATGATGAACGACTTGGCACCAGTGCTGCGCAGGAGGAGGAGAGTGGCGTGGAACACCTTCAAGTGCATCGAAGAAGTTGTTTAAAAGGACGAAGAACCTCTGGCTCTGGGCACATCTTTTTTACTCCACCATTCTTCTTGCACTAACATACACCTCAGAGACCTCGGCCCTACAAAAACAGGATGAGAACCCTATGCGGGTCTCCCGAGGAGGAATCAAAAGAGCTATGCTTAGAATATCACGTTTCACTCAAGTGAGAGAAGGAATCTGGAGTTTCTACCTCCATCAATGATAGAGAATCAGGGACACTGTCTTGTTTTCCAAGGCATCGAAAATCAGATAGGCCGGACACATTATTCTATTTGGAGATGACCCCTGGACTAGAGCTGTTACCGACTGGATTCCACGGTACATCAAAAGAACACCTGGCTGCCCACCTATGAGAAGGTCAGATTTCTTCGTCAGGACCCTGAATGAATGGTTTAATGCTCTTCATGTTTCTGGAGTGAGCAGATGTCATTGAGCTTCACTAGCTCCAGACAGGGGCAAATGGAGACATTACTGGTGCCCATTCGAGCAAATCGATGAGCAACGGGATGACAAGTGATACAATGACATCTGCTCACTCCAGAAACATGAAGAGCATTAAACCATTCATTCATGATACAAGTCATGAAAACTATAGTAGTGGGATATTTGAAAACCCAGTTTCCACCACTGAACAGATAAGACAGAATATCTGTAAAGAAGGAAGAGCACTAAATAAGGAACTAGAAAAACTGGGATTAACAGACATATATAGGACTCTCCAATTTCAAAAATCTAAATATACTTTCTTCTCACGTGCACATGAAACATTCACTAGGATAGACTACATAATAAGACATAATAAATAGCCCTAAAGTCACAAAAATAGAAATCACGCGAACCATCTTCTCAGACCACAATATATGAACGTTGAAATTTAACAATAAAAAATAGGATGGGGGAAAACTTCAACACTGGGAAACTGAAAAAATAAAAGGTTTCTAAATAACAACTGATTATAGCATAAATTAAATAAGAAATAAAAATGATTCCTGAAAACAATGAAACTACCTAAATCTACATCAAAAACCAGATGGACATATTAAGGTGGAACTTTAGAGCAATACAAGCCTTTGGAAAGAAGGAAAGGAAAAGGTCAAATTAACAACATAAATACAAATCTTAAGATCCTAGAGAAGGGCTGGAGAGAAAGTAAAGGGGGCAAATCTCTTTCCTTTCATATGGCTGACCCAGATTCAGTCCCCAGAACACTGTAAGGTCCCACAAGCCCAACAGGAGTGATCCCTGAATGCAGAGCTTGAGTGAAACATGATATTCTAAGCAGAGCTTTTTTGATTCCTCTTTTGGAGACACAAATAGCGTTCTCATCCTGTTTTTGTAGGGCCCAAGTCTCTGAGGTGTATGTTAGTGCAGGAAGAATGGTGGAGTCGAAAAGATGTGCCAAGAGCTGGAGGTTCTTCATTCTCTAAAGAACTTCTTTGACGCACTTGAAGGCGTTCCATGCCGCTCTCTTCCTCCTGTGTAGCTCTGGTACCAGGTCATTCATCATGTTGAATTCTCCATCTAGGTACACATAACTGCTGCATTTGAAGATGTTCATTCCATTGAGAGCAAAAGGAACGTCAGGAACTAGTCTGTTTCTCATGAACATTGTCTTCATGAGATTCAGCTGCAGTCTAACATTTCCATACTCAAGGTCAAAGTCAGCCAGCATTTGTGCCACTTGGTTAATGTTTGGTGTTATTAGAATTATGTCATCAGCGAAGTGGAGGTGGTATAGTTGCAGACTGTCTATCTACACTCTCATTCCTTCCCATTCAAATTGTCACATGATGTTCTCAAGGGTGGCACTGAAGAGTTTCAGTGAAATGGTATCACCCTGTTGAACCCCTCTCTTTATGTCTATGATCACCTTATAGAATGGTGAGATCCTAGTGGTGAATCCATAATACAGCTCATGGAGGATCCTGAAGTATTGAGTTTGAATGCCCTGTTTGACTAGGGCTTTGATGACTGTGTTAGTTTCAACAGAATCAAAGGCCTTCTTTAAATCAATGAATGTTAGAGCAGCATCTTGAACTCTCATGAAACCTCAATGAGCTTGGTTACCATGTGGATATGGTCGATCATGCTGAATCCTTTTCGGAACCCAGCATGCTAGCATGGTTGTCCTTCATCTAGTGTTCTGCCAATCCTATTCAGGATGACTCGAGTGAATAACTTGTAGACAATGGACAACAGGTAGATCAGGCAATAGTTGCCAATGTCATGGATGTTTCCCTTCTTGTATAACAAGACGGTCCTGCTGGTTTTCCATTGAGACAGAACCTTGCATGCAGACAGGTAGAGTGTGAAGAGCAGAGTCAATGTATTGACGAGTTCTGGTGGCAGATTTTTTTTTTTTTATTGAATCACCAAGTGGAGGGTTACAAAGTTCTCAGGATTATGTCAGTTATACAATATTCAAACACCCCTCCCTTCACCAGTGCCCATCTTCCACCCCCAACCCCCCCAGTATATCTGCCGCCCCCTCCCACCTCCCTAGTCCCCACCCTTGTACGTGATAAGTTTCACTTCATTTGCGCTTATCTCGATTACATTCCATGTTTCAACACACAACTCACTACCGTTGCTGGGGTTTCCCCCCAAAAAGAAAAAGACAGTCCTATTGCCAATGAGGCATTTGATAATTCTCCATTACTAAGCATATAGAGATATTAAGTCCTGCTGTTTGTTACATAACTTTTCTTTTTCCCCCTTGCCCCGCGCCACCGAGTTCACGCCTGTTTAGTAATCGCCACGCTGTCTGACAAAGGGAAAAAAACCGAAGAGGATGGTTATTTCCCGTCATCAGCCGGCGTGGGGCTCTGGCTTAGTTGATAGTCTAGTAGAGTGTCTGCAAGCCGTTTCTGGAACCAAAGCTCTTGCGCTGATATCGGCTCCGGCTCGAGATACCACCAACGTCCCGCTGGTCCATGTACCTAATTTTTCCCCTTATTTCCCATTCCCACGCCACCAGGTCTGTTTGCTTAATGGACATCACACTATGTTTGACACCATGCCACGTTTCTTCCCGAGAAAGAAGGATATTTCTTCTCAGCCGGCGTGGGGATATAGCTTAGTTCAGTCTAGAGAGATGGTTACCATTTTGATTGCCTTCAATATTTCAACAAAATACTTACTATTCTTGTTAGGATCACCCACAAAAGTCCGACCCATTAAGAAGGAACCATTACATACTGCTGATACTAAGATGACATTAGGTCGCGCGGCCACGGCAGCGCGGTTCTGGGTTTCTGTCTAAAGTCCAGGGAAAAAGTTGAAGGAGAGAGAGAGAGATTTCCGCACGGGGGACCTGGCGGAAACTCTCAAGTCACATACTGCAGGTTGCTGGTGGACTGCAGGTGTCCCAATCAGCTCCATCCTCTTCGTCAGTCATTCTGGGGGTGCGGGCGCGGAGAAATGGGAAAGCCCACGTGGCTGCACTCTCTTTAAGTGTCCGATGTGGGCGGAGACCGGTACTTCCCCGCCCTCGATCCCCCGCCAGCTGCGCCGCGCACTTGGGTGCGTCTCTCCATTTTGTGCTCAGAAGTGGGGTAAATGCTGTGCTGTGCCCAGAAGTTGAGGGGAAGAGAGATAGATTAAAGAGAAAAAAAAAAGAGAAAAACGCCAGGCCCCCGCTCGGGGGACCTGGCGGAAACTCTCAAGTCACATACTGCAGGTTGCTGGTGGGCTGCCGGTGTCCCAAGCAGCTCCATCCTCTTCGTCAGTCATTCTGGGGGTGCGGGCGCGGAGAAATGCTCTGGTGGCAGATTTTTCATGTGTTCGAATCTGAACTTGTCTGGACTGGGTGCTGTATGCCTCTTTACAGATGAAATGGCATGTCAGATTTCGGAAGGGAGAATGCTGGGAATGACATATGCATCCTGCGGAATTTGGTATGTGGGTAGGTAGATGTGGCTATTGAAGAGATCTGAGTAGAAATCGTGGATAGTCTTCTTATTGCCCTTCTGGAAGATGTGATAGATCCATCAGGACATTGGAGGGCAGTCATCTTGGTCAGGGGGGAGTTGTGAATGCTTTCCCCAGCTTTGGACTCATAGGCCAACACTGCTGTTCTTCTCTCTTTGAGGTCTTCCTTTATCACTTATCTGCAGACCTTTGCTAACTTGGACATTACTTGTGATTGCCTGAGGCTCGCGCCAGATCACTTTGGTGAATGAGCTTGACAGTTTCCGAAGACAGGCATCTTTTTGTGGCTTTCTTACTCTCGGCATGCCTCGCACAGTCGTGGAGGTGCTGAACCAGTCAATCGTAATCCTTGTTGATGTTGTCAATGACAGCATCTTCCCATATTGCCTCAATATTGCCAAAGAGCTTCCAGCTATTGGTAGTTCTGGGAGTTCTCTTCTGAAACTTTGCAGCCCTTTCTTCCCGCTCTGTGAAGTAGAATTTTGCACAAAGGAGACGGTGGCCTGATCCCATTTGGAATTTTGGGACAACAGCGACATCAGTCAGACAAAATCATTGATTGAATATGATGTGTTCAATTTCATTGTGGAACTGTCCACCAATACACTCCCACGTCCAACATTTATACTTGGCCTTCTGGAACTGCAAATTACCATGGATGGTCTTGGTCAGCATGATAAACTCAGTCTCTCACCCTGTTCATTCCATTGTAGGCTGTGGGTCCCGATGTGGAGTTCTTCGGGTGACCTTCTCGGTCCTATCTTGGCATTAAAATCAGTGATAATGACCTTGTAGAAGGTGTGGTCTTCTTTATAGACCTTCCCCAGATCCGTGTGGAACCTCTCAATTTTTTCTTCATTGTAGTTGGATGTTGGTGTGCAGACGACGAAGATAGAAACTGCCGACAATGAGCCACATCTATTCAAATGTAAGCGTTCAAATGTAAGCATCCAATTTGGGTTGTTAGGCATTCGAACAAATCAATGCTCATGGCCAAGTTCGTGTTGACAAAGAACCAACACCATTAATGCTTCTACTGTTGCATGTTCCAAGTAACAATTCTTCTCCAGTGTCGAAAACAGCATGATGTGATTGATGCCTCTCATCTCAGTCAATCCAATGACATCGTACTTGGTCCTCTACATTTGATCGGTAAAACATCAAATCTTTTACCGATGCTTCCAATGCCAGCGTACGTGCGTTAAAATTGAAGACAGTCATCTTAGTCCTTCTTAGTTTTGGCAGCCTAGTTCTGCCCTGGGATTTTAGCAGCATCTCTTTGCTCATCCTTCTCAATGCTGCCTCTTCCAGGGTTAGGGCAATGAGGCCCATTTTTGTCACTATTTTTAGCATAATGAATACACCAGGGGTAGCTTGCCAGGCTCTGCCATGCAGGTGGCATGTTGTAACTATCTGCACTCTGACAAACACACCACACACCTTGTGCATGGACGTGCTGCTCACGTATAGAAAGTACTGGCCAGATCAACATAGTCGATGCAAGGACTCCAGCCCTGCACATACCTGTAATCTCTGGACAACACCTGTTGGTTCGCTCTTTGCTGGTTGGCACCGTTGCCCCCCACTGGATGGTTCACTACCTCATCCTGGCAAGGGAGTGGCAACGAAGATAAGAATAAAAATAAATAAGAGACAAAAATATAACAAATATTAATAAAGCTAAAATTAAGAAGCATTTAGCTATATTCACTAAAAGAAGTGAGAAAAGAATGGCTAAAAGTAAAGTAATAAAAAAAATTACCAAGAGTCTACTGATCAAAAGAAAGAATGTTATCAAATTATTTCAAAGCAAAGACTATTACCAAGAATAGTCAATCCAGAGTACTAAAAATTTTGATGCATCGAGAACGCATAAACATCCAAACCTTTTTTTAAATTTTATTGAATTACGATGAGATATAGTTATAAGCTTTTGTGTTTAAGTTACAATCACACAATGATCAAATACCCATCCCTCCACCAGTGCACATTCCCCACCACCAATATCCCCAGTATATCTTCCTCTTTCCCACCCTCCCACTGCCTCCATGGCAGACAATATTCCCCATACTCTCTCTCTACTTTTAGGCATTATGGTTTGTAATACAGATACTGAGAGGTTATCACGTTTGGTCCTATATCCACTTTCAGCACACATCTCCCATCCCGACCGATTCCTCCAACCATCATTTTCTTAGTGACCCTTCTCTATTCCAGCTGCCTTCTCCATCCTCCCACCACCCACCTCACTCATGAGACAGGCTTCCAACTATGGAGCAATATTCCTGACCCTTGTATATACTGTCCTTGGGTATCAGTCTCATGTTATGTTATCTTAAACTCCACAAACGAGTGCAGTCCTTATCTACCTGTCCCTTTGTTTCTGACTCATTTCACTTAGCATGATACTTTCCATGTCTCTCCACTTATAAGCAAATTTCATGACTTCATCTCTTCTTAACAGCTGCATAGTATTCCATTGTGTAGATGTACCAAAGTTTCTTTAAGCAGTCATCTGTCTTTGGGGATTTGGGTTGTTTCCAGATTTTGGCTATTGTGAACAGTGCTGTAATGAACATATAGATACAGATGTCATTTCTACTGTGCTTTTTTACACCCTTGCAATATATTCCAAGAAGTGGTATTGTGGGGTCATATGGAAGCTCAATTTAGTTTTTGAAGGACTGTCCATATTGTTTTCCAGAAAAGCTGGACCACTTGACATTCCCAGCAACAGTGAAAAAGCATCCCTTTTTTCCTACATCCACACCATCACTGGTTGCTTTTGTTCTTTTGAATGTGTACCAGTCTGTGTGGTGAGAGATGATATCTCATTGTTGTTTTCATTTGTATCTCCCTGATGCTTAGTGGTATGGAGCATTTTAATGTGCCTTTTGGCCATTTTAAACATCCAAGCTTTTATGCACCTGAGAAACAGTTTTGAAATACTTGGAGGGGAGCAGAGTGAAGACAGGTAATGTGATGGTCACAATTGGTCACTTTAAGTATATCCAATGGTAGGTTAGACAGTCAAATAAATTATGGAAATGGCCAAAAAGTGGCAGTAGAAGCACCAAAGCGGAGACAAGTCAGACAATAGGCTGCAGTGACCCTGCCCTGATAGACAGCCACTCCACTTAGACCCTAACCTCTGCCTGGTAAGACAACAGGAAAACAGCAGCTCTCACCCACAAGCACGTAGCCTAAGAATCAAGAAGATCCAAAGATAGAAACACCTGTGGGCTATGGACCTTAAAACAGACTCAGAGCCACAGCAACAGAGTACAAAGCACATGGGGACCAGGAAAAAAATAGCTTAGGACCTGAACAATAACAAAAAAAACATCAGGGGATTCAAAACTGATTTTAAATAAATACAATTTCATAAACATCTGAAGTTTTTTCATGTTAATTTTAAATACAAAATTCAAGGACCCACTCAGGAACTAAGCCAGTTTCATGCAATAAAACTAAAGTAATAGAACCTCAAAAAGAAATATGTGATTTCACAATTCAATTGCATACTCCATATCTTCCTCACATAAACTGATATAACAAGTGAGAAAAATAAAATCAATAAAGCTATATGAGATTTGATGGGGCCAGAAAGAGAGCACAAGGGTTAGAGCTGTGTGAAACCTGGGTTTAATTCTCCGCACCACTTGACCTCCCAAATGTAACCCTAGAGGCCCCTAAGCATTTCAAACCGTGGCCCTGGAGCTTCCTAGTAGCCTCCAATACTGCAGGGCCCCAGAGCACTTTATCCTAGCACTCACACTCACAGATGGCCCAGTTGTCAGAGTATTGCTAGGATTGGCCCTCTTGAGCACTGCTTTGAAGGCTCTCTAAAAATAATATATATGGAATATTTGAAAAATATTATCAACTAACCAGACAATTTATGTATAGCGAATACTGCACTTGAGAGCAGAATCCATTATTTTCAAGTATTTCTACGCACTTACTTAGATCATACTCTAGACCATAAACCAAGTCTCAATAAATTGAAAAAGGACCCAAGTTATATAAATATCTTTCTCTATAAAATATAAAATTTAATTGGAAGTCAGTAACAGAAAGAAATCTGAAAAATTCTGGTCTATTTGAAAAGAACATACATCTGAGTGACCTGCAAACCAAAGAACAAAAATATGTGGAATAAGCCAAAGAACAAATAATAGAAGCATAAACTTATGTAATTACATTGAACTTTAAAATATCAGTGAGAAACTAAGGAAGCTCAGTGGTTTTGGTGCCCTTCTTTTTACTCAGGACTGCCATTTGCTTGCAGGTCAGGATTCCACCTACCCACAGAGAGCGTGGCAGCTCCTCTATGCTCTCTACAGCCATGCATTTCTTCACCTCTCCACAAGTTAGACATCCTAACTATAAGCACCTAACCAGACAATAACACACACCAAATAACTCCAGACTTCAAAGATCACAATGGTAAAGCAACACAAACCTACCAGATAGTGGATGAACATGGTAGCCCAAAAGACTCAACCAGTAATAATGAGTTATATAACCTTTCTGACAGGAATTTAGAGAGAATTTTTTGAGGATATATAAGAATCTCAAAGAAGCAATGGAATGGACTGCTAAAAAACACAAGAAGATATGAAATGAGAAATTAACATACAAACAGAAATGACAGATATGTAAAACTTGGTAGGTTGAAAGAAAAACTCACTGAAAAGCCTCAGCATCAAAGTAATAGCTACCTAGGACAGAACCAGTGAGCTCCAAGATGAGGTGCAGAAAATCTCCAGACAACAGAAGGAAATGGGGAAAAGCCTCAAAATAAACCAAGAGGTGACAAAAGAATTTGGGGGCGAATTCAAGACAAATATCATCAGAATCATTGGGGTCCCAGAAGGGCAGGAAGAAACCCTGATGAAAAAGCAACAAAGACATCATTGCTGAGAAGTTCCCAGAGCTGAAGAGTGTATGTACCCACATCCAGCAGGCTTGAAGGGTACCAGCTAAAATGGAGCCAAAAAATACTCCAAGACCACTAGAATACTGGAAGCAGAAAGATCAAAGAAGCAAATTATAAATATAAAGGAGCATTCTTAATACAGCAGATTTATCAGACAAAACCTTCTGGGCCCAAAGATAGTGGTGGGATATAGTGGAAGAAAAAACCTTAATGAAATGAATGCCTCATCGAGAATATATTATTCTCATTCTGAAGGAATAATACACAATATCACAGATAAAAAACAAACCTGTAACATAATAGTCTCAAGATCATCATTACAAGAAGAACTAAACAGGCTACTTTTAAGACAAAACAAGTCCCACAAACATGCCTAATTCATGCAGAAATACAGTGTGCAAAACTCCATGACAATAATCTTTCTCAATGTCAATGGGATAAGTGCACAAATTGAGAGATGCAGAATGGCAAGGTGTATTAGAAAATTGAATCCATCCATTGTCTCTGAGCTTCTTATATATCCTCCTAAAAATTCTCTCTAAATTCCTATCAGAGAGGTTATATAGCTCTTCAAGCGGGCATGCAACCCCCTCCAAAGACCAGTGTGGCTATACTGATCAGATGATACTAATCAGATGACATAGACTTTAGGCTGAAAAAAGGTTATGAGATAGTGAAGGTCAATTCTTAATTATCAAGAGAAAATTTACACTCCTAAACATATATGCACCAGAAGGACCCACAAAAATACTTAAAACAACTGCCAATAGACTTGAAGGAAAACACTGATCATAACAATTGTAGTTGTATATTTCAACACCACTTCATCACCTCTTGATGAATCAATTAGACTTAAGCTCAGCAAAGAGGAAATTCTTTACTTGTGAGAGAAAGAGGAAGAGAGGGGGATAGTAGGTAGGTAGATAGATAGATGATAGATAGATAGATAGATAGATAGATAGATAGATAGATAGATAGATAGATAGATAGATGATTGATAGTTATACTATACAGATATATATAGTCTTTGATCCTCAAAAGATGAATACATGGGGCTGGAGTGATAGCACAGTGGGTAGGGCGTTTGCCTTGCACGCGGCCAACCTGGGCTCAATTCGCAGCATCCCATATGGTCCTCTGAGCACCACCAGGAGTAATTCCTGAGTGCAAATCCAGGAGTAACCCCTGTGCATCGCCAGGTGTGACACAAAAAGAAAAAAAATGAATACACATTCTTCTCCAATGCATATGAGACATTCTCCAAGACAGATCACGTGCTGGGACACAAAACATACCTTCACAAAATAAAAAGCATAGAAATCATATCAACCATTTTCTCAAACCATGATGCACTGAATACAAAAGGTAAACCAAAATGGAGAAACAACTCAAACACCTGGAAATTAAATAGGTCATTACTAAATAATCAGTGGGTCAGATAAAAATACAAAGAGGACATTGAGAGATTCATGGAAACAAATAAAAACAAATGAGAATGAGGATACTACCTACCACAATTTGTGGAATACAGCAAAAGCAGTGTTAAGAGGAAAGTTCATTGCTATGCAAGCATTCATCAGAAATGAAGAAAGGATCTACATAACTACCTTGACTGCAGAACTTAAGAAACTGGAAAATGACAAAAAAAATGGAGCTTAAACCAAGCAGAAATTAATGAACTGTAACCCCCAAAACAATCCAAAAGATCAATTTTAAAAAAAACTGGTTCTTTGAAAAGTAAACTAAATTGATAACACACTAACAAGATTCACAAAAAAAGTAAGAGAGAAAGAAACCCTAATAAACTCAATCAGAAATGAAAGAGGAGCCATCACAACAGACATTAAAGAAATTTAAAGGATCATCAGATATTACTTTGTGGAATTTTATGCCACAAAACAAGAGAACCTTAAAGAACTTGATGAATTCCTGCAGTCCTATAGCCTCCCAAGGCTGAACCAAGATGATTCGCAATACCTAAACAGACCTATCACTATAAAAGAAATTCAAATGGTAATGAAAACCTTCCCAAAAACAAAAGCCCAGGCCCACATGGATTCACTAGTGAATTCTTTTAAATCTTTAAACAGGACCTACTGCCAATCCTTTTTAAGCTCTTCTAGGAAATTAAATAATTAAATAGAAAATAGAAAATTAAACATGATCAAATAGTTTATATGAAGCAAACATCACCCTGAATCAAAACTCAGACAAAGACAGCACAAAAAAAAAGAGAATTACAGGTCAAAATCCTTGATGAACACAGTTGCAAAGATCTTCAACAAAATTTTAGCAAAGAGAGTCCAACAATTCATCAAAAAATATTGTACACCAATGACCAATTATTCATCCAAGGATTCATTCCAGGAATGCAAGGATAGTTTAACACTCACAAATCAACCAACATAATGCACCTTATAAATAAAAGAAAAAAAACTATATTATCATACCACTAGAAATAGTGAAGGCATTTGACAAGATCCAGCACTAATTTATGATAAAAACTCTCAACAAAATGGGAATTGAATTTTCCTCAATATAGTGAAAGTTATTTATCCTAAGTCCACATCAAATATTATACTCAGTGGGGAAAACCAAAAGCCTTTCCTCTAAGATCAGGCACAAGAAATGGTTGCTCATTCTCACCATTCCTATTCAATATAGTATTGGAAGTACTTGCCATAGCAATTAAACAACAACAAAAAAGACATCAAGGGCATCCAGATAGAAAAGGAATAGGTCAAGCTTTCACTATTTGCAGATACAATACTATACTAAGAAAATCCTAAAGACTCTACAAAAAAAGACACAATAAATTTGTATCATAAAGTGGCAGATTAAAAAATCAATACCCAAAATTCCAAGCTTTTCTATATACAAATAATTAAAGAGAAAAAAAGATATATTTTAAAATCCCATTTACAACTGTGCCTCAGAAAATCAAGTATCTCGGGATCAATTTAACTAAAGAAGTGAAAGATCTAAACAAAGAAAATTACAAAACACTAGTAAATAAAAGAGGACATGAGATAATGAAAATACATTCCCTGCTCATTAATTGGGAGGATCAACATCACCAAAATGGTAATACTCCCCGTAAAATATTTTACAGATTCAATGAAATCCCTATAAGAATACCCATGCCATTTTTTTTCAAGAAATATATCTGACACTCCTGAAATTCATATGGAGCAATAACCCACCCCCCACCACCACCCCACCTTCAAATAGTCTTTGGGAAAAAGAAAACAGGTGGCATCACTTTCCTCAACTTCATATAGTAATACAAAGTGGTAGTGTTAAAATAGAATGGTATTGGAGTGAAAACAAACCCTCAGATCACTGGAAAAGACTTGAATACTCTGAGACAAAACCACAGGCATCTGATCAGTTAATCTTCAATAAAGGATAAAAACATGAAGTGGAGCAAGAAAAGCCTCTTTAACAAGTACTGTTGGCAAAAATGGTCAGCTACATGTAATAAACTCAGACCACTTTCTAACACCATGCACATAAATCAAATCAAAATGGGTTAAATCAGACCTTGATATTAAATCTGATTCCATAAGTTACATAGAGGAAAATGGAGACAGAACTTTCCATGACATTAAAACTAAAAGCATCTACAAGGATGAAACACCACACACCAAGCAAGTGGAAGCAAAGATCAACAAATGGGACTACATTAAACTAAGATGCCTCTGCAAGTCAAAGGACATAATGACCAGGATACAAAGACAGCCCTTGGACTGGGAAAAAATATTTACCCAACACTCATCTAATAAGGAGTTAATATCCAAGATATATAAGGCACTTTATAGTGCCTTTAAGAAAAAAGCAAACAACCCCAACAGAAAAAATGAGAAAAGAGATGAACAGAAACATCCTCAAAGAAGAAACATAAATGGCCAAAAGTCACATGAAAAAAAAATGCTCTACTTCACTAGTCATCAGGGAGATGCAAATCAAGCGCAGTGAGATCCCATCTCACATCACAAAGACTGGCACACATCAAAAGAACAAGAACAACCAGTGGTGGTGTGGATGCAAAGAGAAAGGGACTCTTATTCATTGCTGATGATAACACCAATTGGTCCAGGCTTTCTAGAAAACAATATGGGCATTCCTCAAAAACCTAGAAATTGAGCTTCCATACAACCCAGCAATACTGCTCTTGGGAATATACCCTAGTGGCCCAAAATCACAGTGCAGAAAAGCTATCTGCACTGCTATGTTCATTGCAGCACTATTCACGATAGCCAGAATCTGGAAACAACCCAAGTGCCCAAGAACAGATGAGCAGATAAAGACACTATGGTATATTTACATACACAGTGTTAGAAATTACAGTATGGAAACTATGTGTAGACATGGTACAGCTACACAATATTAAGAAATCTATGCAGCTGTTAGGAAAAATGAAGTCATGAAGTTTGCTTATACATGGATGGACATGGAGAGTATCATGCTAAATTAGTCAGAGGGAGAGGAATAAACATATAATTATCGTGCCCATTTGTTGTATATTTAAAAAAAAACAACATAGTATGTGGTAATACCCAAATACAGTAGAAACAAGGGCCAGAAGGACCAGTCCATGATAGGAAGAGGGAGGGGGGGGAGGGCAGTTAGGACAGAGAAGGGACCACTATGACAATGATAGTTAGAGACAATCACTCTGGATAAAAACTGAGAGCTGAAAGGAGGTAAAGTGATATTCATGATACCCTTTCAGTAACGATATTGCAAAACACAGTGCCTAAAAGGAAAATGTGTGTGAGAAATAGGTGTGTGTGGGGAGAGAGAGAGAGAGAGAGAGAGAGAGAGAGAGAGAGAGAGAGAGAAGAAAGTGTCTGTCATAGTCAGGCTGTGGGAGCAGGAGGTAAACTGAGGACATTGATGATGGGAAATGGGCACTGGTAAAGGGATGGAATGGGTGTTGGAAGAGTGTATGACTTAATCTCAATCATAAACAATTTTGTAACTGTATATCCCATGGTGATTCAATTAAAAAATTAATTTAAAAAATAAAATGTCAGTGCATCAAGGACTACAATCAATAGAAGGAAAATCAATTCTCCATATTGAATGGGAGAATATATTCTCAAATTGTATAACTGATGATTTTAATATCAAGAATATATGAAAACTTCTACTTTACAGAAATATATCAATATGTAATCTGATTTTGATTTTGATTTTTTTTGTTTTGGGGCTTTGTCTATTAGTGTTCAGGGACACTTGGGAAAGAAACTATGAGGTATCAGGGATTGAACCCAGGCCTCCTGCTTGCAAAACATACACACAAGCCCTTTGAATTATTTCCTGGGCCATAATCTTTTTTAAGTGAGCAAAAGATTGAATAGACATTTCTCCAAAAATAACATATACATGCTCAACAAGCATATGAAAATATCCTAGTTGATTAACCAACAGAGAAATGTAATCAAAACTATAATGATCTACTACTTAACACCAATTAGGATGGCCAAAATAAAAAATAAAGAACAAGTGTCATAAGAATACAGAGAAATTGGAAGCTGGAAGCCTTATGGCCTATTAGTAAGATTGTAAACTAAATAAGTCATTGTGGAAAATAGTATGAAAGTTTCCTCAGAAAATTAAAGCTATCATGAAAAGACAACTATCACATGACCCACCTCTGGGGACACATCCAAAAGATTTGAAAACTAAGTCTCTTAGAGTTAATTGCTCACCCATGTTCATAGCAAGTAATGGGAGAACTCGGCCTTCAGATCACAGAAGGACATGTTAAGCGCTAACCTTCACGTTGCTCCCTGTGCTTGCCAGGTCATTCTCACTGGTTTTATATTAACTCTAGGACTCTCCTTTGGAACCTGTAATCTAAATGCGTGGTGAGATTGTTGGATTCCTGGACTCCCACAGGCAAAAATTCTGGGTTCCAATGTAAGGACTTTAGACAGAAGCCTTATCATTCTTTCCAAGAATTAGAAGCAACCCAAACGTCTTACAAATGAATGGATTAATCAGATGTGATACATATGTACAATGAAGTGTTACTCAGCCTTTAAAAGGAAATAAATCCAGTCGTATCTTCCAACAAGGATAAACCTTGAAGATATTATGTTAGGTGAAATGAGCCAGTCATGAAAAGACAAGCATTTTATAATTCCATTTAAGTGAGGTAGGAAAAGTAGCCAAATTTATCTAATTAGAAAGTTAAAAAGGTTGCCAGGGAATAGAAAGAAGGGGCAAAGATGTTTAACAGATACAGAGTTTGCTTTACACACTAAAAATTTCTGAGACAAGTTTTGCAACATCTTGAATCTAACCTAACACTGCAAAACTGTACTTTAACAATGGTTCAGGTGGCAGTTTGTTTTCGTTTTGTGTTTTTAAGAAAGGTATTTCTTTTTTAAAGAAAAAGAAGATCTATGATTATATGAAATGTGAAAAACCATATCAAATAGAGTTATATTACTTTTAGGAAAAAGAAGACAGGTTCTTGTGATTATAGTCATTTTATTAGGAATACTTGTAAACTGATTGTAATCCTTCCAAGCCCAGGAGTACAGAGTACTGTGGGCTTCCCCAGAGGGGCGGGTCCATTATAGGAGATATCCATTGTCTCACATGCTGCTGCGCAAGAACAAAGGGAGGTTTAGCGATGCTCCTGCTGACTGCAAATTGCCTTACTTAGGATCAGCAACTCCTTTTTCCCCTTATAGGTTTTCTCATATTGAAGTCAATATTTTTCAAATAATACTGAATGCAACTCTCAAATTCTTTTGAGTTATATTTGGAAATAAAAATGGAAATTTAAAAATCCAGAGAGGATTAAATTCTTCCTTTCCCAGCAATTCCTGGGGCAGATAAGCATTCCAGGGCTCAAAGAGAAACCAATATGACCCCAAATTAAGACAGGAGTAATCCTATGCCAATCATTTTTTGTCATTTTCCTGAAATTGTAAGTGGGTAGTAGTTTCCCTTGTGTGATAGAGCTTTTTCTTTTCTTTTCAGTATGGTCCTTTTCCAGAAAGTATTAACGCTATCCACTGCTAACCAGAAATAAAACATGCAAATACTTTGACTCCTGGTCTTTGAGCACAATCCCAACTGCATCTGTGTTGTTCCTTGCTCACATTATGCTTATCAGTCACTCTTCCTAAAGGACTAAACACCTTTCTCTATGTTTTCTTGCTTATTCTAAACATAATTCACTTCTCTGGCACTTTTATTTGACTCAAGAGATGTTTGTTTGAAGTTTTGGAATTCTTTAGCCAGATCTAAGCCTCTAAAAGTTGGACTCTTTTAGAGTCTAATTTTTGTCCCACTTTAAAAGGTGAACTACACAAAATCCAGGCAGACTTTTACCTAAAGATATAATGTTCCAGTATCTGGAATATGCTATACCAAAATTCTGCTTTGAGCAAACAAGTGAGGTTTTATTTTCTGTTCCCTTCTCTTTTAAAAGAATGCAATATTCAACTGCATGGCAAAGTTGGTATTTTCAGATAATGTAGACGTGCTATGTGTTCTTACCACTAGTGAGTATGTGAATTTCTTCACATGCATTTTAAAGTGGTTAGGAAAGTAATGGGAAAACTCAGCCTTCAAATCATGGAAGAATATATTGCGTGCTGACCTTCATGCTGCTCCCTGTGTTTTCCAGATCATTCTCACTGAGTCGATAGTAGTTCTGGAAGTCTCAATTAGAACCTATTTTCCAACTAAGTGGTAAGATTCTTGGATTCCTGGGCTCCCATAGGCAAAAATGCCGGGGTCCAACTTAAGAACTTAAAAGAAAAGCCTTGTCATTCCTTTCAGCATTCTTCCTGAACTCAAGAATCATAAACAAGCCCTTCATATGAATGCAGGTTCTGACAGTTCCTCACAATGAACTGCCGGTTCTGGCAGGAGTTGACAACTCTTGTGTCCCACAAAAAGGTTCATTTTCTATTCTGTTTTGGACCACAATTTTATAGTGAAACAAAGAGAGAAAAAAAACTCAGATTCAAAATAATAATCATGTTCTGTGAAAAATACTACTAATTATTGATGGTTGTGAAGATACAGGAAGTCAGAAGTTAAGGATAGATGTAGTCTATCAAAACTTGAAAAAGTTAGGAAACATAAATGCCCCTAGACTTCCAGAATAAATTTAGTCCTCTGAATACTTTAATTTGGGTCAATGAGAGTAATTTGCAGTTTCTAACTTCCAATTTTAAAATAATAACCACACGTTTATTAGGTTACTAGACAAAAAGAATAAACTTTTTACTTAGAACTAAATAAAAATTAAAACACAACTTATCAAAATGTGAGCAATCTCAGTAGAGACTTACATATAAGTAGAGATGTAAGTGGTACTTCTCTGCATACTTCTGTGTAGATATATGTACAGTTAAATGTATAGATCTGAAAACCAACTTAATTTTTTAAATTAATTTATTTATTTTTAATTCGTGAATCACCCTGAGGGTACATTTACAGATTTATACACTTTTGTGCTTATGCTTCCCTCATACAAAGTTCGGGAACCCATCCCTTCACCAGTGCCCATTCTCCACCACCAGTAAACCCAGCATCCCTCCCACCCTCCCCGATCCCATCTCCCCCCACCCCACCCTGCCACTGTGGCAGGGCATTCCCTTCTGTTCTCTCTCTCTAATTAGCTGTTGTGGTTTGCAATAAAGGTGTTGAGTGGCCATTGTGCTCAGTCTCTAGCCCTCATTCAGCCCGCAACTCCCTTCCCCCATATGGCCTTCGACTACATTATAGTTGGTGATCCCTTCTCTGAGTTGCCCTTTCCCGAGAATGTGAGGCCAGCCTCCAAGCCATGGAGTCAACCTCCTGGAACTTATTTCTACAATTCTTGGGTGTTAGTCTCCCACTCTGTTATTCTATATACCCTAGATGAGTGCAATCTTTCTATGTCTGTCTCTCTCTTTCTGACTCATTTCACTCAGCATGAAACTTTTCATGCCCATCCACTTAACTACAAAATTCGTGACCTCCTTTTTTCTGACAGCTGCATAGTATTCCATTGTATAGATGTACCAAAGTTTCCTCAGCCAGTCATCCGTTCTAGGGCATTCAGGTTTTTTCCAGATTCTGGCTATTGTAAATAGTGCTGCGATGAACATACATGTGCAGATGTTGTTTCGATTATACTTTTTTGCCTCTCTGGGATATATTCCTAGCAGTGGTATTGCTGGGTCAAATGGGAGCTCAACCTCTAATTTTTTGAGAGTCGTCCATATTGTTTTCCAGAAGGGCTGAACCAGTTGGCATTCCCACCAGCAGTGTAGAAGGGTCCCTTTCTCCCCACATCCTCTCCAACAGCGGTTGTTTTTGTTCTTTTGGATGTGTGCTAGTCTCTGTGGTGTGAGGTGGTATCTCGTGGTTGTTTTGATCTGCATCCCTCTGATGATTAGTGATGTAGAGCACTTTTTCATGTGCCTTTTGGCCATTCGTATTTCTTCCTTGGTAAAGTTTCTGTTCATTTCTTTGCCCCATTTTTTGATGGGGTTGGATGTTTTCTTCTTGTAGAGTTCAACCAATGCTTTATATACCATTGATATCAACCCCTTATCTGATGGGTATTGTGTAAATATCCTTTCCCATTCTGTGGATAGTCTTTGGATTCTGGTCACTGTATCTCTTGCGGTGCAGAAGCTTTTTAGTTTAATGTAGTCCCATTTGTTGATCTCTGTTTTTACTAGATTGCCGAGTTCTGTGTCACCTTTGAAGATACCTTTATCTTCAATATCGTGGAGGGTTTTGCCGACCTTGTCTTCAATGTACCTTATGGTTTGTGGTCGAATGTTGAGGTCTTTAATCCATTTTGATCTGACTTTTGTGCATGGTGTCAGGTCAAGGTCTAAGCCCATTTTTTTGCATGTAGTTGTCCAGTTGTTCCAGCACCCTTTGTTGAAGAGACTTTCCATGTTCCACTTCACATCTCTTGCTCCCTTATCAAAGATTAGATGATCATACATTTGGGGTTGTGTGTAGGGATATTCCACCCTGTTCCATTGAAAACCAACTTAATTTAAGAAATTCCAAAGCTAATGACTTTATTTTTTTTATAATGTGTATCCTTATTATACTTTTCTTCCTTTTTTATTTTTTAATTTATTTATTTTTCAATTAGTGAATCACTGTGAGGGTACAGTTATACAGACTTACACATTTTCGTGCTTGTGTTTCCCTCATACAATGTTCGAGAGCCCATCCCTCCACCAGTGCCCATTCTCCACCACCAATGAACCCAGTATCTCTCCCACCGCCCAGTCCCATACCCCTCGCCCCACCCTGCCTCTGTGGCTGGGCATTCCCTTTTGTTTTCTCTCTCCAATTGGGTGTTGTGGTTTGCAATAAATGTGTTGAGTGGCCATTGTGTTCAGTCTCTAGTCTACTTTCAGCACGCATCACCCTTCCCGCGCATGGTCTCCAACCACATTTTACGTGGTGTTCCCTTCTCTATCTGAGCTGCCTTTTCCCCCAGCATGTGAGGCCAGCTTCCAAGCCATGGAGCCAACCTCCTATTACTTATTTCTATTACTCTTGGGTGTTAGTCTCCTACTCTGTTATTTTATATTCCACAGATGAGTGCAATCTTTCTATGTCTGTCTCTCTCTTTCTGACTCATTTCACTTAGCATAATACTTTCCATGTTGACCCACTTGTGTGCAAAGTTCATGACTTCATTTTTTCTAACAGCTGCATAGTATTCCATTGTATAGATGTACCAAAGTTTCTTCAACCAGTCATCTGTTCTAGGGCACTAGGAGTTTTTGCAGATTCTGGCTATTGTAAACAGTGCTGCGATGAACATATAAGTGCAGATGTCATTTTGACTATACTTTTTTGCTTCTCTGGGATATATTCCCAGCAGAGCTAATGACTTTAATATACATACATATTAAGAGTTATGTAATGAGGGGCTAGAGAATTATTGGTCCTTTATAACTTTAAAAACCAATAACTCAAACACAAATGCAAAGAAAATAGATATCATTGCTATTAATGACCTGTATAAAAGGCACTTTTAACTGTAAACAAAGGGTTTTCTAATATATAAATCATTGAGTGACAAGGGCACATAAATTTTTTGTCACATATAGACAGAATTAAAACAAAAATGGTATGAAATTTAAGAGAACTATATGAGGCAGATGAACCCAAAGAACTCATGGATGAGATAGGAAGAACATAATTTACACATAAGACAACAACAAAAAACAAGAGGATAATCTTTGGGGATAGGGTTTTGACAAGAGAATAGATGGGCCAATATATTCAGAGATTGTTTCCTTGGAGATGTAATCTTTGAACTGAGCATCATACATCAACCCTACTTAGAAGATTAGCAAGAATAAAAGTCAACAGAAGTAATTTTAAAATATTATATTTTATATTTCAGAGTATATATGTATATATTGTGTGGAACCACCAAAAATATGGGCCTTTCAGATGTTTGGCTGTGGGCAGTATAATTATTATGACCATCTACGAGGTTGACTGGGTGGCAGAAGGGAATCTGAGGACAATGGTGGAGAGAAGTTGACACGGTGGTGGGATTGGTGTTAGAACATTGCAAGCCTGAAGCTCAACTATGCATAACTTTGTTAATCGTGGTGCCTTAAAAATTAAATAAATTTCAAATAAAATGTATTAAAAATGCATTTAAAACATACTGAGGGAATGACTAATTTTAACCAGTAAGACAAGTGTAAGTTTGCCAATGAGTTAATATTTGAATTGAGTTTTGAAAAAAACGTAGGCTTTCAATATATGCAAATGAAGGAAAGGATATTCTAGGCAGATGAAATGGCATGAAAGTACAGAGCACAGAGAACACATTAAAATACAGAGAATTTATTTACAAATTTAAGTGAAAATGCCTCAAGGAGATGGGCCAAGAATTTAGCACAGAAATCCCAGGAACTTGAATGGTAACACAGCAGATAAGGTATTTGCCTTGACTTGGTACCCAGGTTTAATTCCTGATACCTTGAGCACCACCAGAAACAATCCCTGTGTGCAAAGTCAGAGGTAAGGCCTGTGCATAGTCAAGTGTAGCTCAAAAACAAAACAAAAAAATAAAAACAAAAACAGTATTCCACATGCCAACCTACAGAGGAAGTGAATGGGAATAGCCAAAATCCTCTCCATCTCCCAGAAATTCTCCATCTTTGAGCAAAGAATATTGCTCCCAAAACGGGAGAGGGACAGAGCAGAAGCAGCTAATGCAGAGAACACTGCTCAGGCAAAAGAAGTGATGGGCTAAAACTTAACACTCATTAAGGCATATACATCTAATAGAATACCATAAAAATATATGTTAATTACAATATGCCTAAAGAAAGATATCAATAGCAACACAACACTAGTGGAATATTTTAACACCTTCCTTTTGCCATTAGATAGATCAACTGAACAAAGAAGCCAGTAACCTTAAAGGAAGATTTGGAAGAGATAGGCCTATTGGACAAGTATAGGTTTCTCATACCCAAAGAAGCTAAGTACATAATCATCTTGATGCACATGAGGAATTTTCCAAGATAGACCACACATTGGTATGCAAAACAGTACCCAGTAAATAAAACAGATGGAAAATATACAAATACACTATTTGACTACAGAGATCACAGTAATACAAAATATCATTCAATATTATTAATAATTTTGTCACAAAATTAACCTTGAGGAAATGAATACATTTTAAGTATCCTACAATTACAAGTTTCAAATTAAATGAGAAAATTTAAAACATAACTCAATAGTCAGCATGGAAATGGGAACAGTATCAAAAGTCTCCCCCAAACAAAAGCCCAATCAAGAGAATTTATCTCCTATCATATATGCACTAAGATCCAGAATACTTATAAAATAACTACTAACAGACATAAAAAGATACATTAATGGCAACACAATAGTATTGGGAGGATTACAAAAATTACTCTTCTCATTGCACAGATAAGACTCAACCTACTTAAGGGAACAAGAACATAAATGAGATATTGAGATAACTATGATTAATAGACAAGTATAAGAATCTCCACCCACAAAAAAACAAACGTTCTTCACCACTGCACATAGAACACCCTCCAGGATAGATCAATGCTGTAAGGCAATTTGAGTATCCATAAATAATTACAAAAATATAAATAATATCTAGTGCCTTTTTAGACCACAAAGCCACAAAGGTAGAAATTAATCAGAAAAAGTAGTTTGAAAAACTCCAACATTTTGAAACTGCAATATACTGTTAAATAATGATTGGATTAAAGATGAAATGAAAAAGAGATTTAAATATTTTTGAACACTTAATCTATCACAAAGGAATTGGGTGCATGAGGGAGAGCAAGGAAAGCCTCTTCAACAAATGGGGCTGAGGAAATTGGATTTTTTGACACACATGAAAAAAAAAGAAAGAAAAAGAACTAGAACCGTATTTCACACCATTCACAGAAGTTAATTCAAGGTGGATTATAAACCTCAAGATTAGATTAGAATCCATAAAATATATAGAAGAAAACACTCTAGGATATGTGCCTCATGAATATTCAATGATTATGTTCCATTTGTAAAGATAGTGAAAACAAAATAAACAAATAGGGTACATCAAGTTAAAAGATTTTTGCATAGCAACAGAAAGACTAAAATAAAAAGATAATCTATTCAATGAGAGAAAATATTTGCACACCATACTTCAATTAAAGAATTAATATCAAAGATTTATAAAGCATTCACAAAGCTAAACAACAAAGCAATAAAACCATCAAAAATGGGGAAAGGAGATGAACTTACCTAAAGATGACATTCTCATAGCCAGTACACATATGAAAAAGTGTTCATCAACAATAATTATCAGGAAAATTAAAATCTAAATGACATTGAGAGATCATCTCACACTTTCATCTCACACCTGTGAGAATGGTGTATCAAAAACACTGGAGGGGTCAGAGCAATAACACAATAAGTAGGATGCTTGCTTTGCACAAGTTAACCTGAGTTCAATCCCTGGGAACCCATATGGTCCCTGAGGCCCATCAGGAGTGATCCCTGAACACAGAGCAGGACTAAGCCCAGAGCATCATTGGGTGTGACTCAAAAAAAAAAAAACTGTAAACAACTAGTGTTGGTGGGGATGTGATGGAAAAGACAGTTCTACCTTCATTATTGAGACTGTCATCTGGTTCAGCCTCATTGGAAAACAGTATGCAAATTTTTAATGAAATGTGAGAAAAGAACTTCCATAAGACCCAGAAATTCCACTTCTCAGAATTTGCCCCAAAATACAAAAATACCCATTTTAAAGGATTTGTATCACCATATCACTGTCATCCCGTTGCTCATCAATTTGCTCAAGCAGGCACCAGTAACTCCTCCATTGTTAGACTTGTTCTTACTGTTTTGGGCATATCAAATATGCCATGGGTAGCTTGCCAGGCTCTACCATGAGACATAGTTACAAGCTTTCATGTCTGAGTTACAATCACACAATCACACCCATCCCTCCACCAGTGCACATTCCCCACCACCAACATCCCCAATATACCCCCCACCTTTCCACCTTTCCCACGCTCCCCCTGCCTCCATCATCATCATCATCATCATCATCATCATCATCATCATCATCATCATCATCATCATCATCATCCCCTTTGATCATCAAATTTCTCGAGCGGTCTCAGTAACATCTCCATTTGTCCAAGCCCTGAGATTTTAGAAGCCTCTCTCTACTCGTCCTTTCAACAATGCCATACTGGAGGCTCTTTCAGGGTTGGGAAATGAGACCCAGCTTGTTACTGGTTTTGGCATATTAATACACCATGGGGACCTTGAGAGGCTTTCCCATGTGGGCAGGAAACTCCCAGTAGTTTGCCAGTTTCTCCCAGAGGGAGAAGAAGGCTATAAGATATGGCCCACTTCCGGGAGCTTGCTTTTAAGTCTCTGGATGCTGGCCATTGACAGGATTACATGGCGCTGGGGGCAGTCCCTGAGTGTGACCACCTAGCTACTCGGAGATGGGAAATCTGGGTGGAGGAGGTCCAATCCTGATCTGAGCAGGCTTGGATGTCTCAGCCCCAGGTCCCACACAGAATTTTCCCCTGCCTCCATGGCAGATAATATTCCCCATACTCTTTCTCTACTTTTGGGCATTATGGCTTGCAACACAGACACTGAGAGGTCATCATGTTTGGTCCATTATCTACTTTTGGCACACATCTCCCATCCCGACCAATTCCTCCAACCATCATTTTTTTAGTGATCCCTTCTCTATTCCAGCTGTCCTCTTCCCACCCACTCGTGAGGCAGGCATCCAACTATGGAACAATCTTCCTGACCCTTCTATCTACTGTCCTTGGCAGATATAGAAAGAAACACATTTAACAGAGAATGTGAGTTTCTCCAGATAAAGAGAAGAACTTCATAAAGAAAAAAAAAGGTATCCAGGCCTTGAGTATATATGGAATACCAGAATGGAGTGTGCAGGGATTGTGTTTCCAAAACTAAATTTATAGGCTTTCTCCAAACGTCTCCAACCTGTGACTTTTTCGGTGTGAATCAATCACTCTGGACAAAAACTAACTGTTGAAAGTACATAAAGGTATATACAGGATAACCTTTCAGTATCTGTATTGCAAACCACAATGCCCAAAAGGAGAGAAGGAAGGAGAGTAAGGTAGGAAGAGGTAGGGGGGAAGAGAGAGAGAGAGAGAGAGAGAGAGAGAGAGAGAGGAAGAGGAAGAAGAAAAGTGCTTGCTATAGAGGCAGGTTAGTTAGGAGAGAGTTAGGGGGTGGTGGAAAGGAAAACTGGGGACACTGGTGCTGGGAAATGTACACTGGTAGAGGGATGGGTGTTGGAACACTGTATAACTGAGACCCAATCATTAACAGATTTATAATGGTCTGTCTTATGACAATTCAATTAAACATTCAAAAAATAAAATTTAAAAGTTTTATTTTTATCTAGGTAATTGGATTACTGTAGTGCTTAAGTTTATAGTGTTGATATATAAAGTTATTGAAAGAGACTAGAGACTCTAGTCTCTTTTTAATAACTTCACATTTTGATTATATTTTGGGTAATATTAAATACCAATGTTAAAGTTTATTGTACTGATGAACAATGTTTCCATACCCCACCATCACCAAAGTGTCCAGGACTCTCCACCCCATCCCTATATCACCTCTGACCTGATCTTCCTTCCCACTTTCTGAACCACAAATTATTTATTAACTGATAGTTACGGTTTTGGCACACACTGTTGCCTCCCTTGGTACCACCTGTATGCTTAAGACTTCCCACTACTCCAGTCAACCTAATCACTCCTCTTACCCCCTTACCCCCAACCTGCCACTCCCATATCTGCAATCCTGTGCCCAAGGTTTACCTTTGATTGATATTGATTTTACCTTTGATTTGTTTCTCTATATACCACAGATGAGTGAAATTGTCCTACGTTTGTCCTGCCTCTTACTTATTTCACTCAGCATGATGCCCAAGTTGCCACAAATTGCATGACCTTATTTTTTATTCTTGTGGCTGCATAGTATTCCACTGTGTGTATGTACCACAGCTTCTTTATCCACTCATATTTTGGTAAACATTTGGGTTTCTTCTGTGTTGCTCCCATAACTTGTCTACAGTAATAAAAGCTGCAATGATTATGGGTGTGCATATGCCTACTCAAATTAATTTTGTGTTTGGGTGATAGATAACTAGAAAATTCATCACTCCCTTTAAACAAAATTTCTTTGCTTCACTCTTTGACTTATCCTGCAATTCCTCTCTATGATTAAGAGACAATGAACCTGGAGACTTCCTCCCAGTCATGGTTTCCCCAGATGCTATAGAAGTCATGGTGGGCCAAGACTGATGATTATAGCACTCTCTGTGCTGTGTCTACCCTTCTTCTGCTTTGTGATGCCCACGCAGCCTTTGGCATCATTAGCCTAAGAGGTCTGAGACACAACCGTTTCTCCATGAACAAGAAAGGGTGTTTCACCCTAAAATATGACTTTTATATAAAAGAGATTTTTTAATTACATTTTTAGTTGGTAACTATGTTCTCAGTTCTACCATTGGGACTTTACTCCTGGATCCTGAGATGCCTCAGAGGCCAACATCTTTTCTTTTTTACCTGTTCTTGGGCTTCTGAGCAATTCTGGGAAAAATCACACAGACAAATTACACAGCCAAATTCACCACTGGAAGCACATTTTAACCTCTGTGTTTCTCAGATTGCTCTTTTTCATACCTCACACAGCAGTGACAACACTCTATACCCCCATTTCATTCCCCTTGCTTGTCAGAGATGCCTAGAAATCTGAGGGGGCCCTCCTTCAGATTTATTCCTATCACTTCTTCCTAAGTCTAGCCCCTCTCCCATTTTTCTTTGCTTGCACTATCCCACAATTCCCTCTGCCAGTTTGCTTCAGTCAATTTCTTTTTTTCTTTTTTTGTTTTTTTGCTTTTTGGGTCACACCCGGCGATGCACAGGGGTCACTCCTGGCTCTGCACTCAGGAATCACCCCTGGCGGTGCTCAGGGGACCATATGGGATGCTGGGATTCGAACCCGTGTCAGTCGCATGCAAGGCAAACGCCCTACCCGCTGTGCTATCACTGCAGCCCCCAGTCAATTTCTTTTATCTTTGATCTTTTTGTTTCTAGTGGCTCCTTTCTTATAACTGAAAACAAATTTCTAACTTATCCCTCCTAAAATATATTTGCAGACAATGCTTCTCAAATTTCCTCAACAGTCAGCTCAGTCAGCCAGCCAGCCAGTCATCCTTCCAATTCTCTACACACAAGTCAACATGATACTTCAAAAGTGAAAATTAAGATCATGTTATTTCAGCACTTACATCCACAATCATAATGGCACTACACCATCTGGTTCATGCTTATATCTCTAGTATATCTCCTTCATACATGCCACATGGTCTTCTTTCTGTTCATTGAACATATTTTTTAGAAAATGTACAATTGCTGTACTGTTCACTTACTTGTAAACTATTTCTAGGCCCTTCATGGCTGCCTTCTTCATATTTGGGCCCTTGTTCCCCAGTTCCTCAGTGAATCCTCCTTTTCTTTAGCCAAGAAAATTAATTTGACACTCAATCTTCACTCCAATATCTTAATATAACCTATCAGTTCTCTTTATATTGGAGCATTTATCACAGAATAATGTACAATTAACTTTGATGTCAATTTATTTGAATGTTTCTTCTTTAGCCTTTGTCCAAAACTAGAATATGAGTCTTGTAAGTATATTGTTCTTTTCTACATGAACCCCTTTTCTTCACCATAGCCTACCTGGGGGCTCTCATTTATCTAGAATAGAATTTTACATACTCAATATTTGTTAAATGCATTAACCCATTCATGAAGTAGTTCTTTAAATTCTCAATATATTTATATAAACTATGCCATCTATATTGTTTAAGAGCTCCAAGTTTAGCAGAAAGATATATACTTGCATGATTATAAAAATGTTCTAAGTGTCACAGTGAAAAAAACACTGTATAATAGAAACCTAAGGAAGCCAGCGTCCCACCTCACTTTAGGAAATCGGGAAAAGTTGATATGGAAGGGAATAGTATAAAATACCTAGAGAGGGCTAAAGAGATACAACAGGTAGGGTATTTGCCTTGTATACAGATGACCCAGGTTCAATCCTGGTACCCCATCTGGTTTCTACATGCCCCCCTCTGGAATGATCCATGAGTATAGAGTCAGGAATAAGCTCTGAGTGCTATGGATATGGCAAAAAATGATCAAAAACATACTTAGAGCTTTGATTCCTTTTCCTATCCTAGGTGATGAAACATGATTACCTACTTAACCTCTTACTGCTGGTGAATTCTGCTTCCATTCTGGGTCCTCTCTGTCACTTTTAATGCAGATATTCCTGAGGTCATTTCTAAGGGATAACCAGATTAGTCTAGGATTACTGCACCCACCTACAGCGATTTGACCAGTACTTTTATGAAAAGCATGCATAATAAAGCATGTACTTTATTATTCTGGATAAACAATTCTGTTCATTCTCCAAAAAGTATCTTTTCCCAATACAATTTTTGTCAGTACCTCAACTTGTGAATACTCTACCTAGATATTGTCTTAAACTCAGTGCATCTGAAACCAAGTGTGTGTTCTCCTCTGCTGCAAATCTACTCTTATTTGTAGTCACTGTCCTCAACCATCCAGACTAAATTTTTATTTGTTTCTTTTTGGATTATACTAGCAATACTCAGGACTTTCTCCTGGCTCTGGACTTAGGGGTCACTCATGAAACATGAGTGCTTTATGAGGTGCCAGGGATCAAACCCAGGTCAGCTGCATGAAAAGTAAGTGCCCTACCTGCTGTGCTATCACTCTGGTCCACTCGGGCTAGTCTTTTTTTTTTAATTTTATTGAATCACCGTGAGATAGTTGCAAGCTTTCATGTTTGGGTTACAATCACACAATGATCAAACACCCATCCCTCCACCAGTACACATTCCCTACCACCAATATCCCCGGTATATCCCCCCTTTCGCACCCTCCCCCTGCTTTCATGGCAGACAATATTCCCCATATTCCCCATACTCTCTCTCTACTTTTGGGCATTATAGCTTGCAACACAGACTCTGAGAGGTCATCATGTTTGCTCCATTATCTACTTTCGGCACACATCTTCCATCCCGACTGATTCCTCCACCAGGCTACACTTAAGTGTTAATGTGAACATTCCCTAATTCTCATGTTTCACATTAATTAATTCAAAAGTTTCAGACCCTACATTTGAGATACTCTCATGCTTATTCCCACCTTTTCATTCTTTACTTTGGGCTTTCTTGACCACTTCTAACAAGTGCTGCATTAATCTCTAAATTTGTTTGTTTGTCCTCCCTTTCTCTTTTCTCTGATCTAGTCCTTACATCTGATCATTGCTATTTTTAAACACAGAGAGAAACATGGATAACTCTGTCAAAGTACTTCAATAGTCCTATTGCTACAGAAAATCCAAGCTTCTGAACCAAAGACCTCTCGAGATCAAGTTCTTTTCCATTTTTCCAGGTCTGTTAACTTACATAAATCTCCTGTCCTTAGTGCAGTAGCCTGGAGAATGATATCAGTGATGTTCAGTGCAGCTGTGCAGGCCACATGGCTCAACATGTGAACCTAAGGAGCAGCACATCCAGCAAGGCTGGGGGCCACCATGCATCAAGGTTGAATTATGTGCCCCATGTATCAAGGCATGGATCTAGACTTTGAACTTTCTCCCTAGACTTTTCTTAAAAAATAATTTAAGTGTCATGATTTAAAATCTTATGTTAATACTTTGGCATGCAATATGCCATACCTATAACTAGAGTGACACTGCTCCTATATCACTCTCACAACTCTATTTTTATGGCTAATTTTTAGCATTGTAGTCTGAAAAGAAATTCAATATGATTTATATTTCCATGATTTTATGGTCACTCATATTGTGATCCAGAATGCAATATATACTGGACTATGTTTCATGTGCAATGAAGAAGAAAGCATAGTCATTTTCTAGGATTGAAGAGTTCTGTATATGTCTATTCAACCCATTTTTCCAATTCCTCGTTTAAAGTTCTTGTTTTATTATTTATGTCATCTCTGATTTATCTGTTCTATGATATGAGTGGTTTATTAAAGTCTGCAACTACTATTATGTTGCTGTTGATATGTATACTCAGACTTATTAGTAGTTGCTTTATAACTTTGCTAATCCTTCATTCAATGCATATAAGGTGATAAGAGTTATATCATCTTGATCTATTGATCCTTTAACCAGTATATAATGTCCATCTTATTATTTTCTTTAGCCTAAATGCTCTTTAGTCTGATATAAAAATTATCACCTCTTGTAGCATAACATTGGATTTGTCCTGATTGATTCCAATAATATTTACTCCTGGGCACCTGCTTTCTCAACTCAGTTGCCCTTTGTCCCTAGCACCCAACGAGGGTCCCAACGAGGGATAGAATGGACCCAGGGCAAGCTGTGAACTACCATGACCTCAAAATGGGCCAGGCCAAAGCGCCACAATACTCAACTATAAGTTGAGAGCATGCTCATAGACAAACACTGTCATGATCCAAAAGTAATAACGAGACTAGGACCCTGCAGGGGGTAGGAAGACTAACCTGACCTGAGGACTGTGGTCTGGAATATATAGTGAATGTCCTCAGGAAGAACCAAAATTTAAGATGCATATTGCGTATATCTCTTACTGTGCTCATACAGAATGACATTGCTAGAAATACTAGAAGTAGATTTACTATAACTAATTAAGTGGATTACTAGCTGAGGAAAGAAGAAAACAACATACCCTAGATAGAATCCCACCCTTAAGCGGATCTTCTAATAATCTGAAGTAATCTCCTTAGATGAGATTTTGTTAAATCTCCTGGAGGAGTGGTCTTACCCCTCTTTGTTGATTTGTTAATGTTCAACCCACCTTTGTGTCACCACCCTATGTGATTGCTATATAAACTAAGACTGTAAGAGAAGTAGAGGGAGAAGACACAGAAGCAGAGCACAAGGCGAAAGAGAATCAGGGAGTCATTGGAACCAGAAGCGGAGGAAAGAAAGAGCACAAAGCGCAGAAGAGTCAGAGTCAGAAGTGTGAGTGAGTACAGCTCCAGAGAGAGAAGCAGAAGGGCTCCGGAGAGAGAGATGAGGAAAAAGAGATCAGAAGAGAGATTGGTAGAGAGATCAGAAGAGAACAGAGGAGAGACTGCAGAGACAGAGTTAGAGATAGAGAGACAGACAGAAGAGAGCACAGTGGCACACACAGAAGCAGAGCACCGAACTCGAGCAGCAAGAGAGAAAGCGCCGTCCCAAGAGCCCTCGAAACACACACACACATCACCCCCTTCCACGTGAGTGCTTTTATATTTTTTTAAATTTATGCAATCATTTAATTTAAAATTATCATTAAGAGAATGATATTATAATTTAGTGAAAAATCAAACAGGAAATCGTAGACATAGAGTGAGAAATTATACGTGCTTTTCGTTTTAACCATTAAAAAAACAGAATGTCAGAATTATCGTAAGCCTATATGTTTTCTTTTTTTTTTTTATTGAATCACCATGTGGAAAGTTACAAAGGTTTCAGGTTTAAGTCTCAGTTATACAATGCTCGAACACCCATCCTTTCACCAGTGCACATATTCCACAACGAAGAATCACAGTATAGCTCCACCCCACCCCCCACCTCCCCAGCCCCCCACCCTGCCTGTGTAACTGATAAATTTCACTTTCCTTTCACTTAACTTTGATTACATTCAATATCTCAACACAAAACTCACTGTTATTGTTTGCAGTTTCTCCCTCCTAAAGTTGAACTTGTTGAAAAGGAAGCATTTGATAATTTGATAATTTGTTTTTCATTGCTGAGAATGAAGCAATATGAGGTCAAGTGGCCGTACTAGCGGCCGCATAGTTTTGGATTTCTGTATTTTAGTATTTTAGTAACTAAGTCCAGAGAAATATCTGCCAGAAATTGCATCATTGCAAACTTGTACTTCTCAGCTGTTTTATATCTCACATATGAGTGCAATCTTTCTATGTCTGTCTCTTTCTTTCTGACTCATTTCACTCAACATGATACTTTCCATGTTGATCCACTTATATGCAAATTTCATGACTTCATGTTTTCTGACAGCTACATAGTATTCCATTGTGTAGATGTACCAGTTTCTTTTTTTTTAGATTTTTTTAAAAAAATTTTATTAGTGAATCACCGTGAGATACAATACAGACTTACAAACTTTGCATTTCAGTCATACAGTGATCGAGTCCCCATCCCTCCACCAGTGCCCATTTGCCAACAACAATGGTCCCAGCATCCCTCCCACCATCCCCACCCCGCCCTCCCCCACCCCATCCCACCTCTATGGCAGGGCATTCCCTTTTGCTCTCTCTATTTGGGTGTTGTGGTCTGCAGTAGAGGTATTTTTTTAATTAATTTATTTTTTAATTAGTGAGTCACAGTGAGGGTACAGTTACAGATTTATACATTTTAGTGCTCATGTTTCCCTCATACAAAGTTTGAGAAACCATCCCTTCACCAGTGCCCATTCTCCACCACAAATAAACCCAGCATCCCTCCCATCCCCCCAATCCCATCTCCCCCCACCAACCCTGCCACTGTGGCACGGTATTCCATTTTGTTCTCTCTCTCTAATTAGGTGTTGTGGTTTGCAATAAAGGTGTTGAGTGGCCATTGTGTTCAGTCTCTAGTCTACTTTCAGCACGCATCACCGTTCCCCTGCGTGGCCTCCAACCACATTTTAGTTGGTGTTCCCTTCTCTTTCTGAGTTGCCCTCTCCCCAGAATGTGAGGCCAGCTTCCAAGCCATGGAGTCAGCCTCCTGGTACTTATTTCTACTATTCTTGGGTGTTAGTCTCCTACTCTGTTATTCTATATTCCACAGATGAGTGCAATCTTTCTATGTCTGTCTCTCTATTTCTGACTCATTTTACTTAGCATTATACTTTCCATGTTGATCCACTTATATGCAAAGTTCATTACCTCATTTTTTCTAACAGCTGCATGGTATTCCATTGTATAGATGTACCAAAGTTTCTTCAACCAGTCATCTGTTCTAGGGCACTCGGGTTTTTTCCAGATTCTGGCTATTGTAAACAGTGCTGCAATGGACATATAATTGCAGATGTCATTTCGACTATACTTTTTTTGCTTCTCTGGGATATATTCCCAGCAGTAGTATTGCTGGGTCAAATGGGAGCTCAATTTCTAATTTTTTGAGAATCGTCCATACTGTTTTCCTAAAGGGCTGAACCAGTCAGCATTCCCACCGACAGTGTGGAAGGGTCCCTTCTCCCCACATTCTCTCCAACAGCGGTTGCTTTTGTTCTTTTGGATGTGTGCCAGTATCTGTGGTGTGAGGTGGTATCTCATGGTTGTTTTGATCTGCATCTCCCTGATGATTAGTGATGTAGAGCATCTTTTCATGTGCCTTTTGGCCATTCGTATCTCTTCCTTGGAAAAGTTTCTGTTCATTTATTTGCCCCATCTTCTGATAGGATTGGATGTTTACTTCTTGTAGAGTTCAACCAGTGCTTTACATACCCTTGATATCAACCCCTTATCTGATGGGTATTGGGTGAATATCCTTTCCCATTCTGTAGACTGTCTTTGTATTCTGGTCACTGTATCTTTTGCGGTGCAGAAGCTTTTTAGTTTAAGATAGTCCCATTTGTTTATCTCTGTTTTCACTTGGTTGTCCAGTTGCATGTCATCTTTGAAGATACCTTTATCTTCAATATCGTGGAGGGTTTTGCCGACCTTGTCTTCAGTGTACCTTATGGTTTGTGGTGTGATGTTGAGGTCTTTAATCCATTTTGATCTGACTTTTGTGCATGGTGTCAGGTCAAGGTCTAAGCTCATTCTTTTGCATGTGGTTGTCCAGTTGTGCCAGCACCATTTGTTAAAGAGGCTTTCCTTGTTCCACTTCACATCTCTTGCTCCCTTATCAAAGATTAGATGATCATACATTTGGGGTTGTGTGTATGGATATTCCACCCTGTTCCATTGGTCTGAGGCTCTGCCTTTGTTCCAGTACCATGCTGTTTTAATTGTTACTGCTTTGTAATAAAGTTTGAGGTTGGGGAGGGTGATGCCTCCCATCGTCTTTTTTCCCAAGAATTTTTTTAGCTATCCATGGGCATTTGTTGTTCCATATGAATTTTAGGATTGCTTGATCTGTTTCTTTGAATAATGTCTTGGGTATCCTTATAGCGATTGCGTTGAATCGGTATAATGCTTTGGGGAGTATTGCCATTTTGACAATATTGATTTTCCCTATCCATGAGCAGGGTATATGTTTCCATTTCCTCCTGTCCTTTTTTATTTCATGGAGTAGTGTTTTATAGTTTTCTTTGTAGAGGTCTTTTACTTCCTTGGTAAAGCTGATTCCGAGGTACTTGATTTTCTGGGGCATGATTGTGAATGGGATTGCTTTTTTCATGTCCTTTTCCTCTGCCTCATTGTTTGTATATAGGAAGGCCATGGATTTTTGGGTATTGATTTTGTAGCCTGCAACTTTACTGTATAAGTCTATTGTTTCTAAGAGTTTCTTAGTAGAGGCTTTAGGCTTCTCTAGATTTAGTATCATATCGTCTGCGAATAGTGAGAGTTTGATTTCTTCCTTTCCTATCTGGATGCCCTTAATCTCTTTTTCTTGTCTAACAGCTATCACAAGTACTTCCAGTATGATATTGAAGAGAAGTGGTGAGAGTGGGCATCCTTGTCTTGTGCCTGATCTTAGAGGAAAGGCCCTTAGTTTTTCCCCATTGAGGATAATGCTTGTTGTAGGCTTGTGGTAGATGGCTTCAACTATCTTGAGGAAAGTTCCTCCAAAACACATTTTGGTGAGGGTTTTCATCATGAACGGATGTTGGATCTTGTCAAATGCTTTCTCTGCATCTATTGATATGATCATATGGTTTTTATCTTTACTTTTGTTGATATGATGGATTATGTTGATTGATTTCCGAATGTTTAACCATCCTTGCATCCCTGGGATGAATCCCACTTGGTCATGGTGTATGATCTTTTTGATGAGTTTTTTGTACCAGAGTTTCATTAGCCAGTCATCTGTTTTGGGGCACTCTGGTTTTTTCCAGATTGTGGCTATTGTAAATAGTGCTGCAATGAACATAGAAATGCAGATGTCATCTCTACTATACCCTTTTGCCTCTCCGGGATATATTCCCAGGAGTGGTATTGCTGGGTCAAATGGAAGCTCACTTTCTGATTTTTTGAGAATCTTCCATATTGTTTTTCAAAAGGTCTGAACCAGTCGGCATTCCCACCAGCAATGAAGGAGAGTCGCTTTCTTCCCACATCCACGCCAACACCAGTTGCTTTTGTTTTTTTGGATGTGAGCCAGTCTCTGTGGTGTGAGATGATATCTCATTGTTGTTTTGATCTGCATCTCCCTGATGATTAGTGATGTTGAACATTTTCTCATGTGCCTCTCAGCCATTCGGACTTCTTCTTTGGGAAAGATAGTTCAGTCTGTTTACATTTAAAGAAATTATGAATGTAAGTCATCATTTTCTATGAGAATTTGGGGATTTGTGACATTTGTCATTTGGGGTGTTGGTTTTGCTTTTTTGGGGACTTTGAAGCCATACCTGCTGATTTCCAGGGCTTACTATATACCTGGTTGGCAACAAGATTTGTCGTGCCTGAGCCCTGTAGCTGCTTTTACATCAAATTCTACCTAGCTGACTCTATGCTCAGGTAGCACTCCTGACATTACTCAGGAGATCAAAGCAGGATCAGTCATATGCAAGGAAAGCACCCTGACAGCTGTATTATATATCTAGCAGCTCCAACATTTGCTTTTGATCAGAAGCTATTCAGTATTCCTTACAGAGTCGCCTTTGGTGCAAACAAATGTCTTTAACTGATGTTTGTCTAAGAATATTTTCCATCACTTTTTCAAATTTAAGTGATAATTTTGGGTTTTTGTTCGTTTCTCATTTTTTTGTTTTTATTAGCAAAAGTAGATTTATGCTAGAAGTTAGCTTTTTTGCCTTGGTAGGTTTTTTTTGTATTTTAATCTTTTTTATTGAATCACCATAAGATAGAGCATTACAAAATTATTCATAATAGATTTAAGTCATACAGTGTTCCCACACCAGTGTAATTTCCCAGCACCAATGTCTCCAGTTTATCCTTCCACCTCTTCAAGCCAGCCCCCACTCCAGCTGCCTCTGTGGCAGTCACCTCTCTTCTCTCTCTTCTCTATCTCTCTTTCTCTTTCTCTCTCTCTCATTTTAGGCATTATGGTTTGCAATACAGATGCTGAGAAGTTATCATGTACATCCCTTTACCTGCTTTAAAAACACTTAGTTCTTGTCCAGGGTGATCATTTCCAACCAGTATTGTTATAATGGACCCTTAACTACCCTCCACCTTCCACACCATTGAACCACCATTGACCAGTCCTCCTGGCTCGTTTTCTTTGGCCTAGGATGTTAGTTTTATGCTGTTATTTTATATGCCACAAATAAATGTAATCATTCTATATCTGTCCCTCTCCTGATGCATTTCACTCAGTATGATACCCTCCAAGTCTATCCATTTATAGGCAAATTTCATGACCTTATTTATCCTAATAGCTGTGTAGTACTCCATTGTGCATATGTACCATAGTTTCCTTATCCTTATGTCTGTTCTCAGGCACTAAGGTTGTTTTCAGATCCTGGCTATTGTTAATAGTGCTGCAATGAACAGAGAAGTGTATATGGTGCTTCTGATGTGTATGTGTGGTTTCTTGTTGGGTTTTTTTTTTTGGTCCCCAGATATATTCCCAGAAGTAGTGTTGCTGGGTCAAATAGGAGCTGAATTTCTAGGGTTGTTTTTTTTTTGAGGAATGTCCATATTGTTTTGCAAAAAGTTTGAACCAGTTGGAATTCCCACCATCAATTAATGAGGGTCTCCGTCTCCCCACATCCAAACTAGTACTGGTTGTTATTGTTCATTTGGATGTGTGCCAGTTTCTGTGGCATGAGATGATATCTCTCTGATGATTAGTGTGATAGAGCATTTTTTCATATGCCTTTTGACCATTTAAATTTTTTCTTTGAGGAAGTTTTTGTTCATTTCTCCTCCCCATTTTTGATGGGGTTGGGTGTTTTTATCTTGTAAAGTTAATATCTTTGATATTAACCCCTTATGAGATGGGTATTGGGTAAATGGTTTTTCCAATTCCGTGGGCTGTCTATGTATCTTGGCCACTATTTCTTTTGAGGTTCTGAAGCTTCTTAGCTTAATGTAGTCCCATTTGTTAACCTTTGATCCACTTGCTTTGTCAGTGGTGTTTCATCTTTGAAGACGCCTTGAGTTTCAATGTCATGGAGGTTTTGCCTATGTTTTCTTGCATGTACTTTATGGATTCAGGTCTGATGTTGAAGTCTTTAATCCATTTTGATCTGACTTTTGCTCATGGCACTAGGTAGAGGTCAGAGTTAATATTATTACAGATAGCTGTTGAAAAACACCCTACCCACTGTACTATTGCTCTAGCCCCTGTTGGTTTATTTTTGAGGGTCTTTTCCATCTTCTTCTGGAGATTCTCTGTACTTTATCTTGGAACTCACTGATTTTGTCCTCAGCAGCTGTTATTCTGCTGGTGAGGCTTTCTAGTGAGTTTTTCATTTCACCTACTGTGTTTTTCAGGTCTATCATTTCTACTTGTATTTTTGTTTGCATTTTCCTCAATTCTGTTCTCATATCCTCCTGTATTATTTTTATTAGTGAATCATCGTGAGGGTACAGTTACAGATTTACATATTTTCGTGCTTCTGTTTCAGTCATACAATGCGTGAGTACCCATCCCTCCACCAGTGCCCATTCACCACCACCAGTGATCCCAGTATCCCTCCCACCCCCCATTCCATACCTCCACCCCACCCGCCTCTGTGGCAGGGCATTTCCTTTTGTTCTCTCTCTCCTTTTGGGTGTTGTGATTTGCAATAGGGGTATTGAGTGGCCATCATGTTCTACTTTATTGTCTACTTTCAGCATGGATCTCCCATCCCGAGCAGGTTCTCCAATCACACTTTACTTGGTATTCCCTTCCCTATCTGAGCTGCCTTTTCCCCCAGCATGTGTGGCCGGCTTCCAAGCCACAGAGCAAAACTCCTGGTAATTATTTCTACTACTCTTGGGTGTTAGTTTCCTATTCTGTTATTTTATGTTCCACAGATTGAGTGCAATCTTTCTATGCCTGTCCCTCTCTTTCCAACTCATTTCACTTAGCATGATACTCTCCATGTTGACCCACTTACATGCAAAGTTCATGACTTCACCCTTTCTAACAACTGCATAGTATTCCATTGTGTAGATGTACCAAAGTTTCTTTAACTAGTCATCTGTTCTCAGGCATCGGGTATTTTTCAGATTTGGCTATTGTAAATAGTGCAACAATGAACATACAAATGCAGATGTCATTTCTACTATACTTTTTGCCTCTCGGGGATATATTCCCAGAAGTGATATTGCTGGATCAAACGGGAGCTCAATTTCTAATTTTTTGAGAAGAGTTCATGCAGCTTTCCAAAAGGGTTGGACCAGTCGGCATTCCCACCAGCAGTGAAGGAGGGTCCCTTTCTCCCCACATCCATACCAACACTGGTTGCTTTTGTTCTTTTGGATGTGGGCCAGTCTCTATGGTGTCAGATGATATCTCATTGTTGTTTTGATCTGCATCTCCCTGATTATTAGTGATAAACAGCATTTTTTCATGTGATTTTTGGCCATTTGGATTTCTTCTTTGATAAAGTTTCTGTTCATTTAATTGCCCATTTTCTAATGGGGTTGGATGTTTTCTTCTTGTAGAGTTCAACCAGTGCCTTATATATCCTTGATATCAGCCCCTTATCACATGGGTATTGGGTGAATATCCTTTCCCATTATGAAGATTGTTTTTGTATTCTGGTCACAGTATCTTTTGAGGTGCAAAAGCTTATTAGTTTAAGATAGCCCTATTTATTTATCTATGTTTCCACTTGTTTCGTCAGTGGTGTGTCATCTTTGAAGATACCTTTAGCTTCAATATCGTGGAGGGTTTTGCCAAACTTGTCTTCAGTGTACCTTATGGATTGTGGTCTGATGTTGAGGTCTTTAATCCATTTTGATCTGACTTTTGTGCATTGTGTTAGGTAGAGGTCTGAGCCCATTTTTTTTGGATGTAGCTGTCCAGTTTTACGAGCTGTCCTCTTTACATTTGTTAAAGAGGCTTTCCTTACTTCACTTCACATTTCTTGCTCCTTTATCAAAGATTAGATGATAATATATTTAAGCAACCCCTATTTTTATATACCACCAGATTTCAATGTGTGAAATTGAAAGGAACACAACTGATTCCATAATACCTATTGAAGGAAAGTGAGAGAATGGAGTCTGTAATCCCCATCTAATGTGATACATGATATAAAGTGAGGGTGAAATGGTATTCTAGAGAAACACATAGAATTGAAGGACTGGAAAATATTTCCAAACTAAGTAACTTGTAAGCTTAGAATAAAAGAAAACAAGTCATTAAGAGAGCCAAGGCTGTACCAGAATACTAGTACAGTGGGTAGGGGGCTTGCCTTGCACGCCTCTGATTCAACTTCAATCCCTGGAACCCCATATGGTTCCCCAAGCCCACCAGGAATGATTCTTGAATGCAGATCCATGAGTAAGCCCTAAGCACTGCTTGGTGTGGCCTGAAAACCAAAGATAGAGAGAGAAGAGAAAGCCATAGCTGGAGGGTGGATGTGGAGACGGAAATGAGGAATAAGAGGGAAGAATATCAAATAATGAATCTCAAAAAATACACTCAAGAAATAAATAAGGGGCCCTCTGCGCCTAAAGACTTTGATTCCAGAGATGTAACACATTCGGGCATCCAGCGCAGCATCCGATAACGATGCACTGGGACACCGAACTGGGCTACAACTCTGTGCTGCCGGGGGTGGATTTTTTTTCCTCCCCACCCTGTCTTCCTGCACGGAAAGCGGCGGGCTGGTGGCACCCATGTGGCAGGCGCCATCTTCTGTGACTCCAAACCCACAGGTATTCGGTTTTTACTTTGGGGGCTCCCAGGAACTCATGGGAAGGGGGCATAACCGGCACGCCCTCGGCCCAGATAAATCCGGAGCCGCTGAGCGCGAATCGGACACTCTGCGCCTAAAGACTTTGAATTCAGAGACTTCTTACAGCAATGCACTGGGACTGTGAGCTGGGCTATGTAATTTCTGGCAGAATTTTCCCTGGGCTTTATACAGAAATCCAAAACTGCGTGGACGCTGCCGCGTCCGCACGACTTAACATTTATAATTGTCAGCAATGTGAAACGGTTCCATTTGAACAGGTCTGACTTGGGGGGGAAACTCCAAATAATAACAGTAAGTTTTTGTTGAAATATTGAAGGTTTTTAATGTAGCAGCCACCTCTGGACTGTGAACTAAGCAAAAGCCCCACACTGGCTGACGCGGCGTGGCGTACACCATACTATGAGGCGCAGGAAGGGGGATGAGGGGGAAAAATAAAAAAAAAAAAAAGGGAAAAGGAAAAAGGAAAAGAAAAAAGAGAGAGAGAGTTATGTACTTGTAGCAGTGGGGTTACATATCTCTTCATTTCCAGCAATGAAAAACTAATTATCAAATGTAGTAGGTCTGTCTCTCTTGGTTGGAAACTCCAACAACTATAGTGAGTTTTGTGTTGAATTATGGAATGTAATCAAGGTAAAGAAAAAATGAAGTGAAATTCATTAGTTATACAGTAGGGGGTAAGGGGTGGGGGCGGGGGGTATACTGGGGTTTCTGGTGGTGGAATATGGGCACTGGTGAAGGGATGGGTGTTTGAATATTGTATAACTGACATATAAACCTGAGAACTTTGTAACTTTCCACATGGTGATTTAATAAAAATTTTTTAAAAAAAGAAATAAATAAGCACAAAGGACAGAACTCTGTGCCATGTTAAAGAGCTTGAGCTTTATCCTATAAATCATGGTGTCATGGTGTCACCTATTCTAAGAGGTAAGCAGGACAACTCATGGGCTTAGTGATATCATTCTAGATTAGGAGAGTAGACAATTAAAAAACAAGCTTGAAGTTTCTAATTACACTGGATTGCATCTTTTAGTTCAAAACAATGGCTCCTGTTGGGTCAACTTAGAAATTAAAGATAAAGAGGAAATAAAGATAAGAACCTGAATTCTTGCCTCAAACCCCAGACAGGCGAACAGATAAGAAGAGCTATTTGCAACACCTTTCAAGACACTTTTTTAATACTCTCTCTTATAAAACCAGTAGCATGCTCTGTTTCTTCTCCTTTATTAGTGATAACTAAGCACCTCTTTGTTCTAGGAAATAAATTTACTAAACAGTGCAGTCTGGATGCTATCACCTGGATTTTTTTATTTTAAAACCCTTTCAGAAGCCCTATCCATTTACCAGAATCTCCGTGTGTGGGATCCAGGAATCTCTGTGTTAAACAGGGCTCCTCTATTAATTTTCTAGGGTTGCCAGATACAATCATACACATTGATTGGCTTATCACAAAGTACTGCCTCACTTCTGGTGTATAGAAGCAGAAATCAATGAGTCAGCAGGGCTGAGCTCCCTCTGAAGGCACTAGAGAAGGTTCTTTTTTTTCTCTCCAAGCTTCCACTGAGACACTGTACATCTGCTTATAGACAATAGCTCCAACCTCCGCTTTTATCATCACATGGTCTTCTTTGTGTGGCTCTATCTCCATGCTGCATTCTAGTTGCATGTATATACCTATATCTGCAGACCTATACTGTTTCTCATTAGAAAGAATATAGAAAGAAAGAAGATGTTGTTGTATTAGGGACCACATTAAGAACCTCATCATAACTTCATTACATCTACAAAGATACTATTTCCAAGATAACATTTATGGATTAGAGGGCTCATAGGCAGAAGTTAGAAGTTCAATACATCTTTGGGAGAAACAGTTGAACCCAAAATGGTTGCCAAGTGAGTTTTGTGGCAAATGAAGTTTAGAACATCTAGGAACATGGATGATGAATCCGATTAATAATTCCTAAAAGTCGAAACCTCAGCCCAGCTACACTGCACCCCAAATGGCTGGGATTCCACCTATTTGGTTTAACTGCACAGTGGGAGAAGTGAATAAATGAAACAGAGAACACTATTAAAAATAACCACTTTGCATAAAAGCCTACCCTACCAGTTTCCAGAAGGATATGCATATAACTTCTCTGGAAGTTCACAAAGAATTCACAAAACAAATAACAGACTTTTGGTTCTTTATTTGGTGGGCTACTTGGTTGGATTTGGGGTCAAATTCAACAGTGTTCGAGCTTACTCATGAATTTATGCTCAAAGCTCACTCCTTGTGCTGTTCAGGAGTGTGCTTAGATGTGATGCTAGAGATTGAGCTGAGGTCAGCCATGTGAATGGGAAGCACCTTAAACCCTGTACTATCTCTCTGACCTTCTATTTTTACCTTAAGACTGAAACTAAAAGCAAAGGTCCTTTACATTATAGTGCAAGTTGCCTATACAAAGAGCCTTAATCTTTAGTTCAATCTGCTGCATAGATCGATCCAGATCACCCCTTGGTCTTATTTATATTCGTGATGACATTTTCAGAGAATGAATATTGCTATAGCATCTGGAGTCAAATTACTTGACTCAAATCCTGGCTCTAACAATGTACACATGTTTCAGTTGCTCTTCTTGTAAGGTCGGTATATTAAGAGCAGCTACTTGGCATACCTAAATAACACATGGAAAGCTCTCATCACATAATCAATACTTAATATATGTGAATTATTCTTTCTATGGCATCACCAATGTGGTTGTTGCTAACAGACTTATTTTCAATGGAGCTTGGCATTTTTGAGTTCTGGTTCTTAGTGCCATGAATCCATATGACCATATAACTTGAAACCTAATAAATTTATGATCCAAACTTTTCTCTTATATTAATGAATCAAGTCAAAACAACCTTGAGGCTATGAAAGATGTTTTTGAGAAGACTTCTTCATAAACTAAAGCACAATATGTCTTCTTGGGAACAATAGAAGAATGAGTAAGTCTTGGAATATATATCTATTTCATTCTCAACATCTACATAAAATTATTTATCTACATAAAATTATTATAAATTCCACATATAATTTAATATTATTCACTTACACTTATAAAGCCACATAGCAATGTTGATATTTTAAAAGAAAGAGAGAGAGACTCCTCAGTAATTCTCTTTTCTCCCCAAACTCAGAAGAATCCAATTAGTACTTTGTAAGGATAATAAAGATGCTAGGTTGAAACAGAAAATTGCCAGTTTTGATCAAGAAAGATAAAGTGGCAAGGATTTACGTTTGCTTGTTTGTTTGTTTGTTTGTTTGTTTGTTTGTTTGTTACAGCCACACAGGTGAGACATTGGTGAAATACATATAGAATTAAACCAAATAGACCTTCAGCACATGACTCACGATGGCTGCTCTGTGGACTGTTACTGTGTTGACTGACTGCATCATCAATCATAAAAATCAAAACTGACACATCAGACGAAAAGCCAAGGTTGCCTCAAAGGCTTCTATCTAGTCCTTTGTCACATTGCCATTCACATAATGTTACATGGCCTCTGGTATCAAAATAATGAGAAAGGACTTAAATCACATGTTTCCAAGAGAGATACAACCTAGGCTGTTTTCTCCTCCACTTCAATGACACATTTTCAGTTGAGGGCAAGATGAAAACTGGTTACACAACACTACAGATGCTTATTTGCTTACTTGATGTTTGTTCAAGACAATGCCCCATATTGAAATGAAGCTCCAAATAGATGCTACTGAAGCTCAGTCTCAAGGCCAGGATTACCCCCAGGAATACTGAACTTCATCATTGATGTCTATCAAGTTCTTTTCCAACTACTTTCTTTTGGGGTTTAAAACAGGACACTGTAAGCTCAGTGGTCATTTTGGAGAGGGAGGATCTAAGGATAGAGAGGACAAAAGTACATGAGCATTCTTCATGATTCTAAGTTACTACACTATCTACTACTTCCTGTTCATATCTCTGCCCCACCCCTTCCATGATTAAGAAAAAGATTTGAACTGTGAATGAACCACCAATTTCACCAAACCACTTTAAAAGCATATTTTTGTGCCTGTTGCATATTAAATATTTTGTTAACATCTTGGCATCAAAGGAAACAACAAGCCAACTGTTGCTGGCTTGTTCCACAAGGTGGTTAGAAGGGCATGAAGGAAGGGAGCCAAAGCACAGAGGAAAGGCAGAGACCTTGGGGGTATGGTGCCACCAGCAAGTCAACCTGTACCTGCGGGGCGAGTGCATCAAGAACCCGATGGTACCTTCAGGCTTCCTGATACCCCAAAATTGTCGCTGTGACTAGGGCCAGACCCCAACAACTTAGGACCAAGTTTACCAAGAAATTAAACAGCCAAAACTTAGGCATATGGGAGACACACTCACAAACCACCTTCAGCTCAGTTATGAAAGCTCTTTTATTGGCTTTATTTTAGAGACCCATAGATAAATCTCGAAAGAGAACAAAAGCCACAGTTAATCTCAGACCTGCACATAGCTAAACAGACTGGGGTAAATTGGAAGGGGTGAGTTGGCCTGTTCCTGCCCAAGCAGAGCCCCAAAGCAGCCACTTGCTTCCACAATCCAAACTTGTTGCCATATCCCCAGCCTGACTTCCACAGTTTCAGGACAGGCCTCATCAAGATATTATCTGCTGAAAATTCTGGTATGAGGGTTTTGTGACTGAAATCTCCAGGCTTTCTCAGAGTTGGGGTGGGCTACCTTTCCCCGACTTCCCAATACACATGGAAGCACTGAAAGTCACCCCCACAAACCAACTCCAACGCCACCTTGTAATCTCTACTGCCAGCCTTGCTTCAGAGATCCCCTAAATAAATCTCGAAAGAGATCAAAAGCCACAGAAAAGCTCAGACCCTTGCATGGCTGAAGACCCAGGCTATCCCTCCCCGGGTCCCTGCCCACCCAGCAGACTGACTGTCACGCCCACAATTTGCTGCCAGGTACCATCTTAGCACACCAACAGCCCAGGCCCAGAGACTCCCAGTGAAATCCCAAAATGGATTAGTGCCATGCAGAGATGTCTCTGAAACCCAGCCATTTACAATCTAGAAATTTACATTTATAATTGTGTCCGTGAGAGCTCTCATAATATTCAAAATGAGCAATGGAAAATAAATTATCTGGCGGACTGGAGCAATAGCACAGCGGGTAGGGCATTTGCCTTGCACGTGACTGACCTGGGTTTGATTCCTCCATCCCTCTCAGAGAGCCCGGCAAGCTACTGAGAATATCCCTCCCGCACACCAGAGCCTGGCAAGGTACCCATGGTGTATTTGATATGTCAAAAACAGTAACAACAAGTCTCACAATGGAGACGTTACTGGTGCCTGCTTAAGCAAATCAATGAACAGGATGACAGTGCTACAGTACTACAGCATCTGCCCCTGGCAGGCAGGCTTGAATGGTGGTGGGAAATTTCGAGCAAAACATAATGCCCAAAATTAAAGAGTATTGGGAAAATTGTCTGCCATAAAGGCAGGGTGAGGACTGGGATGTGGGTGGTGGAAAATGTGTCCTGGTAAAGGGATGGGTGTTCCATCATTGTGTGGCTGAATCTCAAACATAAAAGGTTTGTAACTCTGTCTCACGATGATACAATTAAAAAAAAAAAGTAATGTGGAGTTCATGCCCAATTTAATCAGCTTAATCAATGGCTGAACAAATAGCGGTAATCCTATATTATTAAAAAAAGGAAAATAAAATAAAGGCAGAGACCTGACAGGGAGGAAATTTAGGAAAGGAGGGAAAGTAGGAAGGTCTATTGTGGAATGCAGAGCTTCTGGTGAACAACATCCAGAAAGAGAAGCAAATCTCTGGCCTTGCTCCACAGAGCAACTACAGGAGCTGGAGCTCAGGGTTTGAAATGTTAAGGAAGGCACCCAAGGCGACACTGGGTGGCAGAAGGGGCTCAGACACCTCATAAAGAAATCTACAATTCACCTGAAGTGAGTTGAGGGTTGTTTTTTAGAGTGATGATTAGATTTTTCTTACAGAAAATTCCCTAGAGGGAGAAGGACAAATGGGAGAAGCACAAGAACAGAAATGAAAAGACCCAACAGAGACCTGTGGGCCTCCCTCTGAAGAGGTTCTAGGAGGATCTGGGCTGTGGAGCGTCTGGGAGAGGGACACTATGTTGAATTCTGGAGAGATTTAGAGTAGCCTCTGGGGATCAGTTGAATGTGGAGTTAGCATTATGATAAGCATAGTGGTTCAAAGATTACTTGATAATATTTAAGCAAGAGATGACCACAACCACATCACTATTTCCTGTTCTGAGGCTTTGGGGCCCGCTGTATAAGAAGGGTGGAGAAGTGGCTGAAAAATTCCAGTGTTCCACTCTCAATGCTTTCCACATGGTCCATATATAAATATTGTTCACTGTGTACAGCTGCCCCTGCTCTTTCCAGCACAACACCTGGCTCTGTTTGTCACCAGCCCAGCCCCTCCACTGAGAACCTCTGCTCTGTCACCTTTGAGCTCTGCTTACTTCTTTAGGCCCAGAACTCGCAAGACCCACTTTCAGAAGGTCTGAGGGCCTGTGCTCTGCCTGCCTCTCCTTAGCCCTCCATTTCAGCCCCTGCCCTGTCCTGCATTAGAGCAAGTTCTACAACCAGTCCCAAATGGTGAATTCAAGATTCTGGGGGCTCTGACTGGTAGACTCACAGGAGCCCTTCACTTTGCTGGTGACCAGCCTCAGTATGTAATACAGCAGAATGGGCCTAAGGGCCACGCCACTTCACTAGCAACAGCTGCTTATCCTGCTGATATGGTGTGCACAGGTCACATAGAGGTGTGTCAGGCATATGCACAAGAAGGTCCCAAGCCACCACAAAAGAGTGTGTCACACAAGCCGAGAGAAGCAACCATAGAGTTGAGGGGGGGGGGGGGGTCATAGAATTTGGCCTATGGACACCAGGAACACTGTAATGAGTGGGATGCAATTTTCAGCTGCCAAATTTTCTAGAACTTTCTAAGTTAGTTTTTGAGTCACAGTGAGAGGGATATTATGGAAATCAGCAAATTCTTGGAATTAGGAATCTGTAGCCTTACATCCCCTACCTTTATCATAAAGGTACAAGCCCCAACTCTCTTCGCCTTGGTTGGTTCTGGGAGCCAGTCCACATCGTATCTGAGTCCTGCAATATTTTTGCTAAATCTTATATTTGAAGCTTGAAGAAGTAAACAGCAGAAAACCAACATATTGGGGTCCAAGGTAGCTAACCCTCATCCTCTTAACCATAAAGTCAAAAGATATATTCATCTCTGTAGCTACAGCTGTATGCCCCCTGAGAGACAGACAAACCATAACTTGCCTTGTTTTTTTCTATTTTTTATTTGGAGACACTAATGTCTGCTCAATAGTTGTCATGAGTGAGAGACCTAATGTGTGCAGTATTTTTAATGTCCTTATAGCAGAGTAAGTCACCCCAGGTGTTGCCACCAACCTTGTCATTAAACCAACCTAAAATCCTCATGAGGAGAGCAAAGGGATGACCAAGTCTTCATAATATTTCCTTCCTCTTCTCTGAAAGTCCCAATGATTTTTATCCCATTTATCCCAAGAGCTTCTTTCTTGTCCATCTCCACCATCATTACTTTTTTTCAATAAAATTCCTTAGAACACACATCCAGACCCACTAAGAGGCTGGGAGGGCAGGAATGTGCTTTTATAAAAAGCTCGCCTAGATCCTCTTGCTAAACTGGGGAGTTCCCGTGTGTCCGGGTGCAAGTCCCCACAAGCTCTCATGGAGGTCAGCATCCGAATAGCCTAGACAAGGATTATCCTTTTATTTACATACTTAATCTGGGAGTAGAAAGATCTGCACAATAAACAATGTGTGTAAACTCCTCACAATATCGTGTAAACCCATAACAGCCTCCAATAATGCCATTTTTATAGCATTATATAATTTTTTCAATGCAAACCAACCCACTCATGCAGACTTAACTCACTTTATGGGACAACTTAAACCACACACTTTGAGTATCCTGCTGACTCACAAAATAAGCATTACATTTGTCCCCACTAGCAACATGAGGTTAAAGCAGGGAGTTCTACAGGGCACCAAACAATAAGCCATATCGGTGAAACTGCCCATGCTCCCTCTTTTGGGGACAGCAGCAAGTATTGTCTTAAACAGAATCCCTGTGTTCTTAACTGTGTCCATTTCAGACACCCCGTAAAAGAGTTGTTCGGGGCCTCTCCCTCCTGACAGACCTGGGGCTAGATCCAGCTGATCTCTTTTCCCTGATAAGTTAATGTTACCTGCTTCACAATGGTGACCTCAAATCCACATTGCAAACAACAGTTCGGCCAGTGCTTTGAGCTTGATAGCCCACTTGCTGCCTTTTAATTAAAATTCCAAGTTGGTGTTTTTGTTTTCAGAGGAAGGATGGAGACCATCAAGGTCACTCGGTGCAGACTTGGGGGAGGTATGCCTCGCTGCACATCTACACGCCAGCAGCTCCAGGGGAGGCTCTGTGTTGCAGCAAGGAGATTCTAACAACTTTCAGAACATTTTACAGCTATAAATAGCCTCTGTGGCATGATATATTCTAGCAAGAAAGACTGAAACAAAAGTAGGTTATAGACTGGCAGATGCCTGCCTTCCAGTAGGCCCAGGAGCACCCAGGATTGGGCTCTTTCCAGCTATATTTAGCATCCGCATTAATGTACTGCCAAACAATGCCCTTTAGAAAAGCCACATAAATCAGAGGAAGAAAGATTACTAAAATTTATAACGCAATCACTGTGAGAAACCCCTGGGCACAGTCATCGTGATAAATACCTTGTTAAGTCCCCTGCCCATCCCCACCTTATGTGTCTTGTTAACACAAGAGGGTCCATTACTGAGCACTGCCACTTCCCAGAGGAGAAGCTATCTGTATTTAGAAATTGTTAAACAATCTGGGCCAGATCCAACCTGACCAATCCATTCTTAGAATTGTAGAGAGAGAAGAACCTTAGAAGCAAGCAGGCCCTCTGAATTTGCAAGGGTGTTTTCATTTTTCTTATCATTTTGCAAATAGGTTTTTTTTATTTCTGCCTTGACTAAGTGTTCTGTCTAGATGATGGCACACATCAGAATGCAATGCTTTGTTGGAATTCAGGGTCAGATCAGGATGCACCATAAGTTGGAACTTCCCCACTTTGAAAACAGAAATAAAGGGCCACAACCCTGAAGGAGAGCAAGTTGATTCACATGAGAAGGAATTTTGGGGTATCATATCAAGCAATCTCACAAGTATATTTGTGTTGCCTTAAATAAAGGATAGACAGAAAATGACACTGTCTTATTTCAGTTTCTAATGAGCCAAATAAGGGTTTCATAACAGGCATACATGGATGCCTCTAAAAGTAAATCTAATACCAGCTCAATAGCTTTTTGTGTGACCTTAGGTAAAACACTAGTCTCTCTGAGGTTGTTGCCAGGTAATGTAAAGGGTACATGGAGCAGCAAAGGGTAGAGAAGTCCAATGGACTATAGCACTGTCATCGTCTGTAGCACTGTTGTCCTGTTGTACATTGATTTGCTGGAGCGGGCACCAGTAACGTCTCCATTGTGAGACTTGTTGTTACTATTTTTGGCATATCAAATATGCCATGGGTAGCTTGCCAGGCTCTGGTGTGCAGGAGGGATACTCTCAGTAGCTTGCTGGGCTCTCTGAGAAGGATGGAGGAATTGAACCTGGGTCGGCTGCGTGCAAGGCAAATGCCCTACCCGCTGTGGTATCGCTCCAGTCCGCCCAATGGACTATAGTGGAGTTAATTGATAATTTGGTGATATGTGTGGTGTGGTCAACTACATTTGAAGAAATATGAGTGTTATACTCCAAAGTCATATACAGTATTGTAAGCCAGTATTACCTCAGTAATAAATTTTAAAGGTAAAGTTAATATTAGGTGTCAACATGCTAATGATTGATGATTCTCCACAGGTCAAAAAATAACATAAGAGCAGCTGCCGAATAACGGCTCCTCCACTCCTGAACAGCCATGATCCCAGAGGCACATAAAGCAATCTCAGAACGCAGCAGCTGCTGGCAGATTACTCCTGGACTGTGAACTAAACTATGGCCCCGTGCCATCCCGGGAGGGGGACGATTTTTGTCCCTCGGTCTTTTCTCCTTTGTAGCAGCATGGCAACCGCCATCTTTCAGAGCCAAATGGACAAAGAGGTAGGAATTTGAATTAAGGGAAGTGCATGGGAAACCTTGCGATGGAGGGGGCGTGTGGAACCAGCCCTGTTCCCCACCCAAACTAGACCCTAAGCAGCCACTCATGAACGGCTCCTCCACTCCTGAACAGCCATGATTCCATAGGCACACAAACCAATCTCAGACTGCAGCGGCTGCTGGCAGAAATGCCTCTGGACTTAATTACTAAAATACCAGAACTCCAAAACCACGCGGCCGCTGTTGTGGCCCTGTGACATCATATGCTCTTCATTATCAGCAATAGAAAGCAAATGATCTAATGATGCCCTTTTGGCAGGTCTGATTGTTGGGGTAAAATTCCAAATAATAATTGTGGGTTTTCTGTCGAGAATTGAATGTAATCAAAGTAAAGAGAGAGTAAAGTGAAACATCTGCCACACAGGTAGGGTGGTGAGTGGGAGGGGGGTATATTGGGGTTCTTGGTTGTGGAACATGTGCACTGGTGAAGGGTTGGGTGTTTGATCATTGTATGACTGAGAGAAAGCTTTATAACTGTTCTCACAGTGATTCAATAAAAATAATAATCTGTCACTGTCATCCCATTGCTCATCAATTTGCTCAAGCGGGCACCAGTAACATCTCTATTGTGAGACTGGTTGTTACTGGTTTTGGCATATCGAATACACCACGGGTATCTTGCCAGGCTTTGCCGTGTGGGCGAGATACTCTCAGACAGTTGCCAGGCTCTCCAAGAGGGACGGAGGAACCAAACCCAGGTCGGCTGCGTGCAAGGCAAATGCCTTATCTGAAAATAACATAAATGGGAAGATTATTTTAAATGTTGAATTTTGGTGTTTTTAGTTTGGGGACCACACCCAGTAGTGCTCAGGGGTTACTTTTGGCTTTGTGCTCAGGGATCACAACTAGCAGAGCTTGGTGGACTTTATGGTGTTCCAGAAACTGAGCCCAGGCTAGCCACTTGCAAGACAAGCATCTTATCTACTATACTCTCTCCCGCCCAAGAATGACGAATCTTGAACCCTAGCTCATCACTCAAATTCAGACACAATAGGACAGACTGGAGACTTCAGAGTTATTTTCTCTCAGGGATAGTATTTATTCTCTCAAATATGAATTGAGTATAGACTGTGCACTAAAGATTTTTTGAGTGGGTATCAGTTTTTTTTATTTTTGTCTTCTTTTTTTTAAAAAAAGGATGGAAGTTGTCTCATCTATTTTAATTAAATAAATCTATTCCACTTATTGATTGATTTTACTCATACAAATTATTTTCATGATAATACAAATATTGTTCATGGTACAAGATTTTCAAAACCAAACCTGGTAGTTTAATGACTAAATAACAAATAATAAGCCAAGTTATTAGTTCAATTGGAACAAAACAAGAATCTTTCATGCTATGAATAATACAGAGACTCAAAACAAGTTATTATTGCCTTAAAACTTCCATGTACCTTAACCACATTAGAGAGCTTTGATGTATTCAACCCTTACTTAGAACAAGACGTACCTGTCAAATGAAATAACTCTACAAAATAATGCAAAAGTCTAATGCCAGCTGTAGGTATGATTGTAGCCTGATGTGCTAAAATCTAATTGTGAATAAAAGAGCTACTTTCCTCCCCCACCCCCCAAAAAACGTAGCTGGTGTACAAAAGCACAGGGATAATAAATGCCACATTCAAAAGCTCACTCCAGCTTTGTAACTGTTAAACAGACCCGAGAAAATCACGTAGCCACTGTATATTTTGGGTTCTTCGTCTGTAAAAAAAAAAAAAAAAAAAGTCAATAATGAGCCCTACTTTCAAGGTGTTTGTGAGACATATGCAGGAATATATTTGAAGAACCTGGCACTGAATAAATTGTGGAATAGACGTACCTTCCTCCCTGGATAATAGCCTGCTTCTGGCTGTCTGCTATCCACCTGCAGATCCCTGCAGGTAAGTGAGAAACCGAGAGCAAAGACATCACAGGTGTGCCTGACTCCTCTGATTCCAAGGCTTTGAACTCACATTCTCTCCACCCTTAGTGCCAAATCTGGACCTGTGGCCCTGACATCTCTAAACACAATAACAAAGCTGACCCTCCAAATATCTTTAGGAGCCATGTAGGTAAAATAAACAAATATATCAGGCTGCAGTTAAGGGAAACTAGGAATTGTAACAAAATAGGAAAACACACAACACCCTAGTTCTAGATTACTAACCTGTAAGGAGAGACTGGAAATTCCAAATCTTAAGGTTTTTCAAGAGCTATAAATACATATATTTTACAGGAAATTCATTAATAATGACTTCAATTTTTTAATTGTTCATGTTAATCACATATCAGGCAAACAAACAGAAAGCCAAATATGGTCTGTAAATAATGAATTGACTTTACTTTCCTGGACTCACAGTTCTACTTCTCCTTTAAGCTTAATTCCCACCATAACTTCAGATTTAACATTCAAAAACCACCACAATCTTTTCTAAATAAGCTTCTCTTACTAGTCTTTCCAATCCAAATATTACTAATTTTATTTTCCTAAGCACCCAGGTTTGAAACCTTTGCTCAAATATCAACTTTTTTTCTCTTTTCTCTCAACTGACAAGTTCCACTACAGTACCTTTGCAGTGAGTCTTGGGTTGATAACCCCATTTAAATACCCGCTGTCACCAGTACATTTCCACTTACTGTTACAATCAGTTTACTGATATTTGCATCTTCTCCATGTTAATCCATCTGTACACTGCTCTCACACTAATCTTTTAAAACACTCTTTTGTACATAGCTCCCTCGCCAAAGGCCTCACAGCTTCCAATACCCTCTACATTTTAGCATATCCCTCTTCACATGTCAAACACCCCCATAATCTAGGGCAGAATTATCATTTCCCTTTGAAATTCCAGTGATTTCTGGGAGTGTTCCCACCTGAACTAAATTTCCCAGATAGCTAGGTCCATCCAGTTGATCAAATTCTAGCAAATAAAATAAATATAAAATTTTATGTCAGTTTCCGGAAAGCTCTAAGAGATGGGACACATCCTTTATCACCTTTATTTTGTCCTTTTCTCTATCCCTAAGTCCAGAGTAAGATGTTAGAGTTTTAGAGGTTCAACCAAAGACCCACACTGTGGAGTGACATGAGAGAAGGAATCTTATCCCTGAATCCATGGAATTTCTAACCAGCCCATGGACAACTGAACTTTGCATGTTTATCTCATAGTATATGTTTATGTACTTCTGGTTTTCTGCCACTCTCAGTCAAACCTGATCCTCGTTATACTGATGCCACCTAATCCATCATTTCTCAACCCTCTAACATTATTCCATCCATTATTCTAAGAAGCTTACCTGTTGTTCCTAATGCATCTGTTTTTATGCTTCTCTGCTTCTGCACCTCTGCCTCAGCTGGACTGCTTTTCTCTCATAGAAATTTGATCCTCCTCTCTCTCAGGACTCACTTCATATCTCATGTTTCATTTCCAAAAGTTATTCCATGTACTCCCTATCAGCACATGGTTTCTCTCTCTGAAGCCCATCATCACTTTATATCATTATTGCATTATAATCCTGTTGCATTATGTTAATCCTAACACATGCACATATATACATACTGCCAGCACTGTGCTCAATTGTTACCAGCCTTATTCATATAAGGATAGAGAACACTCATGGCATGATTTTGTTTAATTGGATTGAAAAGAAAAATCACCCACAGGAAAACAAGTTGATGTGAATTATAGACTGGCCTTAGGATGGTTGGGGACAAGGTTTTGTGGTAGATTCTGTTACATAGATGAGCTGGAATTGGAGATAACACTGGCTGACAGAGCCAACTCTACATCACGTCAAAGAGCCATGTGATCACAAAACCAAGACCAAGAAATATCATTGAATCCTTACAATTAGCCCATGATTCTCCTCCTACCTGATAAAAAAACCCACCTATTCCAAGATAATCCTGGATTAGCCACTGAATAAGTGGGTCATTTTGTTTTCTATTTGGTCAGAAGTACATGGCTTATGCATAACCTCTACGACAGCAAAGTTTTGCAAACCTTTGTAGACTTTTCTTTTGGAAAATCTCTGAGTATCAATAAGAATAGCTCGACTTGGCAGAGGGTCCAGGTTAGGATTACATGACATATGGCCCTGTTGGATGTGAGCCACATTGTCAGGTTAGCCAGGAGGCCAGCCTTTGTGAAGCTGAGCTGCTTACCTGAGAACACCCTATTCCTTCTTCTCCTCAGAGATTTTTGACAAAAGATGATACTTGAATATAAAGAGAAAGAAGTTGTAAAAGAAAATAGAAAGATTCTCTCTCCAGGCCCCAGGTTACCCTGGGGCTGGCCCTACTGGGAGTCAGATGCTCACTTCCAACTGAACCCCCGTTTGCCTCTCTCCAGAGTGACATCTGTTCTTTCAGGAGTCACATGGCTCCTCAGCAGGCTGGGCTGAAGATCTGCACCATAGTTACTGAAAAGAAGGGCATCAGTCCCGCCTCTCTGCTCTCAACGGCACTTTCTTGGATATCCTAAGCCGTTTAGTGCTGAGGGTGGTCACAGACAGGAGTAAATGAAGGAGTGTCAGTTTGCAGGCTGGATAGGACAGCTTCCTGCACAATGGAGATAGAATGATAATGGACAAGGTACAGAAAGGGAAAATGCTGAGGCGTTGATCTTTAGACAAGCTCTCCACTCAGTCTCCACACCAGCCTATATATGCCTCCCTTGAGTCTCAAGGTTCAATCTTGCCATTGGTTCTTCAAGAAATAGAGAATTGGCAGAATTCCCTGACCCCATGCCAAGCTGTATTCACCAGGGCACCTCAGAGGGGGGCAGGTTGAATCTCCCTCCCCGCTCCAAGCAGAACCCTGGCAGCCAAAAACCTCCAGAACCCAACTGCTGCCATGCTCAAGGCCACTCTCCACACTCTTGGATGAGTCTCATCCAAGAAGAAACCAGCCAACAAAACAGGTATTTGGAACCCATGACTGAGATCTTCAAGCCTGCTCGGATTAGGACTGGGCCTCCTCCCTGCAGCTCACCAGTTTTCCAGTAGCTTTTCAGTCACACTCACAAACTGTCCCCTGTGCCATGTAATCTCATCAATGGCCAAGATCCAGAGACTATAAAGTAAAGCTCCCAGAAGAGACACAGAATCTCCTGGAGTGCATGGCCACAACTTCTTATACTATAACTCATTTACTTACCAAAAGCAGCACGCATTTGTTTGGTTTTAAACATACTTGCTTGTATTTATTCTCTCATATATGGGTTTAAGTGGCTCCAGAATGACATACAACAACCTTCACACACTTCCCTTTTATTGTGGTGGAAAGGTGCTCAGCGGTAGGACTGGTGTTTGAATATTATCTGTAATGAACTATTGTGAACTACTTTATGAAAATAAGATATATTAAAAATTTTTTAATCTAAAATAAAGAAAGAGCATTTTTTGGACAATACAAAAGGGAGTAATTCAATGACTTGGAATTGGACCTTGAATTAGCTATTTGTAACCAGTCATTTGCTTTAACTATTTCTATTTTTCTCATGTGAGATGTTAAATTTATTTTTCTATTAATTTATTGTTTCATCATTTACTTAAAATATTATGTTTTAATACCCAAAAGTAAAGAGAGAGTATGGGTAATATTGTCTGCCATGGAGACAGTGGAAGGGTAAGAAATATGGGAGTATGATGGGGATATTGGTGGTAGGGAATATGCACTGGTGGAGGGATGGGATCATTGTGTGATTGTAACTCAGACATGAAAGCTTGTAACTATATCTCACAGTGAATCAATAAAAATTTTTAAAAATTATGCTTTAAGTAGAAATAAGAAATGACTACTTTAACTGTTGGAAATCATGGAGTCACCAAGACATCTAAATTATTGGGTGGGGAATGTTAGCAAATATTTTCTACAAAGAGCCAGATAGTAAGTGAACTTAAGTATCACAGGCTACATTGTCTCTGTCACAAATACTCACTAAAACTATTCTAGTGTAAAAGTGGTCAATAGTTTTTATGTTTAGAAAGTTTATTTAAAATAATTGCAAAGCTTTTTGTAACTCAGCAAGTAGAGTTGACCTGCAGATAGTAGTTAGCCTACTCCAACTTTAGATTCAGAGCTGGTCCAGACATGAAAACTCCAGAAAACCACTTCCAAAAAAGACCAAGTGAGAAAAGAATCTCACCAATCTTTCAATCAAGCTCAAATCCCTATTCCTAAGTTATAGGACCATTTTGCTCATCTTGAGTATCTTAGTCACCATGGTTTTTGGTCTTCAAGAATTACCCAAATATCTGCTATTCTGACTCTAGGCTTTTTAATTTTTACCAGCATTTTAACAGCATTGACCCTGCACATGCCCTAGCTTTTATCTCCACCCAACATTCATGGCTCTCTGGGTTTTATTTTTGAACAAAATACTAGTGGGTGCATAAAAGTACAGGAACAAAAAATTATCCATGATGTAATAAAAGAAATCACAGAGGTTCCATCCATAAAGGTAACATGGTAGCTGGATCTTTGCCAGGCAGAGAAGGCAAGAGTGTTAGTTAGGGAGACTACATTACAAGTAGAGAGGAGGAATTTTGAAATAGAAAACTGGCATAATACTATTTGAATTTTAAACAGTTAGTATGGAAAGTTAAAAGAATGAGACCCTAGGCCAGGAGGCAAAACAAAGGGTTGTTGCAAGAGTCCAGGTAAATTATAATGAAGAGCCCAGTGAAGTCAATAGCAATGAAGTTGATGTCAAGGAGGTCTCCTAACCCACTTTGGCACCAGAGCGGATGCTTGAGCCATGCATTTTGACTGTGAACTGAGCTACAACCTCGTGCAGCCCGGGGAGGGATTTTTTTTCCCTCTCCACCCCATTTTTCTGAGCGAAAATGGCGGCAGCGGCAGCAGCCACGTGGTGAGAGCCACCCTCTAAGACTCCTCCACCAGGAGGTAGGACTTTCTTTAGTGACCTAGCCTGTAGGTGGTCCTGGGAGGGGGGGCGTTCCCGGCGCGCCTTCCGCCCAGAGATGAACCGAGAGCCGCGGCACAAGAAGCAGAGCCTCCGCGCCTATTAACTGTGATCCTGAGGTCTCCTAACCCATTTTGGCACCAGAGCGGATTCTTGCAGCCATCCATTTTGACTGTGAACTGAGCTAAAATATTAGAAACCCAAAACCCAAGACTCAAAGTCTTCACTCTTACCAATGAAGAGAAATTATTAGATGATGCCTATTCAGCAGGCCTGATTGTTGGGGAAAATTTCCAATCAATAATAGTGAGTTCTGTATGTAAATATGAAATGTACTCAATATATATAGAGAATAATGGGAATATCATTAGCTACTTAGATGGGGGGTGGGGTGGGAGGGGGGTGTATTGGGGTTCTTGGTGGTGGAACGGGTGCAGTGGTGAAGGGAAGGTGGTTTAATCAGTATTTGACTGTGACTTAAACCTGAAAGCTTTGTATTTTTTTTTGTTTTCACGGTGGTTCAATAAAATATTTCTTTAAGAAAAAAAAAGTTGATGTCAAGGACTATATACTTGTAGTCAGTGGCTGGTGGTATGAGAGGTGGCAAGGTCTGGGAGTGGGGGGTCAGTAACTAATTCATGATATTGGAATCCTCATGTATTAGTGTCCTTTTATGAAGAGACACCAGATGTGGCATTGCTCTTATATCATTCAGGGGCAAATTAGATGGCCCTTCATTAATCCTAGACTGATGTCTAGATTGTTGTCCAGAGCTGTTTCATGCTTGGGGCACATAAAATTGAAAGGAGAACAAGGACCAGAGAGCTTGCTTCTCCACTTGCCTGCTCTCTCCAACATGTCATAACACAATAAAAAGAAGATAGATGGACCAACTACAAGTTGGGAAAGGGTTTCATGGATGAGAATCTGTCAGCATCTTGATCTTGGACTTTCTTTAACTTTATAACTGAGAAATAAATGTTTGTTGTTTAGACTTCTTAGTCTCTGGTACAAAAACACCCCAAACTAACAAATATAATTTAGAAGTCACCTGAAGTAGAGCAATGTCAATTGTAATAAGAATTAAGCACTAACTAAATACAGGTAGTGAAGATGAGTTGGTTATACTTAAATTAGTTTGACCATAAGGTGAGGCAGTATTCAGGTTAGTATTAAGACAAATGTTTGACCTAGAATGAAGTCTAAAATTGGTTGACTTCCTATTTGAAAATATGAACTAAAAAAGTGTCATAAATTCATAATTCACTGATTCTGATTTATTTCATTATTTTCAATTTTACATATAGCACAGTGGGTAGAGTGTTTGCCTTGCATGTGGCCAACCCGGGTCCGATTCCTCCATCCCTCTCAGAGAACCCAGCAAGCTACCAAGAGTATCCCACCCGCACAGCAGAGCCTAGCAAGCTACCCGTAGTATCTTTGATATGCCAAAAACAGTAATAACAAGTTTCACAATGGAGACGTTACTGGTGCCCGCTCAAGCAAATTGATGAACAATGGGACAACAGTGCTACAGTGTTACATATATGTAAAAAATATAACTGTTATGGTGCATTAGTTATATTTAATTTCAACAATACATTAAGTAATATCTTTTCATTAATAGTATCTTAGATTTAGGCAGCACAATAGTATACTTAAACTACAATCTAAAAACTAGATCCTATTTGTTTGAAGGAAGCATAATTATCATAGACTGTCTTTTATTAGCTGCATGTTAAAATCCTTTATCGTAAGGGAAGCTTTAGTAAATGATGAAGTCCCTTTTTGAAGAAAAGCTGATCAAACTCATATATCTTTTAGTTCACTGTTTTCTGAAGGAACCACAAGTCATGTAGCTGACTTGATAAAATAAAACTGAAGGACAAAAATGGAGATGATATCCAAAGAAAACAGAAAACATAATTCTTGAGAAGAAAAGGTAAAACATGAAATATAGGAGAGATAACATAAAAGCAAGAGGTATGTAAGTTTAACTCAGGAATTTAGCAAGCAGGTGAATTCAGTAAACAAAATTGCTATTTTTAAAACAACTTGTGACTCATTGCCAACCTACTCAATGATTTGAGTAAATTCAAATAGGTCCTAAACTGGCCTGTGTGAGTTATCTAATAAACATAAAGTCATGTGAGCGTTTTAATCCCCTGAGTGTGGAAGAGAGCTAGAAATCCTGAAAGGTGCCTCTCTGAAAAAAATCTCTGAAAAGGAATTTTGTTTTCCTTCTTCCTTGTTGCACTAAAGAATGTTACCAACTCTTGACAGGAATCCCTGACTCTGATTGTGTCTGCTCCCACCAGTACTTCATCTCTCTGTTATACTACAAAACCCCTACTTGGGGGAGTTGAGGTGGAGGTTATGCCTACAACTATTCCAAACATTTCTGCCTGACATGTAAAGGCCCTTGATAGAGTCAACACAGCTGACCTTTATTCTCACTGTTCTTCTCTTGGCGTACTTGCTATCAACAGTGTATTTCAGTACATCCTCTGTGTCTTTTCTCAACTACTATTCTTCCCCAAAGCAACACCTTTTATGAAATTCCTGCCTGTTGTTCTCCACTTGTTCATAGAAGTGCTTCTCCAGTTGTGTGCCGAAAGTAGATAATGGAGTACACATGATGACCTCTCAGTGTCTGTGTTGTAAGCCAAAATGCCCAAAAGTAGAGAGAGAGTATGGGTAATATTATCTGCCATGGAGGCAGTGGGAGGGTGAGAGGGAGGGTATACTGAGGATATTGGTGGTGGGTAATGTGCACTGGTGGAGGGATGGGTGTTTGATCATTGTGTGATTGTAACCCAAACATGAAAGCTTATAACTATCTTACAGTGACTTGATAAACTTTTTTTTTAAAAAAGTAGACATATCTGAAAATCCCTGAAGGCATTTGTGACCCTGATCATAGTGACAAAGATGCTCAGAGTTATTCCATTCACATAAGTGAGCATTTCTGCGGTCATGACTGAGATCTTTTGACCAATGTTGGCTGATCAGTCTGGGTGCCTAAGCTTGGTGCACAGATAAGTTCGTCGGTGACCAATGAGTTTACTAGGTGGACAGACAACGAACTATAGATGAACTAGTGAGACTGTCTCTTGGAAATTTGAATAAAGGAATGGAGAAAGAGAGAGAGAGAGAGAGAGAGAGAGAGAGAGAGGGAGAATGCTAACAGGAGCAGGAGTACTATCACCTCAACAAGTGGTTGTATTAATGCAGAACATAAGAGAAAGAACCAGAATTTCTGCTAACTCTCTGACTGCAATAGATTATCTCATTTTTTCATTTATTTATTATTATCCTGTCACTGTATCTTAGCAGAAATGCAAATTTCAAAATGAGAAAAAATAAAATCAAATAAATTGACAGGCTTACCTCATTTTACAACACAATAATGATGCTTTCCAATTTATGTTTCAATGACTCTAATAACTATGCCATTTCCACTACACCAGCAACTGTGCAAGCAAGACTTTAAGGTTGATAGAAAAGAAGCACAGAGATGCCTTCTCAATTTAATAATAATTGCAAAATACACACTTCTCTTTTTTCTCAAAAGTGGGGACATATTTATAACACTTAAGTGATCCATTTACACCTATCAAACTTCCTTTTCCATATACACCTTACGAAGGTTTGCATAGTATTAGGAGAAATAATGTTGAAATATTCCATTCTAATGTTTCTGAATAAGAATGTAGCACTGAAGTGAGGTATCAAGAAGTGTTGTGCAAGAAAGAAGCAGTTGTGCAGCAGGTTGGGTATTTGCCTTTCAGGCAGCAGCCCCAGGTTTAATCTCCAACATCCTTTCTGAATGGTCCCTTGAGCATACCCAGGAGTGATCCCTGAATACAGAGCCAAGAGTAAGCCCTGAATACTGCTGGGTGTGGCCAAAAAATACCAAAATAAATAAATAAGTGGTGTGGGCTTCTGATAACTGACAACTAATCATTAAGGTATACTTCAGGTGAAACTCCTTTGTAATGCCCTCAGGTATTAATTAATTCCATCTTTCAGAATTAAAATGCTGAAAAATCTGCTCTGCAAGGGTCTGCTCCTTCATTGAATTCTGGTTCTAGTTCATCTCACTCTCAAAATTTACTCTCTCTAGGTGATGGAGTTGAGGGTGAAGGAGGGAGAAGTCTTGCTGAAAGTCTGTGACCTTCAGGAACTTCATCTTGACTCACTTAAAGATGCCAGTGGTACTCTACTGAGCTATATTTTCTCAGAAAGGAAAATGAGGTCCCGATGGAGCTTGCTATGATTCTACAGTGAATAAGTGTCAACACTGTTTCTATTCAGCACTTACTGCCTTGTTGAGTGTATCATGCTACACTCTGTCATCATCTACTTACCCTTCCCCACTCTCAAAAGCATAGGTTCCTGAGAGCAAAAGCTTGTGGACTTGCTGGTTGTGATTTAAATCCAATTTTGTTACTGCCAACTGGGTGGCCCCCTGACACTTACCTGACATCTCTGAATCCAAATTTTCTCAGTCTCTTTGGAGGAGTTCTGAGTAGGAATATATATACTGACAATGCCAGTACTTCACACAAGAGTGTCACAAGTACCATCATTTGTGACATTTCCAGATTTACTTTTGGGGCTTCTATTGTCAATTTTTCTTCTTTTATCATTATTGGTAACTCCTGACTTAATCCTTGCAGCTAGGAAAGCCACTGCAGAAATGCCAAAGTCTGTTCTATTCATCAAACAAATGCTAAGGCTGTGAAAAAGACTTGGCAGGGTAATGGTGAAAAGAAAATTAGATAGGAGTTAGTAAAGCTGATACAGCAGCAAACGGGCTAATGTAGTTTTGGGCTTTGTTCCCAATGGTTTCATCAGCAGAGATAGAGGTGAGAGTCCCTCTTTAATAGGCTTTCTCGAACTCCACCTGGAAAGTTACATTAAATTCCAGGCACTTCAATACCATAAAGATGTAGAAAAGCTAAAGGGAGTTCAGAGACGTGTAATAAAAATGATAGTGAGATTGGGAGAGTTGATTTACTAGGAAAGATTAAAATAACTAACTATGTACAGCACGTCTGGGTGGTGACTGGTGAGAAGCAAAGGGGAAAACATAGCAGCCTATAAATAATGGAAACATGTAAACACCCACGGGAAGAATTATTTAGCATGGTACAAGGAGGCACAGCCCAGGGTAATGAGAGTAAGATGAAGAAAAAGACAATTTACGAAGAATGTTAGAGAAGTTGGGTGGGATTTTTAAGGCAGTGAGGAGAGCAATAGAGCATGTAAGAGGGGAGAGTGAAAGTGAAAGAGAGATCAGGAGATAGAGAGTGAGAAAGAAAAAGAAAGAGATTTAAGATACCAAGGAGTAATGCTCCAACTCTGCAAGTGCAAATTCTGTTTTTCTAAGTCATATTGGTTTCCAAACCACCTGAATGTCTTCCACTCCAACTCACCTAACATTTGTTGTCATTCCTCTTTCCCTTCTGTGCCAGAAGCGATGACAGTGGAAATATTCACAATTGACTCCCTGGCACCCAATGTGGTGACTGTTTCATGGTCATTTCTCATAGATAATAGCTAAATAAATAATAATTTTTAAGAAACAGAATGAAAGTAAGGCTTTCAAATATCTAGCACCAAAAATATAGCAAGGTCATTGCTCTGGCTTACATGAGTTGAGTCATTAAGTTGTTTTTTTTTTAATATTTTTTATTTTAATGAATCATTGTGAGATAGTTACAAGCTTTCATCTCTCCACCAGTGCACATTCCCCACCACCAATATCCCGGGTATACCCCCCCTTTCCCACCCTCCCCCTGCCCCCATGGTAGACAATATTCCCCATACTCTCTACTTTTGCATTATGGCTTGCATTAAGTCTTATATTTCAACACATTTCCATTTTTTTTCTATTTTCCCTAACTAATTCTATGTGAGCCTATGTTGATACACAATTTCTAGCATACTAATATATCGTCAACTTTTTGTTAGCAGAGCAAAAATTTTTGTAGAATCCAAGTAAATTAGAATGGCTCTATTACCTATGGTAATATATAATAGATAAGTCCTATAGTCTGGAGCAATGAGAGAAACTTCGATAGAGATGCGTTAGCCACCAGCAAACCCAAACTGGCCTGCTTAACATTTTTGCTTCCTCCTGGGGACTCCTCTCCACACTTTAGATTTCTCTGCATTAGCTCATTTACAGACATTTGTGATGAAGGGAGGATTTTCTTTGTCAACTTAGCCAGTGTTTCTGAGTTATAGTTAATGAAATTTGAAAATGATGTTCGGACAGCATACATTTGTATCTATAAAAGCAAACCTCAAAGTCTAATGCCCATCTGTGGAATCCCAATTCTCCCATTAATACCCACAATAAAACAGTAAATGCATTCCAGGGAGAAAGCAAGAAGTTGCCTTGTTTTTGATAATGTACTTAGTAAACTGGCCTTTGTCTCCCCAGGCCCTCGGCATTTTGAAAGCACTGGGTTAAATAAGTAGAGTAAACAAGATTTGGACTTGCTCTTAGAGTTTAGGGCTTAAAAAAATAAAAGTGATTCATTTCAGTGAAATGTGTTTTGCAGTCAGCCAATCAGAGATCCTGAGGCAAAGACCCTCTGAAAAAATAACCATATGAGGGGCCCAAGAGGTAGTACAATGGCTAGAACATTTGCCTTGTATACAGGTGACAAAGGTCCGATCTCTGCACGCCATATGGTTCCCAGACTGTTGCCAAGAGTAAGCCCTGAGAACATCTGAATGTGGCTCCCAAATCAAAAAATATTTTTTAAAGGGAATTGATCTAAGAGTGTGTCCATTAAAAAAGAAAAAGTCTAGCCAAAAAGAACAGCTTAAACAGACTGTTTCCATGATGAAAAGCAACACATTTTCTTCTAGGTTCATTTTGCTGGACCCCATTGTTTTGTTTTAATATAGTGTTACTTTACTCAGCAACTAGGCAATTTACTTTTTCTTTCTTTCTTTCCTTCTTTCTCTCTCTCTTTTTTTATCTGTCTAGAGAATTCAAGTGTTTTCTAGCTTTTGTCTGAATGTTTTTACCACCCAAATTCCTATGTTGAAATCCTAACCCTCAAAAGTGATGGGTTAGGACAAGGTGTTTGGGGTGGGGCTTAAATCATGAGGGTGGACCCTGCCACAGATAGGATTATTATCTTTAGGAAAAAGGCTCCAGAGACAGCCCAGCTGCTTTTCACCACCTGAATACCAGGCAGAAAGGTGCCTGCTCTGAGTCCGGAAGAGAGCCCAAACAGGAGTGCACCCAGGCTGATGCCCTGATCTCAGGCACCCAACCTCTAAAACTGTGAAGAATATATTCAGTTCTTTATAAGCTACTGGTCTAAGCTATGTTAACATCTTGAAAGGACTAACACATTCCTTTGTGTTCCTCTTTTATAAGAGACAGCTCAGGACAGAAAGATAACTTTCTGAGCAGTTTTTGCATACGAGAGGCCTGGTTTCCATCTCCAGACGGCATGGTACCCTGAGCACCAAGTTGGGAGCAGCCCCAGGCACTGCCAGGTGTGGGCCCAAAACAAAAAACATCTGTCACTGTCACTGTCATCCCATTACTCATCAATTTGCTCAAGCATGCACCAGTAACGTCTCATTGTGAGCCTGGTTATTACTGTTTTTAGCATATCGAATACGCCACAGGTAGCTTGCCAGGCTCTGCCGTGCGGGCGAGATACTCTCGGTAGCTCTCCGAGAGGGCAGAGGAATAGAACCCGGGTCGGTCGCATGCATATCTGCTGTGCTATCGCTCCAGCCCAACAAAAAATGTATTGATAAAAACCGTCATTGTATATTTTCTTAATTTCTAATCATTCAATACAATTGTGAGAACAGAAGGTAAATTGTTTCCTTGAATTTAAGTTTTCTTTATGACTTAGCACATGATTCACTTCATAAAATTTCAATGAAAATATACATATCTGGTGCTTGTTCTGGCAGCAAATATACTGAAAATATACATATCTTATTTAAAGAATAAAATGTTATACATTAATATGCAACATATTAAATCAGATTACTCATTATTATAATATTTCTTTCATAACTCACTATGGCTTTCTTCGGAGGCTATTTAATTTCAACTCTGGGAAATATATACTAAAAATCCCAATAAATTGTGTTTTTAGCATGTTTGGCCTTTTTTTAAGCACTTTTCAAAATATTGTTTATTTGTTTAGGGGTCACACCCAATCAAGCTCAGGGCTTACTCTTGGCTCGGTGCTCAGGGATCACTACAGGCAGGTCTCGGGACTGTACAGGGCACCAGGGGCCAAACTTGAGTCATCAGTGCACAATGTAGGACAGGTGCCATACCCACTGTAATATCTCTCCAGCTGCAACATGTTCCTGGGGCAGGGAGAGGGGTCACACCAGGTGATGCTCAGGAGTTACTCCTGATTTGGCACTCAAAAATTACTCCTGGCAGTGCTCAGGGGACCATATGAGATGTCAGGGATCAAACCTGTGTCAGTTTCGTGCAAGTCAAATTCCTTACCCACTGTACTCTCTCTAGCCCTGCAGCGTGTTCATTTTTAAACAAAATAAAATGGAAGAAGGAAGGAAGGAAGGGAGGAAGGAAGGAAGGAAGGAAGGAAGGAAGGAAGGAAGGAAGGAAGGAAGGAAGGAAGGAAGGAAGGAAGGAAGGAAGGGAGGGAGGGATAGAGGGAGGAAGGGAGGGAGGGAGGGAGGGAGGGAGGGAGGGAGGGAGGGAGGGAGGGAGGGAGGGAGGGAGGGAGAGAGGGTGAGAGAAAAGGAAGGAGAGAGGGAGGGGGGCAGGGACGGAGGGAGGGACGGGGAGAGAGTGAGAGGGACGGAAGGAAGGAAGGAAGGAAGGAAGGAAGGAAGGAAGGAAGGAAGGAAGGAAGGAAGGAAGGAAGGAAGGAAGGAAGGAAGGAAGGAAGGAAGGAAGGAAGGAAGGAAGGAAGGATAAGTTCCTAAAGTAGAGAGGGTGGTACAGTAAAATGTAACTAAGTATGCACAGTTAAGAACCTAGATTCAGAATTTCAAAGATTGATTCTTAACTCTATAGGTGAAAAAGCCAGCCCCTATGTGAACTTAGGGACACAAAACCTAAATTGTGCTAGTCTAAAAGTTAGGTGCAGACTTTATTTGCCCTTTAATGTGACAAACTTTTGTGTGCAGAAATACTAATCTGCCATAAGATGGAGTGCTCCTCAGACACTCGTTGACATGGATGTCACACAATATATAGTATATTTCCCGGTCACATTTCTAAACTGTGGAATATGCCAAAATACAGCAGACCCCAGGGATCTTTGGGTGCACATCTATGCCATTATGGAAGTTCTGTTGAGAATGGAAAAGGACCATGGTTGAATGTGAGGGGTCTTGATCAGCTTCTATAGTATATTAGAGTGGTATGGAAAGTCTGGAGATAGGCATGAAGGAAGAGAGAAGAAATGATTTCAAAAACTGATTTTAAGATAAATCACAAGGTACTGCTGATTGGAAGATATGGGTTCAATGACAGAGACAAGTTTCCTCCTGGGGGCCTACATGGAAGACAATGTTATCTGTTAGTTGGAGGCTAGAAAGGGCAAAGCAGAATTGGGGAAGACCATTTGATACTGATATTGAAATGTCAGGAAGATGTGGAGAGAACAGGATGTTGTGTATACAAATCAATATCTCAGGGGTAATGTTTGGCAATGCAAAGTGGTAAATTAAAATTTCCTACACTGAGCCAAGCAAAGGCAATTTTGAATGTTTTTTCACCTAGCAAGGAGAATAAGGCAAGAAGCATATGGCCAGGATTTCCAGAAACTTGCTGAAGAAGGTGTGTCATATACAGCTGAGGCAGGTGCAAAAATGGGAGAGAAGAAAAAGACTCTTAAGTTGCCATGATCTGTGCAAGCCTACACAAGGAATGCAGGAAGAACAGACACAATGCTGAGTTTGGACTGGCTTGTTCCATCTGGGCCCAACTGCTCCAAAACACTTCTTGCAGAGCCTCCCTACTTCCAATGGTTGTCACCATCCATATACTCTTTTATTAACTCTAGAGAGACAAGTTCTTAGGTGAACAACATGGTCACTGTTCAGGCATCATTAAATATGGCAATAAAATATAAACATACCATTGGCAGTCCTTTTTCTTTTTTGCTTTTCTGGGGGGTTAAATCTGGCAATTTTTAGGGGTTTCTCTTGGCTCTGCACTTAGGAATTACTTCTGGAGGTGCTCAGGGGACCATATGGGATGCCAAGGATAAATCTGGGTTGGCTGCATGCAAGGCAAATGCCCTACCCACTGTACTATCGCTCTGGCCCCTGTTGGCAGTCCTTTAATTGAACTATGAAGGTGGGAAAATATGAATATGCACATCTCTTGAAATTGGTGCAATAAGTTACATGGCACTAGGGTGTGGCTCAACAAGTTTGATCCAAATTTCAGAATAATACCAGATAACAGCAGGGAACTGTTATCTGTGGTCCCAGCTGGTCAATCTGTACCTGCAGGGCGAGTGCATCAGGAGCCTGACAGTGCCTTCAGACTTCCTGATATCCCAAAATTACCTCTGTGCCTCTGACGGGATCCCAACAACTTGGGACCATGTTTCCCAAGAAATTAAACAGCCAAAAGTTAGGTATGTGGGAGTCATACCCACAAATCACCTCTGGTTCAGCTATACAAGCTCACTTATCAACCCTGCTTCAGAGACCCATAAATAAATCTCAAAAGGGATCAAAATCAGGCCATTTAAGCGCATTAACAGCCATGATTCAGAGACTCACAAATGAATCTCGGAAGAGAGCAGCACGCGGCAGAGATGCCTCCGGACCCCAAATATTTAAAAAAATTTAGAATTCCAGAATTTCTCGGCTGCTTTCATGGCAGCATGACATCTCACTCTATTTATAATGAGCAATACAAAATAAATTATTTAGCACCTGCCTATGGAGCAGTCTTGGGTGATGATGGGAAAATTAAAAATAATGGTGGTGGGAAGGTGTAATGGTGGTGAGATTGCTGTTCAAATGTTGAATGTAAATAATTATTGTGAGCAACTTTATGAAAATAAAATTTAAAAATTAAAAAAAGTAATGTGGAGTTCATGCCTGCTTCATTCAGCTTAATCAGCGGCTAAATAAATAGTAGTACTCCTACATTAAAAAATAACACTAGAGCTTTTCCACTGCTGCACAAACATGATCCCAGAGGCCAGCTAAACTACTTTGGGTACCAGCAGCTTGCAGAAATGTCTCTAGACTGTGAACTGAGCCACTGCCCCATGCTGTGCCAGGCGTGAAGGGTTTTTCTCTCTCGGCTTTTCCTTTCTGGGCACAGCATGGCAACCACTATTTTATGAGCACAAAAAGGAGGTAGGAGCCTGCCACAACGGGATGCTCAGGAGATCCTGGGATGGGGGTGGTACAGGCCCCGCCCTCCGCCAAGATTTAAGCGCAGCGGCCACACGTGTGTGGCCTTTCCACTGCTGCACAAGCATGATCCCAGAGGCCAGATAAACTACTTTGGGCACCAGCAGCTTGCAGAAATGTCTCTAGACTGTGAACTGAGCCACTGCCCCATGATGCACCAGGAAGGGAAGGGTTTTTCTCTCTCAGCTTTTCCATTTTATGAACACCACAAAAAGAAAGTATAAGCTTGCAGTGATGCAATTTCTGGCAGAAATTTCCCTGGACTTAGTTACTAAAATACAGAAGCCCAAAACCACATGGATGCTGTTTCAGCCTCATGACCTCATATCTCTTAATTGTCAGCAGTGGAAAACATTATCAAATGATTCCATTTCAACAGGCCTGACTTTGGGGGAAAACTCCAAACAATAATAGTGAATTTTTGTTGAAATATTGAAGGTAATCAAAGTAAAGTGAAATCTATCAGCTACACAGGCAGAGGGTGGGAAGGTATACTGGGGCTCCTGGTGGTGGAATATGTGCACTGGTGATGGGATGGGTGTTGAGCATTGTATAACTGAGACTTAAGACTGAAAGCTCTGTAACTTTCCACATGGTGATTCAATTAAAAATATTTTAAAAAAACACTAGATAACAGATTCAAGAGAAGGAAGGAAGGAAGGAAGGAAGGAAGGAAGGAAGGAAGGAAGGAAGGAAGGAAGGAAGGAAGGAAGGAAGGAAGGAAGGAAGGAAGGAAGGAAGGAAGGAAGGAAGGAAGGAAGGAAGGGAGGGAGAGAGGGAGGGAGGGAGAGAGGAAGGGAGAGAGGAAGGGATGGTGGGAGGAAGGAAGGAAGGATGGAAGGAAAGAAGGGAGGAAGGAAGGAAGGAAGGAAGGAAGGAAGGAAGGAAGGAAGGAAGGAAGGAAGGAAGGAAGGAAGGAAGGAAGGAAGGAAGGAAGGAAGGAAGGAAGGAAGGAAGGAAGGAAGGAAGAAAGGAGGAAGGAAAGTTTAGTGCCCAGCACCCTTCTTGTGTTGAAATAAATTTGAAGATAAACTAAGACCAAGGCCAGAAAGCTTAGGTTTTTGAAACAGCAAGCTAGTTTTATATAAAACAGAAATTTATATAAATTATTACAATTTAATGGAGGTCAGACAAGAAATTATGGTGAACATATGATGAGTACTAACCATATTCAAAATGCTTTTCATTCTTCACCTATTGAAAGTTACTAACAACTCCTCATAGATAGGTAGGGTATTAAGCAAAGATTAACAGATATGTAGTTTTGTCAAAAATCACAAAATTAGAAAGAATGGTAGTGACGGGATTAAAATCTAGGTAGTATGGTTGCAAAGACTGTGCTTTTAAACACTGTTAAATAGTCTGATGATCAATAACACTAGCAATAATTTCCACTACACTTAAAATATTGATGACTCATTGATCTTCCACTTCATGAAAAACTGCAAATGCATATTTTTATAAGCCAGTGATACCCAACTATGAATTAGCACCAGTATAAACAATTTATATTCCAATGGGTTACATCTTTTCTATCTATAATTATATTGTAAAGTTATAAAGTATAATTTCTAAATTTGGTAGATTTTCATATAGTGTAGATATGACACTGCAAATTGTAACAAATTACCTGGTTTATTAGAACTGCTCTCCAAGTGAAAACTTTTTATTCCAGTTGTAAAAAATAAAAATTGCAGTTTTGATTGCTCTTCCTCTCCATTATATAATTTGGTTTTAGTTTATTGATCTATAATCTTACAGACTTGTATTTCATGTCATGTCTGAAAGTCCTAAAGTTCTAAAATTGGGGCATTGGGGCATTAAGTCACTGGATAACATGCTGCTTTCATTCTTTCTGTTAATCACTCAACAAGCATCATTGCAACATAGTCTGAATTCTGTCTTCTCTTCATCAAATGTTCATTCTTTTCTAGACAGTGGAAACTAATTGGAATGGCTACAGTTTGTTCATATGTATGTCACTTAGTTCTTAATATAATTTCTTGGATGTGCTCAGAGCCTCTGGGTGTGGTGCTCAACTTAGCTTTGTGACAAGTTATCACGTGTCCCTGAGATAAAAACAGCTAAACTTGAATTTTGAAATTTAATTGCTGTTCTGAACTAAAAATATAGAACCAATCATTACAAAGCATGCTTAAATGGTATCTGTGTCACTGGATGTGTCTGACTTCTTGTATTTTTCTCAGCATCTCTTTCATCATACGTTGTAAAGGTAGACTTTTCCTCTATGAATGGTGCATTTTGCCACATAGTGCAATGGTTTAGAGTCTGAGAGGAAGAAGCCTTTCACCATCACTAGTCAGGAAATTCTCACCCTCATCCCCTGACTCATCTACTTCTCCTAGAAGATACTCCAGCTCAAAGCAATGAGTTTAACAAGTGGTAATCAAAATTTAATTCCTAATATGTTTCCTTTCCTCTGAATTCTCTCTTTGCCTGATATTTAGCAAATTAAAGGAATTCCTATTTGTTTAAAAACATCATGTTCACAAGACAAGATTGCCCACTCTACCCACTCCTATACAATAATAGTACTGGAAGTTCTGACCATAGCAATTAGGCAAGAAATAGATATCAAGCGCATACAGATAGGATAGGAAGAGGTCAGGCTATCACTATTTGCGGACGATATGGTACTATACTTAGAAAATGCTAAAAACTCTACAAAAAGCTACTAGAAACAATAGGTTTGTATAGTAAAGAGGCATGCTACAAAATCAACACCCAAAATCCATGACTTTCCTATTTACAAATAGTAAAAGAGAAGAAAGAGACATTAAGAAAACAATCCCAATCACAAAAGTGCCTCAGAAAATCAAATACCTCAGAATCAGCTTAACTAAAAAGGTGAAGGAACTATGCAAGGAAAATTACAAAACACTACTTCAAAACATAAAAGCTTATACTAGGAAATGGAGACACAGCCCCGGCTCATAGATAGGGAGAATTAACATGATCAAAATGCCAATACTCCCTAAAGCACTATACAGATTTAATGCAGTCCCTATCAGGATACCCATGACTTTTTCAAATAAATAGACAGAATACTGCTGAAACTCATATGGAACAATAAACCTCCATGAATAGCTATTGCAATCCTTGGGGAAAAGAAATGGGCGGCTGTAAAAAATACAAAACACGCGCACACGGAAGGGTGTGATGATGTGTGTGCGTGTTGTGTTGTTCGCCAGCTCTTGGGGCGGCACTCCCTCTCTCTCTCTCTCTCTCTCTCTCTCTATCTATCTATCTATCTATCTATCTATCTACCTCTCACCACTCACATTCAGTGCTCTCGAGCCACTGTGTATGGACCAGATTGGGATGGCTCCTCCTTGTGCTCTGCTTCTGTGTGTGCTGCTGTGCTCTCTTCTGTCTGTCTCTTTCTCTGACTCTATCTCTTCCATTTCTCCTCTGGTCTCTTCCAATCTCTCCTCTTCTCTTTCTCTCTCCAGAGCCCTTCTGCTTCAGTCTCTGGAGTCCCACTGACTCTCACTCCTGACTCTGACTCGGACTCTGATTCTCATTTACTTTGTGCTCTTTCTTTCCCCTGCTTCTGGCTCCGATAACTCCCTGATTCTCTTTCACTCTGTGCCCTACATCTGTGTCTTCTCCCTTGCTTCTGTGTTTTTTCCCTTGCTTCTGTGTCTTCTCTCTTGCTTCTTATGTCTTCCTTCTCTGCTTCTGTGTCTTCTCCTGCATCTTCTTCCCACTTCTCTTATAGTCTTAGTTTATATAGCAATAACATAGGGGGTTACAAAGGTGGGTTGAACATTAACAAATCAACAAAGAGGGGTAAGACCACTACTCCAGGAGATTAACAAAATCTCATCTAAGGAGATTACTAGGAGATCCACTTAAGGGCAGGATCCCATCCAGGGTGTATCACTTTCTTCTTTCCTTAGCTAGTAATCCACTTAGTTATAGTAAATATACTTCGAATATTTCTAGCAATGTCATTTTGTATGAGCACAGTAAAAGATATATATAAAACTTAAAGTTTGGTTCTTCCTGAGGACATTCACTATATATTCCAGACAACAGTCCTAAGGCCAGGTTAGTCTTTCTAACCCCAGTAGGGTCCTAGTCTCGTCATTATTTTTGGATCATGACCATTTGTCTATGACCATGTTCTCAACTTATAGTTGAGTATTGTGGCACTTTGGCCTGGCCCATTTCAATGCCAGGGTAGCTCACTGCTTGCCCTGGGTCCATTCAGTCCCTGTCAAGACCCTGCTTTTGGGGTGCTAGGAACTAAGGGCAACTGAGTCAAGAAAGCAGATGCCCAAGAGTAAATATTATCGGAGTCAATTAGCTCCCAAGTTAAAAAGCATAATATTAACTGTCTTCCTGTGTCCATACAGAAAGGACATTGCTTTTAGGTAAATTAAGTTTCCTGCGGCAAGGCTAAAAGCACAAACCCGATTATATCCTACAGGTGGATAACATCTGTTATCCACCTTCAAACTATACTTCAAACTACGCTTCAAAACATTACTAATTAAAATAGTATGGTATTGGGATAGAAACAGACCCACAGATCAATGGAACAGTATTGAATATTCTGTCACAGATTCTCAAATATACGATCACTTAATGTTTGAGAAAGGAGCAAGAAATGTGAAGTAGAGCAAAGAAAACCTCTTCAACAAGTGGTTCTGGGAAAACTGGGCAGCTAACTAAAAAAAAAAAAAGAAGAAGAAGAACTCTGACCTCTTTCTAACACCAAGCACAAAAGTCAGATCAAAGAGGATTAAAGACCTAATATCAGACCTGAATCCGTAAGGTAAATAGAGGAGAATGTCAGCAGAACCCTCCATAACATTAAAGCTAAAAGCATCTTTAAGGACGAAGCACCACTAATAAGCAAGTGGAAATAAACATAAACAATAGGGACTACATTAAACTAAATACCTACATTGCAAAGAACAACACCCAAAAGAAGAGAGAGAGTAAAAAGGACTGCCCTGCCACAGAGATGGGGTGGGGTGGGGTGATAGGATGGGGTGGTGGGAAGGATACTGGGAACATTGGTTGTGGAGAATGGGCATTGGTGGAGTGATGGGTACTTGATCATTGTATGACTGAAATGTAAGCATGAAAGTTTATAAGTCTGTAACTGTACCTCACGGTGATCCATTAAAAAAAATTTTTTTAAGAAAATAAATTAAGAAACTTCTGCACCTCAAAGGAAACAGTGACCAAACTTCACAGAGAGTCCACATAAGGGGAAAAAATATTTACCCAATACCCATCTAATAAGTGGTTAATATCCAGGATATAAAAGACACTAGTAGAATTGTACAAGAAAAACCTCCAACCCCATCAAAAAATGGGAAGAAGATATGAACAGAAGCTTCCTCATAAAATAAATACAAATGGCCAAAAGGCACATGAAAAAATGCTCCACATCGCTAATCATCAGGAAGATGCAAATTAAAACAACACACCACAGAGACTGGCATACATCAAAAAGAACAAGAACAACCAGTGCTGGTGCAGATGTGGGGGGAAAGGAACTCTCTTTCACTGTTGGTGGGAATGCCAACTGGCCCAGTCTTTTTGAAAAACAATATGGGCATTCCTTCAAAACTAGAAATTGAGCTTCCAAATGACCCCGCAATACCACTTCTGAAACATATCCCAAGGGTGCAAAAAAGCACAGTAGAAATGACATCTGCACCTGTATGTTCATTGCAGCACTGTTCACAATAGCCGGAGTCTGGAAACAACCCAAGTGCCCGAGAACAGAAGACTGGTAAAGAAACTTTGGTACATCTACACAATGGAATACTATGCAGCTTTAAAAAAATGAAGTCATAACGATATGATACTATACCTAGAGAAACCTAAAAGCTCTAGTAAGAAACTCTTAGAAACAATTGACCTATACAGTAAAGTCGCAGGCTATAAAATCAATACCCAAAAATCCATGGCCTTCCTATATGCAAACAATGAGACAGAGGAAAGGGACATGAAAAAAGCAATCCCATTCACAATTGTGCCCCAGAAAATCAAATACCTTGGAATCAGCTTAACTAAAGAAGTAAAGGACCTCTATAAAGAAAACTATAAAACGCTACTTCATGAAATAAAAGAGGACATGAGGAAATGGAATAATATCCCCTGCTCATGGATAGGGAGAATAAACATTGTCAAAATGGCAATACTCCCCAAAGCATTATACAGATTTAACGCGATCCCTATGGGGATACCCATGGCATTTTTCAAAGAAGCGGAGCAAGCAATCCTGAAATTTATATGGAACAATAAACGCCCACGGATAGCTAAAACAATTCTTGGGAAAAAGACGATGGGAGGCATCACCCTTCCCAACCTTAAACTCTACTACAAAGCGGTAACAATTAAAACAGCATGGTACTGGAACAAAAGCAGAACTGCAGACCAATGGAACAGGGTGGAATATCCCCACACACAACCTCAAATGTATGATCACCTAATCTTTGATAAAGGTGCAAGAGATGTGAAGTGGAGCAAGGAAAGTCTCTTTAACAAATGGTGCTGGCACAACTGGACAACCACATGCAAAAAAATGGGCTTAGAACTCGATCTGTCACCATGCACAAAAGTCAGATCAAAATGGATTAAAGACCTCAACATCAGACCACAAACCATAAGGTACATTGAAGACAAGGTCGGCAAAACCCTCCAGGATATTGAAGATAAAGGTATCTTCAAAGATGACACGGAACTAAGCAATCTAGTAAAAACAGAGATCAACAAATGGGACTACATTAAACTAAAAAGCTTCTGCACCGCAAAAGAAACAGCGACCAGAATACAAAGACTATCTACAGAATGGGAAAGGATATTTACACAATACCCATAAGATAAGGGGTTGATATCAAGGGTATATAAAGCACTGGTTGAACTCTACAAGAAGAAAACATCCAACCCCATCAAAAAATGGGGCGAGGAAATGAACAGAAACTTTACCAAGGAAGAGATACGAATGGCCAAAAGACACATGAAAAAGTGCTCTACATCACTAATCATCAGAGAGATGCAGATCAAAACAACCATGAGATACCACCTCACACCACAGAGGCTAGCACACATCCAAAAGAACAAAAGCAACCGCTGTTGGAGAGGATGTGGGGAGAAAGGGACCCTTCTACACTGCTGGTGGGAATGCCGGCTAGTTCAGCCCTTTTGGAAAACAGTATGGACGATTCTCAAAAAACTTGAGGTTGAGCTCCCATTTGACCCAGCAATACCACTGCTGGGAATATATCCCAGAAAAGCCAAAAAGTATAGTCGAAGTGACATATGCACTTATATGTTCACCGCAGCACTGTTTACAATAGGCAGAATCTGGAAAAAACCCGAGTGCCCTAGAACAGATGACTGGTTGAAGAAACTCTGGTACATATATACAATGGAATACTATGCAGCTGTTAGAAAAAATGAGGTCATGACGTTTGCATATAAGTGGATCTACATGGAAAGTATCATGCTAAGTGAAATGAGTCAGAAAGAGAGAGACAGACATAGAAAGATTGCACTCATCTGTGGAATATAGAATAATAGACTATAAGACGAACACCCAAGAATAGTAGAAATAAGTACCAGGAGGTTGTCACCATGTCTTGGAGGCTGTTCTCTCATTCTGGGCAACTCAGAGAAGGGAACAGCAAGTAAAATGTGGTTGTTGGTCATGTGGGGGAAAGATGATGCGGGCCAAATATAGACTAGAGACTGAACGCAATGGCCACTCAACACCTTTATTGCAAACCACAACACCTAACCAGAGAGAGAGAACAAAAGGGAATACCCTGCCATAGTGGCAGTGTGGGGTTGGGGGAGACGGGACTGGGAAGGGGGGGTGGGATGTTGGGTTTACTGGTGGTGGAGAATGGGCACTGGTGAAGGGATGGGTTATCAAACTTTGTAAGGGAGAAACATGAGCACAAAAATGTATAAATCTGTAACTGTACCCTCACGTTGACTCACTAATTAAAAATAAACTATAAAAAAAATGAAGTCATAAAATTTGCTTTTAAGTGGAGTGTCTTGGAGAGTATGAGATACCCAAGGAGAGTAGACACAAGGGCCAGAAATACTGCTCCATGGTTGGTAGCCTGCCTCGTGAGCTGGGGGAGAGGGCAGCTGGGATAGAGAAGGGGTCACTAAGTCAGTGATGGTTGACAAATCGTTTGGGATGAGAGATGTGTGCTGAAAGTACTAAAGGACCAAATGTGATAGCCTCTCGGTATCTGTTTTGCAAACCATAATGCCCAAAAGGAGAGAGAGAGCAGGGGGGAAATTGTCTGCCATGGAGGCAGAGGGGGGGATATGATGGGTCGGGGGGTGGGGGGAGGATAGTGGGGACATTGGTGATAGAAAATGTGCACTGGTGGAGGGATGGGTGTTTGATCATTGTATGATGGAAACTCAAACATCAAAGCTTTGTTACTGTATTTCACGGTGATTCTATAAAAATAAATAAATAAATAAATAAATAAAAACATCACATTGTAGCTATAAGTAAAGGGACTGGAACTATAATTGGACTTCTGATATACCAATATGTCACCAGGACCCTTTACCTTCTGTTCTCTAAATCACAGCACTGGATGACCAATATTGTTTGTAATAACTTTATTGTAAATATCATAATTGCTAATTCAGTATTCTAATGTTTTATTATTCTATAATTGATATGCAGTCAGCTGCACAGACCTGTATATTTTGATGTTTGACATATTTGTTTTGCAGTAAATTAAGATCATTAACATGTTCATCATGCCAAAGTCTCTGCCCCTTGATAATATCTTCTCCCACCCTTCCCTCTCCAACACCAGCAACCACTGTTCTACTTCTTTACCTGTACTTTCAATTTAGTGTTACATGCTTATTTATTCTTTTTTTTTGTTTGGGGCCACACCGGGAAAGCTTGGGACTTACTCCTGTCTCTACACTCATGGATCACTCCTAGTGGGGCTCAAAGGACCATATGTGGTACCAGGGATCAACCTGGGTTGGTCTTGTGGAAAGCAAGCAGCCTGCTCTCTGTACTATCTCTCTGGCTCCAACCTTTTAAAACTCTAGTTTTTAGACCAAAAAAAATACAGAAAAAGAGTGCTAAATGTTTAGCTCAATTATTTTAAGAATTATAAGTGAATGCACAGCATGTTTAAGTAATTCATTTTTTTCTTAATGAGCAGTATTCTATTACATTATAAATGTCTCATTATTCATTCATTTATAGTACATATTAGATTTTTCATTCTTTGGCTATTATTTTAAAAACTAAGTATGTCTTTACAAAACACACATTTATATTTTTGTGGTGCATACTCATAGTATGCAATGCTTCAACTTTTTTCTGATTCTTATTTTTGGCACTTCTAACATTTTAAGAAGCTGCGAAAGTTGCTTTCCAAAATATTGTACATTTTACACTGCTACAAGCTGAGTATGAGAATTCTAATATCTCCAAATTCTCACCAATGCACTTAAACCAATCATCTTTGAAATTTTAGTCATTTCGATAGGTATGTAATAATATTTTACTACAATTTTGTGGTTTTAGTCTGTATTGCCCTAAAGAATTATGATGCTGAGCAACCTCTTATATGCTTATTTGCCATTCATATACTATTTAGTGAAGAATATATGTTCAAACATTTTCTCTATTTTCTTGAGTTTTGAGAGCGCTTTCTGCATGTAATCATTTGATCTATAAGTTTGAAAATGATTTACAAATATGTTCTGTCTCTCTGTGACTTCATTTTCTTAATGGTAACTTTGAAGGTGATAACACTTTTTACTGTGTGTAGTTGAATATTCTTCACCCAAGTTCACTAATATCTTATTATATTGAGGGGGGTTATTTGTTTGGTTTTTTAATAAGGTTGGAATATTCATAGAGGGTTGGGGCCACACCTCTGGGCTCAAGGAATCATATGCAGTTTCCAGGAACAGAATAGGAGTTGGTCACGGACCAAGCAAGAGCTTTAAGTCCTGTACTATCTCTCTAGCCCTTTGTATTCTTGATTCAAGGAGAGTTATGATTTTTGGGTTTTACACAAACTTAAATAGGTCTATAAAGGGGTTCATTTATCATTTATACACAGTACAAAGTTTAGCTGTGGACATCCAACAGGAGAGAGAGCAAAAGGCAATGCCTTGCCGCAGAGGCAGGATGGGGTGGTGAGAGTTGGGATGGGGGTGGTGGGAGGGATACTGGGATCATTGGTGGAGAAAAATGGGTACCTGTGGAGGGATGTAAATTAAATACAAACATGAAAGTTCATAAGTTTGTAACTGTACCCTATGGTGAATCACTAATAAAAAATTTTTTAAAAAAAGTTTAGCTGTGAGTATATATAATATAATGTGAGTATATATAATATAACTTTGTATTTGTATACCCAAATATTTTTTAGTACTTTTTGAAAGACTATTCTTTCTCCATTGAATTCCATTTCCATCCTTGTCAAAATATTTTCCATGCTGGTGAGAATGTGAAGCAACAGAAACTCTCATTAATTGCCAGTGAAATACAAAAGCTACCTTGAAAGACAGTTTGATGCTTACTTACAAGCTTACAAAATCATACCCTTAAACTGTATGATCTAGCAATCACACCCACTCCTTAGTCTTTACTCAAAGAGATTGAAAATGGGTATCTATACAAACTCTATACGATGTAATTTATAGAAGATTTATTAATAAATATGTGTCTGATTTGTCTTTCAGAAGGTGAATGAGAAAGTAAACTCTAGTATCTCCAGAGAAAAGAATACTTTCAAAAATAAAAAGAAATGGCTTAACATGATTAATTTTTTTCATCAGTTGTAAAAGCTGTGAATAATCCTCTCCACTGCCCTTCTGGAAGATGTGATAGATCCATCAGGACGTTGGAGGGAAATCATCTTGGTCTTGTAGTTGGCGAAGGACAGGTGAGCATTGCAAATACTTTTCCCAGCTTCTGCTACATTGGCCAACACTGCTGCTCTTCTCTCTTGAGGTCTTCCTTTATCGCTTTGCAAGCTCGGGCGTTAGCTTGTGATTGGCTGAGGCTCGTCCAAACCACCTTGGCGAATGAGCTTGAGAGTTTCTGAAGATAGGTGTCTGTTTGTTGCTTCCCCACTCTCAGCATTCCACATGCAGTCATGGAGGTACTGAACCAGCTGATCGTATTCCTTGTCGTTGTTATCAATGACGGCATCTTCCCACATTGCTGCAATAGTGCCAAAGAGCTCCCAGTTGGTGGTCATTCTGGGAGTTCTCTTCTTAAACTTAAACTTTGCAGTTCTTTCTCCCAGCTCTGTGAAGTAGAATTTTGCATGAAGGAGACGGTGGTCTGATCCCGTTTGGAATTTTGGGACAACAGTGACATCGGTCAGGCAAAACCTTAGATTGAATATGATGCGGTCAATTTCATTGTGGAACTGTCTGACGGGAGACTCCCATATCCAACATATCCAACATTTAGATTCGGCCTTCTGGAACTGTGAGTTACCATGAATGGTCTTGATCGACATGATGAACTCAGATAGTCTCTCATCCTGTTCGTTCCATTCTAGCCATGGGTCCCAATGTGGAGTTCTTCAGGTGACCTTCTCGGTTCTACCTTGGTATTAAGATCACTGACAATGATCTTGTAGAAGGTGTTATCTTCTTTATAGAACTTCTCCAGCTCCATGTAGAACTTCTCAATTTCTTCTTCATCCTAGTTGGATGTAAATGACAAAGATGGAGACTGCCGGCAGTGAGCCACATCTATTCAAGCATAATTGTCCGATTCAGGTTGCTAGGCATTCGAATGAATCAATGCTCATGGCCAAGTTCGTGTTGACAAGGACACCGATACCACCAACGCCTCTGTTGTCACATGTTCCGAGGAACAGTTCTTCTCCAGTGTCGAAAATGGCGTAATGTGATTGATTCCTTCTCGTTTTGGTCAGACCAATGATGTCATACTTGATCTTCTGCACTTGCATCATCAGGTCCTCAATAGATGCTTTTGATGCCAGGGTACAGACAGTAACTTTAGCCCTTTTTCGTTTTGGTAGTCTAGTATGTCCCTGAGATTTTATCGGCCTCTCCTTACTCATCCTTCATAATACTGCTATATTGGTGGCTCTTTCGGTGTCAGGCGGATGAGGCCCTTTGTTGTTACTGTTTTGCCATATCAAATACGCCACAGTAGCTTGCCAGGCTCTGCCGTGCAGGCAGGGTACTCTTGGTAGCTTGCCAGGCTCTTCGAGAGGGATGGAAGCTCTTAGGGTGGCCTCCAATCACCCTTACAGGTATTCCCATGGTTCACACCATATTTGAACCCCATCAAATATGGTGTGGAAATTATGGAAGATGGGTATTAAGTGTGTTATGGTGGTCCGGAAAGCGGCCTGGAGGGTGGCAGTGGCCTGGTAATGGAGGTAGTGGAGGTCAGCTGATGGGGTATTTATCTGGTGTGGGTAGGGTGGGTTGTCTGGGTTTGATACCTGGGGCGCCGGAGATTGGAGGAGGCAGACAGAGGATCTTGTTTCCGGGTCTCATTGAGTCTGGAGTCCAAGGTCACAAAGTTCTGCTTTATCTGGATATGTGGGGCTTCACTCATGCGTGAGGTTTGGCCCGAGTGTCCGGAAAGTGGCCTGGCCTACCTGACTTCCACTACCCAGCAACCGCCATACTCCAAGCCACTTTCTGGACACTCGGGCTAAACCTCATGCATTCCTCTGCAACAGGCACATTTTTAAGTTTGATTGTTGTGGTTTAGATCTTATGCTTACAATACTGTTGGGTCTGTGGTTTAGACACAGACAAATACCACAGCTCTACACTACTGATGTGCCCAAGACTCCCGATCACTGTCACTATTAACTCCCCTCTGCCTATTCTTATTTTCCTCCATTTTTTCCCTTCCTGAACCTCATTTCTCAAGTCTATGGCCCCAGGTAATTGAGGTATCCTCCTTTGATACTTCGCATTTCATTGTTCTGTTACTTTATATACCATGGAAAAGTAAGTCAGTATTTAACCTTGTGACTTACTTCACTTAACATGAAATCCTCCAAGTTGTGGCAAATGCATGATTTCATCATTCCTTGCTGCTGTTGTTGTATGTATACAACACTATTATCCACATATCTGTCTTTAGATACCTGAGTTGATATCTTAGCTATTGTATGAAGTGTTGTAAAATGAATAATGGTGTAAATATATCCTTTTGAATGAACATTTTTGTGATTTGGGAGTAAATACCAAGAAGTGGAATTGTTGGGTTCAATAGCTGTTCAATTCTTACATTTCTGAGAAATCTCCATATTGTTTGTTTTCTCTAGGGCTTGAACCAAACAACATTCCAATCAACAGTCAATGAAGGTTCCTATTTTCACCACATCCCCACCAATAGAGATTGTTTCCAGTATATATACATACACACACAGAAACACACATATATTCTGTGTATGCTATTCCTACTGGTGTGAGACAATATCTCATTGTCAGTTTGATTTTGGATTTTCCTTATAAGTGATGAGCACTTTTTCATGTGCCTACCAGCCACCCATTTCTTATCTTCAGAGAAGCATTACTCATTTCCTCTCACTGTGTTTTGGTAGGTTGCTTGGATTTTCTGTTGATTTTTGTGACTATTTTATATATCTTGGATATTAACACATTATTTTTGTGTCAAGTGTAGATACTTTCTTCCATTCCATCAGGTATATTTTAGTTTTAGCCTTTGTATCTTTTTCCATGAAGAAATTTCTTGTAACTTATAGTCCCATGTGTATATTTGTTTTCTGTTGCCTTTGCCAATGAAATAATGCCGCTAAAGATGACTTTGAGATCCAAATCTTAGAGCATTCTAACTATATTTTCCTTGACGCACTTAGATCTTATGTTCATTTCTTTTAAGTTCTCCAACTTAACAGCATTAAGTTGTTCATAGTTACCTGTCATGGTATCTTGAATTTCTGAGAAATTTGTTGTAATTTCTCCTCTTTCATATCTGATATGACTTATTTGGACATTTTCTGTTTTTATCCTCATGAATAGATCCAATGGTTGTCTATCCTGTTTATTCTTTTTAAGGACCAGGTCCTGATTTCAGTAACTCGTATTGCTTTCTTGACCTTTGTATCATCCATTTATGCTCTAGTTTTATTATTTCCTTCCCTCTACTAGTTTTGGAATTCATTTATTGTTTCTTCTCCATGTGTTTAAGGTATTTGTTTAGTTGTTCAATTGATCTTCATCTTCTTTCCTTGTGAAGGCCTGTGTTGCTATAAATATCTCAGCACAGCTTTTACTGTCTCATATTTTCTGATAATTTGTTTCTTTATTCTCATAAGTTTCAAGAAATCTTTTTTCACTTGTTTGACTTCCTCTTTGATCCAGTAGCTTATTTAGTAACGCTTTGTTTAACTTTCAGGTGCTCAACTTTTCTCCCATCTTCCATAACGGTTATTTCCTACTTTTGTGGCATTATGGTCTAAGATGGCATTTGGTATGGTTTCTGTTCTCATAAATTTATGTATGATTGAGTTATGCCTGGGCTGGAGCGATAGCACAGTGGTTGGGCATTTGCCTTTCACACGGCCGGGGCCCCAGTTCGATTTCTTCACCCCTCTCGGAGAGCCAGGCAAGCTACTGAGAGTATCAAGCCCGTGCAGCAGAGCCTGGCAAGCTACCGGTGCATATTGGATATGCCAAAAACAGTAACAATAAGTCTCTCAATGAGAGATGCTACTGGTGCCCGCTCAAACAAATCAATGAGCAACGGGATGACAGTGACAGTGAGTTATACCTAGTATGTCATCTGCCCAGTAGAATGTTCCAAGTGCACTAAACAAGAATAGATATTAGCCTTTTTTGAGGATGGAGGTTTCTTTATATAATAGTTAATCCCAATTCTTCTAATCCCTCATTTATGGCTCTTGCATTTTTTTGTTTGTTTTTTTTTTTGTTTGTTTTTTTGGCCACACCTGGTGCTCAGGACTTACTCCTGATGGGCTCAAGGGACTATATAAGGTACTAAGAATCGAACCAAGGTCAACTGCATACAAAACAAACACCAAACACTCTGTTCTATCACTTCAACCCCCATGAGCTCTTGTATTTTTACTAATATTCTGTTAGGTTGATCTGTTCAATGATGAAAGTGAAACACTGGAGTGTTCCATTAAAATGTTTACACCAATGTGTTTCTTTAGGTCTGTGAGCAGAACCTTTATAAACTTTTTTGCTACTTCATTTGGTCCATATATGCTGATAAGAGCACCTCTTGATCTACTGTACCTTCAAATAACAAGTAGTGTCCATCCCTATCATAACTTTTTTAGATTTAAATACTGTTTTGTTTAATATAATTATGGCTGTACCAGATTTTTTAAAAAATCCACCATATGATTGTTTTTCCATCCTTTTATTCTGATTCTGTTTTCATTCTGTGAATTTAGGTGTGCTTACTGTATATGCAGGAAATAGATGAATTTTGTTCCTGATCCATCCAGAAACTCTATGCCTTTTGATGGGAAATTTTAGTCCATTGAACATTCAAAGAAATTATTGATACAAATAATTTTTATCATTTTTCTATAGCTATTTTGGTTATCTTTGCCCTTGAACTTTTTTGTATATGGGGTAAATCTCTTTGTATATGTTGCAGGAATAGCTTAAATATAGTAAATGTCTTGAGTGCTTGTTTTTGTAAGACTTTCAGTCTTCCTCCAACTCTTAATTTCAATCCTTCAAGGTAGAGTGCCCAAGGTTGAAGATTTTTCTCTTGCAGAGTTTTGAATCTGTCATTCCACTGTCTTCTTGGTTTCATATGAGATATCTGTTCTTTGATGTTCTTTCCTTTGTATTTCAGATTTGCTTCTCTTTTGTCCCTATAAATAATCGTCACTCTCTTTGTTCTTGACTTTTTGATTACAATATGTCTCAGTGATGTTCTATCTGGGTATATTTTGTCTGGTTTCTTTGGGCCTCTTGAATCTATGCACAGGTTTCCCTGAAAAATTTGAGGAAGTTTGCAGCTATTTTCTCTTCCACTATTCTTCCTTTCCCTTGTCATTTTTCTCTCCTTAAGGTATTCCTATGATTCAAAGGTTACCCCTCTTGCTGTTATCCATTAAATAGTTTCCATTTTCTCCCATTTTTTTCAAGCTGATTCCCTGTTTCCTCTTCATTTGTGATACTAGCTTGTCTTTGGTCTTCAAGATAACTGGGAGGGTCTTCAGCATTCTGAATTCTATTGCCATGACTTGTTACTGTATTCTTTATCTCTTTCAATTCCATTTCAATGTATTCTTTAATATTTGCATCAATTTTTCTTTGACTTGATTGGGTTTCTCTTTCAGAGCTCCTTTATTTTCTCTACTGTCACAAAAATTGTTGTTCTGAGGTCCTCAAATGGTGTCCAAGTCCAGGACACCACTGGACTTCTCTTCTCCTGTGTCTTAAAAGTGAATTTCAATTGATTTTTCTTTGTTCTGCATTTTGTGAGTGGTAATATGGGGCTGGAGAAGAGTGTTCAGGGTCTGAATACTTGCTGCCAGTTTCTGCAGTCTGAGCTAGGTCAATGTAGCTTGGAACTGTCTAAATGTGATCCAGTGGATGGGTCGGGGAGGTCTCATAGCTGCTACAACCTACAGGCAAAGACCTGGGTCCAGCCAGTCTATCCCTCCCACCAGGGTCCAGGGGCAGAGCTGCCAGTTCTCGTTGTAGTGGACTGGGTCTGTGGTGAGTAAACATGGTTTGCCAGCAATTGTATAAGGTATGAGGTAAGTAAATAATAGCTTCTGTCTAATGAGAAGAGAACATTCCAAAGGGCTCCAGGACAGTGCTTATGAGTCTTTAACTTGATTGTAGCTATTAGAGTAGGGAAGTTGGTGCTGAACAGGCTGGAAAGGAGGGCAGTTTCTTATCCCAGACCCTCTGGCATTTTCACAGATGGCAGACAAGCTCTCCACTGCTGGGGAGAGGCAATAAATCTTCTCTACTGTCTTAATTACCATATCTTTATGATAAAGCTTTGTAGCATGTCTTAAATTCATTTTTTGTCCTCCAACTTTGTTCCTATTTCAATTGTTTTGCTCTTCTGTATTTCCATATGAATGTTATTTGTTTTCTATCCAGCACCTGATTTTGTTTTGTTTTGTTTTGTTTTACAACTTCCCACCTTGCCTGCCTCTTCATCCTCTCTTCAGATCAGCCTATTTATTTTGTTATTATCCATCATGTGTTTTTATTTTGTTTAATCTTCCCATTGCACACAGACATAAAATAACCAAAATATTTGTCTCTTTATTTTTAAATTACTTCATTTCACACATTTTTCCCACTTGCTGTGAACAGTAAAATTTCATCTTGTAAAACTGTCAACCCAGGGGTGCAGTGGCAGTGCCTCGAGAAGGTCAGCCTGTACCTGTAGAGCGAGTGCATCAGCAGCCTGCCGGTGGCTTCAGGCTTCCTAATATCCCAAAATTGCCTCTGTGCCTCTGGCTGGACCCCAGCAACTCAGGACCAAGTTTCCTAAGAAATTAAATGGTCAAAATGAGGTATGTGGGGCCCACACCCACAAACCACGTCCAGCTCAGCTATATGAGTTCACTTATCAACTTTGCTTCAGAGACCCATAAATAAATCTCAAAAGAGATCAAAAGTTGCAGTTAATCTCAGACCCGCACAAGGCTAAAGAGACCATTGTATTGGAAAAGGGGGGTTAGCCTCGTGCCTGCCCAAGCAGAGTCCCCAGCAGCCACTTGCTTCCACAATCCAAAATTGCTGCCATGTTCCCCACCAGACCACCATCTCAACACAGGCCTCACCAAGATATAATCTTCTGAAGGTATACATACCTGCTGGAGGTATACATACCCTCCTGTACTTCCAGAAGCCTCTGCAGTCAAATGTTCACATCCCAAAGCTGCCACCCAGTAAAAAAAGCTACTCCAGCTCTACCTTCCTGATAAAAAATATTCAACTCCCTAAACAAACACGATGACCTCTTGGCACCTGTATTGCAAACCATATGCACAAAGGAAAGGGATAGAGAGAAAGAAGAAAAGTGCCTGCCATAGAGGCAGGCTAGGGGTGAAGGGTGGGGTGTTAGGGATGGTGGGAGGGAAACAAGGGATATTGGTGGTGGAAAATGTACACTGGTGGAGGGATGGATGATCATTGCATGACTGAAACCCAGTCGTGAACAGCTTTGTAATGGTTTATATTACAGATATCAATTAAAATTTTTGAAAAATAATAACGAAGGGTTGAAGTGATAGTACCACAGGTAGGGCATTTGCCTTGCAAATGACCAGGATTTGATTCCTCCGTTCCTCTCAGAGAGCCCAGTAAGCTACCAAGAGTATCCTTCCCGCACAGCAGAGCCTGGCAAGTTCCCCATATCATGTTCAATATGCCAAAAGCGTAACAACAAGTCTCACAATGGAGACATTACTGGTGCCCACTCGAGCAAATTGATGAGCAGTGATGGATGACAGTGATACAGTGAATAATAATGTGGAGTTCATGTCCACTTCAGTCACCTTGATTGGGCTGAATATATAGCAGTACTCCTACATAAAAAATAAATAAATAAAATTAATAAAATAAAATAAAACTGTCAACCTGTGCCAGAGAACACCGGAGGAGAGGTGGGTGAGACCACCACCTGCCCAAACAGCCCCAGCAGCCAAAACATCCACATTCCACGAGTGCCACCATGCTCACAGCCAGACTCCACTGCTCAGGACAAACCTCACCCAGAAATTGATCTGTTGAAAAATTCACGTATGTGAATTTTGTGACTGAAATCTCCAGCTTCTTTCAGGGTGGGGATGGGCTACCTTCCCCACCCCTCCTTGTTCTTCCAGAAGCCTGGCAACCACACCCATGAACTGCCTCTGGATTCCTCATAGGGTCATTAACTGGCCATGATCCAGAGACTCATAAACAAATGTAAAAAGAGATCAGCAATCTGCAGATATGCTTCTGGACCTGTGTCAGGCTGAGTCATCAAAGGCACCCAAAGTCACCACCCAGTTAAAAAATTAACTTTAGCTATATCACCCCATTCAAAATTTTTGAATTTCTGGAGCACATGATATCTCAAACTCTACACCACTGATATACCAGGAGTAGCACACCACATTGGATGGAATGTAAAGTAGAAAGTGACCAATCTTGATTAAGAAAATAAAAACACACAAGGCTTATCTGTAACAATATATTGATAATCTCTTTTACAAGGGCTTAATGACTTCTTGGGAGAAAAAAATATTCACACACTTTCTTCTAAGGAAATATTTTTTGATCATTTTTAGCGAATTATAACAAACTAAATTTTTTAGAGCCTGCTATAGGGGCAGGCTTGAGAGGTGGTTGGGAAAATTGAAAATAATGGTGGTGGGAAGGTACAATGTGGTGGGATGAAATGGTGATGAGATTAGTGTTGGAATATTGAATGTAATAAATCATGAACAACTTTATAAAAATAAATAAACATAACTGTCACATAGCATTCCATTGAATAAATGTAATACATCTTGATCCAATCACCTATTGTGGGCACTTTGGTTTCTGTATGAATTTCTAATCAGTTTATTCATTGCAATTAAAAAGACTTCTATAATTTATCTTATTTTGTTTTTTTAATTCACTAATTAATTATCTTGGGCATCTTTTGTCATCTCTTAACATTTTTATACTTGAAATGCTAGTTTTATTTCAGTACCTTTTTACTAAGAGTAACTAATAAACACAATTGATTTTTGTATGTAGTTCTTACAGCCTACAACCTTGATAAATTCATTGCTTAATTTTAGTAACTTTCCCCTATAATGTCTCAGCTTCACCATTAAAAGTTTTTCATTACCAACTCACCGCCACTGCCCCCCCCAAAAAAGTGGGGTTTTTCTTCTTACAATCCTCTCTGAATGCCTTTCTTTCTCTAGCACTGCTGCACTGGCTGGAATTTTTAGCAAAATATTGAATAGAAATGGTAAGAGCAAACATGGTAAGAGCCCTTGTGTCTACTCTCCTTGGGTGTTACTTAATATTCCACAAATGAGTGCAGTCATTCTGTCTCCCTCTCTTTCTGACTCATTTCACTTAGCATGATACTCTCCATGACCCTCCACTTACAAGCAAATTTTATGATTTCATCTTTTCTAACAGTTGCATAGTATTCCACTGTGTAGATGTACCAAGTTTCTTTACCAGTCTTCTGTTCTCAGGCACTTGGGTTATTTCCAGACTCCAGCTATTGTGAACAGTGCTGCAATGAACATACAGGTGCAGATGTCATTTCTACTGTGCTTTTTTGCACCCTTGGGATATGTTCCAGAAGTGGTATTGCGGGGTCATATGGAAGCTCAATTTCTAGTTTTGAGGGAATGCCCATATTGTTTTTCAAAAAGACTGGGCCAGTTGGCATTCCCACCAACAGTGAAAGAGAGTTCCTTTCTCCCCACATCTGCACCAGCACTGGTTGTTCTTGTTCTTTTTGATGTATGCCAGTCTCTGTGGTGTGAGATGATATCTCATTGTTGTTTTAATTTGCATCTTCCTGATGATTAGCGATGTGGAGGGTTTTTTTCATGTGCCTTTTGGCCATTTGTATTTACTTTATGAGGAAGCTTCTGTTCATATCTTCTTCCCATTTTTTGATGGAGTTGGAGGTTTATCCTTGCACAATCCTACTAGTGTCTTGTATATCCTGGATATTAACCCCTTATCACATAGGTATTGGTTAAGTACTTCTTACCCATTCTGTGGACTCTCTGTGAAGTTTGGCCACTGTTTCCTTTGAGGTGCAGAAGTTTCTTAGCTTAACGTAGTCCCATTTGTTTATGTTTATTTCCACTTGCTTGGTCAGTGGGGTTTTATCCTTAAAGTTGCTTTTACCTTTACTGTCATGGAAGGTTCTACCTACATTTTCCTCCATGTACCTTATGGATTCAGGTCTGATATTAGGTTTTTAGTCCACTTTGATCTGATTTTTGTGCCTGGCGTGAATATGTTGATTAATATGCTAAAATTATATTTAGAGCTAAAATTATATTCAGAGTTTTTATGGGCTGGAGAGATAGCACAGCCAGTAGGGCGGTTGCCTTGCACACAGCTAACCCAGATTCAATTCCTCCATCCCTCTCAGAGAGCCCAGGAAGCTACTGAGAGTATCCCGCCCACACAGCTAGAAACTGGCAAGCTACCCGTGACATATTCGATATGCCAAAAACAGTAACAACAAGTCTCACAATAGACATTACTGGTACCCGCTCGAGCAAATCAATGAGCAATGGAATGACAGTGATACAGTGATACAGAGTTTTTATATCTAGGTCTCTCCCATGTCTTTGCATGTTTTTTAAGGCTTGATTCATAAAATAAATTTTAAGCTACTCCCTTTTCCTAATTTCCTGTATCTATCCTAAAGTGGCATTTCTATTTTCTAAAATGTTTTGTAGAATTTACTAGTGATGCCTCTGAGCCTTCCGGATTACATATGGGAAGACTGTTTAATTATAAATTTAGTTACAAATATTTTAGTTAATAGTATTGATAGTTATAACTATGTTTTTAAATGTCAATATTTGGTTTAATGGTACTTTATATGTTAATATTTAGTATTATTAAACAGTATTATTCACTTTTGTTAACTAATAAATTTATTATTAATAAAGTATTATTAAGCTAATATTAGCTTTATTGACAAAAATATGATCACTCACTTTTACTCTTGATTCACCTTTGTATTTGGTGGTGTATTTCAAGGGATTTATCCATTAAATCTAATAGATTAATTTATTCAACATAAAATATTTTATCAATTGTTTCTGATATATGCTTTTTTAACATCCATAGAATATGTAATGACTTTACATCTGCTTTTTGATATATAAAACATGCATTCTATTTATTCCTGAATGCATCAACTTAACTAAAGGTTGTTCAAGTTTATTGATCTGTGAAGGAATCACTTTTGGATTTCACTGATATTTTCCATAGCTTTTAAGTCTTCTAGTTCATTAATTTCTGCTCTGGCTATCATATTTTCTTTATTTTGCTTGCTTTAGGTCTAAATTTCTGTTTTTCTTTTTTCTCAGTAAGGAAGCTTTGGATCATTGATTTGAGAACTTTCCTCTTTTCTAATATAGGTATTTAATGCTACAAATTTCTCCCTAAGTATTAATTTAGCAGTTTTTGACATGTGGTATTTTAATTTTATTAAAATTAAAATAAAATTATTAATTTTAATTTTAAGTATTAATTTAGCAGTTTTTGACATGTGGTATTTTAATTTTATTCAGCACAAACTGCTTTATAATTCCACTTCTGAATTATTATTGAAATATATTTTGAAGTATGCTACTTAGTTTTCAGTATTTGAAAAGTATCCAGAGATCTTTCCACTAGTTGAATTTTCCTATATTCAAAGTTATGTCAGTTATGCCAACTATGGAAATAGTATTGCTTAAATACTTTGTGTTCTTAAATGTCTTCTAATTTATTATTTTAAAATATTTTGAAAGCTTTATTGTAATTGTGAGTTTGGCATTTATCCTTACACTTTTATCAAAGTAGTCTTCATGTATATTAAAGCTCTATTACTGGGCACACATTTTGGTGTAGTTTTATTTTCCCTTAGGCTTATACATATATGGTTTAGGGGCCAAACGTGGTGATACACAGGCCTTAGTCGTGGTCCTGTGCTCAAGGATCACATCTGACAGGCTCTGCGGAATGTATGTGGTTCAGGAAAAAAAAAACCTGGGTCTGTTGCATTCAAGGAAAACCCTCTGCCAGTTAGTTGTACTATCACTTTAGTCCCTATGTCTCAAACTCTTTTTTTATAAGCTCAGATGAAAGAATTGCATTGCTTTATTTTTACAGAATATATCAATGTCCATGATACAATTTTATTTAATTTTAATTGAATCACTGTGAGATAGGCCCTTATAAAGCTGTTCATGATTAGATGCAGTGCTGTTCCAATACCCATCCCTGCACCAGTGTACATTTCCCAGCACCAATGTCCCAAGTTTCCCTCCCATCATCCCCCTACACCTGCCTCTAGGCAGGTATTTTTCTTCTCTCTCTCTCTCACTCTCTATTTATGTGTGTGTATCAGAAGACTAATATCCATTGCCAGGGGAAACAGGGGCTAGGAGGACTGTTCAGTGGTTGGAATCAACCATAAGGGTGTGGGGTGGTGGACAGGTAGGATGAGAAGGGAACAGTATGACAATAGTAGCTGGAAATGATCACTTGGACAAGAACTGAGAGTTAAAAGTAGGTAAAGGGATATTTCTCATAACCTTTCATGCCTAAAACTTTTAAAATGTGAATGCTATTACAAAAATTTTTTCAATCTATTTTTTCTGTCATTCTAATATCTTTGCGAGTTCTTGGTCAGGTGGAATTAATTTTTTTTCTGCTTATTATAGTTGTTTTGTTCCTAAGCCACACCCAGCAATACTCAGGGGTTACTCCTAGCTCTGCACTCAATAATCACTGCTGGCAGTGCTCAAGGGACGATATGAATGACAGGGAGCAAACCCGGGTCAGCCATGTGGAAGGCAAGTGCCTTACCCACTGTACTATCTCTCTAGCCCCTCGCTATATTTGTATTTTCCTGCTTTAATATTTTTTTACTGAGTCATTTTTGGATGGATAGTAGACATTTGTATTTTGTCCTTCTAGATACTGAGTATTTTTTATTCCAATGAATATCATTGAACTTTACCTTATGAATGAAGTTAAATAACTTTTAAAAATGTGATCACTTTTAGAATTGCTTTTAAATGCTAGGAAAAATAGTGCTTAGTCAAAAGCTTATTATTTTTCATAATACATTATTCTCACAAGGCAAGACCCATCTATGCACTTGCCCAGCACTCTATGAATCTCAAGGATTTTCATTTGGCTTGTAGAAAGAGGTGTTATTCCTGGAAGCTATGTAAGCTACAAGCACTGTTACCTTTTATTGTTTGGATGGATCCTTCCAGGTTCTCAATCAGTTTTTCTTTCTTTTTCATCTTTGTTTTTGTTTTGTTTTGTTTTGTTTTGTTTTGTTTTGTTTTGTTTTGTTTTGTTTTGTTTGTGGGCCATACCCAGCTGTGCTCAGAGCTTACTCCTGGCTCTTTCACTCAGACTTTCATCTATCCCTGCACCAGTGTACATTTCCCAGCACCAGTGTCCCAAGTTTCACTATTAGAGTCCCTATTAGTTTAGAACCCTAATAGAGTTCCCTATTAGTTTCCCTATTAGAGTCAATCCTAATAGGGCTCAGTGGACCATATGGGATACTGGAATTGAACCTGGGGTGGCAACATGCAAGGCAAGCTGTTCTGTTTCTCTGCTCCCCTAACATGTATTTCTTATTTTCATACACTAGTAATGATACAGCCTCTTTCTAAAGTGTAGTACCTAATCAAATGTTTTTATAAATCATTTACACATTTGTCATATGCTCCTTTATATAGTTCCTTGAGTGTGCTCAGACCCATTGAGAATGATTTCCAAATAAAATAGCCCTGTGCCAGACCATCACGTTTCTCAGATAAAAAGTCACATAGGAATTTGAAATGGAATTACTGCGACAAACTAAAAATATAGACTAATCATTATAAAACATGCAAAGGTTATTCTAAATTATATCATATTGACTTTTTGAATGGTTAGGGTTTTTTCTTTTTAAATATTCTTCAATTCAAAGTCAAACCAAGGAAGAATCCCTCTGGAAATAATTGGAAGTACTCAGTTGGATGGAAACAAAATAAGAAGATCTATGAATGGCAGAAGTTCATCATTTAAAGTACCTGCTTTTAATAACAGTGATCTGTTTTAAACTCCATCTGTAGTTTCTCCAGAGAAAAATTATATTTTATGTAATTGAAACAAGAAGAAAAGCTTATGACAATTTTTTCATGACATATTCACGGGGAGTTGGCATATGTCACATGGGTTGACATATATTCACATTGCATATGAAAACACATGTGTTAACAATTCTGTTTCTATTTAATGACACACTACATGCCAATAATTTCTTGCTGAACAAATTAATGAGTTTCAATGAAATCTCTCTTGACTTGAATTTTCATTTGGTCTGAGCCACCCTTTGGTTATTATAGTCATATTGAAAAAATCGTGGGCTTCAGCAATACCACTTCCAGGAACATATCCGCAGGGTGCAAAAACATAGAGTAGAAATGACATCTGCACTTGTAAGTTCATTGCAGCACTATTCACAATAGCCAGAGTCTGGAAACAATCCGAGTGCCTGAGAACAGATGACTGGTTGAAAAAAAAAAAACTATGGTACATCTACACAGTGGAATATTATACAGCTGTTGGGAAAAATGAAACCATGAAATTGGCTTATAAATGAATGGACATGGAAAGTATCATGCTGATTGAACTGAGAAAAGAAGAGGGACAGATATAAAATGATTGTGGGATATAGAAAAAAAGTAGTATGAAACTAACACCCAAGAACAGTAGAAACAAGGGCAAGGAGGATTGGTTCACACTTGGAAGCCTGCCTCAAGGACTAGGGAAGAGGGCAGTTGGGATAGAGAAGGGATCATTATGATAATGATGGGAGATGTGTGCTGAAAGTGAGTGAATAACAAAACATAATGGCCTCTCAATATCTGTATTGCAAGCCATAATGCCCAAAAGAAGAGAGGGGGGGCAGGCTGAGGGGAGTGGGGTGGTGGCGGAAGGAATACAGGCGATATTGGTGATGGTAAATGTACACTGGTGGAGGCATGCATGTTGGAACATTGGATCACTGAAACATGATCATGAAAGTTTTGTAACTATCTCACAGTTACTCGATAAAACTTTTTTTTAAAAGCCATGGGTTTATCTAAGAATGAAGTTCAATCATTGGCCAATTTTTAAAGGTTTTATATTTTTAAGGCACCAAATATGACCCACACTACAAAGACTAACTTTTCCTCATCCAAACTACAATATTATGTTTTGTTGAGTTTTCCTATAAATTGAACTTCTGCTACTTGAGTTAGTTACACAACCCAATTGTCTATAGAAACCTGTTAACTAGAACATAAAAACTCATTTGAGGTACATTTTGGTCATTTCAAGGTATTGATGTAATACTGATACACTTCAGAACAAAGAGAATATGGAATGGAGCAATGGCTCATGGACATATGCTAAATAATACCAGACTCTTTTCAGGCAGGTTAATCAATTTACTTCCGTAGGAAGCATTGTTAATACAATATAACTCTTCCACTTAATAATTACCTATAAAAGAAGTATTTTTTTATATCTTGGACCAAATAGAAATTCTGAGATAATAATAGTAGAATTATTTCCATTTCATGGGAAATATTCTGGAAGAAGAAAGCAGGAAGCATACGTACAGGCAGCATATTAGAGTCATCACAATACTTAAAGTTGTTTTTTTGAAATAAACCATATGAAGAAATAGCTTGAGAACTAGGGATGCATCTTTATAGTCGAAATAAAATACTACTACTACTACTACCACCACTACTACTAATAGTAGTAATAGTAATAGCACTGTAGCACTGTCATCCCATTGCTCTTTGATTTGCTCAAGCAGGCACCAGTAACGTCTCCATTGTGAGATTTGTTGTTACTTTTTTTGGCATATCGAATACGCCACGGGTAGCTTGCCAGGCTCAACCACAAATCACACACTGTATCCATGCAGGTATGAACCACAAACCATACACTATTATGAGTGTAGGTTTGAACCACAAACCATAGTCGTAGTAGTAATAGTAGTAGTCTTATTTTTGACTCTACCCATTTTAAAAAAGAGTATTTTATGATGAAAATTTTCCTCTAGGTCACACTTCAAATGCTGGGTAAATTACAGCATCATGAAAAGTTCTGCTCTGAGAAAGACCGACAGAGAAAGAAGAAAAGTGCCAAACATGTTGGCTACTTACTACCTGTATTGCAAACCTAACACTCAAAAGGAGAGAAATAATAAAAAGGAATGTTCCTGACACAGAGGCAGGGGTAAGGAGAAGGATGGGGTAGTAGTGGGATACTGGGACCATTGGTGGTGGAGAATGGGCACTGGTTGAGGGATGGGTACTCGATCATTGTATGACTGAAACGAAATCATGAAAGTTTGCAAGTCTGTAAGTATACCTCATAGTGATTCATTAAAAAAGAAAATTAAAAAAAAGAAAAGTGCCTGCCACAGAGGCAGACGGAGGCAGGGAGAGAAACTGGGTGATGGGAAATGCATGCTGGTGAAGGGATGGGTGTTGGTATATTATATGACTGAAACCCACTCATAAACAACAATATTGTAACTGTGTATCTCACTGTGATTCTGTTAAAAACATTTTTTAAGGAAAAAGAAGAGAAGCTCTGGTATTAGATTTCATCCAACCAGGGAGAGTTATGATGTATCTCCTGAAGGAGAGTTTCTTTTCTTCCTCATGCACCCTGCTTTGAGTACTGTTCTAATTCAATTAGCCCCCATTTGTCAAGCAAATTTAAGATCATAAAACTCTGGGAATTCTAAAGACCATCTTCATATTCTCTCATTTCGACTTATTCTGCAATGTTTACCTAAGCACTTCTACTCTTTAAATGTGGGGAAGAACATGGCTGCAGCGAAGACAGGCTGTCCGTTCCCAGCTCCTCACCCCCATCCAATCCTGGCTGTCACACCATGATATGCCTCCTGGCGCCATCTCAGCCAACAGCCTTGATCTACAGACTCTCAAATGAATCTCAAAATGGACTAGCTCTCTACAGAGATGTCTCTGGACTCCAACCATTTACAATCTTAGAATCCAGAAACGCACGGCCATTTTTGTGGCCATGCAACCTCTCATGATTCATAATAAGCAATAGAAAATAAATTATCTAGCATCTGCCCCTGGCAGACAGGCTTGAATGCTGGTGGGAAAATTCAAAATAAGGGTGGTGGGATTAGTATTGAAATATTGAATGTAATCAAGTAATGTGAACAATCTTATGAAAATAAAATTAAAAAAAATAAATGTGGAGAAGGGAGGGAGAGAGCTCAGAGAGTGGGAAGTAATGATATTCCTGTGACTGGAAAAGAAAATCAAAGCACTCTAAACAAAAGCAGAAACTGATGAACTACAGATATATAGTTCTGGTAAAGACAAAGGGAAAATCTTATTCTTCAAACCAAGATGTATAGTTTCATATGTCTGCTATTAGAGCTACCATCATATATCCATTTATATTTCAGCAGAGTAGATACTACAGGAGATGAGGTGTTATCCGAATCTTTCTTAGACTATTTTGAACTTTACTGTACTCTGGAACCCTTAAAAGAAACCACAAATCTCCAACTAAACAACTTTTGGAATGCCATTACTTTTCATTTTTATTTTTCCAAAGGAAAGGTGGGTTAACTTTTGTTACATTCATTTTAAATATATACTATATCCTTAAATGTGAGGACCCACTTTTAAAACTCCATCCCACTGGGGCCAGATAGGTAGTATAATGGGTAAGGCACTTGCTTTGCATTGCACCCAACCCAGGTTCAATCCCCCACACCTCATATGATCCCCCCAAGCCTGCCAGAGGTAAAACCTGAGCACAGAGCCAGGAGTAAGCCTTGAGCACTACCAGGTAAGTACCAGGTACCAGGCCCCCTCGACACAAATAACAATATAATAAAATTCTATTCTATTTAAAATAATAGAATTTAAATAGAGCTGCATTTGAGTTCTTAGTATATTGATATAAATTTGGATACATAGTTGAGAAGAGATAAATTTCATATAAAATTGACATTGTTGTCCTAAATGGTTTATAACATGGGCATTCCAGTCCTATGGTAGCTTAAATAGGTTTTGCATGTTTATTTAATCATTGATCTAGAACCATCCAGTGACTAAATAAGAATGTTGTCTTTCTCCCCCTCTACTATATCATCAGCACTGTTCCATGTCATATAACTGTAGTATAATAGATTTTTATTGAAAGGATGAAGCAGCTTTATAAAGAGTATGCTGTATTTTCACCTCTTTTCCAATCCTGTAATTTAAGTTTAATTGCCATCATGCTGTAGATGTTCCTGTAACATGAAGCTAAATGAGGGAAAGTTAAAGTGAGTAACAGGCACAATCACCTCTTGATAGAAGCCAAGAGTCACCAAAGAGCATTCTGATCCTCAGTAAATACAAATCTGCACTAACTCAAAGACTAGCCTTGACCCTTACCATAAGCGCCATCACTTCTTCGATGACCAAACCTAGATACTCAACCAGCTCTTCTGACATCCTCAGGGTCAGAGACTAGAAAACAGCTGCAAAAGATGCCAAAGAGCCCCAATTCTCCAAATGCAACATATATTCTCAACACATTTAAAATCGCAGCAAAACTGTCTCTTTTTAGTACCTCCTACTCATCCTTTGCATTTTTCCTTAGACATCACAATCACAGACCTTCAAGTTTGAGGTGGGTCCCTTTAATGCCTCCTAGCCTCCAGTCCCCTCATTGTGACAATATTCATCACAATACACTGAGATGTCAGTCAGTTGAAACTGTAGGTATCCCATGAGACACTGGGCCAGCTTCTATTGCTGATGACAGCTCCACACAATAAAACAAAGGAAGAGGTGAAGGGAAAGGGTTTTTTGGTAACACGTAGAGTAGAGATATTTGGAGAACTGCTTACTTCCTTCTGGAAGAGCATATATTAGAATTAGAATAGGCACACAGTCTAGGAAAAGCCATCTTTTTATTAGTTTAATACCAAAATCACGTAAAGCTGTCATTTGACAATCCTGTATTTTGGGGTACACTAAAAGATAGGCAATAGTCAGGTGGAGCTCACAAAATTTTTTGCTAAATGGTTAGGGGAAAGACTGAAAAATGCTTTTAAAAATAAGTTGCTCCAAGCTTGGTCATGAATACTGTATTTACCCTGCTTCTGAATTCAGGGACCAGTCATTCAGCCCCCAATGTGCTCATGATGCTTCTTTAACTCTGTTCCTAATAAAAAATAAGAATCAAGACCCACACAAGAAGCATAATTAAAGGAATACTCTGAATAGGACATGGGGGGAGGGGCACAGGGAGCAAACCAAGCACAGCTTGCCAAAGGCTCATATGTATCTTCTTTAATTGAAATTTTACAGATTTTCTTTAATTAAAATTAAGTTTTGAAATATTTTACAAGACACAGGTTTCAATGTGATTGAAGAATCATGGGAATTCTAACATTTTCTTACTATTAACCAAAGTAGTAAAACCCAAAAATCTCCCTGCTGGTCATCACAATAGCCATACAACCTTCTAAGCCAGGTAGATCACCAGCTGAAGACTAAGCAGGAATAGAAGCAAAAGAAAAAGCATGTGTTCAAAATAATTGCTTTACTTTTTTCCAAAAGAATATTATACAGTAGATGATAGCTAGCTTTCACATATACCACCTTGGTGAAAAAAAAAAAAATGACATCAAAAAGTGTTCTAAAAAGACCTGGGCAGATTAGGAGGGCAGTGTGTCAAGCCTCTAACCCTGCCAAAGCCCCAGCAGATGCTACCCACACCCCTAAGCTGCCACCATGCCATCAACCCAACTCTACTGTTTCTCGACTAATCTCTGCAGAGATAAAATTTCAGGTACACCAGTTTTCAGACTGGGAGCTCTGGGGTCTTCTAGGAGTGGGTACAGGCAACCTCCCTTCATCCCCTGTACTTCCAGAAGTCTCAGCAGCCACACCTACATCACACATCTTCCATCGGGTAAACTCATCTGCTCAGTTCAACAGAACCTACAGTTTCTGAAACAACACCTCCAAATTCCACAATACTGACTTCCCAGTAGGAGCACACCAAATTAGAAGGGAATATAACATAGAAACTAACTAAACTCAATAAACAAAAACAATAAAACATGAGGTTCACCTAACAATAAACAGCTCCATATACTCTCACACAAGGACTTAATTACCCATGGTAAGACATAACAATTTTTCAGATTTTATTTTACTGTATTTTTTATAATTCCATTAGCCATTTAGTTGTAACAAGCAATATAAAAGAAATTATTTTGTGCCTGCTAAAAGGATAGACATGGAAGGTGGCTAGGGAAATGTGGACATGGTAAAGGGACTGTCACTCAGGTGGTGGGATTAGTGTTGAAACTCTGCCCATAACAACTGTATTATGGACGACTTTGTAAACCATGTGTTCAAATAAAGTAAAAAAATAAAAGACGCAGACAGAGTAATCAGGTGGGGTTGAAGGAAGCCCAGACAGCACCGAGGCATACTACAATTAAAAAGGAGAAATCAGACACTAAAACAGTGATTTTCAATGTTCTTATACCAAGGCGAGGCCAGTGGTTGAAACTACAGTTTTAGGAATAACTTTTTCATTGACCAAAAGGAAATTTCTGCAAACCAGCACCAGTCCACAAACCAGCAGTTGAAAACCTAATCACTGGCCACACCTTTTCAACCAATCCTGTTGTGCCTAGAATTCCTTCCACAACCCTGAACACCAGAATTTGGTGTTATAAGTGAAGGAGGTAGACAGTGTCTCCCACATCTAACAACAAAATATCAATTCTAAAAGTGTGAAATATCCGTGGATCTACATGAGTATTAAAATGCATGTAAAATGCACGCACACACTTGTGATGAGTTTGGTATCTTGACCATCTTTCCAATCCATCTGTCATTTTAGTCCATCCTCACCATTTTATTGTTGACTTTTTTCATGTGCAAATGACCACAAACAGTAGGTCCAAACTTAGCACATTTCAAGGTCAAATTATACAGCACACAGAATTTGGTCTCAAACAATAAGCCTGTGTGCATTCACTCAGTCAAGTAAATATGCACAAAACATCATGTTTTGTTTGCTTCAGATTCATAAATCTTTATCCCAGAAGATTAGGAGCTTCTTTAACTATTGCCTACAGAAAAGACATCTGGATGCATTTGTTTCTCCCCTTCCAACCCCACACTGCACCCAATCCCCTCAACACACACGCAACAGCTGTAGACAAAGAAAGCATGTTTTCAAAATTCCATTAGTTCGTGTAGGCACATAATCTGAAGCAGCTCCAAAATGGACATCAAGTAAAAAATACCAGTTTTCAAAAGTCTATAATTATATATTTACATAAATTACATAATCTTGTATGTATTTACATACAATTACAGATTATCAAGTAAATAATACAAGGTTCTAGTGTTAATGAGATGAAATAGAATGAAAACACCATAAACTGAAGCCATTCCTTTATCTACAATGCTGGCAGGGACATGGTCCCCAACACTGACCTGGCATGTCCTTCAACACTGCCTGGGGACATTCACATGAATGACAGGAAGGTGGTTCACTCCGTGTGTGTGAAGTCTTTGACCAAGTGCAAGAGTTGGCACTACTAGTAAGAGAGTGGCTTGGTTGCCTGAATATCTATTTGTGAGAACTGGACCCATCCATTCCACAGTGGTTGGAGTTGTCTCAAATGGATTTTGGGTCTCTTAGGACAAGAACTGAATGCAAACCCATAAGCAGGGAATGATTTGCTCTATTGCCCAACAGGACAATACACATATGGAAACCCTGAGCTGCCTACTCTCCCAGAACACTTATTTACATCAGTTGCATGAGTCAATGTTTATTTATTTACAAATCATTACAGTTTATTGTATCAATTGCCAAAAGCATATAACATTTTGTTTTTAATTTTAAAAAAATACCCAAACAAAATATCTCCAAAAGTATACATTAAAGTAGCATTTTCTAGGAATGCATAGAGAGATAAAATTATTACACTAACTGGTTTTTTCCTTTTATAGGCTAATCCTCAAAGTATAACATGCTACTTTAAGATTACTTTTGGTAATCTCCGAAAAGCAATTTCTTCAGTGCTAAATATTGAGTCAATGATGTCCTAGAAAATGGACTCTATCCTGTGGTCGGGTGCTTAATATTTTCCTGCCGAAAAATATTAAATGCCTTTTGGAAAAACAGAAGCCTGAATATGTGCACATTTTAGCAGCAGCAAAGGGTTAAATAATAAATAAGAATACATCTTAGAATTAAATTCAGTTTCTGTTTAGAAAGTAAAAACAAACAAAAAAAAGCAAGAAAACAAATGAAGCCAATATCCTGACCTTTATCATAAATCAACTATTTTACATTGCTTCTGTCCCATCCCTGCCCCCGCCCCCAACAGTATCTTTCAATTCCAATGCTAGACTTCATTTTTCCTTAATGCACATCACAGGAGAATTCTGCTAAACACTCCAGGGGCACACATGTGCCCATGGCAGTAAGTCATGCACTTCCACTTCAAAACAGCTTTCACTCACCAGTGACATCGTTTTATTTTCCATAGAAAATGTGCATCAGAGCAAAACAAAGTTAGAATATTAAACTTTTTAATTAGTTACATAAATTCCAACACATTTTCCACTGTCACTTCCAATTTCCCCACATAACTGGCAAGAAAGTGTTCTATGTGGTATGAAAATTGTTATAAATTCTTTTTTTTTTAAATATTGCTTTAAGAATTTGGCTCTTTTCTCCTTAGTAGATAGTAAGAAATAGATTCCCTTGCTCCAAGGCAAGTTCCAAAATTATTGCTTTGAAAGAAATATGTATTCTGATTTTCAGCATAAAATATTATAAAAAGCCTTGTAAAAGATATTCTATATAGTAACCTCTCCCTTTAAAAAATTGAGTGCTTGTGTAGACCAATTTTAAAAACAAAACACAGTCAACAGATATTATGCTTTCCCCCTCTTTTCGTCATTGTTGATGAAAATTTATTTGTTTCATTTGCAAGTTTTACTTGATGGGTGCTATTAGCAGGTATTATGACAGTTTGCACCAAAAGCAACCTTCTATAAAAGATGTTACAATGACCCCATGGTACCTGTATAATTTCACATTTGATAGCCGAGTGCACAAATAAGTTTACAAGAATAATTCCTTGAATCTGATTCCTGTTCCTTGAAAAGAATCTGTGCTTCTATAAGCTTCCTCCCCACTTTTTTGAGAATTCTAAATCAGTACAATGTTTGAAGTTACTCCTGGGGTTATAGAGGATCCACTAAAATGAAAGCATAGTCATTATTTAGCTTTGGTATATTCTGCAATAGATTTAAACAAATAGTACATATACCAACCCTAACGCTTTTCAACTGTGAAGTTACAATGATGGAGCAAGTCACTATGAGAGAGGAAATATTAAAGACACAGAATAAAGGTTTGAGACCCAGTTTATCTTTAATCCTCTGGGATAAGCTATGGAACAAGCAGTCTGAAGAGTGAATACTCAGTGTCATGAAAGATGTGCATATGTTTACAATAATACGGGCACAAAAAAGATTGTCGCCTTTAGTACATTAGGGTCATTAGAGTTTCTTTTATCCATGCACCATTATATTTACTTGCATGAATTTACCACAGATTCGTAGCGGACTTTGCCATTTAATGCTTACAGAGCCTAAAGCTTCCAAAATGCCTATCTGGCCTGTACATATTTCATTAAAAATAAACTCTATATAATAAATAAATATATAAAATAAATAAAATGTTGCCTTTGGAATTTCTATAAATAAATTTAACTTTTTTATTTTTACTAAGAGGTCTTTGCTTTAAATTCACTGGGATGATTCCAGTGAGAATTAACTAAAAAGTCTTTTAAGTAAGACTTGCACCCTCCATGCCTTTGAAAAGGCAGCGTACCCCTGGGCAGGCCACCAGCCCAAATCCTGATGAGTCAAAATATGGCAGCTGTGCTGTATAGGATGAAGTACAACTGATCAAAACATAGAAAAGTGTGTCTAGTTCCCAGCATGCATCAGGACGTTGTCCTCTCTGTTTCTGCTTCCCTCTTGCCTACTCCCCATTCACTCACACACTCACACAGCTTTCAATCTCCTCCCCTCTTCTCAACGGAAATTAAGCAAGTGAGCCTGGGCAATCCTCCAGGAGGACAAGCCTTTAAGTGCAGCACAAAATCAGCATGATCCCATTCAGGCCTCCATCGGACATTATGCATGCGACAAAGTTTGGCAACAGTGGCGCTGATGTGATGGCACAGCTAATCAATGAGAACCCACCGCATGAAACCTTTATAGTGGTTACTTTTTTAAGGGCTCAAGTGAAGAAATTGTCTTTGTCAACTTTGGCTTAGAATATCCTTATAGAGTTCAGGGACTTTGTCGGGGTCCACTGGTCTAGGTAAAAAATGTGTGAATTTCTGGTGCCGTTTAGTCCTCGTTCCTTCTCTTGGGGTCCCGTCCTTATTCAATGCCACATAATAGCGCCTTCCAGTGTCCACGTGTTTGTACAGATTTGATGAGTATGTGTTATACCAATTCTCTTCAAACTGTTCTCTGAAGACACACTCCTGGGTTAGTTTTTCCTGTTTAAAAACAAAACAAAACAAATAAATATTTTACAAAATTAGACTCTCTGCATGTAAGGTGATATTCAATATCTATGCAATAATTGCTAAGAAAAAAAAGATTCTAACCCATTGAATCCATTTTGCCAAAACTGTTTGCCTCAGTGAATTTAACTATGCTCAATATCTTGAAGAACAAAACGTCCTAAGTGTATTCAACTTGAATCTTTTCACATGCCCACTAGTGGAATGTGTCAGGGCAAAGGACCGTGTATATGATCTGCTCCTGTTTCTATGACCACCATCAGGAGGTAACCACCCCATAAGGGAGAGCCACAGCTGAAGCCCAAGATTTTCATGACCACTTCCTCTTTAATCTACTATCATAAAGTCACTTACACTGAGACAGACCAACGGTGTCAACAGCATGAAGGATATCAGACACTTTGTGTCCTGGAGACAGTGAGATTGATTTAGTGTTGATTTATTTTGTTTTACAAACATCAGTAAGCAAAATAATCTCCTTGCATTCTCTTTACAAAATACAGGTACCCCGATCTCCACCCTTTTAAAATTCAGACCCAGAAAGTCTAAAAATCTGTGTTTTCCAGGAACACCTAGTTATGGCTACTTATAATAACATTTAGTAATATACATCATCCTAAATTAGTGGCATAATCATTCCTATTAAAACTGAGTGAGTCTTCCAGCGTACAAAGATATCGACAAAGATTCTAGCCCTCTAGTTTGCATTGGATGCAACTGCTCAACCTCAGCTTTAAAAGGTACATGATCAGGCATGACCAGGCACCAACCTACCTACCAAAAAGAGAAGCAGTACTTAATTTTCAATTCCCAAAGTTAAAAGATTTACACCACAGCCCCTGAGAGAAGCACAAACTCTGACTTCTCCTTGGGTCCTGGGTGAGGCAAGGCATGAAAAGTGAATGCCCTTTTGCTCTCATCACCAAACTGAAACTTTTCAAATCAATACCTGTTTATGTTTCTTAAACAAAAAATACAGGCTGGAGAGATGGTACAGCAGACAAGGTGCTTTCATTGCATGCAGCCAACCAGAGTTCCAGTCTCAGCATCCCATACATTCCCCAGCATCACCAGGATTCTTGAGTTCAAAACCAGGAGTAAGCCCTGAAGCACTTTTGGTGTGGTCCCAAAACAAAACAAGGAAAAACAAAACAAAACCAAAAATAACACACTAAACTGATTTTTTCTCTTTTAAAGGAATTTTATTACAACACCATGATTTACAGTTATTCATAGTTGAGTTTTAGACGTATATTCCAGAACCAATCCCATGGCCAGTATCAACTCCCCTCCACCAGTGCCCCAGTTTCCCTGTCAGACATTCATCCTCCACCTACCACCTTGACAGGTACATTTTTTTTATTTTAGTTGTTGAAGTTTGGACCTCTTGTTTTTGGTATTGTTGACTCTGGTTTGGATATTTAGCTATTCCACTCTTTTAAACCACAGAGGTTTTGAATTCCTTTGACCCCTATCTCTTTTGCTTCCCATCTATCTCTTCTTCCCTCTCAATTTCTCTTATTCTCTGTTCTTCTCCCATACTCTGGGCCAAAGGTGATCTACACATGCCCCCTTTCAAACATTGCTTTCCCTCATCCAGTTATTTTATATACTACCTATAAGTGAGATCATCCTGTGTTTGTCATTATTCTTCTGGCTTACTTCATTTAACATATCTTCCAGTTCCATGTTGCAACAAGTTGCATGATTTCATCATTCCTAACAGGTCTAAAGTATTCCATTGTGTACATATAGCTCATCTTTATGATCCACTTATCTATTGTTGGACACATAGGTTGATTAGTTATTATACTAAGTACTGCAATGATTAATGGTGTGCATATATTTTTTGAATAATTTTGTGTCCTGGAGATAGATACCCAGAAGTGTAATTGCTGGGTCATATGACAGCTCAATTTTTACTTTACTGAGATATCTCCATACTGTCTTTCATAAAGGTAGAATAGACAATATGCCCACCAAGAGTAGGTAATAGTTCCTTTTTTCACCACACCTCTGCCAACACAGCTTATTCCCAGAATTTCTGATGTGTGCCATTCTCACTAATGTGAGATAGTATCTCACTGCCATCTTGATTTGGATTTCCCTAATAATAAATGATGAGCATTTTTTATGTTCTTATTGGTCATCCCTTGGTTTTCCTTAGAGAAGTGCCTGTTCATTTCTACTCCCCAATTTTAGGTGGGGTTTTGGATTTTTTTCTTCTTGTTGTTGATCTTTGTGAGGATCAACAACATATATAAACATGTAAAGTATATAATGTACACTTTATATATCCTGGATATCAACCCTTTATCTGAGTTGAACACAAATATTTTCTTCCATTCAGTTAGCTTTTAGCCAGTGTTTTTTTGGTCATGCAAAACTCTTTCATTTGATGTGATTCTGTTTGTTTTTCTATTTTGTTATTCTGTTATTTTATAGCCTTTGGCAAGTGATTGGATCAAATCTTGGGAAATTATGCCTACATTTTCCTCAATGTACTTTGTAGTTTCTGGTCTGAACTAAAGATCTTAGAAATACTTTGGATTGGCTTCTGTATAAGATGTGAGATATTGATCCAGCTTTTATTTCTTACAAGTGGTTATTCAAATCTCCCATTACCTAGGTTGTTTTTATTCTATTTTGTTCTAAGTTCCTTTATAAAAAATTAGCTGACCATGTATATGGGGGGGGAAGAGGGGGTTGTCCCTAACCAAAGCTGATGCATTGGTCAGAGACTCCTTATTCCAGTACCAACCTGGTTTTTTTTTTTGCTTTTTGGGTCACACCCAGCAATACACAGGGGTTACTCCTCGCTCATGTACTCAGGAATTACTCCTGGCAGCGCTTAGGGACCATATGGGATGCTGGGAATTGAACCCGGATTGGCTGCATGCAAGGCAAACACCCTGCCCGCTGTCTTATCACTCCAGCCCTGGTACCAACCTGTTTTGATTATTATGGCTGTATAGTATAGCTTCAAGTTACATAATGAGATGCCTCCTGGTTTCTTATTTTTGAGTACGGTTATGTCTGTCCGGGTCTTTTAAGATTCCATACAAACTTTATAATTGACTGTTCTAAGTCATAAGTTGTTCCAAGACCAAGTTTAAGAATGTCATCTGAATTTGGATAAGGATTGCATTGTATCTATATAGCAGTTTAAGTTATAGTGGTCATTTTGATCATAGTGTGCTTCCTATGTGAATCACCGTGAGGGTACTGTTACAGACTTACAAACTTTCATGCTTGCGTTTCAGTCATACAATGATTGAGTACCCATCCCTCTACCAGTGCCCATTCTCCACCACCAATGGTCCCAGCATCCCTCCCACCCCTCAACCCCCAACCCCCCCTCCCCACCTCTGTGGCAGGGAATTCCCTTTTGCTCGCTCGCTCTCTCTCTCATTCTCTCTCTCCTTTTGGGTGTTGTGGTTTGCAGTAGAGGTATTAAGTGGCCATCATGTTCGGTCTATAGTGTATTTCAGTCCGCCTCTACCATCTCGAGCAGGCCCTCCTAGCACCATTTACTTGGTGGACCCTTCTCTATCTGAGCTGTCTTTTCCCCCAGCATGAGAGGCTGGCTTCTAAGCTGTGGAGTAATCCTACTGGTACTTATCTCTGCTGTTCTTGGGTGTTAGTCTCCCATTCCATTACTTTATATTCCACAAATGAGCACAATCTTTCTATGTCAGTCCCTCTCTTTCTGACTCATTTCACTTAACATGATACTTTCCATGTTGCTCTACCTATATGTAAATTTCATGACTTCATCTTTTCTAACAGCTGCATAGTATTCCATTGTGTAGATGTACCAAAGTTTCTTTAACCAGTCATCTGTTCTCAAGCACTTGGGTTTTTTCCAGATTCTGGATATTGTAAACAGTGCTGCAATGAACATGTAAGTGCAAATGTCATTTCTACTATACTTTTTTGCATCTCCGGGATATATTCCCAGAAGTGGTATTGCTGGGTCAAATGGAAACTCAATTTCTAATTTTTTGAGAAGCGTCCATACTATTATCCAAAAGGGCTGAGCCATTCGGCATCCCCACCAGCAGTCTGTGCGTGGTTGACTTCTATCTTCAGTGCAACATGGTCTGCAAAGGTAGTTGATACAATTTCTATCTTCCTGATTCTATTAAGGTATGTTTTGTGACCCAGCACATGGTCTATTTTGGAAAATGTTCTGTGTGCGCTGGGGGAAAAAATGTGTATTCTCTCTTTTTGGGATGCAAAGCCCTGTATAGATCTATTAGCTCCCTCTCTTCTATCTCTTCCTTCAAAGCCAGCGTTTTCTTGCTGAGTTTTAATCTTATAGATCTATCTAGAAGTGATAGGGGATGTTGAAGTCTCCAGCTACTATTGTGTTGTTAGCAATGTCCTTGTTAAAATCTGTTAGCAGCTGTTTTAAGTATTTAGCTGGTCCCTCATTAGGTGAGTACACGTTTAGGAGTGTGATTTCTTCCTGCTGTACATATCCCTTGACTCATAAAAATTGGCCTTTTCTGTTCCTTCGAATCTTTTTCAACCTGAAATCTATGTTGTCGGATACTAGTATGGCCACCCCAGCTTTTTTGAGGGAGTTGTTTGCTTGTAGGATTGTTTTCCATCCTTTGACTTTGAGTCTGTGCTTTTTCTGACTATTCAGATGTGCTTCTTTAGGTAGCAGAATGTTGGGGTTTAGTTTCCGAATCCATTTTGCCACTCCGTATCTCTTAATTTGTGCATTTAGGCCATTGACATTGAGGGAGATTACTGTCATGAGTTTTGTGCCATCTTTCTGTTGGGGTTCTTTGTGCTTGTAGGGGTTTGTCTTGTCTTACAGTAGTACCTTTAGTCCTTTTTTAAAGTTTGATTTTGAGTCTATGAAGTTCTTGAGCTGTTGTTTATCCATGAAATAGTGTATTGTTCCTTCAAGTTTGAGTGAGTTTAGCCAGATAAAGTATTCTTGGTGATGCGTTCATTTCATTGAGTTTTTTCACTATATCCCCCCATTGTGTTTGGGCTTAGAGGGTTTCCTCTGATAGGTCTGCTGTAAATCTAAGGGGTGCTCCTTTGTATGTGATTTCCTTCTTTGACCTTGCTGCTTGCAGTATTGTGTCTTATCTGTGGCATCCATCATTCTGACTATGATATGCCTTGGAGTCTTTTTATTAGGGTCTCTTTTAGCTGGCACCCTTCAGCCTCCTTGGATCTGGATGCCTGCATTCTCCAGCTCTGGGAATTTCTTAGCAATGATGTCTTTAACTGTTGTTTTTTCATTGGGGTTACTTCCCTGTGCTTCTGGTACTCCGATGATTCTAATGTTGGTCCTCTTGAAATTATTCCCTAGGTCTTTGATTCGCTTAAGAGCTATTTTGAGGTCTTTTCCCATTGCTTGTTGTTGCCTGTAAGCTTCCTGCAGCTCATCTTCAAGCTCACTGATTCTGTCTTCGGCTGTGGCCATTCTACTATTGAGGGCACCCACTAAGTTTTAATTTCATCTACAGAATCCTTAATTTATGACACTTCATTTTGTAGTTTTTTTATTTCTTCTCTCATTTCTTCCTGTATTTTCTCAGCTGTCCATTCCATTGTTTCTTTCATGTCCTCCTTTAATTTCCTGGATGTCTGTTGAGCCATTTCTTTGAGTTCATTGAACATCTTCAATATTTCAAATATTTCATCTCTGAATTCTTTAGTGGAGAGGTCTTATTTGTGGGTAATGCTTGTTGAGGTGCCTGCACGCTTTTCATCATCTTCTCGTGGTGGGAATTTTCATTGTTTCTTCATGTTTTTGTAGTAATGTGGTTGTGGAACCTTACAGTTCACTATCAGTATTGCCCTCTTCCTCTCAGGTGCTCCTCAATGGCTTAGGTGAGTTCTGTAGTGAAGCTTTGGAGGATGTGTTCCTTTATATTGGGTTTGTAGCGCTTCTAGTGACGGCAGTATTATGGTGCAATTGGAATACGCTAATGGACTATTGTCCTAATGTGTTTGAGATGGCCAGGATAATCTCCACAGAATGAGGTGATGGAAATGAAGATAGAAATGAAGATTTCCGAGTGCCAGGAAAAGAGAAAATAACTTGGCCAGCCCCAAAATAGGCCACGCCACTTCTGTGGAGGCCACACCCACTACCTCAATGTGGGTGGGGTGTCAGGTAGGGGTCAGAAACCTGGGAAAGGGAGAGAACCAGGAGTGGCGCCAGAGGGTGGCTCAGGGGTGGATGGGATGGTGCTCAGGGAAGTGGGGTGGCTCAGGGTACAAGGAGATGCCTGAGGTGCAGGTGTAGGGGAAGTGGTGTCCCAGGTTTGATTCATATTTTACTTTCTTAAGTGTTTTGAAGTTTTCATAGTAGGTGTTTTCAATTTTTTTTCTAGGTCTCTATCTCCAGCTTAATAGAGTTGTTCATAGTAAGTTCTCATGATGCCTTGGATTCCTGAGGATTCTGTTGTAATCTCTTCTCTTTCATTTCTGATCCAATTTATCTGAGCATTTTCTCTTTTTTCCCTCATGAGTACAGCCAAAGCACAAAGGCCAGCACTTCCCAAAAACATCTGGAGCTGGGCAGGGAACTGAACACTCTGGTGGGACATGCCGGCGTCATATACATGAAACCCTACCACGGACACTATTGAAAACCATGGTGTCTCACATGCAAAAAGATTAGTTTGAAAAGAAGAAGGGTAAAAATAAAATTTAATAAATCATTGCACAAGTATTGCTCAGTTAAAATAAGGGACAATAGGAAAAAATGCATAGACCAAGGACAAACAGGATGGGAATTCTTGCAGCTGCCAGTGCCTTTTATAGGAATACACTGAACTTTAAAAAGGAAGAAATGATCTGGAGCTCCCACTTCAACTGGATGGCTCCCACATGCTGTGCAGGAGAAGCCCCACCTTGACGCTCAAACCTATCTATCCAAGAAAGAGCTCCTCTCAACATTTTCCAGTGAGAGATTCTCTCCCATCTCTGCTAAGTGGATGGAATAAAATGTATGTGTGAAACCACAGAAATAATTAGAAATTTTTTAAATATAAAAGCATGAGAATAAATAAAAATCATCTAGAATATATTAACTATTTGGGGGCTAGAGAGATAGTACAATGGGTAGGGTACTTGTCTTACATATGGTCAACCCAGGTTAAATCCCTGGCAACCAAGATGGTCCTCTGAGCCCCACCAGGAGTGGTACCTGAGTGCAGAGCCAGGGATACGCACTGAGCACTACCACGTGTGCCCCTAAAACAAAGAAAAAAATGATATTAACCATTTCAGTTTTACTTCCATCTCTATCATAAATATTCTCCTCCTAGACAAAATTGTTCCTGGCTTAAAATGTATGGTTCAGGTTTACTATGATTAAGTACATTTTCTAAAGAAATTATCCTCACTTATTTTATTTAATGCGACAGACCAGACACATTAATACTAAGAACATAAAAGGGGCTGGAGAGACAGTAGAGTGGGTAGGGCACTTGTCTTGCATGCAGCCAACCTGGGTTCCATGATCCCCTCATGATTCCCCCAAGCCCCTCTAGGACTGACAATTCTGAGTTCAAGTCAGGAGTAAGCCCAAGGCACAACCATGTCTAGCCCAAAAACCTTTTTTTAAAAAAGACACAAAAACCTAATTCAAATTGCAGCAGGAGTAATACTATAATGTCCTGGCATGGAGTAAGCCCTGGGAACAACTGGATGTGTCCCAGAAACAGAAAAAGCAAAATCCCAAACAAAATTGACTCAAATTAAGCTTTCTTTTCCTCAGCATGAAATCACTTCATTACTGACCAAAAACCTTATATAAAAAAGAAAATATTTCCTCTTCTTTCAGTAACTATAAACTATACATGAGTCCAAGTTTTCTTTGCATAGATGTCACACCTATGCCATGGTGGCCTTTCTTGGGTTAGAAATATGTGAACAAGAACCTCTGCCTGTGGGCATTTACACAGGCTAAAGCATCTGCTTCAGAGTCAAAGACCACCCAAGACACCAGCTTCACCCTCCCAACTGCATCCTAAACCTCTCCAAATCTCAGTGGCCATATCTCTAATCCAGGCTGGTGGCAAAAAGTACTGCCTGGTATGCAGTCAAGAGATAGATCTCAGCCTAGAGGAAGTACTCAGCAAATAATTGTAATTGTTTACATTTACAACATAATCCCTTAGCATGAGAACCAACTATTTCTAAGAATGAGAAAATAGCTAGAGCCACATATTCTGTTTAATACATGGGCAGTGAGTCCAGGTCTATGTCACAGCATCTTGCTATCCCCTTGTAATGTAGATGCCAACCAATCTCAACTAACAAAAACATTAGCACAGAAGGCTTAACACAGCAGCTTAGCCTCAGCCTCAGGATTGAATGTCCCCATGATGAGATACGACAATTTTCATAAATTTTCTTCTACAGAAATATTTTTTACCATCTTGTTATCCATTAAGTGATAACAAGTAATGTAAAATAAATTATTGTGGGTCTGCTACAGGGACAGGCTTAAGAGTGGTTGGAAAAACAGAGACAATGTGGAGGTAAAGTAACAGTGGTGGAGGGATTGGTGTTGGAATTAACACATCCTCATGAGCAACTTTGCAAACCATGGTATTTAAATAAAGTAGTGGAAAACAAAATAAAATAAACTGCAAAAAAGAAGAATCTTGTAATCCCACCAATAAAGCCTCTAGAGCAAGAGTAACTGGGCGTCAGACTAAGGACAGGCAGCGCAGGACTGACCCATGACTGGCTTTGCTTTTTGATTTTTCATTTTCAAATTAAATTTTAATTTTTAAACAGCATATTTATGTGAAGATTTTTCAGGTGAACGTAAACTGCTAATACATTCATTTTTATTTCATACAAATTGTATTTTACTTGAGTAGAGCAGTTTCAGCTGCTACCACTTACATATACATCAATTTTCATTGATTTGTTTGAGCAAGCACCAGTAACATCTCTCATCATGAGACTTATTGTTACTGTTGTTGGCATATGGAATACACCACGGGTAGCTTGCCAGGCTCTGCCATGCAGGCGCAATACTCTCAGTAGCTTGCCAGGCTCTCGGAGAGGGGTGGGAGAATCGAACACAGGTCAGCCGCCTGAAAGGCAAAATACCCTACCACTATGCTAAAAAATCTGAAATTATATTCATGAATCATATTGACACAGTATTTTCTGATTCTTAATCTTAACTGTTTATGACATTTGACCAAAGCAAGGCAATAAAATAGTACCAAGGGGACAGGAGGGAAACTGGGCACAAAGGTGGTAGGAAATATGCGCTGGTGGAGAAATAGGTGATGGAATGTTATATGACTGAAACCCAACCATGAACAGCTTTTTAAATTTTTAACTGTGTGACTAACGGGGATTCAATTAAAAAGTACTTAAAATAAAATAAAATAGTACCAAATGAAACCAAAGAAGTCTGTGCATTGGCAGTTACCCTTTTGATAAATATACTAAAAATCACTTTCAATATTCCTTGGGAAACATCTGAGCCTAAATTCTATTCTGTGTAAAAATAAAGTTTACTGATATTTTCAGTTTTTGTGACCTGTTCAAAACTTTGCAGAGGTCTGTTAACCTGGAGATTAATTTTAAGTATCTTTACCCAAATGATACACTCTTACATGTTTTACTAGGTTTTACTGTAGCACTGTAACACTGTAATCTCATTGTCCATAGATTTGCTCGATTTGCTCGAGCAGGTACCAGTAACGTCTCCACTATGAGACTTGTTACTGTTTTTGGCATATCAAATACTCCACGAGTAGCTTGCCAGGCTTTGCCATGCGGGCAGGATACTCTCAGCAGTTTGACGAACTCTCTGAGAGGGGTGGAGGAATTGAACCCGGGTCGGCCGCGTGCAAGGCAAATGTCCTACCCGCTGTGCTATCACTCCAGTTTACTAGGTATTAAGCAGCATAATTCTTCCTTTTTCCCAAAAGGGCAAAACCTCCCCAGATGTGAGCACTGGACTGATCCAGGGGGCTTGGGAGTAGCCTGGGGTAAGTTAGGGGAGGGCCTTCTATTTGCTCACTTAAAGAATGTAGACTCGGGGTGTTAATTTAAAAAAGTGACTCTTTTTCTGAAAAGGGGGCAGCAGGATCGGTGACCTCTCAAACACGGAGAGCAGTGCATAGAGAACAGATTGAAATTCATAGACTGTGCCCAACATTCAGGGCAACAACATTTTCCTAACAGTCCTGTGCTTCCTTTCCTCTTTCTTCTTGAATGTAATGTTTTTCAGAAATAAGCTTTATTTTGCCAAACAATGATCAAAGTGAATAGAAAATGACAAAATTCTAGAGGCAGAGCAACAGTGCAGAGGGTAGGGCACTTGCCTTGCACTGGCCCAACCCCTGGTTGTCTTCCTGGCACCCTACTGGGTCCCCCAAGCCCTGCCAGAAGTGATTCCTGAGCACAGCCAGCTATGGCCAAATAAATGAATAAATCAATGAAATCTATAGCAACAGGCATATTATAATCTAAGGATGCGCTTCCAGTATCCAAAAAATGATTCTAATTTTATACACTGTGGCATTCTCATTTTATATACTGTAACAACAACAACAAAAAATTGTGTTATGTCAGGAATCAAATTTGGGACTTCAAGCATGCAAGACATGTTCAGCATCCCTTGGGGCTCTCTCCCATGCCTTTAGATCAAGAAGGAAAGAACTTTGAGAAAAAGAAGTAGTTGACTAAGCTAAGAAACTGAGCTGGCCTTGTCAAGGTTCATTTCTCCTAACAGGCTAATAGGACATCCATTTATACACACATGATGTGAATTTCTTAGTAACCCAGAAAATAAGATGAATTAGCTTCTTGAAAACAATTAGAACCTATAGTCAGCACTCTCTGAAATGTGTAAGAGTCCAAGCATTCCTATATGAGAGTGCTATGTAACTTCAGATTACAAGTTAAACAACATGGTCCTGACCTTACAGTACAAACCCACTGATGCCTCTTAGCTCCTAAAACTATGACATATCTTAAAATTAAAATGACCATTAAAATTTGGAAGATTTACTTTTTTGTATCATATATATGCATTACTAAATAACTTATTTCTCTTTTTGTGTTATGTTAATGAGTGGTTTTTATTTTACACAATGATAAAGTAACAAGATTTACTGAATGAATAAACAAACATCAGTACTTAAAATATGTGGCTTTGGTGGATATATATCTGTTATGCATTTGTATTCTGAAGTGTTCAATTATAATTTAAATTAAGATAAAAAATTTTAAACTAAATTATGCAAATTGGGACAATAAAAATATATTAACCTATATACTTATGGATATGCAGAGGAAGGGAAAAAAGGTTTTGCCTCCACATAAACTATACATTTTAGAATTATAAAACTCAGATGTTTGAAAACTCAGCACATGTTTTCAATACAGACAGTTTATAGAGTATTCCACTATAAAGTGATCAATTCCTGTTTTATTGTATTTCCATGTTTTAACTTTTTTTTAAGATTATTTAACTCTAACTGTTTATGGCATACCTATCTTTGAACTATTGGATTATATCACTAGGCTTGGATGGAGAATGTGGATTTAATTCAAATGTCTACTAAAACCAAGCTTTGGAACAAAATCTGGTGAATGTTAGCAACTAACTCTTTTCATTTTATATCACCAAATTCTGAGCAATGAGGAAAACTTCAAAACTTTTACTAATCCTATTAAAACAGAAGTATGAGATGATGTGAAAATAATAATAATGTACCTCCAGAGAACATTTAGAGATTTTTAAGATATAAATTCATATAGACACTAATGCAATATATTAGAACACTGGAAAATATATAATCCACATGGGCATTCTTATGCCCAGTTTATAGTTATATCCATTTAATAACTTGAAATCCAGAATTTTACATAATTCCAGACTCAACAGTTTACTTTTTAAATGCATTGTCATATCATGCTGCTATTTTAAAGCAAACTTTCCATAACTTTTTCTACATACATAAAGGCATATAACTCTATATGAATAGCTTCAACCACACTGTCCAAATAGCTGCATTTATTCAACTCAGTGGGTTTCTTAAGCTACTTGCATAAAATGTCACACACATAAATCCACGGTCAGTGAACTATCAAGAAATGACTTGAAAGGTCCAAGACATAGTACACTGGGTAAGGTGCTTGCCTTGCACACAGCCGACCCAGGTTAAATCCCCATCATCCTTTAAGGTCCCCCAAACTCACCAGGAGAAATTTCTGATGGCAGAGCCATAAGTAGTCCTTGAGCACTGTAGAGTATGGCAAGAAGAAGAAAAATAAAAGGAAGAAGGAAGGAGAAGGAAGGAAGAAGGAGGAGAAGGTGGAGGGGAAGAAGGTGGCTTGATTCTAGAGCTCTCAAACATTCTATAAATGATCTAATATTCTTAAATCGACCATTTATTACTACCCTAGTATTCAAACCTCCTGCAGTATCACAATCAGTTGTTTCAATGTGATCTTTCTCACTAATAATAGCAGGAAAGTCTTAATGGGAGTTGTTGCAGGGATCAGGGTGATTAAATATAATGACTAAAGGACCATTAAGAAACAACGAAGTTTTCAAACTCTCCTCTCCTGGGGGAAGTCCCCAAATAGAAAGCAACAAACACAGAGGCTAGGCAGAAGTACAACACTTTTTATTTTTATTGGGAGCTCTAATTCAGACTTCAGTATGCCTCATCTTAAACCACATTTTAAAAAAATTAAAGTCTCTTGAAAATGACCCTTGTTGCCTGCTCTTCTATCCATGATCCTAGCCACCAAACTGCAAACAAATAGGTTACTTGAGTTTGGTCAATGTGAACAATGCAAACAAATAAGTTGGTAATATTTTACAATATTTCAGAATATACAGAATGCCAAGACTGCATTTTCCCCAGTCCTCTCTCTCCAGAGCAAAAGAAAACCAGAACACTTCAAAGCAGCTTACTTAGGTGAGTGGGAATTGAAAGGTAGGGTCCGGTTTGAACCTATAGTCACATACAGATACCCTCTGTACTCTGTGCTTGCCAGGCGTGTGGCACCGGCAGTGCTGCCAAGGTCAGACCTGCCAAATTACCCACCACAAGACAGATGAGACCATTTAGAAGCCTACGGATATGGACATTTGTTGAACTAAACATAGTACCTAAGAAACTTTAAATATTGCTTCAGAGATGAAGACCCACAGGGTAAGAAAATCTTGCTGAAAGAATAACAATTCAAACTTGACAAGCTAATTTTCATTTAAAGGAATTTATTTGCTTATGTCAACGTATAGACAAGTCTTCTACAAAGAAATATACAAGGGAAAAAGTTATGAAGTTTCTTTTAGGATCTTACAATATCAAGTCATAAAAAAATCACATATGACATTTCTTAACACAGACAATCTGATAAGAGTATGTCCTTCAACTACCTCTTAAAATGTACATCAAAGATACACAAAGGCTAGACAAATAAGTCAAACTAAATTTTACTCTATTGCACAATCTGAAAATAGAATGTCCTTGAAGAACCAGACTGACTATGAAGGGAAACTGGAAAACTAAAAGAGCATGAGAGGTAAAATTCAAAAAGGATTCCCACAGCGACTGACTGGATCTTGCCACTGTATTTTATAATCACCAGTCACACTGTAAGAGGTGGAATGGAAAAAGATGCACCAAAGATGTTCTATGATAGACAGGCAGGTTAAATGCAGGACTTGGTTTATATAAATAAAATGAAAGAAAATATTACCTGAGCAAATCTGATGGCAGTCTATACCAAAAGAGTAGCCATGGGGGCAGAGGTGGGGGGAGGGGGGAATACTGGTGATATTGGTGGTGGGGAATGTGCACTGGTGGAGGGATGGGTGTTTGATCATTGTGTGATTGTAACCCAAATACGAAAGCTTGTAACTATCTCACAGCGATTCAATAAAATTTTTTTTTAAATAGTAACAGGATTTTCCCTGGCAAAGGAATGCCAACCTTCCACAATTATTTGCACACACAAAAATATGGTAATTATGAGGTGCTGATAAACCACTTTGGCCTCTAATTTTCTAATCTGTTAAAATACATAGTTGGACTGTGAAGTCTAGGGTGTCTTTGATTCTAAGAGTCTAGGGATTGGACTTTATAGGACATACGCAGACAGAGAGCAGAGCTATGAGCACTAGCTTTGCCAGGACACAGTGATCAGGGGCTGGAAAGGAAAAAGCAGCAGAGCTAGCAAAGAGAGAAGGAAACCAAAGGTGACAGGTTACCTCAGAGCCACCACACGGGGCAGGGGCAGCAAATGAGAAATGTACTTAAGTAGGCAGCAAGAGAGAAGTTTCACCCATGCACTATCTCCAAAAGGCATTCCAAAATGTGATTCTTGTCTTCTAAAATTCTTTCAATTACAGGTACTGATGCATTCCACAATGGACATGATTTCCCCAGACTTCAACCAAGGGCCTATGAACAAACCCCTTTTGAAGGGGGTTCCATCAACTATTCCTATCTCTCACCATTCTGAGGAGAAAGTCGCACCTCTGGTATAGCCACATGGTGCAAGAGGAAAACAGGCAGGGGAAGATTAGAAGGGATGGCCCCAGAGGGAAATTTCTGAAGAATGGGCCCAGGATCTACAGTCAGACAAGATATACAGTAGTATATCCTCGCAAACATGCTGCTCTTCCTCTGCCCCATGGCTTCCCACCCATCATGTCTTAAGCCCAATGCAGAGTGCTTGCCACCTTCTAGAACATAAAAAGAGGTGATTTTCCTTTCCTAGGCTCCCGATTTAAGGACACCTATTTAAGGACACCCTATTCTCCAGTTTCCCTACCCTTCCCTTTCTTTTCTCAAAGTATCTACTGAACTTGGCAAAAATTAAGAAATATTTTTGTAACTCATGGTGCTTTAATAAAATAAAATTTGAAAATACATAAATCTCAATCTACTGTATCTGTACTAAGAGATTTTCTTAAAAACCAATCAAGTGCAGGAGCCATGCAAGGCTTGAGGCTGCACTGTCAGAGAGGAAACAGTTAATACTGGGAGTGCTTCTTTGCCTTCCCTTAGGCAGGCCCCTTCTAGAGTGTGTCTGGCTCCCACTTCCTTGCCTCTGGGGAAACCAACACTCTCTTCCCAGTGCTACCCTCACTAAACCTGGCCTAAACCTACCATACCTCACTCACATCCCAGCTTTCTTAACACCCTGGTTCACAAAAGTGAATATAGGAGTTGCAAAAAAAAAAAAAAGCAATGGTGAAAGATTTCTGAAAGCACAAGTAGAAAAAAATTCAAAAATCAACCTCATCAGGAATTTGAGGTGTTTCTGAAAGCACTTACCTAAATCGGATTTCTCAGGCAAAAGGGTTTGCAAGTAGGAAAGGGGTTTAAGAAGGCTTCTAAAGAATCCTGGCTCTACAGAGAGAGCAGCTCTCAGAGAACCTAGAAAGCATAAAACTCAAAGTCTGCGAGAAAGAGAAAGATAACAAACTCACAGCATAGTCAACTCTGAAGGGAATTCAAGACTTGCTCACCAAATGACATGCAACACCAAAACAAAGAATGCTGGAGCTTCTGAATTTTTCACAGATGCCCAGACAAGGCTCAGGACCCCTGCAATATCATTCCCAACTACACTCACAGAAAAAAATTAAAATAAAAAAAAACCTGTAATGGAAATAAAGTTGCTCTTTGGCACCCTCCACTTGCCTTGGATGCCCAACTTCTATACCAGCTGAACTCACTGTCAGCCCAGATTTGTCTAGAACCAAAGCACCCACCTTGTGAGAGAGAAATGGTCTTATTCTTGTAGACAGGGGCTGAGCCTTCACTCGGTGATCACTGAATTCTCTCAGGACCCCTCTCTGTTATGCGTAACAACTCCCTTTCAGAACAAACAGAGCTAACCCCTTATTCTTATCACTCTTCCTCCAAGACACCAAATTTGTATCCTCATGCAGCCTTTTGTTTAAAAAAAATAAAGTGCCTGCAAACCAATTCTCATAGTAGACATTTAATAATTAGATGAGTTCATTAACATGTGGGCATTAAAAATCATCATCAAAGCCAAAGAGACAGTGCAGGGGTAAGACACTTGCCTTGCATGCAGCCAACCCCAGTTCCCATTTTTGATAGTGCTCCAGGGATCACTCCTAAATACAGAGCCAGGAGCAGCCCATGAGAACCATCAGATGTGGCTCAACAACTAAAAAAATAAATACAGCCAACACCCCATAAACATAGATTAAAACCCTAGTAAAAGGAGCTACTTGAAGTGAATAAAAATCATAATGAGATGGTGGGGTGGAGGAGAGTAAGATAAGGAACTTGGGAACACTGGTGGAAGGAAGCTGACACTGGTGGTAGGTAGAACCAGTGATGGAATATTGTATGTCAAAATCCAACTATTAATAACTTTGTAACTCGTGGTGCTTTAATAAAATAAAATTTGGAAATAAATAAATAGCAATCTATTGTATTAGTACTATGAGTCCCTTTCGATGATGATTATATTTAATGTCCCAAGAATACTATGATATGGGGCTAGAGCAATAGTATAGCAGGTAGGGCATTTGCCTTGCATGCGTCCAACCCAGGTTCGATTCCCAGCATCCCATATGGTCCTCTGAGCACTGTCAGGGGTGATTCCTGAGTGCAGAGCCAGGAGTAACCCCTGTGCATTGCCAGGTGTGACCCAAAAAGAAAAAAATATATGGATGCTATTATTCTTACACATAAGAAAAGTTGAATTAAATATAATTCAGCTGATAAAGGACATACAGGATATGGAAAAAATCATAATGAGTTACCCATGAAAATAAGAACATAAAATTATGAGGCAGAATATTTTAAAGTATATTTTAAGAGATGCCATATTTTGACTTGATGGAATACTTCTACATCCTTTCATAGCCTATGCATAAGTTTGAATTACAGAATTTGGAATAAACAGGGACACAATTTCCCTACAATTCCCCTGGAAGAGGAAACACCCAAGGCAACATAAGAACTGTGCTACTATCCATGGATCAGTGACTGAGACATCAATACAAGTGCCTCAGTGACAACTTCACATGTGCGCTCAGACAGCTGGAGGTAACAGAAGCAAGTGGCAGAGAGAGACCCCAAGCCCTGTGTTCTATCTCTTCACTCTTTATCTCCAAGCTCAGACCATTCAGAGTTGGACTTAGCAGTTTTAACAACTCATCAAATACAGTAAACCCCATCAATATGGAAAACAGCAAGAAAAAGAATAAAAAGCCAAGTGAACAGTCAAGAGCAAACCATGTAAAGATCCAGGAAATGGAAGAAAGTAGAGGGAAAGAGAGAGAGGGAGATGAGGAGAGCAGAAAGGACCAGGCTGACTGACATTCTGTGGATTTTACAATGCACCAAAGCAAAAAAAAAAATCATTCATTGACATTACAGATAATATTTATGATAATATAATAAAATGTTTAAAAAGTCATCATGTGATTATTCGCAGATGACATGATACTATATCTAGAGAAGCCTAAAAACTTTACTAAGAAGCTCTTAGAAACAATTGACCTGTACAGTAAGGTCGCAGGCTATAAAATCAATACCCAAAAAACCTTCCTATATGCCTTCCTATATGCAAACAATGAGATAGAGGAAAGGGACATGAAAAAAGCAATCCCATTCACAATCGTGCCCCAGAAAATCAAATACCTTGGAATCAGCTTAACCAAGGAAGTAAAGGACCTCTACAAAGATAACTATAAAATGCTACTCCATGAAATAAAAGAGGACATGAGAAAATGGAAACATATCCCCTGCTCATGGATAGGGAGAATCAACATTGTCAAAATGGTGATACTCCCCAAAACATTATACAGATTCAATGCTATCCCTATAAGGATACCCATGACATTCTTCAAAGAAATGGATCAAACAATCCTAAAATTCATATGGAACCACAAACGTCCACGGATAGCTAAAGTAATTCTTGGGGAAAAAATGATGGGAGGCATCACCCTCTTCAACGTCAAACTCTACTATAAAGCAGTAACAATTAAAACAGCAGAGTACTGAAACAAAGGCAGAGCCGCAGACCAATGGAACAGGGTGGAATATCCCTACACACAACCCCAAATGTATGATCATCTAATCTTTGATAAGGGAGCAAGAAATGTGAAGTGGAGCAAGGAAAGCCTCTTTAACAAATGGTGCTGGCATAACTGGACAACCACATGCAAAAAAATGGGCTTAGACCTTGACCTGATACCATGCACAAAAGTCAGATCAAAATGGATTAAAGACCTCAACATCACACCACAATCCATAAGGTACACTGAATACAAAGTCAGCAAAATCTTCCACAATATTAAAGCTAAAGGTATCTTCAAAGATGACACACAACTGATCAACCAAGTGGAAACAGAGATAAACAAATGGGACTATATTAAACCAAGAAGCTTCTGCACCGCAAAAGATACAGTGACCAGAATACAAAGACAATCTACAGAACAGGAAAGGATATTCACCCAATACCCATCCGATAAGGTGATGATATCAAGGGTATATAAGGCACTGGTTGAACTCTATAAGAAGAAAACATCCAACCCCATCAGAAAATGGGGCGATGAAATGAACAGAAACTTTCTCAAGGAAGAAATACAAATGGCCAAAAGGCACATAAAAAAACTCTTCATCACTAATCATCAGGGAGATGCAGATCAAAACAACTATAAGATACCACCTCACACCACAGAGAATGACACACATCCAAAAGAACAAAAGCAACTGGTGTTGGCATGGATGTAGGGAGAAAGGGACCCTTCTACATTGCTGGTGGGAATGCCGACTGCTTCAGCCCTTTTGGAAAACAATATGGACAATTCTCAAATATTATAAATTGAGCTCCCATTTGACCCAGCAATACCACTTCTGGAAATATATCCCAGAGAGGCAAAAACGTATCGTTGAAATGACATCTGCACTTATATGTTCATCGCAGAACTGTTTACAATAGCCAGAATTTGGAAAAAACATGAGTGCCCGAGAACAGATGACTGGTTGAAGAAACTTTGGTACATCTACACGATGGAATACTATGCAGCTGTTAGAAAAGATGAAGTCATGAACTTTGCTTATAAGTGGATCAACATGGAAAGTATCATGCTAAGTGAAATGAGTCAGAAAGAGAGAGACAGACATAGAAAGATTGCACTCATCTGTGGAATATAAAATAACAGAATAGAAGACTAACACTCAAGAATAGTAGAAATAAGTACCAGGGGGGTTGCTCCACAGCTTGGAAGCCAGCCTCATGTGCTGGGGGAAAAGACAGCTCAGATAGAGAAGGGAACACCAAGTAAAGTATGGTTGGAGAACCCGCTAGGACAGGAGATGTGTGCTGACTATAGATTGAACATGATGGCCACTAAATACCCCTATTGCAAACCACAACACCTAAAAGGAGAGAGAGAACAAAAGGGAATACCCTGCCACAGAGGCAAGATGGGGTGGGGGGATGGGATTGGGGGGTGGGAGGGATACTGGGATCATCAGTGGTGGAGACCGGTGGAGGGATGAGTTCTCGAGCTTTGTATGACTGAAACACAAGCATGAAAATATGTAAATCTATAACTGTACCCTCACAGTGATTCACTAATAAAAAATTTTTTAAAAATTTTAAAAAGTCAACATGTGAAGGCATGATAGCTGATAGTGAGAGCTTTGGCAGGACCTGATTGGGTCTTAGAATATTGCGTTTATCTGTGCTGCAATTTTGGTCCATAGTGACCAAAAGAAGAGAGAGATTATGGAGAATATGGTCTGCCATGGAGGCAGGGGGAGGGTGGGAAAGGGGGGTATACCCGAGATATTGGTGGTGGGGAATGTGCACTGGTGGAGGGATGGGTGTTTGATCATTGTGAGACTTTAACCCGAACATGAAAGCTTGTAACTATCTCATGGTGATTCAATAAAATAAAATAAAGAATGAAAGAAAAAAAAGAATATTGCATTGAGCTTAGTGCAAAGGCAGAGGAAACTGCAGGAAAGCATTTAATAAGAATTCTAAGGACACATACCATTAAGAAAGAAGAGTCTGCTGAAGTCTGAGCTCTCAGCACTTCATGGGCCAAGAGCTAGGAAAGTGACTGTGCCAAGCTTTTCTATTTAAGATGACAACCTTGGGGCTGAGGCAATAGCACAGCGGGTAGGGCGTTTGCCTTGCACGCAGCCGACCCGGGTTCGATTCCCAGCATCCTATATGGTCCCCTGAGCACTGCCAGGAGTAATTCCTGAGTGCAAAGCCAGGAGTAACCCCTGTGCATCGCCAGGTATGACCCAAAAAGCAAAAAAAAAAAAAAAAAAGATGACAACCTTTCCTCTCCTGAGATGGGGATGCTAGGGTGCATATAATTTCTGGGCTACCTATTGGGCTGCCACTGAAGCAAAGGACAAGGACTTCACATGCACAAAATTGCCCTTGGCCTGAGCAGAGGCAGAAGAGAAGTGATGGAACAGGCGTCCCACTTGCCCAGAAAGTGCCTGTTTCCCCAAAGTAGGTGACTCTACCCCCTGGCGAAGGCTAGAATGGGAGAAGCAGAAAGGAGCTTGCAGGAGGGGCTCAGTAGAGAAGTAGAGGAGGGCACTTTCTGTTCCTTTGCTTTAGTATGTACATTTCTTGGACTGGGGTGGGGGGGCGCTGAATGATTTTTTTCCCTGAAGAGGGAGCAGGTACCCTCTGCTCCAAGGAGACAAGCTTTCTCAGTGAGGGTCAGGTTAACGACCCTCTGAGGGGCTAGAGGAAGGAGCTACCAAATGCTTCAATCAAAGAAGCTGAGGCCCCACTCTGAGGTAATGGTTACTGCAGCAGAACATGAGATAAGTAGCCAACCGACCTTCGCTCAAGCCTCTGTCTCCCCTGGGAACACTGGTTGCTTTCCTCCATCTCTCCTCAGAGTAATTCTCACCTTCTCTCCTACCACAGAAACTCAGCCACCTTCTCTAAGCACTCTGGGCTTTCCTGATGCTGCTCCTATTAGAACATTGAGAGTCAAAATTACAACCTGAAGACACCCATCAAAGCGAGGAGTTCTTCTGGTTCATTACTAAGGTCTTCCCCAAAAAAGGAGTAGCATTTGCATTTGCAGGGACTGTCCCTCCTTTTCAAGGGCTCACAGCCCTTCAATAAAGTCATCAAGACCTTGGAATTAGGAAATACTGCACCATTGCTCCTCAGAAGAACACAGAGGAAGAGGCTCCTGCGAGCATCCAGTTAGCAGGCTTTATCAGGCAATCAATAAATAACTTCATTTTTGTGTCCGTTTCTGTTCAAATAATACTGCTGACTCACTGACAATAAATTTACAGCCTATAGTTCCATGACTCAGACCTGAGTAAAGCTCATTCCAACACAGGAACCTCTGCATAAGGCACATCACATACTTCTTGCACCGAGGGACCAACTTCAGCAATCTACCAAAGGGAACATTTTTTTTTTGCTTTTTGAGTCACACCCAGAAATGCTCAGGGGTTACTCCTGGCTCTACACTCAGGAGTTACTCCTTGTGGTGCTCAGGGGACCAGATGGATGCTAGGATTCGAACCTGGGTTGGCCGCATGCAAGGCAAACACCCTACCCGCTGTACTATCACTCCAGCCCCCAAAGGGAGAATTTTAAATGGTATAAGTCACTCACAGAAAAGAAAACATCCTCTTATCTGCAAAGATATCTCCAGACTTTGCAATTGGTCAATTTCACAAGGCTACTCTAGACAGGAGCAGGTGCTGTCCCTCCGCCTGCCCCCTAGGAATCCCGGGGGCTGCCATCTTCCAGAACCCAGTGAGAAGCCTAGGTATGCAGGAGTTGTAACAGAAAACGCCAGGACTCATGGGATGGTGGAGGAGTCAGTCCCTCTCATCACCGCCACCCCAGTGGGACTCTGAGATGACACCCACCAACTGCTTCCAGCTACTGCTTAAGCCCCTTAATGGCCATGATCCAGAGACACACAAAAGAATCTCAGAACTGAGCAGCTCTCTGCAGAGATCCTCTCCAGACCCTAATTATTAAAATTTTACAATTTCAGGAGTGTACAGCTGCTTTTATGGCTGCATGACTATATGCTATTCATAACAAGCTATGCAAAATAAATTGTCTAGTATTGCCTTTTCAGCAGGTTTGAGTGGTACTGGGAAAATTTCAAATAATAATGGTGGGACTGGTGCCAAAAGACTGAATTTAATCAAAGTAGAGAGAGTATTGTGGAAATTGTCTACCACACAGGCAGGGGAAAGGGTGGGATGGAGGAAATACTGGGATGATGGTGGTGGAAAATGTGCACTGGTGAAGGGATGTGAGAAGAAGAAAGAAAGAAAGAAAGAAAGAAGAAGAAGAAGAAGAAGAAGAAGAAGAAGAAGAAGAAGAAGAAGAAGAAGAAGAAGAAGAAGAAGAAGAAGAAGAAGAAGAAGAAGAAGAAGAGGAGGAGGAGGAGGGAGGAGGAGGAGGAGGAGGAGGAGGAGGAGGAGGAGGAGGAGGAGGGAGGAGGAGGAGGAGGAGGAGGAAGAGGAGGAGGAGGAGGAGGAGGAGGAGGAGGAAGAGGAGGAGGAGGAGGAGGAGGAGGAGGAGGAGGAGGAGAGGAGGAGGAGGAGGGGGAGGAGGAGGAGGAGGAGGAGGAGGGGGGAGAAGGAGGAGGGAGAAGGAGGAGGAGGAGGAAGAGGGAGAAAACCACGATACTAAATAGATCCTCCCACAGGATCTTGTTTGTTGGGCTGAGCTCATGCCTATCAACTTGATTTTTTTTTTTCTTGTGCATGTACACAAATTGCTGGAACAGCACCATAAGTAATGACTTGAGGGTTACAAGCAAACTTGACTAAGTAGCCAATTTTACAAATACACCATCTGCAAATCATAAGAATCAAACGTATTTGTAGTGTCCTCTACAGTCCCTGGCATGTGTTGGCAGGGGTAATGTCATGCCTGCTAACTTTGTGAAAGCAAGAGGGATTATGTGAGTGAGTGAACAGAAGAGTAAATGTGAGGAAGCAAGTGTGGAAAAGCTGAGTTTGCAGGTGCGGTTTCATAAGTGGAAGATGGGTGAGAATGTGAGCTACAGAATTTAGAACTATGAGTGCGTGTGTGAATGAGTGTGAACAGTGAGTGTGCGAAGGAATGTGTGAACATGGAGTGTGTGAACAAGTGAATGTATGACAAGAATGTGAACAGTAGATGAACATGTAGTGTGTGAATGAGTGTGAACTGTGTGTGAATTAATGACTGTGTGAACAGTAAGTATATGAACAGGTGAGTGTGTGAAGAGTTAGTATGTGAACAAGCATGCAAATAATGTGTGAAGAAGTGAGTCTGTGAACACTAAGTGTGTGAACAGTGAGCATATACCTACTGTGAGTGAGTGGCAAACTTAAATACAACTCTAAATTCTGAACCCACATTACCTCAGGGAATTTGGGGAGACTGAGAGGGAGACAGAAGATCTTCAATCTCCACAGCAGTCTCTCAGCTGGAGGTGCTCAGCCTCTGTGTGACTGACAATCTACTTGGGAAAAGAGAGGTCACACTAGAGAGGACAAAGGAAAGATCCTGTGTGGTAGGAAAAGGGAATCCCAGAAATCTGGAGGGATCACCAGGGAGGGAAAGAAGAACCGGAGGAAGCAGGAAGAGCTGGTGTGGTAGCATCTGTGCTTTCTGCTGCTTATTCCCACAATTGACTGGATGTGGAGGCACAGCCAGGCTCAGAACCAGGACCCCAGGGTTTAGGACAGTGTGGCCAAGTGAAATCCCCACCACACCGACAGTGCTTTGAAGACAAGGTTCACCTTTGAATGTCACCAAGTATTTTTCCCTTTTTTGCTTTTTTTTCTCTTTTTCTCTTTGGGTCACAGCTGGTAATTCTGACAGTTTAACCCCAGACCTCCTGCAGGCAAAGTATGTGCCCAGTCCATGGAACTTTTTCTCTGGCCCCATTAAGTATTACTCTATCAAAAGATACAAGTGACTATGATATAGGTTGCCTAACATTTTTTCATCTAAAGAGGAACTATAACCTCAAAACAACCAAAAGCCACTCTGCTCTGTAAGTCAACCCTTGTCACGGGAGGGAGGGAGGGAGGGAGGGAGGGAGGGAGGGAGGAAGGAAGGAAGGAAGGAAGGAAGGAAGGAAGGAAGGAAGGAAGGAAGGAAGGAAGGAAGGAAGGAAGGAAGGAAGGAAGGAAGGAAGGAAGGAAGGAAGGAAGGAAGGAAGGAAGGAAGGAAGGAAGGAAGGAAGGAAGATAATTGGGCTCACTGGTCTCCCACCAATACACTGACAATACATTCACCTATTCTGTATTCATTGTCTCATGCCCATAAGACACAGTTTGGAAGCCCCAAACAAAAGTTTGGGAAACAAAAGTAATTAAGTCCCTGCCTTTATAAAGCTGATGCTTAAAAATGGAATTCTGGGGTAAGTCACTTTCCTTGTATGTGTTTGACCCAGCATTATACATGGTTCCCTGATCACCTCCAGGTGTGGAGAGAATTCCCCACAAACCATGAAATGAAGTTCTGGGGTCAGAAAGATAGCACAGAGCTGATCAGGCACATGCCTTGTTCAGCACCCTGCACCACACTGGTCCCTCAGCATCGCAGGGTGTGACCCTAGAGGCCTCTGAGCAACACCAGGGTGACCCAGGCAATCCCTAGCACCCCAACTGCAAGCCTTCATGTTCCCAAAATTATCTGCTCAGAGTTTTGTGAACAAAAATCTGTGGCAGGACTGTGAGCAAAGCACATGGTAAAGCTTGAAGGAGACTCAGAATCGCCTGTAAAATCTGTGTCCCCCATGACAAACACTCTGTTTTGAGATGCCTGAACTTGAAGAACCATTCCTGAGTCTGTTGCCTGCTAAAACCATCTTCTTCCCACCTCTCATCCCAGATGGGAATGTGCAAGAAATCAGCCATGAAAATGGAATCCTTCCCAAGCCTGTAAAATGTGTTCTTGACCTGTATGCTCAGATCTTGGCCAGTACTAACTAAGACTATTTTAAACATGCCTCAAGTAATCCGTAATTATAGCTACCTTGCTAAATAACATAAACAATTGAAATTAATTAGCTATCACAAATAAACAACAAACAATTCAGATGCAAAAAACTTAATAACCAAAGGAGCTATTAAATAAAAACTGGCTACTAGAAAGGAAAATTGTTCTAAAATTATATCTATAAAAATACTAAAATCCTGCTCCAATATATGGATGATTATGGCTTTCAAAGTGTATATACATATATACGTATATACATTCATGTATATGTGCTTTTTATTAACAAAACTAGAGGACTACTCATGAATATGTATCCGAAAAGATTTACTGATTTGCCTAAATTCAAATTGTGATTTGTCACCACCAATGTGACTGTGAGTAAGCAAATCAGTCTAATCTCACTCCCTTATCTCTAAAACAAGAGCTCTGCATGGAATCAAATAATACAATGTTCTCCTGCAAATCTAGCCCCTTTATCAACCAAAAATTATGTGCCATTCTTTGAAAACTGGTGATGCACAGAGATAATATAAAGTTCCATACTCCAAATATCTGTATAAAACCACCATTTCCTGAGCATGCCTGCTGACAGGTATACTGCTACCCAATACCCCCATTCATCCCCCTATGTACATCACATTCTTCGGAGCCCTCAGCATGCAAAACATGTCTGAACATTTAGCATCCAAATTACTTGAACTGACATACCACAATGGCAAAGTTCTAAGCTGAGGGGTATCCTCCATTCAGTATGGTATCCCGTTCCATAATCAAACGGGTCTCGTCAACTTGTTCAAAGGGGTTCACAATTGCCACTAAGAATGCCCCGTGGAGACAAGGAGGCTGCCAACAACTGTAGGCCCCGCTTCCTCACAAGCACAGCCCCCAACTTGGTGTCAGGACTCCGCATCCAGGGTGATGGTCTTAAAACTGGTGCCTCACCTATGGATCCCTGGGAAACAAAAGGCCTAATCTGGGACTCCGCAGTTTCTACAGGAACACTGTTATTTTGTCTGTATTTCATGAGATGTAAAAGGTTCTTTCTGACCTCCAGATGTGCCACTACAATGCCTGACAACCATCCAAGAAAGCAGTTGTGTATCAAATACTTTTTAACTTTATAGAATTAGTACTGGTCTCAGGGCTATAAAGAAAAAAACATCAGAATATTAGTGATGACCAGATGATGTAAACTGGTTTCCCAGTGATTTAGACAGGAGAAAAAGGCAGGCAGTAGTGGGAAGGAATGGTCTCCCAAGGTGCTCTCAGGAATGGGTCTGTCAAGATCAAAGTCAGGCCTCACCTGCAATCCACAGACAGTAAGACAGAACTGCAGCCTCAACAAATAGGATCATCCATCACAGCAAATCAATAATGCCAATTTGGAGATTATAATGTTTGACGGTCAGGTTTGAAATTTAATTTTAATACTTTTTGAAGAATAGTTTCTAACAAAATTAAAGAAGTTTACATTTTTTATATTTACATAGCAATGAAAAATTAGTTTAAGTCAATATGGGGCTCTAAGGATGTGATAAACTTGGTTATTTTCTCAAGGCTGATCTATTTCTTCACTATGCGACAGAAAAAAATCTATAGGGCTCACCAACTACCCTCATTCAAAACATTACATACTGTCAAGCTACCCTAATACTCCCACCCACTTTCATTACAAAAAAACAGGTAAGAAGTCCCTTTGGCTCGCAAACCTCTCCTCCACAGACATAACTAACCCAACTAATGTGGTTTGTTTTCACTGGAAGCAATAAAAATCCATCATGCACATTGATTATATGGATCCACATACCCAGGCCCAAGCTATGTCCCTAGAAGCAATTTTCCCACTAATAAACGACTGATTTATAAGAATCTCTCTCAAGACAATGCATTATATCCCTAGTCTAAGGGATGCAAGAAAGATGTGTTCTTTCTCTGCTATCCAGGGTCTGGGTCTTTGAGCAAGTCACTTAACCGCTCTCACTTTCCATTTATTAGTTCAGAAAGAACTTCTGTGAAAATGCCAGAATGGAAAGGCTGATGGTACTGGACCCTTGGGTAATATTAACACAAGATGCCCAAATAGAGCATGTCAGCCATGACCGACGAAATGGCAAGGCCAAAAGGAACCATCTATCAGCTGTGCTGCTGTGACTTTGTGAAACAGAAATATTCTCCAGCCCCAGATTGCAGTATTGAAGATGCCAAGTAAGGAGCTGGGGCGCATGGGGGATGGGGGTAGGGGAGAAGGAGTTCAACTAGAAGTAACAAAAGATAATTGGTAGAGGCCTTGGATGCTTTGCTGGTGACAAAGGAGGGTAATCTATACATCAAAAATCACAAGTGTCAACACTATTGTAAACATGTGACCCTAATTATGATTAATTTTAAAGTTCAAAATTTTATGAAGGGGTCAAGATAGAAGAGGAGCTTTGTGGAGAGACTGGAGGTAGGTATAGGACAATTCTACCACTATGAACAATATTCATACCTGGATATTCATATCAGAAATCCATGTAAACCATGGTGTTTAAATTAAAAATAAATTTATAAAGGAAACAAATATTATAAAGGTAGAGAGTCTGGGCAAAAGAAAAATTTTAATTCTGAATAGAATACAGGTCTGATCAGAGATTCAAAGCAAGAATCTGTGCCAGGCTTTGGTGTGGTTTTACAGATTTTGCGTTCTACTTTCTAGCAGCATTACAATTTCATTTGTTTTTGTGGTTTTGTGCAATTTGGGGTGGGGGTTGTTGTTTTGGTTTCAGGATCACACCCAACAAAGCCCAGGCCTTACTCCTGACTCTGTGCTCAGGAATCACTCCTAGTGGGCTAAAGGTCCATATGGGGTACCAGGGATCAAACCTAGGTCAGCTGCATGCGAGGCAAGTGTTTTATCTGCTGTGCAAGAGTTCTTCAGCCCCAGAAGCATTACAATTTTAATGACTGACTACGTGAAAAGGTCCAATATCTTTTATTACATGCAAAAGTCATAGAGATCCATTTTTCATGTGTCTTTTTAATGAGGCATTTATAAATTGATCCATTAATCAATTATTCTTGGTGTTTTAAGGTATCTCAATAATATTCAGAAAAATTTAAATATTTTAGCCATAGAGATACTACAGTTTTGTACAAGGTTATTCCAGTTTCAATACCTGGAACCTCATGTGCCAACCTCCGAACCCCACCAGGAGTGATCTCTGAGTGCAGAACCAGGAGTAATCCCTGAACACCATAGGTGTGGCTCCCTCAAAAATCAATTTAGATTACCTATAGAATAAGTGTTACCTCTGGAATAAAAGTGACAAATAAATACAAATTTATAGTCTAATTCTCTATTGGGGGGGACAGGGGCAAGAGGCAGAGACAGAAACAGAGAGACAGAGAAACAGAGACAGAGAGACAGAGACAGAACTAGTACCCTTTCTAGATTTCACCCAGACAGGATACTGGAAGAATTTGGTGCCATCACTTTTGGCTTGCTTTCCTGAAACTCCTATTCATCTCTCAAGATCCAGCTTAAGTGTTTCCCCCCAATTTCCCCAAGAAGTTATTGAAATACGGTTCTAGGCCTAAATATCTGCATCCTTTAGATATGGTGCATTTCACATTGCATAGAATAAGGATGTTCTGCCAAATTCTTATATTTGTGGCACTGTTGTGTATTTAGCAGTATCAGCCATACAGTAAGTAAAATGCTTGTGAATAAGTAAGTGAATGAAGAGCTGCAAGGATAAATTAATGAATTAATGCATAAATGCAATATAAAATCTCACCCAGAATTAGAATAATATAGATTTTCCTTAAGTCAAATTATGCCCTGTAGGTCCTACAGATTTTACTATTTCCACCATCTAATAGGATATCAGAATCCAATATATTTTTCAAGAGAAACATTATCCAATTCTCATCTGGTCTTTCAGATTTTTCCCCAAGCGAAACTTAGAAACAAAAGGACTACATTGATAAGAAAAAAATTAATGCCCAAATAGCAAAATACATTTATAACAATTTTTTCTAGATTTACATATCCATTATTTTATAAAAAGTAACTATGTCCTCAAATCTCCCATTTACCTTTTTACATATGTGAAGAGGGTTTTATTTTCAATATTTAGATGGCCTAAATGAAATTTTTCTATTTGATTTTACTGAGCTTTACCCAACTGCACCCAAGCAAAGAGTCTCTAAGTTACAATTTGTCATATGTAGACTAGCAAGCTCATTTTTTGCTGCTTTCCTTTCCTTTTTTCAGTCAATTGAGATGCAATGTTTAAATCATTGTGAATTGTCATTGCTATTACCACACCAGATCTGATAATCAAAAACTCAGGGGAAATTGAGATTCCTGGGCTGAATGAGCATGAATCTTTCCCTCAAACTTCCCTATATCTGCATTAGGTGCAGACAAGGGGAAATCATCCAGCTGCCCAGGTTTTTCTCATTCTAACTCCAAAAAGATAATACTGCATTAGCATCTCCTGTGTGTGCGTAGAGAGTATCATGGGTTCAGCAGACAAAACTCACAGTCAAAACTGAAAAATTCAAACCACAGATCCCTGCGCTCCAGAGCAGGAGGAGACCCACCAACCACCTGAGTTAAGCTCTTTGCTTCACAGAGAAGCATGGGATGTGGCCACATTTGGTTAGAGAGAGAAAATGGGAGTGCTCATCATGGCTGAATACTCCAGCCACAGCCACATGCCCAGGCACTTGACACAGGCCATGTGATGGCCCAATCAAGTGTGGACAGGGAAGACAGCTACTCTTTCTTCCATCATCTTAAATATACACTGATCATTGCAACAGCAATACAAAGAGGTCTGTGCCAATGTTTAATAAACATAAAAAATAACCCACAACATTTTCTTTATTTCAATCCAACAAGTGTTTCTTGAGCACTTATCAGAGCAATATGCAGAGGCCACTGCTCTGTATCAGAAAAAATATATATCCATTTAGGGGCTGGAGAGATAGTACAGTGGCAACCCCAGGACCAATCTCTGGTACCCCGTATGGTCTCCTGAGCAACACCAGGACTGATCCCTAAGCCAGGAGTAAGCCCTGAGCACAGCCAGGCGTGGCCCAAAAAAGCAAAAAGAACAAACAAAAAGGCCTATACAGGCCATGCCCTTTAGAAACAGTATATGGAATACTAAATTACAATGACCTAGGGGTTAAAGTGATAGTACAGCAGGTAGGGCACTTGCCTTGCTCATGGCCGATCCAACTGGATCTCCAACATCCCATATGTTCCCCTGAATCCTGCCAGGAGTGATCCCTGAGTGCAGGGCCAGGAGTAAGTATGAGTACAACCAGGGATGTGGCCCAAAACACCATCAATAAACATCAAATGCAATTATTTAGCCTATAAATTGTACTATTTTTGTAGGATGATGAAATATAAGCAAATTATTATATAATAGCAGAAATTAGCAGAAAAATTGTATAAGAAATTAGTCTGGGGTCAAAGGGATAAGTAGGTTAAGAATTGCCTTGCATGTGGTCATCATTTATTAAATTCCCAGAATCAGATATAGTCTCCTGAACCTCACCAGGAGTGGTCCCTGAGTTCAGAGCCTGGTGTAAATACTGAGCATCATCAGGACTGAAATTTCCACCGTCCCCCTTCAAAAAAAAAGAAGGGAGAAGAAAAGAAGAAGGAAGGAATGGGAGAGGAGGTAAAAGGAGAAAGAAGGAGGAAGAAGAGGAAAAGGAGAAGGAGGAAGAGGAGAAGAAGTAGGAGGAGGAGAAGAAGGAGGAGGAGGAAGAGGAGGATGAAGAAAGAAGAAAAAAATCACCAGATTCTAGTGATTGACTTGAAGAGTATGGTGCAGGTTTCACAGAAAAGGCAACATTTCTTGGATTCTCAAAGCATAAATGCAGCATCATCAGGGAGAGAGAGAGAAGAAAAAGACATGATAGAAGGACTAACCTGACCTCATAGACAAATGACATGTAATGTTTAGAGAACATCAGCAGACAAACTCAAAAGCCATGGGGAAAGGAGAGCTAGAGATAAAACTGGCAAAACAGGTCCAGGCAAAGTGCTCTGGGAACAGAACTGGGAAAGGACCTTCTGCTAAAGGATGCTACAATGACCTTCCAAGACAAAACCCCCTTGAAGGTGGATGGGCTGAGAAGCAACACCCATATCTGGATCTGAAAGGTAATTCTCCTATCTGGATGAAAAACATATTGGAAAGGAGAGATGAGAGGCATGCAGAGAAGCTGCTTAAGACATTTTCCAGGGCCAGAATGATAGTACAGTGAGAAAGGCACTTGCCTTGCCTGCAGCCAACTGGGTATGATGGTTCCCTGAGCCCTGCCAGGGGTGCAGAGCTAAGTAAACCCTAAGCATCCCTGGATGTAGACCAAAACCAAACTGAAAAAAATGAAGGGGATCACAAGACAAAAGTGCTCCTCAGCCTCCTTTCTATAGACACAAGTTGCAAGCCTGAGGACACCACTAGAAGAGGCAGAGGAAGGAGAGTTTCTTTTTCTCTCTATTCTCAAATTCTCTCTTCTTTTTCTGACAGAGTTCTGCAACTAGAATTATCAGCTACCGGGCCCCATGGCCAAGGCAACAGAGTGGCATCTAACCAACCATTCATGCTGCATGTTCAAAGAGCTTTACACAAGGCAGTTGCCAGTCACAGAAAATGTCACAAGACAGATTAGATTCCCAGAAAACATGCCAAGATGGGGTTCTCCAACTTTCTGCCATTATTTCAGGCAATCCTGTCACCGGCAGTCATTGGGTGTGTGGCAGGGGACCTCTAGAATCCTCCCTCATGCTCCTCCCAGGCTGTGCTCCAGACAGAATCATGCAAGCTCAAAGCACTGGGTGCATGGCGGGCCTTCAGGAGTCCCAGATTTGGTTCCTGACACAGCCAAGCAGGCAGTGGCCCAGAAGTCAGGTCAAGGAAGATCCAGGCGCAAGTCTGCACCTTCTGATTTAGAAGTTTTCTTTTACACATGTCTGTTCAAGAATACAAACTATTTTCAAGAGAGTGTCTAATTTGTTTATTATGCATTGTTGAAATCCATCCCAAAAATTACTTCAGGACATCACATATTTTATGATCCAAAATAAATAAATAAATGGTCTGAGGACCACTGTCCAAAACCATCATCCTTCCTATCCAACGAAGGTCAGGTTGTGTCTGACACGCAAAAACTTTCTTGTTCAGCTTTGTAAGGGTCTATCTCACACTGATTCAATTAAAAAGTTAAAAAAAAAAATTCTTATTGACTTCATGAAATTCACATTACATCCTTTCAAACTGCAAAGCAAATCTGAAGGTAGTCCAAAAGAACATCACTTAGTATTTAGAATCTAAAAGCTTCCCTCAGATCTTATCTCTTTGTACTTCGTACAAACTGTGGACAAAGCAAAAGCCTTGTCTCCTTCTCTGGCCTCCTGAAGCCTTGGCTGAGAGCTGAGCACCTGCTACGAACAGCAGCTATTCTTCACTGCCTTCTGTAGCTCACAATCCCAGTGGGTAAAAGACACATGATGAGGGACAAAAAGAAACTCCTAATGCTTGCTAATAATTGCAATATTTTTATATTCTTATTCATAAACAAGAATAAAAGAACCTTAATTTCCATCTCTCTCTACATAATGAAAATCTTATGTAGCTCAAAGAAAGCATCTATATGGCCTCTGCACGGTCTATTTCTAGTGTTAATTACACTGCTTACAAAGCTTGGAAGAGCATTTCCATTCATTTCAAAAATAACACCCACTGAGTACAAGAGCTTGGGATTCCCCCCACACACACACTTGTGAATCTTGTATTTATTTGATAATGAAAATGGGTTGGCATCTAAATAAAGCATTTTTATAGACACTCTGGTCTTGGAAGGATTCGTGATGGATATCTATTAATACAAACAAATGGCTTTATTCAAAAAAAGTAGAAGCTTCTACTTTTCTTCCTCCCTAAGGTAGCTCACATTGTTATTTACAATGGGTAGAAAATGCAGTCCGAATCAGTTGAGTGACAGAGATGAGGGCAATCATGGTACTTACTGATCCATACAGCTCCCCTTTCTCATTCATTCCGAGGTAAAGGCCGCTGTCCACGCCTCGAATGCTGACCAGGCCCACTGCTATGCTGATAAACTCCAGAATGCCTGTAAGACAAAGGGCCCAAGCACCAAGAGGTCAGAGCCTGGAGCATGTCCTTAGGGTCTCAGCAGCTCTCAGGAGCTTTGGGGAAGATTCTGAGTCCTGCTCCCAGTTCAGGACAATCTCACACTCATCAGACCATGGTCTTTCTTTAAAAAAAAAAAAAAACCCTCCTAAAAGCTTGATAATATAATCGTAATTTAAAAAAATCTCATGACCATAAAAAATATGCACATATTCTACAAATGTACAGATTAGTATTCACATGGATATGCTAAACAATTTATATGACAGAAGAACTATGTAGATTTTTTTCTTGTGATTATTTTGGAGTCACAGTCAGCCATGCTCAGGACTTACTCCTGGGTCTGTATTCAGGCATTACTTCTGGCAGGGCTTATGGGGACCAGATGGGGTGCCAGGAATCAAACCAGGGTGGGCTGAATGCTAGGTAAGTACCTTGCTTGCTGTAATATCTCTCTGGCTCATCATATTTTCTAATTAATCTAAAAGCATAAAAATTATTTTAAAAAACTTATTTTCATTTTGCATGGTATAAAATTAAGGATTTCTGCCTGGAGAGATCAGGAAAAACATGATCCATTCAGGGAATGGTCAAATACCCCTCAAAATAAATGGACTGAGCGCTAACCAAATTCTTGATTGATTTACATAAAAAATTATTGGGTTCTCTATTGTATAACTTTATTGAGATTTGTCTAGAAAATTAAAAGAACTTATACATATTCCAAATATACCTGCTTAAGTGAAGTATTGGTTTTTGCTAGACTTTCTAAGTTTTAAAGAGATAAGATAAGCAATTAAAACAGCAGAACGGGAGGGAGGGGAAGAGAGAGGAAGAGCAGAAATGTTACCTCTGAAAACTCATTCTACTTAAAATACACAATCTACTATATCCCCAAATCAAATCAACATAATAATCTTTTGTTTCCTTCTTTCCCTCTTGTTTAATCTCATGAATAATAACAACACCTAAGCTGGACATAAATCCAGAATTTTATGACAGAAGCAACCTTAATTTCTCTTCATTATGTTTTCAGATAATTATCCAAGAGTATACCTAGAACTATAGTAATACCAGTGTGCTTAGCCACTTTCTTGATTTTATCATAAAAGGCTACACTTTGTGACATCCCTGTGTTAGTGTATAACCAATATTCAAACAAAGTTTGAAGAATATCTTTAAGTATTGACAAATGTACTTCCACTGAAGAGTTGGGGGGGGGGAGTAATTCTTTGCTATAATCAGTCTTGTGTAGCAACTGAAAAAGCACCTATAAGGACTTTTAAACAATTAACTGTGCCACCCTCACAAATGGACTGCAATGCAATCAAAAGACAGCAGAAACAGTGCAAGCTTCATAAAACAAAGGGGGGTATTCCTAATTCATTTGTAAGTACAAAGATCTTGTGCTTACAGTTTACAGAACATATATCTGCTCTGGCAACAAACTGAATAGAGTGTGAGGTGATAGGTAGGAAAATCATAATGTACAGAGTACATTTTGGATCTGATTATATGTGACTCCACAATAAAATATACATCTTGAAAAACCCAGAAGGCATCCTCACCTCAGAAGACCACTAGAGACTAATGAAGCAAAGTTTCCATGAGAATCATTTGCCTGAAAATGTACAATCATCTTATTTCATTTTGCTATCTCTAACTCTGACAATGAAATATAACCAACACTGTAGCTCTATACGACTATCAGGAGTCTCTGATATCAGGAAATATGACCAATAGCGATCATAGGATTCCTGGAATTAATGAAACTTACTGATGCCCCAATTTTCATTAGAAAATGAAAGATGAAGCTTGTGCACCCCTTGGAAATCTGAGCAACTTAATTCTGCATGTCAGTGCTTACACATCTCATCATAAAGCTGAAAGATGCTGGCATCTACTAAGAGGGCATCAAATGAACTTTCTGTTTTCCCTAAACTTGAGGCAGTTCTGAGAACTGATAAGGACTATCCTCCAACATGACCCATCAAGCCCAACGACAAAATAGGGTGAGTGTCATTTCACAAAACCATTTGATAGGTCTGCAAAACAGTCCAGATCACAACAATGAAAATCAAAAAGGCTGGAAGACTTGACCACTTCACCTGTGCCAGCAACAGGCCTTCTCCTCTGCAATGCTCAGAACCCCCTTGGCATGACAATATATTAATCTCCCATTTACAAATGGGGAAATTGAGGTTTAAGAGTATTAAATAACTTGCCCCCAAGCAATCAGACTGCAGATCCCTTAATTATTAGGCACATCTTACTGCTGGTTTTACCTGTTTTTCATCTACTGTGATTTCCATGTGCCATATTTATACAGACAAGCCCTTACTGGACACCAGAAGAGCTTACCTAAACCCAACACCACAAACCCCAATGGGCAATACTAGAAGCATCAAAGGCTCTGTCAGATGAGTGCTCATTCAATCAAAATTACAGAAGGGGGGCATCTGCACCACATGGAGAAAAAGTACCCAAACGTTGGTACATGTGCAAATAGAGAGAGAGTGAACATATAGCTTTTTATTTTGAATGGCACCCATTCTGAAATTATTATTATTGTTGTGCACTCTGGAAATAAAAATATTAAATTATCTATATCCTGTTTATTTTCTGGCATTAGCAAAATAACTATATTTCATATTCCATTGCTTATTAAATCAATAGGTTACTACTGAGTGATTATTAGAGTTAAACGCCATGCCATGTGTTGAGAATATAATGATGACTCAGAGACAATCTAAGTCTCAAACCTCCAGAGAGCTAATATGAGAAAAGAAAAAGAAAATGACCCAATGGCAAGGGACACAGTGAGAGAGAGAGAGAGAAAGAGAGATGTTCAAGTCATGATCAGTGTCAATGATATGATAAGGATTCACTCAGACTTGGTAAGGGGAATCAGGGTGGGCTGGCTCCTGAAAGTTTTCCATGTGAGAAGCAATGAATTAGTGAGTGACCCCCAGATAACAAAGATTTTATGACTTCAAGTCATCCATATCTTTAAAGTTCCTTGAAAATCAAAAGAATGGCCCAGCTTTATTTGGGGGTTTGGGGTATCAACACCCAGTGCACAGTGGAGCGAAGGGTGAATCCTGGCTCTGATTAGGGTCACTCCTAGAAAACATGCTGTGCTGGAGATCAAACAGGACAGGACACACATAAGGCAAGCACCCCACCCACCACACTATCACGCCTAGCCCCATGTATGGCATAGGCAGGGGACTACACTAAGCAACATTCAGGGCTTTCTCCTGGTTCTGTGCTAAGGAATCACTTCTGGTGGGGCTCAGGGGACCATATGTGCTGCCAGGACAGCAAGGGTCAACCGCATGCAAAGCAAGATCTGTCACCCCTGAACTATTACTCTAGTCCCCAACACAGATTTTTAAGGTCACCTCAGTGATACAAGAGCCTGGCAAGCTACCGTGGCGTATTTGATATGCCAAAAACAGTAACAAGAAGTCTCATAATGGAGACGTTACTGGTGCCTGCTCGAGCAAATTGATGAACAACCAGATGACAGTGCTACAGTGCAGTGATACAAGGTAAGAATACCCCCAAATGGTAAGACACAGACATCTTGCAGCTGTCAATACTGCAAGGTCAGAAAGATGTGGCAGCTTGCCAAGAGGATGCCAGTCAAGCACTGGTGAGAATACTACTATTCCTGGTACCATCCTGTTCACAACAAAGTCCATCATCTCAACCTGCTCAATGACTTGGGCCTGTATCAGTGCCAAGAAAGCACCTCAGACTCTTCTCCCTCAAGTGGGCCCTGGTGTCCAGGTCTTCTGTGTCATGTGAGCATGCATGGGGGCTAGTTCATGCCATAAGCATCTAGGAGAAGGTATTGGTGCAGGAACACTTTCATGTTTAATGATCAAAGAGAGATGAAGAGAAAGAAGGAAAGAGGGAGAGGAGGAAATAAGGGGGTTGTGGGAAGTAGAGGAGAGAGGGAGGGAAGGAATCTGGGATTGTGTCTACAATGACAAGGGACCATGGTCACACTGTGCCACTGTGGACTTTCTCCTCTTGAGTGACAGCCAGGACATCCTCCAGCCAGTAGAGGGACAGGAGTGGGTTGTGTGATGGGGGAGAACAGGAAGCACAGGGCAGAGACTGAGGCCTCTCAGCCATATCCCTTCACTGCAGTACCCAATTCCTGATGAGGACAAGTACACTGGGTCCCCACGGTGAGAAACAGACCAAGGTCATTACGGCTTCCAAGTCACGGCAGTTCCTGGGAGCACTTCAGGAAACTGGTCCACACTCCACTGGGTCCCAGCTCTGGGTCAAGTGCAGGACTAAGCCAACTAAACCAGGTCACTGCAAGAAACCATACCAAGGTCAGGCCCAGGGACTTGGGGAAGGGAGCAAGCCCAGGCTGCACCAGCACCAGGCCCACGTTCTAACCTCAAAGCCCCCAACACTTTGCAGAAGCATTTTCCAGAGGACAAGGAACTGCAGCCCCAAGCCATGGAGGAGCAGGCCAGGCAGGGAGAGATCACCCCTCCTGAAATCCCACACCAGAGCTGCCCAGCACAGAGGCCCCGTCAGTCACGCTGGAGTAACTGACACAGACCACATGGACTCACCCACAAAATGCCAACCCAGAGCCGTGCAGAGCCCCTGCAGTCTGTCAAGGGTCTAAAGCCACTGAGACAACAGCTCCTTACATGGCGTGTTTTCACATGGTAAGAAAATGAAATGTCAGGTGCACTCAACAGAAGTTCTGCATTTGCAAAACCCTACAATTAAGGTGTTTTTCTTTAAGAAGAAAAGGGGGCTGGGAGGGCCATACCGTCCTGACCTGACCCCTGGCCCAGCTGAAGCAGGCAGCCCCTAACAAGGTATGCTGGGGGTCCCTGATGAAAGTGAAGATGAGACATATGAAAACCTGCTGTTTGGGGTCTGCCCAGGGCCCTGGCAGCTCAGAAGCAGCCATCTTTCCACCAGGTAAAGGTCAGTCCTAAGGTTCCTACACCAGGCGGTCAGGCCCAATGCTCCCTATGATGATGATGATGATGATGATGATGATGATGATGAAGCCCCCTGTCTGCAAATAATTTTCTGCACACTTCTTCCCGCCTCCCAGACGCTCCAAAGACAAGCATGCTTAGAAAGTTTGGTGCTCTCTCTCCCCTGCCCATTACCCAGAAAGACTCGTTTTCTTCACATTCAGCTTTATCCCCCAAATCTATCAGTCCTACAGCTGAGACGGGAGGGCTCCCTACAGGCCCCACCGGGGCTGTCAATGCCGCAGCTCCAGCGGGGACTGCGAAAGGCTTCCCCCACCCCCACACTGCCACTGCGGTGTCACCCGCACTATGCCAGCAGCTGCAGTCACCTGCAGTGGCATGCACCGGGCAATGAAAGGCTCCCGAAGCTCGTTTCCTGGCGCCGTAGCCTTTCAGGTGTAAAATGCACCTTTGGTTCCCATGGTGTAAACCAGCCCAGTGTCAAGAGGAGCCAGAGCTAGCAGCAGCCGCTGTCTCCAGAGCGGAGCTGGGCTGGAGCTCGAGGCCGCCTAGCGGGGCAGAGGGCTTGAGGGGAGGTGGCGGGCAGCACGCGGCCCCAACATCAGGTGCGAGTCTGGGCTGCAGCCGGGGGCCCACGACTACTGAAGCCCTCCAGAGCCGTGCCGCGGGGTCCTAGCGCCGAAGGCACCAGCCTTCCCGCGGGGCCGAGGCTAGGCACGCGCACGCTCTACAGAGGTTGCTAATATTGGGACCTGCCGCTGCGGCAGCAGCTGGAGACCGCGGCGCTGCTGTCACCCCGGGGGCCCGCGCTCACTGCAGCCGGATGAAAGATTTAAATAACCCTGCAGCCGCACCCTCCTTCCCCACCCCCAGTGCGCACAGCCACCCACTCAGCTCTATCCCGAGCGCAGTGAGCTGCACCGTGGGGCGCCTGCAGCGCCCTTCAAGCCCGTCCCCCTCCAAGACGGCCCTGTGGCTTACGGCCCGGCGCCCCCTACCGTAACCCGGGACGAAGCCTGCCCCATCAGGCCGGCCCGCGGTGCCCAGCGAGGCCCCGAGCGCGGACGGCACCTGCCCGCCAACTCCCCTCTTCACCCTCCGGGACTCGCGAGCACGGAGCGGGTGGGGCGGGGCCGCGAGTTCTAGATCTGTACTCGGTGCTCGCCGTTCGGCCGGTGGGACCCCAAAGCGGCCTCCACCGTGACCTACTCGCATCCTCTCTTTCCCCTGGTGGTAGAGTTGCCGGATTTCTGGACTCGGTTGCAATGCGTGTGGCAAATGTCCTATCCTAAGGTGACTGCATTTAGAAAAAAAAAAATTCTGAGGCTGGGAGGAGGGGGGGGGGGGCGAGCCTGCGCACCCCCAAGTCTCCCCGCGCCCCGGCCGGGCGCGGCTGCACCTGGACCGCCCCGATGCTCTCCCGAAGATCCTGCTCGGCCGCTTCACACAATGAAACCCAATGAAACTGGCCCGCCGCGCTGCGGGTCCCCGGACCCACCTCCCTCCCGCGGAGGCTCGGGGAAGCCGGCCCGGGGGCCAGCGGCTGGGCTCGGAAAGCCGCTAACAATAGCACGCCGCCCCCTCCGCCCGCCTTCAAGATCCTTTGTGTCCCCCCCTCCCCCGCACCGCAAACACGCAACACTCCTCCTGCGGCGGCTCGGGCCTCCCCGGCCCACGACCGACCCACCTCCCGGCCGCCGGGGAGTCCAGAGACTCCGAGCCGGGGCTGCGCGCTGCGGAGGGGAAATGCCCCGGAGGGGCACAGCTCAGCCACCCGCTCGCCCGCCGCGCCGCGCGCTGCCAGCGGTTCCCACACGGCCAAGACCGCGCGGCCCCGGGGAGGCGGCGGTCAGCCCCGCCAGCCCCGCACTCGCACACAAAGGGAAAGCGAAGGGACTCCACTCGGCCCAAACCCTGGGAAAATTCCCTTCGCGCGGCCCGCATTGTGTCAGCCCCCACCCTCCATCCCGCACACCAGCAGTCCTCGCCTCCTCCAAGGGCGCACCCGGGCTGGGCCGAAAGGGGAAAGGAAGCGGAGAGCCTTTAGGACCGCGCGGAGCCGGCGGACGGCCGCCCAGTGCGCCGCGGGGCTCCGGCTGCCGAGCCGGCACCTGCCCGCCGGGCGCGCGGGAGCTCGGCGTGGCCGACGCGGGGCCATCCCCGCTGCACGCGGGCCCTCTCCCGGCGGCTGCGACCACGACGCGCGCGGGGAGCCGCGCAGGGCTCGACCCTTCACCCTCCCATCCCCCGCCTCCCGCTAGCCGAGGTTCTGGCGCACGCCGGGCACGCTAACGGCCTTAAAGCGGCCGAGAGTCCCGCACTTTTCCTAAAGTTTTGTCTCCGTTTGGCAGCAGCCCGAACTGCGTTCACTTTTGCAAAGAGGGGAGGGGGGGTTGCAAGAGTTGCCGGATCACTTAGCAGCCGCGCCAGCCCGAGCTCCAGGAGGGAAACCGCGGAGAAAGACCTCCCCGTGGAATACTCGCGGGTCCCATCTCCCGACTGCGGCGCGGGGCTGAGCCAGGGGAACGCTGTCCGGGCCTTGAGTGTGCAGAGACACCCCATTTCCACCCCAGGCCTGAGTCCGTCTCACCTCCTGGCATCCCCAAGCAACGGCATGGCTGAGCTCCGGCTCCACATCTGGCATTCAAGTATGGGGAAGAAAATTCCCGGAGGACTTTGAATTTTACGACCTAGTTTAAGTGTTGTCAGGTGGGTTCATCAGAAGTTAACTCCTTCCAACAGCCTGGTTGCCCACACTGGCAAGTCTGGGGGTGAGGGTGGAGGTTCGGGGGTTGATTTTGGTTTGGGTATGCAACCGGGGTGGGGTACTGAGAGTCCCCTTCTCCCCAAACCCCCATGGGAACGTGCTCACTGACTCGGTACAGCCGAGCTCGGGCTGGTCCCGCAGGCACGTGTGTGCAGCGGGCGTACAAGGGGACAGTCATACCCTCCAGTGTGCAGTCCTCACTGCTGAGTCACAAATACCCTCCATGAGAAATAAGACCCTGGAATGCCCTTTAAAATCAGCTCGCTGGTCTTCTGCGCGCACACAGAGCTGAGCTGCAGGAGCCCCGCACCAGACTCGTGCGACAGAAATCACCTAGCTCAGGTACATGGTGTCCTCGGGGAGGGCGTTCTGACCCTGCCGCCCCCCACCCCCACCCGCCTTCCAGGAGAAACTGGAGTCCGCACCCTGGCAAACAATCAAGGACCTTCGCCCACAGGGCTTTGAAATCCCCGTTTACAATTCAAAAAAGGGAAAGGGGAGAAAACTACTTCGGAGCACCAGAGAAGAAGTAGGGCTCTGGGTAAACGCATTTTTAAGTTCCCAGTAGTTAATGATTAAAGCGTTGAACTCGCGGAATCCATCTGATTCAAAAGAAACTTCCCAAACCGCGACCTCCGGGCGGACCCTAAGCTGAAGAGCTAAGGGCCCGAGTTATATTTATAAACCATGCCCTCTTTTAACATTTGGGAGGAAGAGGGTGCTTTCGGTGCAGACCCGCATCCCTGCCCGCGGCACGGAGGCTTTAAAAAAAAAATTGTTTGCCTTTTTGTAAAATCTGTCCGGACCGAAAGACAGAGTGACATCAGACTCCAAGAAGGGTCGATCCCGCGCCCCGCACACCCCGCCCGGCCACTGCCTGCTCGGCCCTTAGGACCAAGGGCGCCCCCGGCCCGGGCACTTAAGAGTTAACGGCATACCTACCGAATCTGCTGTGGTCTTTTCTGGTTCCCTGGATAGTGCCGTTGGGGAAGATCTCTAAGTGGAATCCAGTCCTGCAGTAGAGCTGCCTTCGCCTGAGAATCCCCTTTAAATGATCCAGGTCCGTGACTGCGGGTCCCCGGGGGAGCCCCCCGGCTTCGGACTGACCCAGGTGGTCGCTTAGCAAAACGGGGCTCTCCACCGGGAGCACGGGCACATTCCCAAACGGAACCGCATCCTGCACGCCGAAATAGTTCCCAACTTCGCCTAGGGGAGCCATCAAGAGGACTCGGCTTTCGGAGCGCAGGAATAAACAATAATGATGGTGTCAGCCCAGGAGATATTAGGCGAGGTATATCCAACTCCCCTCGCAGGCTGCCGTTGCAGAGAGAAGGGTGGGGGGGGAGGGAAAAAAAGGTTCTTTTCTTCAATCCATTAAATGCGTAAATAAAAGTAAGCTGCTGTTTCACTGGCACAGGTTCAAGGTCAAACCACTGATAGTCTAAGAAACCACCACTTTATACTCACACACTGACATACTGATAAACATATCTATGTATCTATAGATAGATCCCCAGCTCTTAGCAGGCAAGAAGGTCTTCATCCCATCCGGCCATCATAAGGGACAAAATCCGTAGTTGCTCCATTTGGTTTGCGATCTGAATGACCATAACGACTTAAATGCCTAGGCGTTATTATAGGGATTTTTAAGATGCACGGGCTACGTCAGAATTTACGGATCCTGACTCCAGGAAGGCATGCGCTGTTTTTACTCTAACCGACTCTGCAGACATCAGCACGAATCCTTCAAGGAGAGAGAAAAATCTCACGTTGGTGGAGGCGACAGATTTCCCCGCCCGGCCGCGCCCCCCCTCCTCCTCCTCCAAAAATAATAACAGAAATAACGAAAATGATCATAAAGCTAAAAAGAAAGAAAAAACTTTAGGCGTCCGAAGCTAGTCTCCAGAATGCTCCGAGAACCGGCAGATGTCCATCGGCTTGTAACGCGGTGGCGGGCGGCGAGAGCGGAGAGCCGCGTCCGGGAGCTCGCGTGCCGCCCGGGCTGCCGCGAACAGGTGTTGCCGCGCCGGCTCGGGAGCGTTGGAGCCGGGCGGAGCGCTCCTCCTGCGCAGCCCCCGCCGGCGCGCAGAGTGGCGCAGGCAGCGGCATTGGGTTGGGTTTAAGGTAGCGCCGCGGCCGCCGGGGTTCCCCGCGGTCCTAGCGTCCGTCCGCGCCGCCCGCACCCTCTGCGGCAGGCCTGGTGCTGCTGCGTGCCAGAGCGCGGGACCTCCTGGGCGCAGCCGCCGCCGCCCGCCGAAGCACCGCGTACAAAGGAAGATCCCCGGGAGCCCAAAGGCAACTACCCCGAGTCTCCCGCGGAGCTGAAGGCGGTCTTGCAGAATAAGTTCTCTCTCGGAGATTCAACTGGGAGGCTAGTCCACTGGGCTCTGTCATGTTGCATCACGTTATAACATAAAAGTTGAGTGAGTTGGTGGGGAATGGGGGAGCGGGGCTTGATTTAATAAAGGTGAACGGACAATGTAGCTTCTCTCGCATTCTTCTGCCAGGCACAGAAACACAACCTGTGTTGCAGCTAAGGCTGGCGAGTGTGAGGATGCGAACGCAGACGTGTCCTCTGCCACCGTTTAGGTTCGTTCTGGGTTTACTAATAGGGAGCTTTGGGTGGGAGCTTCAAACCGGTCCCGCCGCGGCGCTGCTGGCGATGGGGGCGCCAGAGCACCGTCAGTATCTTCTGAGTTCCACTAGCGCGCGTCTCGGAGAGTCGGGGTGAAGGACGGCGCTCAGGGGACTCCCTACCCCCACCTCATCCCTCCCCACCCCCAACTACGGCAATTTAGTGCCACGCTTCGCCCCCTTTCGCCTCGGGAAAGCGCTGGCAAGTGCCAGTGCCTCTGCCCTCCACCAACCGTCGCCTGCCGCTGGGCGAGAGGTGCTGGAACTCGGTCGGGGAAGCGCCCCCGGCTGCAGCGACTCGTTCCTACTCTGCCCTTCGGGGTGGTCCGTGTCCGCCTAAGCGTCCTCGCCTCTGCCCGGGTGTCTGCTAGCTGTAGGACCTTCGCGCCGAGCCACAGCCCGGGACAAAGAAACCCGCTGCCCCAGGCCGCCAGGGCCCTTATTGGGCTGGGTCCGCCCGGGATACTGCCGGCCGAGCGCGCTGCGTCTGGGACAGCTGGCGGGGCCCCGGGCACCAGATCCGCGGGCATCGAACGCAGGCGGAGTGCGCGCGCACGCGGACACGGGCAGACACACAGACACGCTCGCTCGCTCGCTCTCTTGCTCTCCCTCTCTCTCTCTTTCTCCCTCTCTCCCTCTCTCTCCCTCCCTCCCTCTGCCTCTCTCCCTCTCCCTCTCTCTCTCCCTCTCTCCCTCTCTCCCCCCTCCCTCCCCCTCCCAGCCCTCGCGGGCCCCTCGCTCCCCCGTTTCTCTTTGTTCACATTGTCTTAGGAAAGCCCGAGTCGCGGGGTTCGCGTGGTCAAAGTTACCGAGACTTGAGCACCGCCCGCACGGCCAGACGCGCGGGCGACAGCGGTGGGCGACCGAGAGGAGCCCTGCGGCGGGGACGCGAGCCAGACGTTTGGGTCTGTTTTTTGTTTGCACGGGGAGCAGTCCCGTAGGAGTCGGCAGCTAAAACCCGGAGGTGAAAACTGGGGCTGGCGGGCGGGTTTCTCCGCAAGGTGATGAACGTGCAGATTTCTGGGGCGCGGGCGGTGTGGGAGACCCGGAGCGCCCCGGGGGGCTCGGGGGCTCGCTCGGGCTGCATCCCGCAGGGAGAGAGGGGCGCGGCGGCCGTGCCCTCGCCCCTTTCCACGCCCCTTTGCCGCAGTCCCGGGCCATTGGGCGTCCGGAGAGCTGCCCCCGTGCGTCTCGCCTGCGCGTAGGTGAAGCGCAGGAGCCCTGCAGGGTGGCTTTGCAGCAGCCCCTCCAGCCGCCACCGCAATTGCTCAGGCGCAGAGCAGAAGTCGGAGAGGAAAAGTCACTTGTTCTAACCCATCGAGGAGCATGCAGTAATCACGCGGGCAGCACGCAGCGCTGGGTCTTCACCCAGGGGAGCTCCGGGACCTCTTGGCTGCAAACACATGGGTTGGTGACTTTTTCTAAAACCTCCGGAAGGAAAAGAGCGGGAGGGTGGGCGTAAGTAGAAGCGATGCGACAAGCAGAACATGTGTGTTTGCACTGAAGATAGGTCTGGGACCGTGCCCATCCGCGGTGTCCCACCCGTCCGCGGTGTCCCATCACGTTCCTCGACCTGTGTAAGACTATCAGCCCGGGAGCTGAGACTGCTTCCGAATCCCGCAGGCTCCTGACTCGCTCCCAAAAGCCCTGCATCAGTGAGGGCAAGGCGGAAAGCAAGTCGCTGACGAAGCACTTTGCCAGTTCGAAGCAGCCTCTTCTGGGAGTCTCTTTCCGGGGCAGCTCTCTGCCAGCAGAACTCTGCATTCTGAGCTCAACTGTTATTCCCTGGGCCCTTTAAGTTGGCCCTTACCGTTTGTTTGGTCATTTTCCTCTCACAGGTAATAGAAATAATGCCTTGATTTCACGAATCCTAGTTCTCAGGAACCCATCCCACTGGCTTTCTGCAGAGGTCCTCCAGCCCTGCCTGGCACTGAATGCCTAGAGCCTAGCCAGTTCTTACATTTGACAAGTGTTTTTTAGTTTGTCGTTGTTTAGCTCTTCAAAGGACTGTGGCCATGCATTAAGCACCTGCCTTGGAAGATGATTGCCAGGAATAGAAGGAAAACTGCATATCAGATCAACAGCAGACAATTGACACTGAAGACATGGTAGCTAGGGGGTGGAGAGATAGTGAAGGATAATCTGCCTCTTTCGCACACAGCCAGCCTGGATTCAATCCCTGACACACATATAAACCCTTGAGCACAGAGCCAAAAGAAATCCTTGAGCACCATCGGATGTGGCTGCCTCCTCCAAAAGTAACTATTACTATATCGTTCCCAGTGTTCTTCCCCATGGATTTCTGCCTGTGAGGTAGTCAGCAAATTCTATTACTAACTTCAGTCCCAAACCTCTCCTACACATCTTCCCTCAAATAGCTTTAATCCCTCTTATTTTCCCTTCTTTCAGTTTGTCTTCATTCTTTAATGCCAACAATTTTAAGCCAGATGAGAATAAGTGACAAGATGAATAAAGAGAGAGAGGGAAAGAAATGAGCACTCGAGGGGCCCTTGATAGTCCAATGGAAAACGTGGGTTCGATCCCTGGCACTTCCATGGTTCCCCAGCACAGAGAAATGAGCCTAAAACAAGTATAATGGGGATTAACAGATAAAGTCTTGGCTTCTAAATCGTGCGCTGCTCCCTGTGCTGTGCATCCCTCTATGGCAGGCCCTGAAAAGGGATGCAGTGATGGGCTTATGGCCCATGTCTATGAAAATGACCTCTAAACTCTACCGTTCCTACAAACTTAAAGTGATCATTAAGAAAGGGTTATTCACCTCTGCACTTTGCCAGTCACCACAGGATCCTTCATTTCTTCCCTACAGTAAAAATTATAACTGTGTTTGTGTTGTTCCATATCCTCTTTCCCCAATAACCTTCATACCAACCTTCAATCCTTCCATCCATGAGCTTTTGTTTGGAATTATTTGTAGAGAAGGGAAGCGATTTGAGAAGACTGAAGCTTGTTCCCAGTCTTATCCAGTGGATTAGGTTAGTGCCCCAAATTTAGAGGACAGAACTGTGTGACCAACATTCATTGACTGGTTACAGCATTTCATGCAATCGATTTTTGTACTTTATCATTTTAATAATAAAAACTACCTTATTCTGATTTGTTGAGTCATTTGTTTTGCAGTACATCGCATTAAACTTAGGTCTCTTGCATGTGACACATGTGTTTTACTGTTGAGCCTCCATTAGTGCCCCTCAAAACTAACTTTTAAGATAGTCATACTAGTATCGTCCCATTTTACATGTAAGGATATCCACTTACAGAGATTAGGCAACATGCCGATTGCCACAGTGGAGCCACATTCACAGATACAAGAACCTGGGCAACACTGTCTTCTATGCTGATAGACGTTATTTTACTTTATACTGTAAGTTATTTAAGGGCTAGGTATGGCTCAAGTAATAGATCACGTATCTTGCATGTGGTGGGACCTAGATTTCATTCCCAGGATCACATGGTTCCTTAAGCATCACCAAAACTGAGCATTCACTGGATGTGTTCTCCATCATAATATACATTTATTTAAATAGCTTGTTTTCATTAAAAAATATGTAACAAATGGTTTACATTAATATATAATTGATCTGTTCAAATGTTTCAGGAGGGCCTAAAGAGCACAGATGCAAGGTTCATGCTTTGCATGTGTCTACCCTGATCACTCCACGTGGTCCCTATGTGGTCCTGAACTAAGGACCACATCAGGAACACAGGGTCCTCCACATGGGACCATTGCCAGGTGCAGTCCTGGAGGAAGCCAGTGCTTCAGGGTGGCCTGAATAAGATTCCTAAATTGACAAAACTATGCAGAATCATGGAAAGAAAAGGGGTGCTCACAAGCAGTGCTCATGGGGCCCAGAAGCAGTCCAGGTTCCCCTTCAGTCTGCTGCAGGGACCGGGGGATTAGTGTTCTGTGCTCAGTGTAGGCATCCACCTTGAGACCTCATTGGACGGGATGTGTAACCCCCACTCCTTGATTCTTTCTGTGCCCTCAGGAAGGATTTTTAAAGTCTTCTAGGTATATAAAAGAAAACATGAACAAATGGAAAGGCATATGATATTCTAAGAGAGTAAATTCAATTTGGTAAGTTTGCCATCATTTCTAAATGAATCTACAAACTTAACGTGATCAGGGTCAGAGTGATGTAGAGCTAACGTGGGTTCAATTCCTGGCATCCCATATGTTCCCCTGAGCACTGCCAGGAGCAATTCCTGAGTGCTGAGCCAGGAGTAACCCTTGAGTACAACCCAATGTGCCTCCCCCCAAAAACAAACAAAATAAATAAATAAATAATAAATACTTAACATGATCACAATAAAAATACAAGCCATCTTCTACTCAAACCACTAATAAAGTCAATATAGAAATTGTTGAAGGGGTGCCAAAGAGACAAGACAGGGTTTAAGGCAGTTTTTTTGCATGTAGCCTACCCTAGTCCCACATATGGTCCCATAGTCCCACAAAGTGATCTCTGAGCACCACCAGGAGCGGCCCCAAATAAAACACAATTTAAAAATTAACTTTTTCTGAAGAAAAGAAATTATGGGGGGGTGCTCCCAAGCAGCACTCAAGAGCTCCAGGCTCACTGCTCATGATACTCAGCCAACCAGGCTGAAGAGTCAACACTAGGACCCAGAGATTCAAGAAATCACCAGCTACTCCTCTGTGGTACTCCGGGACCACCTAGGCTGCACCTAGCGGTACTCAGAAGGCTGCAGTGCTAAAGATCAAACTCGGCCTTGTACTTACAAAGCACCCCTGACCTTTCAGTGCCAAACTCAAAAATTTTTTAATTGTCCCCCAAAGTTGGAACCTTACAAGAAAATATAAGGGAGTGACTACCCATATAGTATATTTAAATATTAAAGCTAAAATAATGAAAACATTAGTATTATCACATAAATAAGGAGAATGATCAATAACACAGAATGGAAATAGACCCAAATACATGTTGGACTTAATACATGGTCATTAATCCTGAGGAGAAATAAACATAAGTAAGTGGTAATTGAAACAACAGAATTAAGAACTAGGAAAAAAATAAGTGGGACCTATTCTTCACATTTAACAGGAAGATTTAACCTAAATAAAACACATATCTGCATATATAAGGTGAAAGCTTAACAAGTTTTAGGAGAAACTTTGGAAGAATTCCTTTATAATCAAAGTTGTGTGAAATCTACAAATTATGTCACAGAATCCAAGAAAATGTTGACCAAGTCAACCACATGCCCAAACATTATTTTAATTGCATGGGGGAGGAGGAACAAATTCAAAACAAATGACAATTTTGTCACTTAATGTATATATTATATCACCAGAAAATGCTCAATTCTCTGACATATAAAGAGCTCCTGCAAATCAATAAGAAAAATAAAAACCACATCTAATTTTCAGTTAGAAAGTGCTTGGAAGGCTTAACTGTCTGCACACAAGAAGAAAAATGTTGAATGGTCTGAAATTTCACAGCTCTTTTTAGAGACATTAGAAACCTGAGGTCACAGAGCAAAGTGGTGCCCCGAAAATGGGACAGACACTGAGGACTTACAGCCGAGACCTATCTCCAGGACCAGTCACAGTGCCAGGATAAGCTATGACTGTTTCCTGGGGGTTCTATATGAAGCAGTATGAGAGGTAAAAACTGAAAGGGGTATAGAAAGGTAGTACAGCAGGTAGAGCACTTGTCTTGCATGCACCTGACCCCAGGTTTGATTCTCAGCACCCATATGGTCCCCTGAGCACCACCAGAGTGATCCCTGAGTGCAGAGCTAGGAGTAAGCCCTGAGCACCAACAATGTGAGGCACAAAAGTATAACAAATAAAGCTCTAAAGGGGCAATTTTTAAGAGCCCCTATAGTTTCCTGAAAATAGAAGCCCTTTCTTTCATATCCTCATCAAGAAGATCTCAGAAGAATTCCCTTTTGCCTCCATAAGAGGAGAGAAAAGGGACTTTCCTGAGATATGCCAAAATCTCTGTTTCCCCTAACTAAACCTTCCCTGGAAGAAAACTGTTTTACCAGGACTCAGCCAACTTCAGTGAAGGGAAATATCTGACTCTGGCCTTCTCTAGCCTCAACGTAGAGGAAGGCCTACTGAAGACAGACTGCAGGGAAGAACAATAGTGGAACTGGTGAGATAATAGGGGTTAGGATACGAGGAGGGGCAGGAGCAATCCCTTTGCACAGGTTAGGATACGAGGAGTAAGCCCTGAGTACCACAGGTATGGCCCAAACAAACAAACAAAAATACAGCAACAATAGAACATTCACCCTACCCCCAGACTTCAGTGCCACTGCCATAGGCTCATGAGAAATAACAAGGATTACAGCTACAAGAAGCACAAGACTCAGACCCTATTTAAGGAGTCTCTAGGGAAACCCAAACAGGAGAGACAAAAACAAGGACACTAGAGGAAATTTTAGTTCCTGACACCACAGCTACAGCAAACAAAACACACAGCCTAACTTCTCGCCAGATAAATATAAAACCTTACACTAAAGCTCTCTCATTAACGTTTGCTCAGTGCATCATGTCCAGCCTTCAACAAATTGCAAGTCATGGTAAAAAAAAAATAGTCTAAGTAGTAACAGAGCACAGTATAAAGAGAAAATCAAGGGGCAGAGAGAAAATATTGTGTGCAGCGCATTCCTTTGCACACAACAGACCCAGATTAAATCCCAGTACCCCATATGGTTCCTCAATCTCCCACAGAAGTGATCTCTGAGCACAGAGCCAGGAATAAATCCTGAGAACTGCCAGGTATGCCCCTTACCACAAAGAAAATTAATTAATTGAAGATAAAAACAAGCATCAAAACTATGTTCAGGGCTGGAGGCATTGCAGTAGGGTAAGGTGTTTACCTTGCATATAGAAACTTCTCCAAAGCAATGCAAAGATTTAAAAAGAACTGAAGGAAAAAAGAAATAGGTTGATTATCAAATAAGTAAGAAAATTACAAAAGGTGTAATATGGGACTGGAGAGATAACCTAGCAGATAGAACTTTTGCTTTACATAAAACCAACCAGAATTTAATTCCTGGCATCACATATGGTCCCTCGAGTCCCAGCAAGAGTGCTCCTTGAGTGCAGAGCCAGGAATAAGCACTGAGCACTGCCAGGTGTGGCCCAAATACACATACACACACACACACACACACACACACACACACAGAGTGGGGTGGGGAGTATAATAGCATAAATTATCAAAGAAGAAAGGAACAAAGTAACCAAATATTTAAAATAATAATAGGCAAAAATATCCACAATAAATGGTGGGTTTTAAGTTACAAATCTAAGAATCTCAGAGAATACTGAGTAAAAGAAATACCAAAAATCTACTCTGCATATCATTTTTAAGTTCATATACCATGGCTGCAATGTAGAAAATCAAAGGCAAAACGGCAAGAAAAGAGGCTGGTGGGGGGGGAGAAAAGAAAGCTACAGAGTAACAAGGGTAAGAATTTGGGGCTAGGGTGATAGTACAGCCAGTAGGGCACTTGCCTTGCACAGGGCCAATCCTTTCTAACCCTGTGATAACATGTGGTCCCCTGAGCTAGTCAGGAGTGGTCTCTGAATGCACAGCCAACAATAGAAGTCAATTTACAGAAAATGAAGGACAAATAGTTCTTAGACATTAGTATATATGTCCATTTCCATTCACAGTAAAAGAAAAACAAAATAATACTGCCAATATGCCACCTTTTTGGGTTTTTGTTTGTTTGTCTGGGTGGATGAGTGGGGCTTTTTTGTTCATGGGTTGGTTTTCAGCCACAGCAATGTTCTGGGGCTGTTCCTAGCTCTGTGCTCAGGAGTGTCCCCTAGTGGAATTCCAGATACCATATTAGAAGCCATAGATTCAAATCAGGGTTCCAGTACCCCAGCACCAGGTAAGACAAGTATCCTATAATCCTGTACTGTCTCTCTGACCTGGCCCTGATCTGCCACTTCTTCACTGTCACTGTCACTATCATTGTCATCCTGTTGCTCATTGATTTGCTCGAGCAGGGCACCAGTAACATCTCTATTGTGAGACTTGTTGTTACTGTTTTTGGCATACCAAATACGCCATGGGTAACTTACCAAGCTCTGCCCTGCAGGCGAGAGACTCTCCATAGCTTGCCGGGCTCTCAAGAGGGGCGGAGGAATCAAACCCAGGTTGGCTGTGTGCAAGGCAAACGCCCTACCGCTGTGCTATTGCTCCAGCCCTGCCACTTCTTAATTTGACAAATATTAAAAAGAAGTAATGTGAAACACTATGTTAGAGTTTGAGAAATTCTGGCATTCTCATACCATAATGTGAGAAATACAACACAGCATTTATTAAGGTCATTTGTGAAATATCCATCATAATTCAAAGGTCCTTTGGTTCTGTAATCCTTGTTCAGGGAGTTACATGAATAATTGTACAAGTGCAAAAATCCTGGTTGCAAATGATTTCTCTCTCAAGCACTCTATAGTGACAAATGATTGAAAACAGCCCATCAGAAAAAAACCTGGTTAAATTATATTGGTTAACAATCTCGATTAACAAAATATAAACACAGAAGGCTTAACCTGTAACAACATTTTAGTAATCTCTTATACAAGGGCTTAATAGCTCCATGGTGAGACACAACAATCTTCACTAACTTACTTGTAAGGAAAGAGTTTTTGATAACTCTTTTAGCAAATTATTTATAACAAGCAACATAAAATAATTTTTTCTATGAAACTTTATTAGTTTTTTTATTTTATTGAATCACAATAAGATATAGTTATAAGCTTTCATGTCTCAGTTATAATCACAAAATTATCAACACCCATCCCTCCACCAGTACACATTCCCCACCACCAATATCTCCAGTATACTCCTACTTTCCCACCCTCCCACTGCCTCCATGGCAGACAATATTCGCCATACTCTCTCTCTACATTTGGGCATTATGGTTTTCAATACAGATACTGAGAGGTTATCATGTTTGGTCCTTTATCTACTATCAGCACACATCTCCCATCTCGACTGATTCTCCCAACCATCATTTTCTTAGTGATCCCTTTTCTATTCCATCTGCCTTTCCCCTCCCCCACTCCCCACCCCTAGTCTTGAGGCAGGCTTCCAACTATGAAGTAATCTTCCAGCCCTTGTATCTACTGTCCTTGGGAGTCAGTCTCATGTGATGTTATTTTATACTCCACAAATGAGTACAGTCCTTCTATATCTGCCCCTCTCTTTCTGACTCATTTCACTTAGCATGATACTTTCCATGACCATTCACTTATAAGAAAATTTCATAACTTCATCTCTTCTAACAGCTGCATGGTATTCCATTGTGTAGATGTACCAAAGTTTCTTTACCCAATTGTCTGTTCTCAGGCACTCGGGTTGTTTCCAGATTTTGGCTATTGTGAACAGTGCTGCAATGAACATATAGGTACAGATGTCATATATGCTGTGCTTTCTTGCACCCTCAGGATATATTCCCAGAAGTAGTATTGCAGGGTCATATGAAAGCTTAATTTCTAGTTTGTGAAGGACCGTGCATATTGTTTTCCTGAAGAGCTGGACCAGTCTGCATTCCCACCAACAGTGAAAGAGAATCTCCTTTCCCTCACATTCATGCCAGCATTGATTGCTTTTGTTATTTTGAATGTGTGTCAATCTCTGTGGTATGAGATTATACCTCATTGTTGTTTTGATTTGCATCTCCCTGATAACTAGTGATGCAGAGCATTTTTTCATGTGCCTTTTGGACATTTACATTTCTTTTTTGAGGAAGCTTCTGTTAATTTCTTCTCCAATTTTTTTATGGGGTTGGGGTTTTTTTTGTATAATTCTTTCTAGTGGCTTGTATATCAATCCTTTATAAGATGGGTATTGGAAAAATATTCTTTCCCATTCTGTGGGCTCTTTCTGTATTTTGGTCATTGTTTCTTTTGAAGTGCAGAAGCTTCTTAGTTTGATGTAGTCCCATTTGTATATGTTTATTTCCACTTACTTGGTCAGTGATGTTTCATCCTTAAAGATGCTTTTAGCGCACAGTAGAAATGACATCTGTTACTTATATGTTCATTGCAGCACTGTTCACAATAGCCAAAATCTGGAAACAACCCAAAGGCCCTAGAACAGATGACTGGTTAAAGAAACTTTGGTATATCTATACAATGGGATACTATGCAGCTGTTAGGAGAGATGAAGTCATGAAATTTGCTAATAAATGGATAGACATGGAAAATATCATGTTAAGAGTCAGAAAGAGAGGGACAGACATGAAAGACTGCACTCATCTGTGGAGTATAGAATAACATCACATGAGGCTGACACCCGAGGACAGTAGACATAAGAGCCAGGAGGATTGCCCCATAGATGGAAGCCTGCTTCATGAGTGTAAGGGAGAAGGCAGATGGAATAGAGAAGGGATCACAAAGAAAATGATGGATGGAGGAATCAGTCAGGAAGGGAGATGCATGCCGAAAGTAGATAATGGAACAAACATGATGACCTCTCAGTGTCTGTGTTGTAATCCATAATGCCCAAAAGTAGAGAGTATGGGAAATATTGTCTGCCATGGAGGCAGGGGGAGGTGGGAAAGGGGGGATATACCGGGGATATTGGTGGTGGGGAGTGTGCACTGGTGGAGGGATGGGTATTTGATCATTGTGTGATTGTAGCCCAAACATGAAAGCTTGTAACTATCTCACGGTAATAGATGCTTTTAGCTTCAATGTCTTGGAGGGTTTTGCCTACATTTTCCTCTATGTACCTTCTGGATTCATGCCTGATATTGAGGTCTTTTTTGGGGGGGTGGGGGGTCACACCCGGCAATGCACAGGGGTTACTCCTGGCTCACACACTCAGGAATTACTCCTGGCGGTGCTCGGGGCACCATAAGGGATGCTGGGAATCGAACCAAGGTTGGCCAAGTGCAAGACAAGCGCCCTACCCGCTGTGCTATTGCTCCAGCCCCTGATATTAAGGTCTTTAATCCACTTTGATCTGACTTTTGTGCCTGGCATTAGACAGAGGTCAGAGTTCATTTTTTTGCCAGTAGCTATCCAGTTTTCCCAACACCACTTGTTGAAGAGGCTTTCCTTGTTGCACTTCACATTTCTTGCTCCTTTGTCAAAGATTAAGTGGTCCCATATACTTGGGAGTCTGTGACAGAATATTCAACTCTGCTCCATTGGTCTGTGGGTCTGTTTGTAGCCCAATACCACGCTGTTTTAATTACTTCTGCTTTGTAGTAGAGTTTGAAGTTGGGGAAGGTGATGTCACCCATCTTCTTTTTCCCTAGGAATTTTTTAGCTGTTTGTGGGGGTTTATTGTTCTATATGAATTTCAGGAGTGTTTCGTCTATTTCTTTGAAAAATGTCATGGGTACCCTTATAGAGACCACATTAAATTTGTATAGTTTGGGGGCAGTATTGCCATTTTGATAATATTAATCCTCCCTATCCATGAACAGGAGATGTGTCTCCATTTCCTAGTTTCCTTTTTTTATTTCTCTTTTATTTCTTGAAGTAGTGTTTTGTAATTTTCCTTGTATAGGTCCTTCAACTCTTTGGTTAAGCTGATTGTGAGGTACTTGATTTTCTAAGGTACTATTGTGAAAAGGATATTTTTAACGCCTCTTTCTTCTCTCTTTCATTATTTGCATATAAAAAGGGCATGAACTTTTGGGTGTTGATTTTGTAGCCTGCCACCTTAGAGACCTATTGCTTCAAGGAGTTTTCTGTAGAGTCTTTAGGGTTTTGTAAGTATAGTATCATATCATCTGCGAATAGTGATAGTTTGATCTCTTCCTTTCCTATCTGTATGCCCTTAATATATTTTTCTTGCCTAACTGCTATGGCCAGTACTTCCAGTACTATATTGAATAGGAGTGGTGAAAGCAGGCAACCTTGTCTTTTGCCCAATCTTACAAGGAAGGCTTTTAGTTTTTCCCCATTGGGAATGATACTTGCTGTGGGCTTGTGGTAGATGGCTTTCACTATATTGAGGAAAGTTCCTTCAATGCCCATTTTGCTGAGAGTTTTCATCATAAACAGGTGCTTGGTCTTGTCAAATGCTTTCTCTGCATCTATTGATATGATCATATGGTTTTAATTATTTTCTTTATTGATATGATGAATTATGTTGATTGACTTGCGAATGTTAAACCATTCTTGCATCCTTGGGGTGAATCCTACTTCCTCATGATGTATGACCTTTTTGATGAGTCATTGGATTCTATTTGCTAATATTTTGTTGAGGACTTTTGCATCTATGTCTATCAGGATATTGGCCTGTGATTCTCTTTCTTTGTGGTATCTTTGTTTGCTTCTGGTATCAGGGTGATATTTGCTCCATAGAAACTGTTTGGAAGTGTCTCTGATACTTCAATTTCCTGGAAAAGCTTAAAGAGGATTGGGAGTAAGTCCTCTTTAAAAATTTGGAAGAATCACGATATACTGATAAGTTTCACTTTACTTTCACTTTACTTTGATTACATTCAATATTTAAACAAAAAAATTCACTATTATTGATTTGGAGTTTCTCCCCCCTAAAGTCGATCTGCTGAAAAGAAAGCATTTGGAAATTTGTTTTCCATTGCTGAGAATGAAGAGATATGAGGTCAGGAGGCCGCACTAGCAGCAGCATAGTTTTGGATTTCTGTATTTTAGTATTTTAGTAACTAAGTCCAGAGAAATGTCAGAATTTACTAGTGAATCCATCTGGGCCAGGACTTTTGTACTAGGGGAGACCTTTTATTACTGTTTCAATTTCCTTAATAGTGATAGGTCTGTTCAGGTATTCCAGGTCTTCTTGGTTCAGCCTTGGGAGGCTAAAAGAATCCAGTAATTTATCCATTTCCTTGAGTTTTTCTTGTTTTATGGCATAAAACTTCTCAAAGTAATCCCTGATGATCCTTTGAATTTCTCTAGTTTCTGTTGTGATGTCCCCTTTTTCATTTCATATTTGGTTTATTAGGGTTTTCTTTCTCCCTTTCTTTGTTAGTCTTGCTAGAGGTTTATCAATCTTGTTTATTTTCTCAAACAACAAGTTCTTGGTTTCATTGATCTTTCAGATTGTTTTTTGGGTTTCCATCTTGTTACTTTCTGCTCTGGGTTTTATTATATCCTTCCTCCTGTTCGAATTTTTTTTTCCTGGGCTCCTTTTATTTTTCTTTCTGGGTCACACCCGGCGATGCACAGGGGTTACTCCTGGCTCTGTACTCAGGAATTACCCCAGCGGTGCTCAGGGGACCATATGGGATGCTGGGAATCGAACCCGGGTCGGCCGTGTGCAAGGCAAATGCCCTACCCGCTGTGCTATTGCTCCAGCCCCATGAATTGGGCTCCTTTTGTTGGTCATTCTCCAAACTCTCAAGCTGTGAGGTTAGGTTACTTATGTGAGCTCGCTCTTCCTTCATGAGGAATGCTTGTAGACCTATAAACTTTCCTCATAACACAGATTTTGCCATGTCCCATAAGTTTTGGTAACTCGCATCCTCATTTTTGTTCATTTTCAGGAATCTTTTGATTTCCTCTTGATTTCCTGTCTAAGCCACTAGTTGTTCAATAATGAGCTGTTAAATTTCCAGGTGTTTGATTTGATTTCTGTTTGTGTGTGTGATTTACTCCTATTTTCAGCACATCATGGTCTGAGAAGATCGTTGATACAATCGCTATTTTCTCTATCTTCTTAGTTTTATGGAGGTATGTTTTGTGGTGAGCTGGAGCGATAGCACAGCAGGTAGAGCGTTTGCTTTGCATGCAGCTGACCCAGGTTCAATTCTTCTGCCCCTCTCGAAAGCCTGGCAAGCTACCGAGAGTATCTTGCCTGCACGGCAGAGCCTGGCAAGCTACCCGTGGCATATTCGATATGCCAAAAACAGTAACAACAAGTCTCACAATGGAGATGTTACTGGTGCCCGCTCGAGCAAATCAATGAGAAAGGGGATGACAGTGACAGTGACAGTGATGCTTTGTGGCTCAGCATGTGCTTTATCTTGGAGAATGTCCCATGCACACATGAGAAGAATGTGTATTCAGCTTTTTGAGGATGAAGTGTCCTGTATATATCTACTCTGCCTCTTTCTTCCATTTCTTCCCTCAGATAAAGTATGTCCTTGCTAAGCTTTGATCTGGTTGATCTATCAAGAAGTGATAAAGCAGTATTGAAATCTCCTACTAGTATTATGTTGCTATCGATGTCTTTCTTCTATGAGTAGTTGTTTTCAGTACTTTGCTGGTTCCTTGTTAGGTGCATATACATTTAGGAGTGTAAGTTCCTTCTGTTGTACAGATCCTTTGACCGATAAGAAATGACCTTCACTGTTTCTCTTGTGACCTTCTTCAGTCTGAAATCAATGTGGTCTAATACCAGAATGGAAACCCCAGCTATTTTATGGGAATTGTTTGCCTGTAGGATTGTTTTCCAGCCTTTGACTTTCAGTCTGTGTCTGTTCTGACTGTTGAGATGTGTTTTATGTTGGGTTCAATTTTCTGATCCATCCTGCCACTCTGTGTCTTTTAATTGGTGCGTTTAGTCCATGGACTATTGAGAGAGATTATTGTTATGGGGTTTTGTCCCATCTTTCTGCCAAAATTTGGTGTATTTGAGAGGCTTGTCTTGTCTTAAAGTAGCCCATTCAGTTGTTCTTGTAACCATGGTTTTGAGTCTATGAAGTTCCTGAGCTGTTTTTTGTCTGTGAAACTGTGTTGTTCCTTCTGTTATGAATGAGAGTCTAGATGGGAAAAGTATTTTTGGTGAGGCATTTATTTCATTTAGTTTTTTCACTATATCCCACCACTGTTTTTGGACCATGAGGGTTTCATCAGACAAGTTGCTGTGAATCTTAAGGATGCTCCTTTATAGGCAGTTTCTTTCTTTGATCTTGCTGCTTTTGGGATTTTGTCCTTAGTGGGCTTGGTGGGCTTCTGCATTGCCTTACCATTGTGACCTGTGTGGTTTAACCCTTCACCCTCACTGTTACTATTGTGTTTTTGGTGCAGTATTAATTAAGGTGGGGCTAATGACTTACTGGCCTAATGTGTTTCTGGTGGTTAAGCTGCCCTAGTGAAAGTTCCACCTGAGAGGATAACTTATGGTTCTTATGGGATATGATAAGAGGATAATTCGCAGCCGTGTTAGCGGCCATGCCTCCAGGAAGGAGTCCTGGATACCAGGAAGATACCTGGATAGAAGGCGGAAAGACATTCCCTGGAACATTGCTGCTACGGGTGCACGCGATCTGTCTCAGTTCCTGTCCCCCACAGTACTAGGTTAAAAACTGGCTGAGCCAAAAGGCACATTAAAAAATGCTCCACATCACTAGTTATCAGGGAGATGCAAATCAAAACAACAATGAGATATCATCTCACACCACAGAGACTGGCACACATTCAAAAGAACAAAAGCAATCAGTGCTGCTATGGATGTGGGGAAAAAGGGACACTCTTTCATTGTGGGTGGGAATGCCAACTGTTCTAGCCTTTCTGGAAAACAATATGGACCTTCCTTCACAAACTAGAAATTGAGTTTCCATATGACCCCACAATACTACTTCTGGGAATATATCCCGAGGATGCAAAAAGGCACAGTAGAAATGACATCTGTACCTATATTCATTGTAGCACTGTTCACAATAGCCAAAATCTGGAAATAACCCGAGTGACCTAAAACAAATGACTAGTTAAAGAAACTTTGGTACATCCACACAATGGAATACTATGCAACTGTTAGGAGAGATGAAGTCATGAAATTTGCTTATAAATGGATAGACATGGAGAGTATCATGTTAAGTGAAATGCGTCAGAAAGGGAGGGACAGACATAGAAGGACTGCACTCATTTGTGGAGTATATAATAACATCATATGAAGCTGACATCCAAGGACAGTAGACACAAGAGCCAGGAGGATTGCCCCATAGCTGGAAGTCTGCTTCATGAGCAGAGGGGAGAAGGCAGATGGAATAGAGAAGGGATCACAAAGAAAATGATGGCTGGAAGAACCAGTCAGGAAGGGAGATGCATGCCAAAAGTAGATAATGGAACAAACATGATGACCTCTCAGTGTCTGTGTTGTAAGCCATAATGCCCAAAAGTAGAGAGAGAGTATGAGGAATATTGTGTGCCATGGAGGCAAGGGGAGAGTGGGGAAGGGGGAGTATACCTGGGATATTGGTGGTGAGGAATGTGCACTGGTGAAGGAATGGGTGTTTGATCATTGTGAGATTGTAACCAAACATGAAAGCTTGTAACTATCTCACAGTAAATCAATGAAATAAAAAAAAAAGAACTGGCTGAGCAAGGATCTGCGGCTCTGGGAGGGAGCTCTGGATACTGGGCAGATACCTGGATGGGAGGCGGACTAAAGTAAATTATTAAGGGCCTGCTATGTGGACATGCCTCCTTAGGCATGTTGGGAAAATTGGAAATGATGGTGGTGGGAAGGTGCAATGGTGATGGGATTGGTGTAGGAATATTGATGGTAGCAAATCATCATGAACAACTTTGTAAAACTATGATAAAATTTTTGAATTATATTGGTTAAATGATTGATGGTAAAAAAAGAAATGCACCGTAAGCAGCTTGTTAAAGGAGAAAAATAGAGAATCATTTTGCATACAGTATGGACTAATCTCCCATAAGTATATTATTAAGAAAAAGTATAATTCTGAACAGTATATATCTCTGGAAATACATAGCCCCCTCCCCCCAAAAAAATACATGAACATTCATTGACTTAAGAAAAAAACTCTATAGCTGGAGAGCATAAGTAGGAAGAAGCTTCACAAAATATACTTCCTTGTTTTCTGTATAAATACATTTAGACATGGAGCAGGTGCAGTCTCCCCGCCTTCTCCAGATGAAATCCCTGAGGCGACACTGAACTTCTACTAACACAGCTCCGGTATGTGGGGACCAGGACTATTTCTCCAAACCGCATGGGGGCTCTGGAACTGGGCAGTTCCATCCAGGCTTCCTGTCTGCCCATGGCGCCGTCTTGCTGCACTCAGCAGTGAAGAATCCTGGCCAGTGGGCACCACACACGGGAGAATGCTCTGAACTCCAAACTGAGCTGATAACACTGGGGTGCCCCAGATGGAGCAAGTGCAGTCTCCGCACCTCCTCCAGATGGAATCCCGGTGACACTGAGCTTCTACTAACATGGCTGTAGTATGTGAGGACCAGGACTATTTCCTCTAACCGACTTATGCAGCCAAGCAACCTTTCCTGATATACAAAAAAAAAAAAAAGCTTAATTATGGCTCCTCCGCCCCTGAACGGCTATGACCCCAGAGCACACAAACCAATCTCAGAATGCAGCGGTTGCTGGCAGAAATGCGCCTGAACTGTGAACTAAGCTACGGCCCTGTGCAGCCCCAGGATGCAAAGGGTTTTTGTCCCTTGGCCTTTTCCCCTTTGCGGCAGCATGGTGACTGTCACCTTTTGGAGTCAATTAGACAGAGAGGTAGGAGCTTGCAGTGATGGGGCGCGTGGGAAATCTCGAGATGGGGGGGCACAGAACCGGCCCTGTTCCCAGCCCAAATGAGACCCCAAGTGGCTGTCCACAAACGGCTCCTCTGCTCCTGAGCTGCCATGATCCCAGAGGCACACAAACCAATCTCTGAACACAGCGACTGCTGGCAGAAATACCTCTGGACTTAACTAAAATACCAGAATTCCAAACCACGCGGCCGCTATTGCGGTCGTGTGACATCATATGCTCTTCATTATCAGCAATAGAAAACAAATGATCTAATGATGCCTTTTTGGCAGGTCTGATTGTTGGGGGGCAATTCCAAATAATAATAGTGGGTTTATGTCGAAAATTGAATTTAATCAAAGTAAAGAGAGAGTAAAGTGAAAATCATCTGCCACACAGGCATGGTTGGGGGTAGGATGGGGGATATACCGGGGTTCTTGGTGGTGGAACATGTGCACAGGTGAAGGAATGGGTGTTTGATCATTGTATGACTGAGACTTAAACCTGAAATCTTTGAAACTGTTCTCACGGTGATTCAATTAAAAAATAAAATAAATAAAAATAAATAAATACATTTAGATGTATTTATGTATAAAAATTGAAACATGAGTTTTAAAAATAACTATGTGGCTATTTTCATTAAAAAGCAGGTAAAGAGTCGTCTTTCTGACACCACATAAAATTCAAATCAAAATTAATTCAGGACCTCGATATTAGACCTGAATCCACAGGTACGTAGAGGAAAACATAGGCAGAACTCTCCATGATATTTAAGCCAAAGACTTCTTCAAGGATGAAAAGTCACTGACCAAACAAGTGGAAGCATAGATAGCAAATGGGACTACAATAAACTAAGAAGCTTCTGCACCTCAAAGGAAATGATGACCAGGATACAAAGACAGACTGGTAGAACTTTACAAAAAAAATATCTAATACCATCAAAAATTAGGTAAACATTTGACCCAGCAATACTATTTCTGAGAATATACACTGGAGGTCCAAAAACACACAGCAGAAACACCATCTGTACTTCTATGTTCATTGGAGTACTATTCACAATAGCCAGAATCTGGAAACAACCTGAGTACCCAAGAAGAGATAACTAGTTAAAAAAAACTATGGTTAATCTGCACAATGGACTGCTACACATATGTTAGGAAAAATGAAGTCATGAAATTTGCCTGTAAATTTGCCTGACTTGAAGAGTATCATGTTGAGTGAAATGAGTCAGAAAGAGAGGGACAGATATAAAATGACTGTATTTGTTTGTGGGACATTTTTTAAAAGTATGAAACTAATATCCAAGACCAGAGAAAAAGGGCCAGGAAAGCAGGTCACTGGTTGGGAATTACCACAAGGGTCTGGTGGTTGGAGGATAGTAATGATAGATGAGGGTCCACTATGACAATACTAGCTGGAAATGACTACTCTGGACAAGAACTGAGTGTTGAGGGCAGGTAACAAGATATACATGATAACCTTCCAGCACCTGTATTGCAAACTATAATGCCTAAAATGAGAGAAAGAGAGAGGGAGAGAGAGAGGCAGATAGATAGAGAGAGAGAGAGAGAGAGAGAGAAGAAAGAAGTGCCTGCCATAGAGGCAGGTGAGGGTTGGGGATGGCTGAAGGGGTGGGAGGAAAATTGGGGACACGGGTGCTGGGAAAATACACTGGTGGAGGGATGGATGCTATAACATTGTATGATTAAAACGCAATCATGAACAGCTTTATAATGATATATCTCATGGTATTTCAATTTTTAAAAATGGGGAGAAGAGATTAACAGAAACTTCCTCAAAAAATAAATACAGTGTTCAAAAGTACCATGAAAAAATAATGCTCTGCATCACTAATCATCAGGGAAATGCAAGTCAAAAAAAAAAAAAACAGTGAAGATACCATTGGCTTTAATGTCATGGAGGGTTTTGCCGACCTTGCTTTCAATGAACCTTATGGATTCTGGTCTGATGTTGAGGTCTTTAATCCATTTTGATCTGGAAAGTCATAGCATTGGGGGGGAGGGCAGCTAATTTTCTTTTTTTTTAATTTTTATTAGTAAATCACTGTGGGGTACAGTTACAAACTTATGAACTTTCATGCTTGTATTTGGTTTACATCCCTTCACCAGTGCCCATTCTCCACCAATTTTCCCAGTATCCCTCCCACCACCCCCACTCCAACTCCCACCATCCCACCCTGCCTCTGTGGCAGGGCATTCCCTTTTGTTCTCTCTCCTGTTGGACATTGTAGTTTGCAATAGAGGTATTGAGTGGCCATCATGTTCGGTCTATAGTCCACTTTTGGTACGCGGCTTTCATCCTGAGTAGGTCCTCCCTATATTCTCTACTAGGTGTTCCCTTCTCTGTCTCTGCTGCCTTTCCCCCCAGCATGTGAGGCCAGTTTCCAATCTGTGGGTCAGACCTCCTGGTTCTAATCTCTATTACTCTTAGGTGTTAGTGTCTCATTATGCTACTTTATATTCCACATATGAGCGCGATCTTTCTATGTCTGTCTCTTTCTTTCTGACTCATTTTGCTCAACATGACACTCTCCATGTTGATCCACTTATAGGCAAATTTCATGACTTCATCTTTTCTAACAGCTGCATAGTATCCCATTGTGTATATGCACCAAAGTTTCTTTAACCAGTCTTCTGTTTTGGGGCACTCTGGTTTTCACTTGCTTGGCCAGTGGCATGTCATCTTTGAAGATACCATTGGCTTTAATGTCATGGAGGGTTTTGCCGACCTTGTCTTCAATGTACCTTATGGATTGTGGTCTGATGTTGAGGTCTTTAATCCATTTTGATCTGACTTTTGTACATGGTGATAGGTGGAGATCTGAGCCCTTTTTTTTTTCATGTGGCTGTCAAGTTTTGCCAGCACTATTTGTTAAAGAGGCTTTCCTTGTTCCATTTCACATTTCTTGCTCCCTTATCAAAGATTAGATGTTCAAACAATTGCGGTGGTGTGTAGGGATATTCCACCCTGTTCCATTGGTCTGCGGCTCTGCCTTTGTTCCAGTACCATGCTGTTTGAATTGTTACCGCTTTGTAGTATAGTTTGAGGTTGACTCGCCACTTACGAGGCAAGTGGAAACAGAGATAAACAAATGGGAATATCTTAAAATAAGAAGCTTCTGTACCTCTAAAGAAACCGTGACCAGAATACAAAGACAGTCTACAGAATGGGAAAGGATACTCACCCAATACCCATCTGATAAGGGGTTGGTATCAAGGATATACAAGGCACTGATTGATCTCCACAAGAAGGAAACATTCAACCCCATCAGAAAATGGGATGATGAAATGAACAGAAACTTTCTCAAAGAAGAAGTCCGAATGGCTAAAAGCCACATGGGAAAATGCTCTACATCACTAATCATCAGGGAGATGCAGATCAAAACAAATATGAGATATCATCTCACACCACAGAGACTGGCCCACATCCAAAAGAACAAAAGCAATCGGTGTTGGCGTGGATGTGAGGAGAAAGCGACTCTCCTTCACTGCTGGTGGGAATGCCGTCTGATTCAGCCCTTTTGGAAAACAGTATGGGCGCTGCTCGGGTTGGAAGATACAAGCCAAAAGTAGACTATAGACCAAACATGGTGGCCACTCAATCCCTCTGTCACAAACCACAAGACCCAAAAAAGAGGAAATGCTCTGCCACAGAGGCAGGGTGGGGTGGGGGTGGGGTAGGAAGGGGGTGGTGGGAAGGATGCTGGGACCATTGGTGGTGGAAAATGGGCACTGGTGGAGGGATGGGTACTTGATCATTGTATGACTGAAATGCAAACACGAAAATTTGTAAGTATGTAACCATACCTCACGGTGATTCACTAATTAAAAATTAAATTTAAAAAATTAAAAATACTATCTGCAATAAAAAATAAAATAAAATAACAGTGAGATATTATCTCATGCCACAGACATTGGTACACATCAAAAAAGAACAAGAACAACCAGTGCTGGCATTAATGCAGAAATAAAGGGACTCTCATTCATTGCTGTTGGGAATGCCCAGTGCCCAATCTTCTTGTAAAACAATGCAGAAATTCCTTAAAAACACTATAAATTGGGTTTCCATAAAACCCAGCAATACCACTCCTAGAGATATAGCCTAGGCACCAAAGAACACAATGCAGGAAAGCCATCTACGCTCCTATGTTTACTGCAGCACTATTCACAGTAGCTAGTATCTGGGAATAACTCAAGTACCCAAGAACATATGACTGCATAAAGAAAATATGGTATATCTACAAAGTAGAATACTATGTGGCTATTAGGGAAAGTGAAGTCATGAAATTTGCCTACATGTGGCTTGCCAGGGAAAGTATCACATTGAGTGAAATGGGCCAGAGGGAGAGAGACAAACATAAGTTCAATAATTGAACTTATTTGTGGGATTTTTTAAAATGGAATAAGAATACCCAAAGATAGTAGAAATGAGGGTACAATGACTAGTCAGTCCATGGAAGGATAGAAAAGAGACCACTGTAAAAAATACAAATGCACGTGAGTGCACAGAGGGGGATGATGTGATGTGTGTTGTTCACGGGTTCTCGGGGTTGCTCTCTCTCTCTCTCTCTCTCTCACACCCTCTCTCTCTCTCTCTCTCTCTCTCTCTCTCTCCACTCGAGTTTGGTGCTCTTGAGCCGCTGTGTCTGGACTGGATTGGGATGGCTCCTCCTTGTGCTCTGCTTCTGTGTGTGCCATTGTGCTCTCTTCTGTCTGTCTCTCTATCTTTGTCTCTGTCTCTGTAGTCTCTCCTCTGGTCTCTTCCGGCCTCTCTCTGTCTCTGAATCTTCTCTCCTGCTTCTGTGTCTTCTCTCCTGCTTCTGTGTCTTCTCCCCTGCTTCTGTGTCTTCTTGCTTCTGTGTCTTCTCTTTACTTCTCTTACAGTCTTAGTTTTTATATAGGGTGGTGACACAAATGTGGGTTAAACATTAACAAATCAACAAAGAGGCTAAGACCATTTCTCCAGGAAGTTAACAAAATCTCATCTAATGAGATACTCCAGATTACTAGGATATTCGCTTAAGGGTGGGGTCCCATCTAGGGTGTGTTGCTTTCTTCTTTCCTCAGCTAGTAATCCACTTAATTAGTTGTAGTAAATCTACTTCTAATATATCTAGCAATGTCATTCTGTATGAGCACAGTGAGGAATATATCAAACTTAAATTTTGGTTCTTCCTGAGGACATTCACTATATATTCCAGACCACAGTCCTCAAGTCAGGTTAGTCTTCCTAATCTCAGCAGGGTCCTAGTCTTGTCGTTACTTTTGGATCATGACAGCATTTGTCTATGACCATTTGTTCAACTTATAGTTGAATATTGTGGCGCTTTGGCCTGGCCCATTTTGATGCCAGGGTAGCTCACAGCTTTCCCTGCGTCCATTCCATCCCTCGTCGAGACCCTGCTTTGGGGGTGCTAGGAACTAAGGGCAACTGAGTTGAGAAAGCAGATGCCCAACAGTAAATGTTATTGGAAGCAATCAGCTCCCAAGTTAGAAAGCATAATATTAACTGTCTTCCTGTGTCCATACAGAAAGGACATTGCTTTAAGGTAAACAAAGTTCCCTGTGGCAAGGCTAAAATGATAAACCCAATGTTATCCTACAGACCACTATGACAATGATAATTAAAAATGATCACTCTGGACAGGAACTTAGTGCTGAAAGGAGGCAAAGAGATACACATGATAACCTTCCAGAAACTGTACTGCAAACCAAAGTGCCGAGAGAGAGAGAGAGAGAGAGAGAGAGAGAGAGAGAGAAGTCAGAGAGAAAACTGTCTGCTATAGAAGCAGGTGGGGGGCGGCCACTGGAGAGAAACGGGGGACATTAGTGACAAGAAATGCACCCTGGTGAAGGGAGGATGTTGAAATGTTGTATAACTAAAATCCAATCAAGAACAACTTTGTAACTGTGCACCTCACAGAGATTCAATTATTTAAAATATCACAAAACAAACAGTGTGGAGGTGCGCACACACACACACACACACTCACACACAAAAATTGAGGCATATAGCCTGATGCCCAGGTCTGGGAGCATCTGAAGAGAAAATCCTTAGAGACCTCTTCTTGCTTATCTCCAAAACCCAGGGCAAGTAAACAGACATAAAGAATGAGCTGGAGTCAAATTTATTGAAAGAGGAATCTTCACTCTCTTACTATTTTCTTACTATTTTCCCTTAACCAAGCCCAAGTATTTTATTTTATTTTATTTTTGGCTTTTTGGGTCACATCTGGCGATGCTCAGGGTTGACTCCTGCTCTGCACTCAGGAATTACTCCTGGTGGTGCTTGGGGAACAATATGAGATGCCGGAGATCAAACCCAGGTAGGCTGCATGAAAGGCAAACATCCTACCGGTGTACTACTGCTCCAGCCCCCGAGCCCAAGTATTTTAATCTACATATTCTCTCCCACCTCTTCCTGTCTTTCCTATCTTCAAAAGGGGGTTTGCAGACCCTGTGGGCTTTTTTCAATGATTGTTGCCCTAATATCATGTCACATAATGTAGCATCATGACATTGCTGGGCCTGTCTGCCGCTCACTCCAGGTCACCACCATGGCTCTCAGAGTGCAGAGTGCTGGTTTGAACCTCTCAGGTAGGCTCTTCATTTCCATTTCTCTTGATGTTCCTGGGGGCACCTGGCATAAGCCATTTTGACTTATCTTGCTGATGTCTTTCATTTTAGAATATAGATGAGGTCTAAATAATAATAGCAACAGTAATATTTTTCAAATACTATATGCAAAAAACTTCACATAGTTTATTTTTTTATTTTTTTAATTTTTTAATTAGTAAGTCACAGTGAGGGTACAGTTACAGATTCAAACATTTCGTGCTTGTTTTTCTCTCATGCAGTGTTCGGGAGCCTATCCCTCCACAAGTGTCCATTCTCCACCACCAATGAACCCAGCATCCCTCCCACCCCCCAGTCCCATTCCCCCCCCTCCCTACCCCGCCTCTGTGGCAGGGCATTCCAATTTGTTCTCTCTATCTCTCCTTTTGGGTGTTGTGGTCTGCAATAGGGGTATTGAGTGGCCATCATGTTTGGACACTAGTCCACTTTCAGCGTGCATTTCCTTTACCACGTGGGATCTCCACTCACAATTTACTTGGTGTTCCCTTCTCCATTTGGTATCACATAGTTTATTTTAAACCTTAAGCATAGTTTATTTATTTATTTTTTTAAATATGGAACGCTTCACGAATTTGTGTGTCATCCTTGCGCAGGGGCCATGCTAATCTTCTCTGTATCGTTCCAATTTTAGTATATGTGCTGCCGAAGCGAGCACAAGCATAGTTTATTTTTAAACTTTGTTATAATAAGGATTAGACATTAATATCTTTTTCTTAAGGTTGAGGAAAGTGGGGTTTGAGAGGTTAAGACACTTGACAAAGTCACATAGCTAAGATGTGAAGAAGCAGAGTTCTTTGTGGCTAGAGGGAAAGATTCTCAAGAGGTACTTAGGAGATCATGGGAAATTCCATCACCAATTCTCTGCCAACTGGGATAGTGGTTCAATTCAAGGGCCTGAGAGTGTGTGTGGTGCTGCTTGGGTCCAGAGGTGCTAAACCCTCTGTACTACACCCAGTGATGCTCAGGGGTTCAGGTAAGGCAGGAATGAAAGCAGAGACAGGCACATGTTTGGGAAGGAGAGAAGAAAAGTGTTTGCCATAGAGGCAGGTTTGGGGCCGGGGAGGAGAGGTATTGGTGGGAGGGAAACTGGAGGCACTGGTGGTGGAAATGTATGCTAGTGAACGGATGGATGTTAGAGCATTGGGTGATTAAAACCCAATTGTGAACAACTTTGTAGCAGTGTATCTCAGTGATTCAACAAAACTTCATACAAATCCTAAAGGGGCCCCTTTTTATCATCTTCATGGATGCTCATGCTCCCCTAGTTCTAGCCAATATCTCTTCCCTAGATATTGTAGTGACATCCTCACTGGTGTGTTTCTTTGTGTAATTATGTTATCCACACACCACACAAAGACATATCTTGTCAGCATCCTGTTCACTCACACCTACTTATTTTGAATGGCATTTACTGCCTAAGCCCTGCTCACCACTGGACTCATCCCCTGCTTTTTCAGGTCTTCATTCTGCTTCCTCAAAACTGACCTTCTGGTCCAGAGCATTAGGACAGCAAGTGTGGCATTTGCCTTGCACAGAAGCGAACAGGGTTTGATCCCCAGCATCACATATAGCTCCCGACACCAAACCCCGCCAGGAGTGATCCCTGAGTATATAGTTAGGAGTAAGTCCTGAGCACTGCTGGGTGTGGCCCCCCTCAAAGAAAAAGAAACTGACATCCTACTTGTTTCTCAGATATGTCAAGGATATTTATGTGACTGAACTTGTTGGACTATCATTCCTCTTAAATATTCCCTGGATGGTTCCTTTGTTTCATAAAGATCTCTTATGGAACTACCTTCCTCTTCAGAGAGATTCTCCTTTGTGTATGAAATAGCACTTCTATAACCCATTATTTTTCATTTTGTAACAATAATTATTACTGGTAAATATCTACAATAGCAAGTTAGACAAAGTAATGGAGTTTAAATTCTATGGAAAGAAGTAGACAATAAGCAAATAAATTTGATGAGTCTAGAGAGTAGCACTCTAAGAAAAGTAAGTTTTGCTTTCTAAGGTGATACTTAAACCGATTGTTGAGTGACCAAAAAAAAGTTGGCCTTGCTAATATCTGGGGTATGACAGCGGCCATGTGCTCCTGGAATTCTGAAATTTTAGATAATTAGGGTCTGGAGAAATCTCTGCAGTGAGCTGCTCGGTTCGGAGATTTTTTTGTGTGTCTCTGGATCATGGCCATGAGTAGAAGCTGGAGGCTTTTTGTGGGCATGATCTACAGGGTCCCATGCAGGGCGAAGGTGATGAGAAAGACCGGCCCATCCCCTGTACCTTGAGGCCTGGAGTTTGCCATCACTGAACCCACATACCTGCACTTCTCATTGGGTTTTAGAAGTTGGCAGCCTCTGGGGTTTAAAGGGGCAGGTGGAGGGATAATGTCTCCCTCCTTCTGAGGCATGCCGGGGTTCTTTTAGAGCAGGTGTAGGAACACACCTGACTGCTCCAAGAAGAAGCACCTCATTTTGTCTTAATGCAGTGAGGTTAAATTTGTCGTTTTCAGAAATTCCTAAGTTTCAACCTTTTTGTATATTTTTTAGAACAGGCTCAAGTAATTTGATAGAAATGTTTATGCACGTCTAAACATTTAGGAACCCAGGGAGTTGCTTTTTCTTAGGAAAGGAAGAAAATCTATGAAAGTATTTCATAGGGGGCTGGAGCAGTAGCACAGAGGGTAGGGCGCTTGCCTTGCAAGCGGCCGACCCGGGTTCAATTCCCAGCATCCCATATGGTCCCCTGAGCACTGCCAGGAGTAATTCCTGGGTGCAGAGCCAGGAGTAACCCCTGTGCATCACTGGGTGTGACCCAGAAAGCAAAAAAAAAAATTTATTTTGATGTAGAAAAAACAAAATGTTGATACAATTCTGGAATTAAAATTGATTAGATAACAAAGCTCCAATATTAAAATCAATAAATAGGTTCCCACGCGGCCACCCAGACATCGGACCTTTAGCAGCCACCTCCCTCTGCATCCCGAGAGCCCCCTCAATGAAGAAACTGGGCCGTGGCCTGTATATCAGGGGGCGTGGTCTAAAAAGGGGCGTGGCTGGCCACAGTTATTATTTTTTACCTTAGCACATTAGGTATAGTCTTTTTCTTTGAAAATCGCTTAAGCCCATCTCAATCACTTATGCAAAATTGCCCATTAGGTTACTTCAACTTTAGAAAAACTATCAGTGAATAAGAGAAGCTTAGCAAAACCTTTGTAAAGAGAACTTAGCCTTAAGTCTTCATTAAAGCCCCCACATCAATCAGGAAGAAACGCCTGAGTATAAGGAAGAACTCTAGAATAGGAGCAAGGCTGCCATCAGCAATAGCACAACCAGAGCCCCTCTTTCCCCCAACAAGAGGGAGTAGGAATAAACAACTACAAAATTCCAATTCTATACTTCCATAACAATATGAAGAAGCAGCAAAAATCCCCTCCACGAAGAGAGGGAGAAGAAAAGATTCCAGAAACCTCAAAAGGGGCTACCCACATCTACGACCTCTCAGATAAAGAATTCAGAGAGGAAATCTTGAGGAGAGTCGACCTACTCCAAGCAACCATGGAACAGACATCCAATAAATTAAGGGAGGAGATGAACGAATCACTGGAACGATCTACCAAAAAAATGCAGGAAGAAATGAGAGCAGAAATTTCAAACCTACGAACGGAAGTCACACAAATAAAGGAATAGGTAGATGAAATAAAAATCTCAGTAGATGCCCTCAACAGTAGAATGACTACAGCCGAAGACAGAATCAGCGACCTTGAGGATGAGCTGCAGAAAGCTTACAGACAACAACAAATAATGGCAAAAGACCTCAAAATGGCTATAGAGCGAATGAGAGTCCTTGGGGATGACTTCAAGAGGAACAACATTAGAATCATTGGAGTACCAGAAGCACAGGGAAGTAATCCCAATGAAAAAAACATAGTCAAAGACATCATTACTAAGAAATTCCCAGAGCTGGAGACGGCAAACAACCAGATACAAGGAGTCCGAATAATGCCAGCAAAAAGAGACCCAAATAAAAAGACTCCGAGGCATGTCATACTCAGAATGACGGATGCTGTGGATAGAGACACAATTCTACAAGCAGCAAGGTCAAAGAAGGAAATCACATAAAAAGGAGCACCCCTCAGATTTACAGCAGACCTGTCAGAGGAAACCCTCCGAGCCCGAAGACAATGGTGGGACATAGTGAAAAAACTCAACGAAATGAACTCCTCACCAAGAATACTTTATCCAGCTAAACTCTCACTCAAACTTGAAAAAAGCATACAGTATTTCTCGGATAAACAACAGCTCAGGAACTTCATAGACTCAAAACCAGACTTAAAAGAAGGTCTAAAGGGGCTACTGTAAGCTAAGGAGGAACTCCATAAGAACAACTAACCCAACAGAAATATGACAGAAAACCCCATCACAATAATCTCCCTCAATGTCAATGGCCTAAATGCACCTATCAAGAGACACAGAGTGGCAAAATGGATCCAGAAATTAAACCCAACATTCTGCTGTTTGCAAGAAACACACCTGAACAAACAGAGTAAACACAGACTCAAAGTCAAAGGAGGAAAACAATCCTGAAAGCAAACAATTCCCTTAAAAAAGCTGGAGTGGGCCCTTTGGATCCGGCTGCGGAGCGAACATGATGGAAGAGCCCAAGGGAGCGCCCTTGGACTCCAGGCAGCCCACTGAACTAATTCCGGCATGGGACCAGAGACCCCACGGTGCGCTGAAACAGTGGGACCCGGGCATCCCCCAATTCTTTTAACCTGTCTCTCTCTCTCAACTCCTCCCTCCTGAGCACAGCGCAGGATCCGCGGCTTTCCTGAGCACAAAATGGAGCCGGCGATCCAGCTGAAACAGGACGCTTTCGCGCGCTTGCGGGAGACCCCAGGGGGCGGGGGCGGCGACCCCCGCCCACAGCAGATAGATATTTAAACCCACCTCCCCCACGTGTGCTTCCTTTTGGATCCGGCTGCGGAGCGAACATGATGGAAGAGCCCAAGGGAGCGCCCTTGGACTCCAGGCAGCCCACTGAACTAATTCCGGCATGGGACCAGAGACCCCACGGTGCGCTGAAACAGTGGGACCCGGGCATCCCCCAATTCTTTTAACCTGTCTCTCTCTCTCAACTCCTCCCTCCTGAGCACAGCGCAGGACTTCTCCATCTTATGAGCACCATAAAAGGGTAAAAGTTTGTAGTGATGTTATTTCTGGTTGTACTTTCCCTGGACTTTATACAGAAACCCAAAACCGAGCGGCCGCTGCCGCGGCCGCGCGACCTAATGTCATCTTAGCATCAGCAATATGTAATGGTTCGCTTTTAATGGGTCGGACTTTTGTGGGAGATCCTAACAAGAATAGTAAGTCTGTTGCTGAAATATTGAAGGCAATCAAAACGGTAGCCATCTCTCTAGACTAAACTAAGCTATATCCCCACGCCAGCTGAGAAGAAATTTTCTTCTTTCTCGGGAAGAAACGCGGCGTGTCGTCAACTACAGTGTGATGTCCATTAAGCAAACAGACCTGGTGGCGTGGGAATGGGATATAAGGGGAAAAATTATGTACATGGAACAGTGGGACGCTGGTGGAATCTCGAGCCGGAGCCGATACCAGCGCAAGACCTTCGGTTCCAGAAACTGCTTCCAGACACTCTACTAGTCTATCAACTAAGCCAGAGCCCCACGTCTGCTGATGACGGGAAATAACCATCCTTTTCGTTTTTTTCGTTTTTTTTTTCCCTTGTCAGGCAGCGTGGCGATTACTAAACAGGCGTGAACTCGGTGGCGCGGGGCAAGGGGGAAAAAGAAAAGTTATGTAACAAACAGCGGGACTTAATATCTCTATATTCTTAGCAGTGGAGAACTATCAAATGCCTCCTTGGCAATAGGACTGCTTTTCTTTTTTGGGGGAAACCCCAACAACGGTAGTGAGTTGTGTGTTGAAACATGGAATGTAATCGAAATAAGGCATAAATGAAGTGAAACTTATCAAGTACAAGGGTGGGGACTGGGGAGGTGGGAGGGGGCGGCAGGTATACTGGGGGGGTTGGTGATGGAGGATGGGCACTGGTGAAGGGAAGGGTGTTTGAGAATTGTATAACCGACATAATCCTGAGAACTATGTAACCCTCCACATGGTGATTCAATAAAATTTAAAAAAAAAAAAAAAGCTGGAGTGGCCATCCTAGTATCCGACAACATAGATTTCAGGTTGAAAAAGATTAGGAGGGACAGCGAAGGCCACTTTTTATTCATCAAGGGATATGTACAACAGGAGGAAATCACACTCTTAAACGTATAGGCACCTAATGAACGACAGGCTAAATACTTAAAACAACTCCTAACAGACTTCAAAGAGGACATCACCAACAGCACAATAGTAGTCGGAGACTTCAATACCCCCTTATCACCTCTGGATATATCAACAAGAACAAAACTCAGCAAATAAACACTGACTCTGAAAGAAGAAATGGAAGAGAGAGACCTAATAGACCTATACAGGGCTTTACACCCCCAAAAGAAAGAATACACATTCTTTTCCAGTGCACACAAAAGATTTTCCAAAATAGACCATGTACTGGGCCCGAGAACATACCTCAATAGAATTGGAAAAATAGAAATTTTATCAACCATCTTTTTACACTACAATGTGCTGTAGATAGAAGCTAACCACACACCAACACGGAGAACCAAATCAAACACCTGGAAATTAAACAATTCAATGTTGAACAATGAGTGGGTCAGGAAGGAAATCAAAGAAGAAATCAAAAAATACTTAGACGCGGCACGAGAAGCAGAGCCTCCCGACGACTGACTGTGATCCTGAGGTCTCCTAACCCATTTTGGCACCAGAGCAGATTCTTGGAGCCATGCATTTTGACTGCGAACTGAACTACAACCTCGTGCAGCCCGGGGAGGGATTTTTTTCCCTCTCCACCCCATTTTTCTGAGCGAAAATGGCGGCAGCGGCAGCAACCACGCGGTGAGAGCCACCCTCTAAGACCCCTACACCAGGAGGTAGGACTTTCTTTAGTGACGTAGCCTGTAGGTGATCCTGGGAGGGGAGGTGTTCCCGGCGCGCCTTCCGCCCAGAGATGAACCAAGAGCCGCGGCACGAGAAGCAGAGCCTCCCGCCGACTGACTGTGATCCTGAGGTCTCCTAACCCATTTTGGCACCAGAGCAGATTCTTGGAGCCACGCATTTTGACTGCGAACTGAACTACAACCTCGTGCAGCCCGGGGAGGGATTTTTTTCCCTCTCCACCCCATTTTTCTGAGCGAAAATGGCGGCAGCGGCAGCAACCACGCGGTGAGAGCCACCCTCTAAGACCCCTACACCAGGAGGTAGGACTTTCTTTAGTGACGTAGCCTGTAGGTGATCCTGGGAGGGGAGGTGTTCCCGGCGCGCCTTCCGCCCAGAGATGAACCAAGAGCCGCGGCACGAGAAGCAGAGCCTCCCGCCGACTGACTGTGATCCTGAGGTCTCCTAACCCATTTTGGCACCAGAGCAGATTCTTGGAGCCATGCATTTTGACTGCGAACTGAACTACAACCTCGGGCAGCCCGGGGAGGGATTTTTTTCCCTCTCCACCCCATTTTTCTGAGCGAAAATGGCGGCAGCGGCAGCAACCACGCGGTGAGAGCCACCCTCTAAGACCCCTACACCAGGAGGTAGGACTTTCTTTAGTGACGTAGCCTGTAGGTGATCCTGGGAGGGGAGGTGTTCCCGGCGCGCCTTCCGCCCAGAGATGAACCAAGAGCCGCGGCACGAGAAGCAGAGCCTCCCGCCGACTGACTGTGATCCTGAGGTCTCCTAACCCATTTTGGCACCAGAGCAGATTCTTGGAGCCATGCATTTTGACTGCGAACTGAACTACAACCTCGGGCAGCCCGGGGAGGGATTTTTTTCCCTCTCCACCCCATTTTTCTGAGCGAAAATGGCGGCAGCGGCAGCAACCACGCGGTGAGAGCCACCCTCTAAGACCCCTACACCAGGAGGTAGGACTTTCTTTAGTGACGTAGCCTGTAGGTGATCCTGGGAGGGGAGGTGTTCCCGGCGCGCCTTCCGCCCAGAGATGAACCAAGAGCCGCGGCACGAGAAGCAGAGCCTCCCGCCGACTGACTGTGATCCTGAGGTCTCCTAACCCATTTTGGCACCAGAGCAGATTCTTGGAGCCATGCATTTTGACTGCGAACTGAACTACAACCTCGTGCAGCCCGGGGAGGGATTTTTTTCCCTCTCCACCCCATTTTTCTGAGCGAAAATGGCGGCAGCGGCAGCAACCACGCGGTGAGAGCCACCCTCTAAGACCCCTACACCAGGAGGTAGGACTTTCTTTAGTGACGTAGCCTGTAGGTGATCCTGGGAGGGGAGGTGTTCCCGGCGCGCCTTCCGCCCAGAGATGAACCAAGAGCCGCGGCACGAGAAGCAGAGCCTCCCGCCGACTGACTGTGATCCTGAGGTCTCCTAACCCATTTTGGCACCAGAGCAGATTCTTGGAGCCATGCATTTTGACTGCGAACTGAACTACAACCTCGTGCAGCCCGGGGAGGGATTTTTTTCCCTCTCCACCCCATTTTTCTGAGCGAAAATGGCGGCAGCGGCAGCAACCACGCGGTGAGAGCCACCCTCTAAGACCCCTACACCAGGAGGTAGGACTTTCTTTAGTGACGTAGCCTGTAGGTGATCCTGGGAGGGGAGGTGTTCCCGGCGCGCCTTCCGCCCAGAGATGAACCAAGAGCCGCGGCACGAGAAGCAGAGCCTCCCGCCGACTGACTGTGATCCTGAGGTCTCCTAACCCATTTTGGCACCAGAGCAGATTCTTGGAGCCATGCATTTTGACTGCGAACTGAACTACAACCTCGTGCAGCCCGGGGAGGGATTTTTTTCCCTCTCCACCCCATTTTTCTGAGCGAAAATGGCAGCAGCGGCAGCAACCACGCGGTGAGAGCCACCCTCTAAGACCCCTACACCAGGAGGTAGGACTTTCTTTAGTGACGTAGCCTGTAGGTGATCCTGGGAGGGGAGGTGTTCCCGGCGCGCCTTCCGCCCAGAGATGAACCAAGAGCCGCGGCACGAGAAGCAGAGCCTCCCGCCGACTGACTGTGATCCTGAGGTCTCCTAACCCATTTTGGCACCAGAGCAGATTCTTGGAGCCATGCATTTTGACTGCGAACTGAACTACAACCTCGGGCAGCCCGGGGAGGGATTTTTTTCCCTCTCCACCCCATTTTTCTGAGCGAAAATGGCGGCAGCGGCAGCAACCACGCGGTGAGAGCCACCCTCTAAGACCCCTACACCAGGAGGTAGGACTTTCTTTAGTGACGTAGCCTGTAGGTGATCCTGGGAGGGGAGGTGTTCCCGGCGCGCCTTCCGCCCAGAGATGAACCAAGAGCCGCGGCACGAGAAGCAGAGCCTCCCGCCGACTGACTGTGATCCTGAGGTCTCCTAACCCATTTTGGCACCAGAGCAGATTCTTGGAACCATCCATTTTGACTGTGAACTGAGCTAAAATATTAGAAACCCAAAACCGCGCGGCCGCGATAGCAGCCGCGCGGACTCAAAATCTTCACCTTTACCAAGGAAGAGAAATTATTAGATGATGCTTATTCAGCAGGCCTGATTGTTGGGGAAAATTTCCAATCAACAATAGTGAGTTCTGTATGGAAATATGAAATGTACTCAATATATAGAGAGAATAATGGGAATATCATCAGCTACTTAGATGGGGGTGGGGTGGGAGGGGGGTGTATTGGGGTTTTTGGTGGTGGAACGGGTGCACTGGTGAAGGGATGGTGGTTTAATCAGTATTTGACTGTGACTTAAACCTGAAAGCTTTGTATTTTTTTTGTTTTCACGGTGGTTCAATAAAATATTTCTTTAAAAAAAAAAAAAATACTTAGAAACAAATGAGAATGAGGACACGAGCTACCAAAACATATGGGACGCAGCTAAAGCCGTGTTAAGGGGAAAATTTATAGCTCTCCAAGCATTCCTCAGGAAGGAAGAAAGGGCCCACATAGAGAACTTGACTTCACAGCTCAAGACTTTAGAAAAGGACCAGAAAAAGGAACCCAAACCAGAACGAAGGAAAGAAATAATAAAAATTAGAGCAGAAATTAATGACATCGAAACCAAAAAAACAATCCGAAAGATCAATGAAACAAAGAGCTGGTTCTTCGAGAAAATAAATAAGATTGATAAACCGCTAGCAAGACTCACAAAGAAAGAGAGAGAGAGAACCCTAATAAATAGAATCAGAAATGAAAAGGGGGACATCATAACAGAAACCAGTGAGATTCAAAAGATCATTAGAGACTACTTTGAAGGTCTATATGCCACAAAACAAGAGAACCTAAAAGAAATGGATGAATTCCTTGATTCCTACAATCTCCCAAGACTGAACAAAGAAGACTTGGAATACCTGAATAGACCCATTAATATTAAGGAAATTGAAACTGTAATCAAAAATCTCCCCAAAAGCAGAAGCCCAGGCCCAGATGGATTCAATGGTGAATACTTCCAAACATTTAAAGAAGACCTGTTGCCAGTTTTCCTCAAGCTTTCCAGGAAATTGAAAAAACAGGAACTCTCCCAAACAGTTTCTATGAAGCACACATCTCCCTAATACCAAAAGCAAACAAAGACACCACTAAGAAAGAAAATTATAGACCAATATCCCTGATAAACACCGATGCGAAGATCCTCAACAAAATATTAGCAAATAGGATCCAACAACTCATCAAAAAGATCATACATCATGACCAAGTGGGATTCACCCCGGGGATGCAAGGATGGTTAAACATTCGGAAATCAATCAACATAATCCATCATATCAACAAAAGTAGAGATAAAAACCATATGATCATATCAATAGATGCAGAGAAAGCATTTGACAAGATCCAACATCTGTTCATGATGAAAACCCTCACCAAAATGGGTTTTGGAGGAACTTTCCTCAAGATGGTCGAAGCCATCTATCACAAGCCTACGGCAAGCATTATACACAATGGAGAAAAACTAAGGGCCTTTCCTCTAAGATCAGGCACAAGACAAGGATGCACACTCTCACCACTTCTCTTCAATATAGTACTGAAAGTACTTGCGATAGCTGTTAGACAAGAAAAAGAGATTAAGCGCATCCAGATAGGGAAGGAAGAAATCAAACTCTCACTATTCGCAGACGATATAATACTATATCTAGAGAAGCCTAAAGCCTCTACTAAGAAACTCTTAGAAACAATAGACTTATACAGTAAAGTTGCAGGCTACATAATCAATACCCAAAAATCCATGGCCTTCCTATATACAAACAATGAGGCAGAGGAAAAGGACATGAAAAAAGCAATCCCATTCACAATCATGCCCCAGAAAATCAAGTACCTCGGAATCAGCTTAACCAAGGAAGTAAAAGACCTCTACAAAGAAAACTATAAAATGCTACTCCATGAAATAAAAAAGGACAGGAGGAAATGGAAACATATACCCTGCTCATGGATAGGGAGAATCAATATTGTCAAAATGGCAATACTCCCGAAAGCATTATACTGATTCAACGCAATCCCTATAAGGATACCCATGACATTATTCAAAGAAACGGATCAAGCGATCCTAAAATTCATATGGAACAACAAACGTCCACGGATAGCTAAAACAATTGTTGGGAAAAAGACGATGGGAGACATCACCCTCCCCAACCTCAAACTTTACTACAAAGCGGTAACAATTAAAACAGCGTGGTACTGGGGCCGGAGCGATAGCACAGAGGGTAGGCCATTTGCCTTGCACACAGCCAACCCGGGTTCGATCCCCAGCATCCCATATGGTCCCCCAAGCACTGCCAGGAGTATTTCCTGAGTGAAAAGCCAGGAGTAACCCCTATGCACCGCTGGGTGTGACCCAAAAAGCAAAAAAAAAAACCAAAAACAGCATGGTACTGGAACAAAGGCAGACCCGCAGACAATGGAATAGGGTGGAATATCCCTACACACAACCCCAAATGTATGATCATCTAATCTTTGATAAGGGAGCAAAATATGTGAAGTGGAGCAAGGAAAGCATCTTTAACAAATGGTGCTGGCACAACTGGGCAACCACATGCAAAAGAATGGGCTAATACCATGCCTCGACCTGACACTATGCACAAAAGTCAGATCAAAATGGATTAAAGACCTCAATATCAGACCACAAACCATAAGGTACATTGAAGACAAGGTCAGCAAAACCCTCCACGATATTGAAGATAAAGATATCTTCAAAGACGACATGCAACTGGCCAAACAAGTGGAAACAGAGATAAACAAATGGGACTACATTAAACTAAAAAAGCTTCTGCACTGCAAAAGATACAGTGACCAGAATACAAAGACTATCTACAGAATGGGAAAGGATATTTACACAATACCCATCAGATAAGGGGTTGATATCAAGGGTATATAAAGCACTGGTTGAACTCTACAAGAAGAAAACATCCAACCCCATCAGAAAATGGGGCGAAGAATTGAACAGAAAATTTCCCAAGCAAGAGATACGAATTGCCAAAAGGCACATGAAAAAGTGTTCTACATCACTAATCATCAGGGAGATGCAGATCAAAACAACCATGAGATACCACCTCACACCACATAGACTGGCACACATCCAAAAGAACAAAAGCAACTGCTGTTGGAGAAGATGTGGGGAGAAAGGGACCCTTCTACACTGCTGGTGGGGATGACGATTGGTTCAGCCCTTTTGGAAAACAATATGGACGACTCTCAAAAAATTAGAAATTGAGCTCCCATTTGACCCAGCAATACCACTGCTGGGAATATATCCCAGAGAAGCAAAAAAGTATAGTCGAAATGACATCTGCACTTATATGTTCATCGCAGCACTGTTTACAATAGCCAGAATCTGGAAAAAACTCAAGTGCCCTAGAACAGATGACTGGTTGAAGAAACTTTGGTACATCTATACAATGGAATACCATGCAGCTGTTATAAAAAAGTAGGTCATGAATTTTGCATATAAGTGGATCAACATGGAAAGTATCATGCTAAGTGAAATGAGTCAGAAAGAGAGAGACAGACATAGAAAGATTGCACTCATCTGTGGAATATAGAATAACAGAGTAGGAGACTAACACCCAAGAATAGAAGAAATAAGTACCAGGAGGCTGACTCCATGGCTTGGAGGCTGGCCTCACATTCTGGGGAGAGGGCAACTCAGAGAAGGGGTCACCAAGTATAATGTGGTCGGAGGAGGCCATGTGGGGGAAGGGTGATGTGGGCTGAATGTAGACTACAGACTGAACACAGTGGCCACTCAACACCTTTATTGCAAACCACAACACCTAATTAGAGAGAGAGAACAAAAGGGAATACCCTGCCACAGTGGCGGGGTGGGGCTGGGGAGATGGGATTGGGGAGGGTAGAAGGGATGCTGGGTTTACTGGTGGTGGAGAATGGGCACTGGTGAAGGGATGGGTTCTCAAACTTTGTATGAGGGAAACATGAGCACAAAAATGAGTAAATCTGTAACTGTACCCTCATGGTGATTCACTAATTAAAAATAAATAAATAAAATAAAATAAAATAAATATTAAAAATTCCATTACTGTGAAAATTGTTATATCTGATTGCATTGTTGTTAAGCCCTTGTCTAAGACTTTACTAAAATGTTGTTAGTTGAGTTAACTGTGTTATTGTTTTTGTTTTATTTTGTCAGCTTCTATGTTACCTTCTCATGTATGTTGGTAGCTCCTTCTGGAATGTCAGTATTGAGATATTAGGCGGTATCCCTGGGTCCAGAGACTTCAGTATCTATGATCTAGGTCAATGATTTGATATAGCAGTGGCTGTAGGATGTGGTGTGGCTGCAAGGGGCCCGAGAATACAGGAAGGCTTTGCCAGAGGCTACCCACCCTGATACGAAAAACACCAGAGTTCTCGAGTAAAAACACTAGCGTTCTCAGCCTTTGCCCCAGGTACCTGAAATTATTTGCTGTTTGACATCTCTGCAGAGAATATTCATGAAGTGCTGGAAGTGAGCCTTTACTGTAGCTACAGTGGTGAGGGTGGGTGGGTATCTGGCCCACTAGCCTCTCAAGGACCCCTTAAAGTTTCCAGCTGCAGGACCCATACTTCCATCAATTTTTGCTGCTTGGCATGCATCTCCTTGGAGATTTAGTTAGGAATCAGTAGAGTAGGGCCAGTGGGTGAGTCAACATAGTGATAGCTGTTGTTGTTAGACTTCTTTGTCTTGTTTTCTAATAGTATTTTCCTTTGAAATTTGGGTATTTTTCTAGAGTGTTCTTCCAGTTCATTAATCTTAATGTCTCAAGTGTTCATTCTGCTGTTAAGCTATATAACCTAAGATCTCAAGTTCATTTTTAGAATGTCAGTTTTATATTTTTACCAGGTTCCCATTTTTTGTTAAATCTTCCATATTTTTATTTTCTGAAGAAATCATCTCAGACTGTAGGATTACATAGCTTCAGGTAGTTTAGGTTTATTGGGTTACTCCCGTCACAGTACTCCCATTCCTCTGTGTTTATTTGTAGCTTCTTTCTTAGTGTTCTGTTGACTTGTAAATAATGTCTTTCTCTTCCCCTTGAGTCCTTTGCATAGCTTATTCAGAGCAAGTCCTTTTTGTATGGACAAAGAAAGACATTTATTAATATGCCTTTGCAATTGGGATTTAATTGGCTTTGAATATTATTAATTCCCAGGCATCTGCTTTCTTGACTGTAGCCTTGGTTGCCCTCAGTTCCTAGCCCTCTAAAAGGCAGGGTCCCAACGGGGGACGAGACGGACCCAGGGCAAGCGGTAAGTTATGTGCTACCCTGGCATCGAGATGGGCCTGGCCAAAATGCCTCATTCTTAACTATAAGTTAAGAGTCTGATCATGGACAAGTGCTGTCATGATCTTAAGGTCATGACGAGACTAGGACCCTGCTAGGGATAGGAAAGACTAATCTGGCCTGAGCACTGTAGTCTGAGATTGAGATGACCCCAGGAGAGCAATTCTAAAAGCTTAATGCATCTTTTGCTATGCCCATACAAAACAATTAATATTATGAATGCTTATATGTTTGTTGGACAAGGAGAGGAGAAACACAACCATGGGATTTCATCATTGATGGGTCCTGCTGAAAGAGTATCTGTCCTAGAGAACAGGTGTTCTGCTATTGTTATTGAACCTTTTAAGCTTGAATTGTTACATTGCAGATTCCAGGCTCTGGCCCAGCCTAATCTTTGGGATGTAGATTTCAGGTGCTGCCTAGTTTGTAAAGGACAATGTAGATTTCATGTGGCAGCCTAGCCCAGTCTTTGGTATGTAAATCTGAGTGCTTTTCAGCCCAAGGAAGGCTTCGGTTTTGGTTTTGTACCTTCTTTCCGGAGGCCTAGATTACTGGCCTGCAGATACAAGAGAATAATGTTGCCTCAATGTTCTTCCTGTAAGATCTTTTGGTGCCTTTGGTGACATCAATGTATTGCGCCATGAGCAAAAAGGGGTTCCGAGAGAGAGACATGGGGAAGGAGAGACTAGAGAAGGAACGGAGTAAATCCGGAGAAAGGCCAGAGCTGCGAGAAGTTTAAAGATTGAATAAACAGTAACAAGTCAGCAACCAGCTTGGTCCTCATTCTTCCTTCACCTTTCTCTCGGCAAGCCTTAGTTTTTTACATCAGACTATGTTTTTCATTGCCTTACTCAATGAAGAAAATGCAAAATCAAAACTAGAATTCCATTTTTTTCTGACACTATATACCTGTAAATTTTTACCCTAGAGCTTTCCAGTATATTAATTCTCTCGATTAGGCTGGTATGTAAACATACCTCTTGATAATGATACTGGTTTCTCATCTTCATAGGACTGAGCAACTATGTGTTTTTTTTTTATTGACTCACCATGAGATAGTTACAAAGCTTTCATGTTTGAGTTTCAGTCATACAATGATCAAACACACCCATCCCTCCACCAGTGAACATTCTCTACTCCCCACCCCTGCCTCTATGGTAGACAATTTCCTCCATACTCTCTCTCTCTACTTTGGGGCATTCTGGTTTGCAATATAAATACTGAGAGGCCATCATGTTTGGCCCTTTACTTTCAGCACACATCTACAATCCCAAATGATTCCTTCAACCATCATTGACCTAGTGATCCCTTCTCTATTTCAGTTGCCTTCTCCCCCAGCTCATGAGACAGGCTTCCAACTATGGAGCATAATCCTGGCCCTTGTGTCTACTGTCTTTGGGTGTCACTCTCATACTTTGTTATTTTATATTCCACAAATGAGTGCAGTCCTTCTATGTCTGAACCTCTATTTCTGACTCATTTCACTTAGCATGATACTCTCTATGACCATCCACTTATAAGAAAATTTCATGACTTATCTTTCCTAACAGCTGCATAGTATCCCATTGTGTAGATGTACCAAAATTTCTTTAACCAGTCATCTGTTCTCAGGCACTGGGGTTGTTGAACAATGCTGCAACAATACAGGTGCAGGTGTCATTTCTACTGTGCTTTTTTGCACCCTCAGGATATATTCCAAAAAATGGTATTGCGGGGTCATATGGAAGCTCAACTTCTAGTTTTTGAAGGAATGCCCAAATTGTTTTCCAAAGAGGCTGGACCAGTAGGCATTCCCACCAACAGTAAAAAAAGCATCTCTTTCTCCCCGCATCCACACCAACACTGATTGCTTTTGTTCTTTTGAATGTGTGCCAGTTTCTGTGGTGTGAGATGATATCTCATTGTTGTTTTGATTTGCATCTCTATGATGACTAGCAATGTAGAGCATTTTTTCATATGTCTTTTGGCCATTTGTATTTCTGTTTTTGAGGAAGCTTCTGTTCATTTCTTCTCCCCATTTTTGATGGGGTTGTGTAGGATAACATAGCCTCAGGTAGTTTAAGTTTATTGGGTTACTCCCGTTACAGTGCTCCCATACCTCTGTGTTTATTTGTAGCTTCTTTCTTAGTGTTCTGCTGACTTGTAAATACTGTTTTTCTCTTCTCTTTGAGTCCTTTGCATAATTTATTCAGAGCAATGTCCTTTTTGTATGTACACAGGAAGACTTAGCAAATGCTATGCTTTTGTAACCTGGGAGTCATTTGACTCTACATAATATTTTCCTCCTGGGCATCTGTTTTTTCGACCTAAGCCTCAGCTGCCCTTACTTCCTAACACCCCCAAAAGCAGGGTCCCGACAAGGGACAAGACGGACTCAGGGCAAACGGTGAGTTGTGTGCTACCCTGGCATCAAGATGGACCTGGCCAAAGTGCTTAATGCTTAACTGTAAGTTAAGAGCTTGGTCATGGACAAATGCTGTCATGATTCAAATAGTGATAACTAGATTTGGACCTTGCTAGGGTTAGGAATGATTAATCTGACCTGAGAGCTGTAGTCTGAGTCTGTGGCAAGATGTTGCCAGGAGAGCTGCCTTGCAAGCCTCAATGTATCTCTTGCTATGTCCATACAGAAATAACTAGTATTCAGATGTGAATAAGTTCTTGGACAAAGAAGAAAAACTTTAAGAGGTAGTTTACCTGCAGGCAGTCAGGAAGGGCTTTGGAATGCACTGCCCTCAGGAAGGGCTTTCTTATGTTGATTTTGCTACCTGGCTGTGTATAGCCTAGAGGGCAAGGTGAGGAGAGACAAGTAGGGGGAGAGCCTAGTGAAGAGGGAGAATCCAGGCTGCAGTAGATCCAGAGAGAGGGTGGATCTAGGAGTGCGGGAGATGAGAAAGATGTAAGATTGAATAAACGGTAACTAATCAGCAACCAGCTTGGTCCCCGTTCTTCCTTCGCCTGTCCTTGACCAACGGCCGTCCCGATCCAGCCCATACACAGCGGTTCCAGAGCACCAAACACGGGCAGTGGGACAGAGTAGCCCCAGGAGAGCCCGCGAGTGCACATGCCCCTCGGCATGCTTTAGTTTTTTACAGGGTTGGAGGTGGTTTTTTTTTTGTTTGTTTTTTAATTTTTTATTGAATCACCATGTGGAAAGTTACAAATCATTCAGGCTTAAGTCTCAATGGTCAAACATCCATCCCTTCACCAGAGCACATATTCCACCACCAAGAACTCCAGTATATCTTCCCTCCCATCCTCACCCCTCCCGCCTGTGTAGCTGATAATTTTCACTTTACATTCTCTTTACTTTGATTAAATTCAATATTTCCACAAAAAAACTCACTATTATTGTTTGGAGTTCCCCACCTCCAAAATCAGACCTGCTGAAAAAGAAGCATTTGATAATTTGTTTTCGATTGCTAAGAATGAAGAGATATGAGGTCACGTGGTTTTGGATTTCTGTATTTTGTTATTTTAGTAACTAAATCCAGGCAAATTTCTGCCAGAAATTGCATTATTGCAAGCTCATACCTCTCTTTAGTGGTCTTTATAAGATGGCGGTTGCCATGCCTTTCCCCCTGGAAAGGAAAAGCAGAGAGAGAAAAACCTTTCCCCTCCTGGGGCTGCATGGGGCTGTGGCTTAGTTCACAGTCTAGAGACATTTCTGCAAGAAGCTGCTGGTACCAAAAGTAGTTTAGCTGGTCTCCAGGATCATGATCATCCAGCAACGGAGAGGCCGCACACGTATGGCCACTCGGGTCACATCTCGGGGGAGAGTGGCGCCGGTACGCCCCCCTATTCCCAGTATTTTTGATATGCGCTATTCTTGCTGGTCTCTTGCCTCTGCATCTGGCTATCTTTCCCAGGGCCCCTCAGAGGGAATGGGCTCCAGCTTCCCTCCAATGGCCTCCAACAGCCAACATTTAGAGACTTAAAACCAAGCTCCCAGAAGAGAGCGACGCAGAGTCTCTTGCCCGTGCGCCTGGCTTGGAGGGTTTTTTTTGTACAATTCTACTAGTGTCTTGTATATCCAGGATATTAATCCCTTGTAATATGGGTATTGGATATTCTTTCACATTCCCTAGGCTCTCTATATTTTGGTCACTGCTTCTTTTGAGATGCAGAAGCTTCTTGGTTTGGTGTAGTAGCATTTGCTTATGTTTGTTTACACTTGCTTGGCCAGCGGTGATTCATCCTTAAAAATGCTTTTAAGAGCAGCTATGTTTATCCTTACCCTCTCTCTAGGCAGTTTTGCCATGCTGGCCTTCTGAAGAAGTGGACTCTTCAACACATTTGAATATCTTGTAGAAAGCTTTTGCAGTTCCTACACAGTCTCTTACACCATGAGTTGTTGCTATTCATTTAAGCTGGCGAGCAGCATTATGGTCAGCTAGATTTATGTAGTGCCTCTTAAATAAAGGTTGATTAATTCATTTGTCTTGATTTATCAAAGGCGTCTTCCTACTACAGCAAATAGTTTCACATGAGAGCTGTCGAGTAAAGATGCTGCTGCTGAGTGAATCATCTACATACCCGGGTTCAATTCTTCTGTCCCTCTCAAGAGCCTGGCAAGCTACTGAGAGTATCCTGCCCACATGGCAGAGCCTGGCAAGCTACCCTTGGCATATTCTATATGCCAGAAACAGTAACAACAAGTCTCACAATGGAGATGTTACTGGTGCCCGCTCAAGAAAATCGATGAGCAATGGGATGACAGTGATACAGTGATATATAATAGCAAAGTCAGTACTCAATTTTATGTAAATTCTATGTCTAATCTTAAGAGTGATCTGACTTCATTTTTGGCATGGCAGTAAGTACTAAGCCACAATACCAACTTTTGAAGATTTCCTTTCTCCATTTTATGAGCGAATCTCTTCTGTCATGTATAAGTAGGTTTATTATCATGTGTAAGTAGGTTTACTTCTCTGCTCTATAATGCATCCCCTTTTTCTGTGTGCATTTTTTGTTATGATATTATACTGTTTTAATTGCTTTTCTTTTACAATATACTTTAAAGTCAGGGAGAATGATGTTTGTATTTCTCTTTGAGAATTGCTTTGGCTATTAAAAACCTTTTGTGGTTCTATGCACATTTTAGAATTGTTTGCTGTATTTACCTGAAAATATATATTTGGATTGGAAAATGTAATAAATTTATAGATGGCTTTAGGTAAGACTATTAATATCTATTTTTCTAACTCATGAACACAGATGTTTTTCCATTTCTTTGAGTCACGCTCTATTTATTTTAGTAATGTCATAGTTTTTAGTATATCCTTCCATTTCCTTAGTTAAATTAGTCCCTGAGTGTTTTATCTTTTCTGATAAAACTGTAATGGGATCAGACCTGGATTGACCTCATGCAAGACAAACACTCTACCAATTGCGCTGTCTCTCTCTGGCCCCTAATCAGATTTTGGGTCTTTGTTCCACCTTGAGTTACTTTTTGTATGTGATGAGATAGGGATTCGATTTCATTTTTTTACAAGTGATTTTCCAATTTTCCCAGCACTGATTTTTTTGCTTTTGGGTCACACCGGCGATGCTCAGGGGTTACTCCTGACTCTGCACCCAGGAATTACTCCTGTCAGTGCTCGGGGGACCATATGGGGTGCTGGGAATTGAACCCAGATCGGCCATGTGCAAGGCAAATGTCCTACCCGCTGTGCTATTGCTCCAGCCCACCAACACCATTTTTTAATACCTGGGTTTTTCTTCTGGAAGTTTGTGGCCACCGGGGGTTCATTTGGACTGGACAGACAGTGGATACCCGCTCCATCTGAGGTGCCCTGGTGAAATCGGCTCAGAGTCAGGAGAAATCTCTGGCAAGCTGCTGTCTTCTGGAATTCACTGCTGAGTCTTTGAAACTTTATGAACAATTTTCATAAAGTTGTTCACATAATATTCAATATTTCAACACCAATCCCACCACCATTACACCTTCCCACCACCATTTTTTTGAATTTTCCCACCACTATTCAAGCCTGCCTGCCACAGGCAGATGCTAGGTCGTTTATTTTCTATTGCGATAGCACAGCGGGTAGGGCACTTGCCTTGCACACGGCCGACCCAGGTTCAATTCCTCCATCCCTCTCAGAGAGCCTAGCAAGCTACCTAGAGTATCGTGCCTGCACGGCAGAGCCTGGCAAGCTACCCGTGGCGTATTCGATATGCCAAAAACAGTTGCAATAAGTCTCACAATGGAGACGTTACTGGTGCCTGCTCAAGCAAATCGATGAAGAAACAGAAGACAATGCTACAGTACAGATAAAAATGTAAATGAAATTCTTTACTTAATTTCTCTCTCTTCCAGATCATTGTCTCTATGTAGAAATACAACAGATTAATTTGTATTTATTTCTTATCCTGCCACTTTACCAACTTTATTAATTCTAATATGCTTGTGTGTTAAGTCTTTATAGTTATAAACATATATATTATCTTTTATGCCACAAATAGAATAGTCTTCTTCTTTTCCAATTTGGATTCTTTTATATATATTTCCCGTGTAAACTTATTGAAAATATGTCATGAAAGCCAGAGAGTTAGTACAGCAGGTAAGGTGCTTGCATTGCACACAGCCAACCTGGGTTCAATCCCTGACACCACATAAGGTCCCCTGAGCACTGCCAGGAGCGATCCCTAAGCATAGAGCCAGAAGTAAGTCCTACTAATCATGGTATGGCACCAATCCCACCTCCTCCAAGAAAAAACAAAGAAGAATTGGTGGTCATCAGCAACCTTGTCTGGCTCCACATCTTAGAGCCTCTGTTTCTCACAATTGAGTAAGAAGTTAGCTGCAGCTGTATCATTTATGGCTTCACTGCTGAGTTATGTTCTGTTTAGCCCCATTTTACTGAATGTTTTACCACAAATTGGTGTGGATATTTCCACCATTTATTGATATGATTATATGCATTTATCTTTATTTTTGTTAACTTAGTATATTAAATTAACTTAGTTTTCTATCTTGTATCATGCCTATATCCCTGGGATGTTTTCCACTTGGTCATGATGAAGGACTCACTTGACGTGTTGTTGCATTCAATTTGACAAGATTTGACTGAAAAAATTTGCAACTGTATTCTCAGAGATATACCTTTCTTTATCCTTCGTTATTCTTTTCCTGTTTGATATTTAAAGTAATATTTAAAGAGTGTGCTTAGTAGTATTCTCCTTCTTTGATCTTTTGGAAGTGTTTGAGTAGAGAGGTATTAGTTCTGCTTTGCAAGTATTGTAGAATTCACTGATGCAATCATCCAGGGCTTTTGTTCTCAGGAATACTCTTGACTAATTTTTTGACTTCTGCAATTGTAGTTATCTGCTAAAGCTATCTATCTTTTCAGTCTTTTAAGACTATATGATTCTCACCTGAAACTCAAGTATGAATAACTATGTAAATCACAGTCCCTTAATATTTTCTTAAATTTTAAATTAAAATATACTCTGGCCCCTTTATATTTTTATTTAAATTGTTTTGATTTGCACCTAGCAGTTACCAGGGACTGCTTCCAGGTGACTATGCAGTGCAGGGGCTCAAATTCCAGCCTCCCACATGTGACCCATACTATAAACCCAGTAAACTATCTTCCCCGTACGCTGTGTGTTTTCAAAGCAGCAAAATTATGAGCTGAAAAAACAATAAAAGGGAAAACCTATATAATAATAAATTTTTAAAAATCAAGCTAAGCCTCCGATTTTAACTTAAAACACTTTGGTACACTTCCCAAGAGAAAGTTGCAGTGACCTTTAGATGTATCTTAAACACTTGGAGAAAAAACCCTTATCCTGCAAATTTCTTATCTACTAAGAAAGAGGTCAAAATAATCATGTGCATTATATTCTACAGCCAAACTTTCCCAACTGCAAGAAAAGCCTTTGACATGGTAAACAAAGAAGTTAGGTGAATAGTGCCAAATGTGGCAAGGCATCTCCAGCCACGGCTGGCTACAATTTCCCAAGTCCAACAGTTAATTTGACTAGCAAGTTTGATGAGGCGGAGCTATCGTATAGTAGCAGATAGGACATTGCCTTGCACACGTCTGGCCCAAGTTCAATCTCTGGCATCCCATATGGTCCCTGGGCCCACCAAGAGTGATCCAGGAGTGCAGAGCCAGGAGTAAATAACCCCTGAGTATTGCTGGTTATGGACCAAAAACAAAACAAAGAGAATTTAAATTTTTTTTTAATTTTTTTAATTAAATCACCATGTGGGCAGGTAGGGCGTTTGCCTTGTACGCCGCCGACTCGGGTTCGATTCCTCAGTCCTTCTCGGAGAGCCCCACAGGCTATCGAGAGTATCTCACCCACACAGCAGAGCCTGGCAAGCTACCCCTGGCGTATTCGATATACCAAAAACAGTAACAATAAGTCTCACAATGGAAACGTTACTGGTGCCCACTCGAGCAAATAGATGAGCAATGGGGTGACAGTGATACCGTGATAAATTATAGTTTTAACTATAATTAATTTACATTTAAAGTATTTTAAAAGACTGCATCATTCTAAAAAATTCCTTTAGGTCGTTCAGTTTGTTTATGGATGTTTCCAGTAGCCTCATATGAGCTTTTGTATTCGTACAGTAGCAGTTGTAATTAGTCTCTTTCCTTATGATACTTTTTTTTTTATCAGTTTTTACTTTTTTTCCTAATGAGTCTGGTGAGTTTATACTGCTATTAATTCTTTAGAAAAAAACCAGCTTGGTTTCATTGATCTTTTTGGGTTTTATCTCATTTAATTCCACTCTAATTTTCATTATCTTCTTCCTCCTGCTGACTTTTTGCTTTGTTTGTGCCTCCTGTTTTATTGTTTTTGGGTCTCACCCAGTGATACTCAGGAGTTACTCTTGGCTCTCTCTGCACTCAGGAATTACTCTTGGCAGTGCTTGGGGGTCCATCTGGACGGCTGGGGATGGAACCAAGGTAGGCCGTGTGCAAGGCAAATGCCCTACCCACTATACTATCACTCCGGCCCTGTCCCTCCTTTTTTCATTCTTCAGGCATAATGTTTCATTATTTGAGACTTTTTTTTTTTTTTGCTTTTTGGGTCACACCTGGCAATGCACAGGGGTTACTCCTGGCTCTGTACTCAGGAATTACTCCTGGCGGTGCTCAGGGGACCATATGGGATGCTGGGAATTGAACCTGGATCAGCTGCGTGCAAGGCAAACGCCCTACCCACTGTGCTATCGCTCCAGCCCCAATTGCGACTTTTCTTGCAAAGTAATAAAAAAAAATTATGAGAGCCAATATTGCTGTGAGAACCATATTAGTCTAAATTGGTCTTTTTGATACCAGTGTTGATAGTTTATCTTTAGACTAAACAGATTTTTGTAATTTTCTTTTTCCCCATTAAAGTTTTATTATTCACTTATTTTATTCTTGTTTATATTTCGGATTCTATGTTACTACCATCATTATTTCTCACTGCTTAAAGTTTTGTGTTTTTTCCTATACATGGATTCTTTTCAATGTATTTGGATTGCTTGCCTGATTGTAGTAAGTTGCATTAACTTTTGTTTATCTAGAAAAACCTTTATTTCTCCATCATGTTTGATTATTCTCTTGGCTGGAGGTTTTATCTTTCATAATCATGAATATGTCATTTCATTCTATTCTAGCCTATAAGGGTTCTGCTGAGAAATGTGATGAGAGCATGATCAAGGCACCTTAATATATTACAAGTTTACTACAAGCAGCCTTTCATATTTTCTCTACTCAAATTCAAATTATTCTTTGCAACTGAACAGTAAAAAGGTGGGGGTTTTGCATTTAGAAATGTGGATATTCTTTCAGACTCCTGCAGTGTTTTGTGCTTTTTTGTGGGGGAGAGGGAGGAGGGGAATGTTAATCTCTATGCCTGGCAGTGCTCCAGACTTACTTCTGGCTCTGAGTTCAAAGATCATTCCTGGTGGTCTCGGAGGACCAAAAGTGGTGCCAGGGATTGAACCCTGGTCAGCTACAGGCAAGGCGAGCACCCTGCCTGCTGTACGATGCCTCCAAGCACCTCATCTTCCTGGATTTCTAGTAGCTCTTTCCTTAGTCTCCTTCACCTTCTGATATTCCCATTAGCCTAATAGTTTCTCTTCTAATAGAATCTAGTGTTTTTCTAAGGGTGTTATCATTTTTCCTAAATTTTATTACTCTTTTTACTTATGTTTAGAATCTTATCTTACATTTCACTTATTCTTTCTCCTGTGAGATTGAGCCTGTTTGTTGTAGAAAGGTTTTGTTACAGTTCCTTGTGTTTTTCATATCCTGTGTCTCCAGCTGGATTTGTGTTTTGTTGGGGTTTGGGGAGGGTGTGTTTGCTTTTTTGTGGGGTGGAATTTTGGGACACAGCCAACAGTGTTCAGGACTTACTACTGAATCTGTGCTCAGGGATCACTTCTGTGAGGCTCCGGACCATAAGCATTGCTCGAAATCTAAGCTCTACTCAGACTTATAGTTGTTTTTTTATAGTTTTAATCACTTTTGTTTAGAATTTTATCTACTCCCATATTTATTTTCTTATTTCATTAATATGCCGTTTGGTATTAGTGTACATTTGCTGTATCTCATTGACTTTCTTTATAATAACCATTTGAAATTCATTGTCAGGTTGGTACTCCATTTCCAAAAACTCCAGGTTGATTTGTAAAGAAGGGTTTTATTTTTCTCATTTGTTCCTGTCATTGAATTTCACCTTTTTGGACAGGAATTTCTTAACATCACTCCACTGGGTGGAGAGGATCCACCTAAAGGTGAACTCCTTTGATGTCCATCTCTATCTGGGCACAGTAGTTTCCCTTTCTGCCCAGTCACAGTTTCTGCAACAGTTATGGAGTGCTCTAAGAAAAGACTCCCTGACTTTCCAACATAGTGAGGAGAGAGTCCCAAGGTCAAGGGGAGGGTTTTATAGCTAATGCTTTTGCAGATGGCTTGTTGGTGGTGGCTCTGGGGAACAGGCTTCTCTAGCCATACTGTCTCAACTGAAATCAGTGAGACTATTCTCTAGCCATGTATTGATACAGGGTATAGGGTTTTTCTCTCCTGAGAAAGTGTTTGCCAGTGCCCTAGACAGACAACAATCTTGTTGTTGGTTTCCCTACAACCCAACAATCCAAGGGACTCCCCTTTGCGGGGCAAGAAAATAGGCTGAGACTCTGACTTGAAGGGGTTAGCACTGTGGCTCTTTCCTTCTAACCAAATTTCCAAAGTTCAAAGCCCAGTCACAGCACCCAACCTTAAATGGCTAAGTGCTTCTTTAGCTCCTTGGGACGCCACTTGGATGCCACTGGGTACCCCTAAGTCCTGCGTGGCTTGTAAATTCTGCCAGCTACTTAGCCCTATGGGAGGCAACATTTACTCTGACCTCTCACTAGAGGTTATCAGATACCAACCTTCAAAATACAGACAAATGATGCCATGATCCGGAGACTCACAAATGAATCTCAACAGAGCAGCTCACCCAGAGATGTTCCGGACATGAAATTGCCAGGTCAATTTCACCAGGTGCATCATATGGGAGTAGGCGTCATCCTTCCACCTGCCCCATATGAATCCTGGCAACTGCAGACCTCCAGAACACAATGAAAAACCCAGGTACTCCAGACCAGTGACTGAAAACTCCAGGCCTCAAGGGATAGGGGACAGGTCACTCCTTCCCATCTTCCCACCCTTTCAGGGTCCTGGCTATCATGGCCACAAACTGCCTCTGGGTGCCATTTAAGCACATTAACAGCAATGATCCAGAGACTCACAACTGAATCTTAGAACCACAGAACTGCTCACTCCAGAGATGTCTCCAGACCCCAATTATTTAAAATTTTAGAATTCCAGGAGAGACATCTTATACTGGGGATGGAACCTGGGTTGGTCATGTACAAGGCAAGTCCCCACTGTACTATCTCTCCAGCCTCATAAATGTAATTTTCTTAATAAAGGATTGATTCTATCCCAGGATAAATCAATTGATAAATTATAATAAATTAATAAACAATTAAGGATCTATTCACTCATATTCATTTAAGTACTAAAGCAAAATAGTTTTCATGAGGAAAATGTCTTTCCTCTTCTATGTATATACACATAATACATTATGTTAAAAATAATATAAGCTTGTTGTACAATAGTGAGTTTTGTGTTGAAATATGTAATGTAATCAAGGTAAACAGAAAAGGAAGTGAAATTTATCAGTTATGCAGGGGGGGTGGTTGGGGAGTGGGGGGTGGGATGTATACTGGGTTTTATTGGGTTTTATTTTGGTGGTGGAATATGGGCACTGGTGAAAGGATGGGTGTTTGAGCATTGTATAACAGAGACATAAGCCTGAGGACTTTGTAACTTTCCACATGGTGATTCAATAAAATAACAAATAAATAAAAATAATATAAGCTTGTTGTAAAACATTCAAAATCTAGCCACATAGGAAGTCAATATATAATTTTCCCCAATCTCTCTCTAGTATCTATGAAATATGTGTGGGTCATTTCTTTAAATGGAAATACATCTGTGTCTGTCTTTGCAGACTTACGTGGGTTTTTTCCAAGACTTTCATTTTCCATAACTGAATGTCAATGTAATATAATTCAGCATTTTTCCCCTACTGGTAGATATTTGGATTGTCAGCAATTTTTCACTCTTATAGCCAACACCTTAAGGAACATCCTTTAGACTTGTACAATTCATCATGAACTCCCTCTTATAACTGCCAGCATTGGGGGCTCTAAGAAAGTAAAGATGTACCCTGGAATTCCACAGGAAACCTTGCCATATTCACTGTTTAAAAAGTGTAGATCTCCTTGATGAGGCTTTATTTCATCACTCAGTTTGGGCCAATAAATATGGGTTGCATTCCTGCTAGGCCCTGTGCCAGATGCCAGGGATTCAACTCTATATAAGACTAGTTAAACGCACCTACAGTCATGTCAAGCACTAATCTAAGAGTAAAACAAAGAGCAAGAGGCAAAGAGAAGAGGTAAAATAGCTTTATGAGCTCTGAAATTAACTTCTGCTAATAAACCTTTACAAATTACATTCCGAGTCTAACCTACCTGCTCTCTTCATACCTGTATAACTTTCAATAGATGAGATCATTCTAAGAACATCTCAAACATATCTCCTTTAGAATATATAATATATCGGGGCCAGAGCGATAGCACAGCGGGTAGGGCGTTTGCCTTGCATACGACCGACCTGGGTTCGATCCCCGGCATCCAATATGGTCCCCCAAGCACTGCCAGAAGTAATTCCTGAGTGAAAAGCCAGGAGTAACCCCTGTGCATCGCTGGGTGTGACCCAAAAAGCAAAAAAAAAAAAAGAATATATAATATATCTTGAACATACATTGTGAAAGAAAAAAACAAACATATAAAATATGTTATATGCACACCTGCTTTGAGTTTGGAGGATTGTACATATATGCATATATAATGTATATAGCGTTGATGAGAGCCCCTTTCCATGGCTGTTACATTGCTCTAACTCAGAGGTAAGAAAAAGGTTCAGTCTGTAAGCCTTCTTCTCTACCTACAGTTACACACAAGATATATTTCTTCTCTAGATATACAGAACTGCATACTTTAGGACTTTGTGTTTCTCTTGGTATACTAGTAGTTATTCGGGTTAAAGATCATTCATAAGCATGTTCAAGGAAGACTCCATATTCCTAATTTATCTCATCGCTTTTTCTTCTTTTTAGCTTTGGGTTTCAGTTCCTGCTGAAACTTTACAGCCTTCTTGTCTTCAATTTTAGAGTTCTTTCTGAGCAGCTAATTGGTACCTGCAATATTCCCCTAGGTGGAGATGGTCACCACTGTCCATAAGATAACAGTTCTCTACTTACTTTAATGCCATCAGTGAGTCTCATTTCACCAATATGTTCCTGACATAAATAATATTTATTTCTTACTCCTTTCTATTTTGTTCACCCTCCAAACATACATCATTTTTTCTCAGTAGGCTCTACATCACAGCACCGCACACATGTCTGAGTTCACAAGTGTGGGCTCATTGTCCTGCTCATCAGTATCCAACTCCCAACAATGAACACATCAATCTCCCATCCTCAATACAGACTTGTTGACTGATTGATTGAATGTTCTTGTCTCATTAGTCTATGTTCCAGTTTTGATTATGTCTGAAAAGTCGGCAATATGCCTAAAAAATTAATCCACCTCTCCTAACCATGACTGGTGTTCAGGGTACAAGATTACACCTCTATAGCAGTCTGCTGAATACAAGGGGAAACATTTTCACATTCTATAAAACAACACTTGAGACTACTTTCCAAAACTTTCCTCAGCCACTCAAGGCATTTTATATGCATTAGCCTTCTGCTATAATTTAAACTTTGCCTTCGATCAATAGTCTGATGTTTTTGTGCCCAGATCTAGTTTCCCTGTTATCAATAAATAAGCAAACATACAGTATTTTAGGCCAATGAGTGTTGACACAGTTTTCAAACAAAAGGCTAGCATTTTATCTTTTTATGTGAATGATTCTATTCTGTTCAAATTGTGTTACAGAACACAATGATTTTCAGAAGAATGTCTTTGGCTTGGGGAAGGCAGTGGTAGATTGCCCCTTAGAGAAAATAAATGTTGCCACCTTCACTTTCTCTTCACTCTGGGAAGGTTTGTTGTTACTCAGATTTTGTAGAGAGGAGAGAAAATCCTTAAAAAGAAACCTGAACAATTATGAAGGCTCCATTAGATTTTGGCAGAGACCCAAAGAGACCACCTAGCTTGCTCATAAATGCACAGTATCTAATAAAAAGAGTGATGATTATTACTATTATACATTTATTGAGCAGCAAAAATGTACTACATTTTATCACACTCTGTTTTTCATATCTCCTGATGGATGTGTAGAAACTGCTGGCTGTTTTGTTTTCCCGGTAATTGGCACATTATTTTCCTGGCTTCATTGCTGCCAGGGGTCACCATTCTGCTCACATGCTTAAGATTTTCTGTGAGCCAAAGACTACCTAACCCAATCAACTCACATTGGTTCCACTTAATTATGGATCAAGTTCTGTTCCACAAACTAAGTCACTTTGGGACAAGGGTGTTTACCAATTCCACCAGATTTTTTTCTCTATTTCTCCAAAGGCAGGCATTTGATTGTGCTTTCAAAGTGAGGAATTTGCTTCTTAACCCAAAGATCATACACAAAAGTGACTTTGTGTAGTAAATCTACTTCTGATTTGAAACTCACAGCCAGATCAGGCAAACTCTCATTCCATTTAGAAAATAACAACGGAAGCTTAGTTCCTCAGGGAATTTTAGAGCTCCCCCCAAATCATCTCTTGCTTTACAAACACTTTATTATCAGCTATTTAGAAAAGTACCTTTAAAAATACTGAAAACATTTAAGATGTGAGGAGCCCCAAATTGTATATCAAACCAGAAATAGGTGCTTTGTGAACTGCTTGCTTTCTCTGAATTTTGCAAAGAGAAGAGTGAATCCAATCCATAGAAAGTTCTTATTTTATATTGGGTGAAGTCTATTTTTACTCATCTTAATAAGGAATACCTTCTTTAATATATTTTTCATAGAATATACAGCATACAGGTGCAGAGGATTGTATGGAGTAGAAGCCAATCTCATTGAGATTCCCAGTGGTTCATTTCTCAGGTCTGGAAATTCCAGAAACCACCAAAGCATTCTGCTGAATGTCTGCAAAATCCAAAGGTGCTGGGCTGCCAGGGTTATGTGGTCCTGGTTATCAAACCGGGGGCCTCCCACCTGCCAGACATTTACTTGGCTCCTTTATGCCATGTCCCATATTCTTATTTTTGTAATGAGGGTTTGCATATATATACATAATCACTAGAGTATAGTCTTTCCATACCACACCAAAGTGCCAATATTCCTTCAACACCTTCCTGCCCCCTCCATCCCCCTTTGGTACTCTCAGTCCTGTGGTCAGTCTAAAGATTGGGTCTCACTGACTGTTGTCTGTTCTCTTGCTTTGTTTACATATACCACATACAAGTAAGGTAACCTGGTATCTTTCATCTTCTACTTATTTTATTTGGCATGACACCCTTAAATTACATCCATCCTGTAGCAAAAAGCAGTATTTCACTTTTCTTATAGCTGAATGGTGTTTCATTTCTGTATATAGACCACATCTGCATCCACTCGCCTATCATTAGGTACTCAAGTTGTTTCCAAGTCTTGGATATAGTAAATAACCCTACAATAAACATAGTTGAACATAGTTATTTAAAATTAGTGTTGCTGTATTCCTAGATTAGCTGCTTAGCGGACCAGAGTGGTAGCACAGTGGGGAGGGTGTTTGCCTTTCACGTGGACGACCTGGTTCGATTTCCAACATCCAATATGGTCACCCGGGCACCGTCAGGAGTAATTCCCAAGTGTGGAGTCAGGAGTAACCCCTTCAAATCTCCAGATGTGACCCAAAAAACTAAAGAAAAATAAAGTTTTTTTTAACAGTTCGATTTAGCTATTAAGTCACTAGATCATGTGATAGTTTTTTTTAAATAAATCGCTCCCGAGTGGCAGAGCCTGACAAGCCACCCATGGCGTATTTGATAGAGCAAAAACAGTAACAAGTCTCACAATGGAGACGTTACTGGTGCTCACTCGAGCAAATCGATGAACAATGGGATGACAGTACTACAGTGCTACAGAAATCTCTATGCCATTTTCCATAAAGGCTAAACCTGTTTACATTATCACCATCAGTGTATAAAGGCCACCTTTTTCTCTACTTCCCCACCAGCACTGGTCTGAGGAGATAGCTCACAGTACTATTGTTTTGCATTTTATTAGAATGTTTTCAAGTGCCTTTTGGCCATATCTGTGTCTTTTCTATCTCTATTCCCCATTTTTTGATAGGCTATTTGTTTGCTTGTTTGTTTCTTTAATTGAATCACTGTGAGAACAGTTTCAAAGATTTCAGGTTTAAGTCTTGGTCATACAATGATCGAACGCTCATCCCTTCACCATTGCACATGTTCTACCCCCCCATCCCATCCCTCCTCCTGCCTGTGTGGCAGATGATTTCCACTTTACTCTCTACTTTGATTACATTCAATTTTTTGACAGAAGACTCACCATTATTATTTGGAGTTTTCCCCCAACAATCAGACCTGCCAAAAAGGCATCGTTAGATAATTTGTTTTCTATTGCTGATAATGAAGAGCACATGATGTCATGTGTCTGCTAGCAGCCACACAATTTGGGATTTCTGGTATTTTAGTAATTAAGTCCGGAGAGATTTCTGCTAAAAGCCACTGGGTTCCAAGATTGGTTTGTGTGCCTCTGGGATCATGGCCGATCAGGAGCCGGAGGAGCCATTCAAGGATAGCAACTCAGGTTCTCGTCAGGGCAGGGAGAGGGACCGGTTCCACTCCCCATCCCAAGAGGCCCCACATGTCTCATCACTGCAAGCTTGTACCTCTCTGTCCAATAGGCTCTGAAAGATGTCGGTCACCATGCTGATGCCAAGGGAAGAAGGCATAAGGGACAACGCCCTTTCCCACCCCAGGGTGGCATGGGGCCTTAGTTTAATTCACAGTCCAGGAGCATTTCTGCCAAAAGCTACTGGATTCCAAGATTGTTTTGTGTGTCTCTGGGATCATGGCCGTTCAGGAGCCACAGCAGCCGTTCGTGGGCAGCAACTGCTATTTGTTTTTTGTTGTTGAGTTTTGTGAGTATTTTATATATCTTGTCTATTAGCCCCTTGTCATTGCTGTGCGAATATTTTCTTCTATCAGTATGATGTCTTTATGTCTTAATGATAATTTCTTTCAAAGTGCAAAAACTTTTTTACATTAAATTTCTTAGGTAACTTGTTTATAATATCACTCACATTTATCTTCATTTGTTTTGCCTTTTTTATTGTGGTATTATACTTTAAATATTATTAGACTCATCATTTTATAGTTGCAGATATTTTGTTTGATGTAGTCCCATATTGTTGTTTTCCTTGACAGTGGGTTAAATTTCAGAAGGCATCACTGAAACCAACATTATGAAGTATTTTTGTACATTCTTTCTTCAAAATAATTTATGGATATAAACCTTTATATAAAGATCTAAATCTTTAATCCATTTTTGTTAACTTTGTATTTAGTATAAGACAGTGGTCCAATTTTATTCTTCTGCATGTCTATCCAGTTTTCCCAGCATCATTTGGGAAAAGACTTTCCCTTCTCTACTTAATGCACTTGGCTCATTTGTCATAAACTAACTGTCTGTATATCTAAGTGATTGTTTCTGGGATCTCAATTCTACTCCGTTGGCCTGCTGTCTACTTTTATTCTACTGTCACACTGTGTCGTTACTTCATTGTTGCTGCTTTGGGCAAAGGACAGGGAAAAGGTTGGGCCACACGTGGTTGTGCTCAGAATTTACACTTGACTCTTTGACTCTGTGCTCAGGGACCACTCCTAGTAGGGCTTTGGGGATCGTATACAAGGCCAAGGCCAGCTCCTTACCCACTATACTATCTCTCCCACCCCAACACACTGTTTGTTTTGATTAGTATTGCTTCATAGTATAGTTTAAAATTAGGGAACACAATGCCTTCCATATTCTTTTTGTTCAAGGATTTCTTTGGCTATTCAAGAAGTTTTATGTTATATAAATCTTAGTACTCTTATTTCTACACGTATGATATTATATATATCACATATATATTTACTTTACTATCCTTTTCTGCCCTGATTTATTACTTTTATATTTTTAGTGAAATATTTGGGATTTTCTATGTAAATTATCTTATCATCTGCAAAATGTTAAATGCTAATTAACTTTTTTTTCCAATTTGGATCCTTTTCATCATCTAGTTACCATGACTAGGACTTCCAATATCATGTTAAATTATGGTGCTTGGAGTCCTCATTTTTGCCAGATGACTGATCTTAGAGACAAAGCTTTGAGTTTCCTGCCCTGGAGTATGTTAACTAAGTTTGTTGGCTATGGCCTTTACTTTGTAGGAGTACAATTCTTCTACCCTCACTTTGTTAAGTTTTTCTCAACATTATAAACAGATGCTGAATCTTGTCAAATGCTTCCTCTGCACATATTTATATCATGTATGTTTTATTGGGTTTGGGGAGCTACCATTCAGTGCTTAGGAGTGCAGATGCTACTGCTGGCAATACTAGGCTCATAAATGAAGGCCTGAGTGGTTCAGTACTCTGGCCCAGGGATGCAGTCCTGTTGGGGCACAGGTACAGGAAGTCACCATGGCCACACAGTAGTGCATGGATGTTACCAGTGACCTCACAGTGGTTCTGGCCTCCTTGAAGCCTGTGCATGCAATGCATGCATTCTAACCCTTTTAACAATATCTTTAGTACCTATACGCTTTAATTTTCCTTTTGTTTATGTGGAATATTATATTAATTTCTCTATGTTGAACTGTCCTGTATCTCTAGAATAAACCCCACTTGGTCATAATGTGACAACCACTTAATGTACTTTTCTATTTTGTTTGCAAAGATTTTATTGAAAATAAATATGCAATTAGCACTTATTAGATACTGATCTATAGTTTTCTTTATTGTGCTGTCTTTTTTGTATATAGCTTTAGTTTTGCTATCAGGATAATATTGACCTCATATAGACTTTTTAAAAGAATAACTGTTTTATTTCAATTTTTTGAAATAGTTTTTAGAAGAATGGGTAATATGTACATTTTTGAAGAATTGGTAGAACTTATAGTATCTGCACCTATGTTTTGGCTTTTAGAAACACTTTTATTTCTTTTTATTATTATTGAATCACCGTGTGATACAGTTACAAAGCTTTCAAAGTTTGAGTTTCAGTCATACAATGATTGAACACCCATCCCTCCAGCAGTGCACATTTTCCACCACCAACGTCCCCAGCTTCCCTCTCCATCCCAGCCCTCCCCCTTCCTCTATGGCAGACAATTTCCTCCATACTCTCTCTCTACTTTTGGTCATTATGGTTTGCAATATAGATACTGAAAGGCTATCATGTTTGGTCCTTTATCTACTTTCAGCACACATCTCCCAACACTTGTATTTCTTAACAATTTTTATTGAGGTACTAGTATTTACAACTCTGTTAATTATGCTTTTCATTCGTCATTCATGCATACATCATTGCAACACCATGCCTATCACCAGAGAGCCCACTTCCCTCCACCAGTATCCCAAGGGTCCCTCCCAGAATCCTATCTTATGAAAGCTCAGTTCTATAGACAAAATATTCATTTTAAATTATTTTTACCACTTATTGTTCCCTTACTATGCATCTTTCTAGCCCACATAGTTTTTAAATTTATTGTTTTTAAATTTATTGTGGAGATAAATTTATCTATACACACAACGAGATAAATAGAGGTAAACTGCTTCAACACCTGCCTGCAGCCTCGCTGCATTGTTCCAACCCTACTAACTCCCCAGAGCAATAGGAGCACTGTTTGGCAAAAAAAAAAACTTTCAATATAATATTTGATAGCAATATGGAAATCCCTGCCCTTTTAAGACTCACACAGGAGTGTGTGGCTGCTAATGGATCTGTGCACCCCATTTGTAACATACAGTGAGCACAGTTGGACTGTGGAAACATATTCAGGGACCTGAAACAGACTCAGTGGGAAAATAGCATAGTAATCCACCTCACTTGGTGAATGAACCGAGTCTCCCTGAAAACTCAGTCAATACTTACCATCTATACAACTTCTCACATAACGAATCTAGAGGGGAAATGTGGAGGATGTTTAATAAACTCAAGGAAAGAATTGATAAGTGGTCAATAAAGCACAATATAGTATGAGACTAGAAATGTGGAAATTACAATCAGAAATTACAGAACTAAGGAATTTGGTAGGTGAAATGAAATTCTTAATGAGTGGCCACTCAACACCTTTATTGCAAACCACAATAGCTAATTAGAGGGAGAGAACAGAAGGGAATGCCCTGCCACAGTGACAGGGTGGGGTGGGGGGAGATGGGATTGGGGAGGATGGGAGGGATGCTGGGTTTACTGGTGGTGGAGTATGGGCACTGGTGAAGGGATGGGTTCCCGAACTTTGTATGGGGGAAGCATAAGCACAGATGTGTATAAATCCGTAACTGTACCCTCATGGTGATTCATTAATTAAAAATAAATAAATTTATTTAAAAAATAAAATAAAATAAAATAAAATAAGTCTCTTTCCTACTGCAGCTAATCACTCTAACGTGGAGTTTCTTTTTGGCAAGTGTGTATAGCTGACCCCAGTCTGAGAGCTCTCCCAAAAACCATGCGTGGCAGGGCTGGTGGTAGATTTTTGTGATTATTACAACTTTGTGGGTAGATTTTGCAGTGGTCACAGGAGGATGCAGACACAGAGGCTCCTGATTCAGGCTCTTCAAACTCCTCTTCAGAGCCTGATGTTGCCCTTTGTGTTTTCTGTTCTTTACAGCTAGTAGGCCCTTATATGAATAAAGCCAGAGAAGAGGAGAGTAAATGCAAGCCCCAACACGACTGGGCCTTACGGCCCCAGCACACTTGAAGCCAGTTACATACAAGGTCCCCTCCCTTTCTGCACCTGCAGTTATTTTTTCACACAAATAAGGTAAATGAAATTGGCCATCTGTGAGCTAAATTAAGCTTTGTCTACTATTTTGACTGAATAAAGAAAATCTCATTTTCTAGTGAGATTATATTTTACAAATAATTTTAATGTCTTCCCACTATGCCTGAAACAAATTCTCAGCCCTGAAAATAATACTGGCAGTGCTTTTATTTGTTTTGTTTTGTTTAGATTTGGGGTCTCATCCAGTGATGCTCAGGGGTCACTTCTGGCTCTGCACTCAGGAATTAGTTCTAGCAATGCATGAGCGACAATATGAGATGGCAGGGATTTGAAACCAGGTCAGGTCCATGCAAGGTACAATCTTACCCACTGTTCATTATTTCAGTCCCACAGTAATGTTTTTAAAACTCAGTACACAATCCTATGAAATAGTACAAACATTAAGGCACTTGTCTAGAATGCAGATGACCAAGGTTCCATCCCCAGAATTGCATCTGATCCCTTGAGCACTGCCAGGAGTGATCCCTGAACACAGAGCCAGAAGTAAGTGTCTTTTGTATTTTAGTTTACCCTAAAATACAAAAAAAAAGAAATAAAGAGTGAAGGCCAGGCATGTGACATATGTCCAAGTATGCCTTGTAGTCATGGTTCCCTGAGCACCCCAGTAGTGACTCCTCTTTTACCATACTTAAAACAGAGGACTGCAACAGTCCAAGAGGAGTTTGTGATTCCTGCTGATGTCGAACATGATTATATTAGCTATTGTTTATACTGTTTATGCCCCTCTTCCTCTCCTCTCCCTCAAGACCAAGTTAAGATTCCCTTCGCAGATTTAGTGTTTCTATTCTCTGACCACCCATACTTTTATTTTTTTAAATTCTTTTATTGATTCACCATGGACCACCCATACTTTTAATTATGAGCCTATGACACTAAGTGGCATCTAGGTAATAAAGGATTTTCTACACCATCACAATTATTTGTTGATTACTCTTGTATTTTATTCTAGGGAGTTGTTTGTCATGGAGAGTTCAGTGTTCTACCCACCAGATGCTAGGAGAACTCTCCCAGTTAATGACAATTTTCACACAAGGCCTGACATTTCCTGATTCTTCCTAAAAACTGATCATTTTTGCATTGCGAATATCAGGTACCCAGGCTTGGCCATGCAAAGCCTGCACTCTGCCTCAAACCAAATCCAGGATCCAGAAGTTAGTCAAACTAATGCTGAATAGGAGAGAAAACATCAAAAGAGGCTGATCCATTTTGACCCCAAGCACTGTTTGGGATACCAACCCCACCACTCGGAATGATGCCTGAGCCCAGAACCAGGAATAAGCCCTGAGAACCTCCAAGAATGTCCCCCTCCAAGTACACAGAATGTATTTGCTATTTCTTATGGCTCACTTTTCTAAAATGAAAATATTCACACAATTTTTTTTCTTTTTGGGTCACACCCGGTGATGCACAGGGGCTACTCCTAGCTCTGCACTCAGGAATCACCCCTGGCAGTGCACAGGGCCATATGGGATGCTGGGAATCAAACCCGGGTTGGCTGCATGCAAGGCAAACACCCTACCCGCTGTGCTATTGCTCCAGCCCCTGCACACAAATTTTTTAAAAGCTAAAATAAATTCAAAGCTTTTGTTTTCCAAAACAAAATATCCAGATTTAAGTCAATAATTAACAAGAAAAATAATTAGGAGAACAAAAATTATGAAATTAATTTTGTATGAATAAAACTTTATCCTTGAGTGAACCCAATCAATATTAATTTGTTAAAATTTTGCCATTTTTAAATTATATCCTACTTTAAATTATTCAACACATTCCTCATACAAATTCCCATGACATCCTTTACAGACTTAGAACAATCAATAATAAATTCTACATGGAATCACAAAACAGTCCAAGTAGTCAAAACCATACTGAGAAATAAGAAAAAACTGGAGGTGTCTCATTACCCAATTTGAAACTACACAATGAAGCTATAGTAATCAAAACAACATGTACTAGAATAATAATAGACTCTCTAACCAATCAATAAGAGTGGAGTATCCAAAGAAAAATTCCCAGACCTTTGGCCAACTAAATTTTGACCAAAGATCTGGGTATATGAAGTGAAGAAATGAAAGCCTCTTCTTGTAAAGTATGCTGATTGAAATTAGTGAGAGATAGGTACAGACTGACATGTAGAGTATAAGGAAACATAAGTTTAACGAATGCCTAAAGACAATGAAAACAAAGAACACGAGAGCTAGTCTACAGTAGGAAACATGTCACCTGAGGGGACAGAGACTAGCACACACCAAAAAGAACAAGAGCAACTCTTGCTGGCGTGGATGTGGGAAGAAAGGGACTCTTGTTCATTATTAGTAGAAATGCCAAATGGTCCAGCCTTTATGGAAAACAATATGGGCATTACTCAAAAAACAGGAAATAAGGTTTTAATATGATCCAGCAATATCAATTCTGGGAATATACCTTGAAGGCCCAATAACAACACACAGTAGAAAAGTCATCTGCACTTCTATGTTCACTGCAGCACTATTCACAATAGCCGAATCTGGAAACAAACTTAATGCTCGAGAACAGATGCCTGGATAAAGAAACTGTAGTACTACTATACTATGGAATACTATGCAGCTATAGTACAGTGGGTGGGGTGTTTGCTTTTCACGAGGCTGACCCAAGTTCAATTCTTCCACCCCTCTCAGAGAGCCCAGCAAGCTATGGAGAGTATCTCGCCTACATGGAGAGCCTGGCAAGCTACCAGTGGCGTATGCTAAAAACAGTAACAAGTCTCACGATGGAGACATTACTGGTGCCCACTTGAGCAAATCAGTGAACAACGGGTGACAGTGATACAGTGGTACCACAAACAATGAAGTTATGAAATTTTCTTATAAATGGATGGATATGAAGAGTATTATGCTGCGTGAAATAAGTAAGAGGAAAGGGACAGACATAGAATAATGGCACTTATTTGTGGCATATGAAAAAACAGGAGAACTGATCCATGTTTGAAAGCTTTCCACAGTGAGGTGGGGGTGGTTCAGTTAACATAAAGGGACCACTATGATAATGATAGTTGAAAATGATCACTTTGGACAAGAACTGAGTGCTGAAAGTAGGTAAAGAGATATACATGATAATGTTTCAGTACCTCTATTACAAACCATAATGTCCAAAAGGAGAGAAAGTGGGCTTGGATTGGGGAGAAGGGTGGTAAGTGGGAAATTGGGGACATTGGTGGTGAGAAATGTACACCAGTGAAGGGACAGTAAAAAAATAAAGAATGAGATTCCTGTCATTTAACTCTATCTTTGAAGTTTTTCTCTGACACATGAATCTACTGCTATGGCCATATGAACTCCAAAATTTATAAAAGGTATGATCAAGCAGTAAAATCATAGCATTCATAAAGGAAACATTAAAAGAATCTGACTCACTAGACAATTGGCAGATATTATAACCAGTCCACGAAAGAAATCAAGGGACAAATTTTCAATAAATATAAATATTTATATGTGAATTAAGGCCAAATTTGTTTTATTCTAATGTGAGGGGATATAAATGAACCTCTATTAAACAAATAACTTAATATGGGTATCAGTGATCAACAACTTACAAAAGATGATAAGATCTGAAGACAACTCAAGCAAAACTAGAATCAGATAACCTGGGGCTATGTCCTAAAAATTTTATATTTATTAAAAATTATTTCTGCTTAAATATTTCCACTGAAACACATTTCTTTTTGCTAGACTATTAAAGTAGAAAGTATTCCTGAAAAGGTACCTTATCAGGGAGATAGGCATTTCCAGGCCATTTCCAGGTCTGATTAGGCCCAGTAGACAGCAATGGCATCACAAAGCCTGACATGTCACAAAGGCAGCTGCGCGGCTAATGAGGATGGGGGGACATAATGTCTTGAGACACTCAGTAGGACAGTTGAGCCCTGTTAAAGGGCTGAAACCCAGGGACCATCATGACTGGGAAGAAAGGGTGCCCATTTTCACATAAACCTAGGAAACGGGCCATTTCCCGTTCCACAAGAGCCCAGCTTCAGTTTCCGGTGAGCCGTGTGGATCGTCTACTTCGAGAGAGTCAAAATGTGAACCGCCTAAGTTCATCCACACCTGTTTTTCTTGCTGGTGTCCTTGAGTACCTGACAGCCAACCTCCTAGAGCTGGCGGGCCAAGAGGCCGAAAAGGATAGTCGATCACGCATCACCCCAGAACACTTGTGTGCTGCCGTGAAGAAGAGTCTGAGGGTTGGCCTGGAAGATGGTACCCAGGATCAGGCTGAGATGCCCCAACCATCAGCAGGCCCCAGGAGAATCACAAGCAACAGGCCCCACAACCGCCGAAATCAAGAAGTCAGCTGCTGTTGTCCGAGGTGCCATCACGAGAAGAACTGAATACCTGGGGTCTCAGCCCTCAAAGACTTCATTAACACCCTCATCCCATGCCTCAAATGGCCTAGTGGAGAGAAAGAAGCCAGGTTTTCTGCCGTACCCACATTAAAAAAAAAAGTTTGGAAAAAATAAAGTAATAAAATCAAAGGCAGAGTGTGACTACAGTTCTATTCTGAGCTCTCCATGCTGAAGCAAGGGGCAGAGAGGGGGGTGGGGTCTACAGATTCAAATCTCAAGCGTTCCTTCTCTTGGAAAACGACTCTCACTGCACAGCCTGGGAAGGCAACACCTTCTTACATCCCCTGAGTCCAGGTCCGGCTTTGGTGGAATCATGTGACATGACTTGGTAAGGCCTCATAATACCAATCCCTGTGACCCTAAAACGCTCTCCCAGCTATGGCCAGTGTAAGCAGTGTAAGCTTTGTCATGTTCATGGTGTTAAAACCTACTACAGTTGTTGGGTTTTTGTTTGGAGGGATTTTTTTTGGCGGGGGGGCGGGGGCACACCAAGCAGTGCTCAGGGATTATTCTTGGTTCTCTGCTCAGAGATAACTCCTGATAGGCTCAAGGACCATATGGGTGCCAGAGATCAAATGCAACTTGGCTACATGCAAGGCAAATGTTCTATCTGCTGGACTACTGCTCTGGCTCCAAAGCCCACTTCAGTTTGTTATTGATTCATTTTGTTTTTCAGTTTGTTACATTGTTAACAATAACAAATAACTTTTAATAACTGTTTTTACTATTTTAAATCTGTATCACTGCCATCCCGTTGCTCATCGATTTGCTCGAGTGGGCACCAGTAATGTCTCCATTGTGAGACTTGTTGTTATTGTCTTTGGCATATCAAATACACCACTGGTAGCTTGCCAGGCTCTGCCGTGCAGACAAGGCTTGCCGGGCTCTCCGAGAGGGGTGGAGGAATGAACCCCAGTTTGGCCGTGTGCAAAGCAAATGCCCTTCCTGCTATGCTATTGCTCCAGCCCAACTATTTTAAATAACAAAGTTGTTTTAATCAGCATATATATAACGATATATATGTGTATATATATGTGTTTGTATGTGTATATATATGTATATATATGCATATATATACAGATATATATTTATGATAGCAGAGGATTCCAACATCTCCGTGGATCTTAAGGGTTTTTCATCAAGAGAGCCCTCTGCTGTCCCTGTAGGAACCCTGCACTCAGGGCTGGCTGAGGCAGTGCTCTGTACTTGTCAGATGGAGACCTCAGACACCAAGAGTTCCCTTTTCCAAAGATAGGTTTTGTGGCATTTTTCACTCACTCTTTCACATGCTGGTTTTCCCAGAGGAGAATTAGGTGAAAGTCACATACAATCTATTTTGGCTTTTTCAGTAGACACGAAATTCACTTCTAGCCAACACCACTGAAGTAATAGCCCCTGTGCTTGCTTCGGCAGCACTCACTGTCACTGTCATCCTGTTGCTCATCGAATTGTTCAGGCGGGCACCGGTAGCATCTCTCATTGTGAGACTTATTATTACTGTTTTTGGCATATCCAGTACAGAACGAGTAGCTTGCTAGGCTCTGCCATGCGGGCGCGATACTCTCCCATACGGGACTTGCTGGGCTCTCCACACATATACTAAAATTGAAGTAATAGCCCCTAAAGGACAAGCCCCTAAAGGAAACAACCATGGCCCTACTGCCACTGAGGAAATTAACCCAAAACTTATACAAGAATCTTATAGAAAAGGCTCTTCTGTAATTGCTGCCATTAATTAGCAAAGCTACCATCAGGCAGTTACCTAAAACTTCCTGAAGGGACTGACTGATGTCTCAACAACCAGAGTTAACTCATTCAGAACATCAGGAACCCCGCTAATATTCAGATTCACATCCATTAAGGGAAAGAAGCAACTCATTAGAGGTTCTACCTCAACTCCAATTACCCCAAGATAATGACAAAACAAGGAACATACTAGAAACTTTTAAACTTTCCCAACCATTTCTCTCATTCATGGTCTCCTCTGGTTGCATCTATCTATAGAAACAAATTCCCCAAATCTCACAGCCAGGCCGGAGGCTATAATCCTGTGAACACCCACCCTCGTTCACTTAAAGGTCAAGTGTTTTCATTTACATTTAAGACATTTAGAGAAAATGCTGAACATAATCTAGTATTGTAGGAGTTTTTCATTTGTCACAGCTTCTCACCATCCTATAAAAGCTCAGCAAAGTCTCAAAGTCTTATCTTTGCAGAAAACCATATAAAACAAAGCATAATCTCTGTATTCTTTTTCTCCACATATTAATTTAGGAGCAAAAGTCATAGTTTACAAAGGAAGGGGACTATTTCCCAGAGAAGTAGGAATTCATTAAATCTGCTCTAAAGATAATATGTATTATACCACCAGGCTGACCTGTCTTCCTATTCTTTTTCATCACGAGAAAAAATGTCCATTCATTAAAATTTAACTGGTTTCTTAGCTCATCTCCTATCTGATTATTTCATTACCTGTATTGCCCCTTCATATTTAATTTAAAAGCTACATCTTTATCATCTTCAGATTTCTTCTGGTCTTTTACAAAGGTTTGTGTGATCACCTCCGTTTGTCTTCTTCACCCAGAGTCACTGTTAGCACAGACCAACCCTTTCTCCTTCATGGGGACCAAACGAGAAGGTCTTACACTTTTCTCCTTCATGGGGACCAAATGAAGAAGTCTCATATGATTCCTCTTCTTAATCATTGTATCATTGTATCACTGTCATCCCGTTGTTTGTCGATTTTCTAGAGTGGGCACTAGTAACGTCTCTATTTCTTCCAGCCCTGAGATTTTAGCAGCCTCTCTTTACTCGTCTTTCCCAATGATCAAAGGCTCTTTCAGGGTCAGAGTAATGAGACCTATCGTTACTGTTTTTAGCATATCAGATATGCCATGGGTAGCTTGCCAGGCTCTGCCCATGTGGACGGGATACTCTTGGTAGCTTGCCATGCTCTCCGAGAGGTATGTCTGAACTCCATCAAATATGGTGTGGTAATTATGGAAAATGGGTAGGAAGTGTCTTATATTGTGTCGCGAAGCTGCGAAGCAGACTGGAGTGTGGCAGTAGTTGGGTAGTGGAGGTCAGCCGCCGGGGCTGGGTCCCTTGGGTGAGGGTTCTCACTATCCTCCTCTGGGGCACCCCAAGTGAAAACAGCCTAGCTCAGAGTTCCATGACTTCTCTTAAACATATAAATGGCGGTATCTCCATGATGCAGCAACTGGCTGGATAATAGTAAGGAAATGTGTCACTCAAGTGTTGCACAATTCAATAAAGCAACTACTTGCTTTCTATGTTATGTAAATATCATTTAAAATATGCAGAAGTCTTCTGCATTTATCGCAGCACTGTTTACAATAGCCGGAATCTGGAAAAAACCCGAGTGCCCGAGAACAGATGACTGGTTAAAGAAACCTCGATACATCTATACAATGGAATACTATGCAGCTGTTAGAAAGGATGAAGTCATGACTTTGCATATAAGTGGATCAACATGGAAAGTATCATGCTAAGTAAAATAAGCCAGAAAAAGAGGGACAGACATAGAAAGATAGCACTCATCTGTAGAATATAGAACAACAGAGTAGGAGACTAATACCCAAGAATAGTAGTATATAATACCAGGAGGTTGGTTCTATAGCTTGGAAGCTGGCCTCACACGCTGGGGGGAAGTCATCCCAGATAGAGAGGGGAACACCAAGTAATATGTGATTGGAGATCCTGTGCGGGAAGGGAGATGCGTGCTGCAAGACTAGAGACTGAACCAGATGACCACTCAATACCACAACATTTGGAACCACAACACCCAAAAGGAAAGAGAGATATCAAATTGGAATGCCCTGCTACAGAGGTGGGGTGGGGTGGGGGGATGGGGCTGGGGAGGTGGGAGGGATACTGGGTTCATTGGTGGTGGAGAATGGACACTGGTGGAGGGATGGGCTCTTAACCACTGCGTGAGGGAAAAACAAGCCCAAAAATATGTTAATCTGTAACTGTACCCACACTGTGACTCACTAAATAAAAATAAATAAATTTTTAAAAAATAAATAAATAAAATATGCAGAAGTCTAACTTGGAAACTAATCTGTCAGTGTACTGACAGATCTTATTCATAAGCTCTAAAGAATGAGATGCTTTACAGATAAGCCAACTAGCACAGCATCTATCTACAGCAAGTATACCATCAAAAACATCATTGTCCATGTTTTTACTGATATCCTACTTTAATATCCCAACCTCCCAATGGGAAAAATTATATTTATATAAATCAACTCACACGAAACATCTGTCTCTATTTGTTGATTTTATGCCCCTTTGAAAATACAAATCTTTGTGGCTAGATTAAAAAAAAAATTGAAGCGAAGAATATAGGAGACCTCTTGTGGAGAGAGCTAAAATTACCACTAAGTGATAAACTAAGTTCCAAATCATACCTACATATTTTAAGAGATTCACTTTCTTAATTATTGCTCAAGTGAACACTTGCCCAAGTAAGCAAGGCATGTCAGTTTTTATTTGCTGCACAAGGAGCAGCCTTGAGTCCCAGCTTCTTCTGAGAAGACCCGTATCTGTGAGCTGACACCCTCCTGTGAACTCCCGGAGTCGGGGGCGGGGGTTGTCATCACATCTGAAGGGTCTGCTCTGCTTGAAGTTCAGGCATGACATGGGCAACCTGGCTTGGAGACACCTTTGTTCTCATTCCATGTCCTACCCTTGAGAGTCAGTGTCTTAACCTGGTGGCAGCACGTTCCTTCCCTTTATCAAGCGTTGCACACTAATTCTGCTCTCAAACATCATGATTGAGGTCTAAACACTATGATTATGAATGAGAGTTGATAGTACTGGTAGCCAAAATTCCTCATGGGGACTTGGATGGTGACTGTGCACAGTAGCTTTTACACTGATGTTTTCTTCATTATGTGAACTAACGCGAGTGGGTTTCATTTTTAGCATCTAAAGGTGGTTTGCTAACAGCAGCAGTCAGCAGCGTCCAATAGGTAGTGGACACATGTGATAACAAAAAGGAAAAAATAATTAAATAAATGGCCCTCTACTAGCTACAGGAAGGCGAAGTGAATGCTGGGGAAGGTAAGGAATGGCTGGTTCCTGAAGCTGAATCTGGTGCAGAAAGCTACTTGACAGTATGGGATCAGCCAGAGAGTCTATTTATGGTACAGAACCTGGTCCCCACTGGCGTCTAATTCAGCAAGTCTGGGGGCCTGGCAAGAAGAAGCATCTCTAGCAAGTTTCCAGGCAGTGCTGCTTCTCTAATTCCAAAGACCCCATCTGGAGAATCACTAATATAAAGAAGCGTTCAATGCTCACCCAACTGCACGTAAGAACCACAAGCCTTCTAAATACTTGGGTTTTCCAGATCCAGCCCAGGAAAACTAAAATCAGGATCTCACTAGATAGAAGTCACATTTAAGGTTCCCTCAGATAAAAAAAAAAAACCACTAGATACAAAATGTCTTTGCTCTTAGTTTTGCAGGATATACAGGCTCCTGCATACTGTATACATGATGCATTGTAGTAACAAAAACGCACAGTAATAATTCGTTGCTTTATGAAGGATACCCTTCTATTATCTCCTTTGAGCCTTAAAAAATCCTTAGAGAAAAAGAAGTTAAACCTTTAACTCAGTTTCAGAGGAGTCAAGCTCCTGGCTTAAAGCATGTGATTCTTTTTTTTTAATCTATTTATTTATTTTTTATTGAATCACCATGTGGAAAGTTACAAAGCTATCAGGCTTAAGTCTCAGTTACACAATGCTCAAACTAACTCTAGTTCAGAGTCAAATTAATGGAATAGACAGTTTCCATGGTTATAGAAGAGCTGAGCAAAAGATCTGAGGCTAAGCAAATTGAAATGCTGCCAGTAACCCTGAACCGAAGGAGGGTGGTGGTAGGTGCTGCTGGAATCCAGCATAACTGGGTAGAGGTGAACATAGCACAGAGAGAGTGAGACCCAGTACTCTCTGTTCTGCCAAGTTCTTCTAAAACTGCCTTTTAGCCTAACTCCATGGAAATCATCAGCATCAGAACTAGGGAAATACAGCCTTGAGAGGTTGGGCAAACAGGGAGGAGATGGATACGAAATGATTCATGAAGTAGGGTCTCAGACCTGCTTAGATAAAGGGGCAGCCTCAGTCTAGTTAGCTGAGCTCTGAGAAACAGAACTTTGTACTTTAGGGAATGAAAATGATACACCTCAACTGAATTGTTGAATGAAGTAACACACACTGCGCTGAACAGACTGGGGAGGCTCCTCATGAGCATACATTCTTATTTCACTGTGGCCCTCTGTTGTCAGAACTCAGTCTTTTCCTCAGCTTAGGACACTAGAAACACTGGAAATGTCAAGGCCCTTCTGTGAGCAACGTCCGTGCAGTTTCTGCAGTCGAGGGCAGACCTTTCCCAGAGCGCCTTGCTGCTGCCACTATTCCCAGACATCTGCAAACCACAAAGTCACTGTTGCACCACAGAGGAGTGAGATGGGACTCGTGAAAGGTAGTGAAGAGCTTCTGTTGAAACTGGACAGTGTCCAGTTGGGTGCTTGGAGCAAAAAAGTGCTTCATTTGAGAACACACTCAGAGCACTATCTCAGAGGCAGCGCTGTCCCTAAACAGACTGATACAAGCTGAGGTGTACTTTTTTTGTTTTGTAAGCCATACCCAGCAGTGCACAAGGCTTACTCCTACTCTGCATTCAGAAATTACTCCTGACAGTGGTAGGGGTCTGTATGGTATGCCCAGGACTGAACCCTGATCAGCTGTGTACAAGACGCCCTACCCACTGTACTATCGCTCCAGTCTCATGAGGTGTCTTCTGACCCACTCTCTCAGGTGACATGCTATAGAGGCAGACCATGAACTCGGCCTTTGAGCAGAGTACCGAAAGGTCAAACATTTCTGAAGACTTTTCCAATTTACCTGTGCAGCATATATTTGTATGTTACTTTCATCTGTCAAAAGTGCTCCCCCTGCTGGTCCATCTTCCATTTTAAGAAGTTTGTTATGCATCATATTAAAATTAATCAATAAAGACTGGAAAGAAAAAGGGAAGAAAAAATATGTAGCTTATATGTTTCTGATTGTTTTAGAATAAGTGAGTCAGATCTTTATCATTAACAGTCTAATATGGCAGACTTTGTATTTGCTAATCTATAGGAAGGAAGGAAGGAAGGAAGGAAGGAAGGAAGGAAGGAAGGAAGGAAGGAAGGAAGGAAGGAAGGAAGGAAGGAAGGAGGGAAGGAAGAAGGGGGGAGAGAGGGAGGAGGAGGGAGGGAGGGGGAGGGAGGGGAGGGAATGAAAAGGAGAGATGGAGGGAGGGGAGAGGGAGTGAAGGGAGAGGGAGGGAGGGAGGGAGGGAGGGAGGGAGGGATGGAGGGAGGGAGAGATGAAGGAAGGAAAACAGTACCAGGGAGTCCCTGGGAATATGCTCACTCCTTGGCACAGCATCACCCCCAGCACCCCCAGAACACCCAGCACCCCCAGAACACCCAGCACTGGGAGGGCAGAGTTGCTAGCTCAAAGGCATCTCTGGAAAGACCCTAGCAAAAAAAGAAGTGATGGAAACAGTCATCCCATCCCTGCTCAGCTCTCCCACCTCTCTGAACCCAGCCCCTTGGCCCCAGGCACAGTGGCTGACCTATGATGAAATAAGCTCCCACACGCTACTAAGCATCACATCACTATGTTGGTGCTGCTAACTTGGGCTTGCTGGCCAGGGGCACTTTTACACCACCTTTACATGCTATGAACAAACGTTTTTTCTTTTTGTTCGTTGGTATATGAGATCTTTCAGAATCCCGAAATTCATTATAAAGAGTGTCCTTAAATGCTGAAGTCAGTGTAATGATCATTCAAAAATGAGCGGTCTAGGGAAAACTCAGTGGCAGGGCACCTTTCCTGCAGGTGAGGCTACCACCAACAGGCACCCCAGAGACATAGAGGACTAAGACCTTCATGCCACAGTGCCAGCACACCCCCAGTCACAACAACAGAAAAGGATGTGGAAAGCTTAAATTCAAATTAAAAATTTAGTTAGCTTATGGGAAATTCTATTACCACATAGCATGTCCAAATGACATTTTCTCTTGTCATCAATAAAGATATTTGAACAATAGCACCTTTTCCTTTATTCACATAGTACCTGTGAATTATAAAATATATTTTTATATAAAATAAAAAATAAACCTCTTCCCAGTTTAATTTTTTATAAATATTTTCTTTAAATATCTTGACTATAAAATAATCCCAGTTAAAACTGTGTTTTATAGAAACAATAATTATGATGTAGTTTTGCAATCCTGAACTTTATTGACAGAAAAATAATATACACATTGACATTTTCAGTGTATTTTTTTAATTTTTATTTATTTTTTGAATCACAGTGAAAAAAGTTACAAAGCTTTCAGGTTCAAGTCTCAGTCACTCAATGATCAGATCTCCATCCCTTCACCAGTGCACATGTTCCACCACCAAGAGCCCCAGTATACCCCCTCTCAAGCCCCCACACCTGTGTGGCTAATGACCTTCACTTTATTCTCTCTATATTTTGAATACATTCAATATTTCAACAGAAAACTATTATTATTTAGAATTTTCCCCCAACAATCAAACCTGCTGAAAAGGCATCATTTGATAATTTGTTTTCCATTGCTAAGAATGAAGAATTAATGAGCTCGCAGCCGCATGGTTTTGGATTTCTGATATTTCAGCTCAGTTCACAGTTTTGTGTGTGGCTGCTCCAGATCTCGTCTGGGTGGAGAGCATGTGGGTAACACCCCCATCCCAAGATCTCCTGTGTGCCACGTCACTGCAAGATCGTACCTCTGGGTAGTGGGTTCTAGAAGATGGCAGTCACCGTGTGGGTGCCGCTGCCGCTGCTGGCACCACCCCCTCCAAAAGAAAGGCCAAGAGAGAAAAACCTTTCCCCTCCTGGGGCGGCATGGGGTTGTAGCGTTGTAGCTCAGTTCACAGTCTAGACGCATTTCTATAAGAAGCCTCTGGGTGCCAAAAGTGGTTAGTAGCCCTCCAGGATCATAGTCTTTACAGAGCAGAGGAGCCGTTTTTTCGTGTGCCTCCCAGGCACATCCTAAGTGACTCTTCCAGACCTCAGTGTAATTTTTAAAAGCATAACATTTAAAGATTTTACTATTAAATATTATTATTAAAAATAATTATAACTATAATAATTAGCCCTTGGAAGTCTCTCTGACAAAGAACCCAGAAATTCAATAAGCTTATTTAAGCTTAATACTCCATGCATCGTATAATTTTATTTATTTATTTTTAAAGTTTTATTTTATTGAATCACCGTGAAAAAAATACAAAGCTTTCAGGTTTGAGTCTCAGTCATATAATGATTAAACCCCCATCCCCTCACCAGTGCACATGTCCCACCACCAGGAACTCCAATACCCCCCTCCCACCCACCCCTCCACCTACGTAGCTAATGACCTTCACTTTATCCTCTCTATACTTTGAATACATTCAATATTTCAATAGAGAACTCACTATTAGTTTGGAATTTTCCCCCAACAATCAGACCTGCTTAAAAGGCATCATTTAATAATTTCTTTTCATTGCTGAGAATGAAGACTCTATGAGCTACTGCGGCTGCGACAGCAGCTGTGCAGTTTTGGATTTCTGATATTTTAGCTCAGTTCGCAGTCTAGATTCATTTCTGTAAGAAGCTGCTCTGGGTGCCAAAAATGGGTTAGAAGACCTCTCGGATAAGTCTTTAGGAGCAGAGGGTCTGTTGCATCATGTAATTTTAAAGAATAAAAACTAAACACTAGTTGGCGTGGATGTGGGGAGAAAGGGACTCTCCTTCACTGCTGGTGGGAATGCCGACTCGTTCAGCCCTTTTGGAAAACAATATGGACGATTCTCAAAAAGTTAGAAATTGAGCTCCCATTTGACCCAGCAATACCACTCCTGGGAATATATCCCAGAGAGGCAAAAAGGTATAGTAGAGATGACATCTGCATTTCCATGTTCATTGCTGGTCTGTTTACAATAGCCACAATATGGAAAAAAACAGAGTGCCTGAAAACAGATGATTGGCTAAAGAAACTCTGGTATATTTACACAATGGAATACTATGTAGCTGTCAGAAAACATGAAGTCATGAAATTTGTATATAAGTGGATCAACATGGAAAGTATCATGCTGAGTGAAATGAGTCAGAAAGAAAGAGACAGACATAGAAAGATCACACTCATATGTAGAATATAAAGTAGCTGAGAAATACAAGCCCACAATGTTGCGATTTCTGGCAGATATTTCTCTGGACTTAGTTAGTAAAATACTAAAATACAGAAATCCAAAACTGTGCGGCTGCTACTGCGGCCTCCTGACCTCATATCTCTTCATTCTCAGAAATGGAAAACAAATTACCAAATGCTTTCTTTTCAGCAGGTCGACTTTAGGGGGGAGGAACTCCAAATCAATGATAGTGAAATTTTTGTTGAAATACTGAATGTAATCAAGGTAAAGTGAAAGTAAATTGAAATTTACCAGTTACACATGCGGGGTGGGGGGCTGGGAGGTGGGGGGGAGGGGGGAGGTATACCGTGATTCTTGGTGGTGGAATATGTGCACTGGTGAAGGGATGGGTGTTTGAGCATTGCATAACTTAGACTTAAATCTCAAACTTTTGTAACTTTCCACATGGTGATTCAATAAAAAAATAAAATTTTTTAAAAAATTAAACACTAGGGGCTACTGTAAGACAAGGAGGAGCCCCATAAGAACAACAAATCCCACAGAAAGATGACACAAAACCACATCACAATAATCTCTCTCAATGTCAATGGCCTAAATGCACCTATCAAGAGACACAGAGTGGCTAAATGGATCCGGAAATTAAACCCAACATTCTGTTGCCTGCAAGAAACACACCTGAACAAACAGAGTAAACATAGACTCAAAGTCAAAGGATGGAAAACAATCCTCCAAGCAAAAAACCCCCTTAAAAAAGCTGGAGTGGCCATCCTGGTATCCGACAACATAGATTTCAGGATGAAAAAGATCAAAAGGGACAGCAAAGGTCATTTTCTGTTTATCAAGGGATATGTACAACAGAAAGAAATCACACTCTTAAACGTATATGCTCCTAATGAACGACCGGCTAAATATTTAAAACAACTCCTAACAGACTTCAAAGAGGACATCACTAACAGCACAATTGTAGTCGGAGACTTCAATACGGCCTTATCGCCTCTAGATAGATCCACAAGAACAAAACTCAACAAGGAAACACTGACTCTGAAAGAAGAAATTGAAGAGAGAGGCCTAATAGACCTATACAGGGCCTTACACCCCAAAAAGAAAGAATACACATTCTTTTCCAGTGCACATGGAACATTTTCTAAAATAGACCATGTACTGGGCCCCAGAACATACCTCAATAGAATCGGAAAAATAGAAATTGTATCAACCATCTTTTCAGACCACGATGCGCTGAAGATAGAAGCTAACCACTCACAAACACGGAAAATCAAATCAAACACCTGGAAATTAAACAATTCAATGTTGAACAATGAGTGGGTCAGGAAGGAAATCAAGGCAGAAATCAAAAGATACTTAGAAACAAATGAGAATGAAGACACGAGCTACCAAAACATATGGGACGCAGCTAAAGCCGTGTTAAGGGGAAAATTTATAGCTCTCCAAGCATTCCTCAGGAAGGAAGAAAGGACCCACATAGATAGCTTGACTTCACAACTCAAGACCTTAGAAAAGGACCAGAAAAAGGACTCCAAACCAGACCGAAGGAAAGAAATAATAAATATTAGAGCAGAAATTAATGACATTGAAACCAAAAAAACAATCCGAAAGATCAATGAAACAAAGAGTTGGTTCTTTGAGAAAATAAATAAGATTGATAAACCGCTAGCAAGACTCACAAAGAAAGAAAGAGAGAAAACTCTAATAAATCGAATCAGAAATGAAAAGGGGGACATCATAACAGAAACCAGTGAGATTCAAAAGATCATTAGAGACTACTTTGAAGGTCTTTACGCCACAAAAAAGGAGAACCTAAAAGAAATGGATGGATTCCTTGATTCCTACAATCTCCCAACACTGAAGAAAGAAGACCTGGAATACCTGAATATACCCATCAATGTTAAGGAAATTGAAACGGTAATCAAAAACCTCCTCAAAAACAAAAGCCCAGGCCCAGACGGTTTCACTGGCGAATTCTTCCAAACATTTAAAGAAGACCTATTGCCTGTTTTCCTCAAACTTTTCCAAGAAATTGAAAAAACAGGAACTCTCCCAAACAGTTTTTATGAAGCACATATCTCCCTAATACCAAAAGCAAACAAAGACACCACTAAGAAAGAAAATTACAGACCAATTTCCCTGATGAACACCGATGCGAAGATCCTCAACAAAATACTAGCAAATAGGATCCAATAACTCATCAAAAAGATCATACATCACGACCAAGTGGGATTCATCCCAGGGATGCAAGGATGGTTTAACATTCGGAAATCAATCAACATAATCCAGCATATCAACAAAAGTAAAGACAAAAACCATATGATCATATCAATAGATGCAGAGAAAGCATTTGACAAGATCCAACATCCTTTCATGATGAAAACCCTCGCCAAAATGGGGTTTGGAGGAACTTTCCTCAAGATAGTCGAAGCCATCTATCACAAGCCTACGGCAAGCATTATCCTCAACGGGGAAAAACTAAGGGCCTTTCCTCTGAGATCGGGCACAAGACAAGGATGCCCACTCTCACCACTCCTCTTCAATATAGTACTGGAAGTACTTGCGATAGCTATTAGACAAGAAAAAGAGATTAAGGGCATCCAGATAGGAAAGGAAGAAATCAAACTCTCACTATTTGCAGACGACATGATACTATATCTAGAGAAGCCTAAAACCTCTACTAAGAAACTCTTAGAAACAATAGACTTATACAGTAAAGTTGCAGGCTACAAAATCAATACCCAAAAATCCATGGCCTTCATATATGCAAACAATGAGGCAGAGGAAAGGGACATGAAAAGAGCAATCCCATTCACAATCATGCCCCAGAAAATCAAGTACCTCGGAATCAGCTTAACCAAGGAAGTAAAAGACCTTTACAAAGAAAACTACAAAACGCTACTCCATGAAATCAAAGAGGACATGAGGAAATGGAAACATATACCCTGCTCGTGGATAGGGAGAATGAATGTTGTCAAAATGGCAATACTCCCTAAAGCATTATACAGATTCAATGCCATCCCTATAAGTATACCCATGACATTCTTCAAAGAAATGGATCAAGCAATCCTAAAATTCATATGGAATAACAAACGTCCACGGATAGCTAAAACAATTCTTGGGAAAAAGATGATGGGAGGCATCACCCTCCCCAACCTCAAACTTTACTACAAAGCAGTAACAATTAAAACAGCATGGTACTGGAACAAAGGCAGAGCCGTAGACCAATGGAACAGGGTGGAATATCCCTACACACAACCCCAAATGTATGATCATCTAATCTTTGATAAGGGAGCAAGAGATGTGAAGTGGAGCAAGGAAAGCCTCTTTAACAAATGGTGCTGGCACAACTGGAAAACTACATGCAAAAAAATGGGTTTAGACCTTGACCTGACACCATGCACAAAAGTCAGATCAAAATGGATTAAAGACCTCAACATTAGACCACAAACCATAAGGTACATTGAAGACAAGGTCGGCAAAACCCTCCACGATATTGAAGATAAAGGTATCTTCAAAGGTGACACGGAACTAAGCAATCTAGTAAAAACAGAGATCAACAAATGGGACTACATTAAACTAAAAAGCTTCTGCACCGCAAGAGATATGGTGACCAGAATACAAAGACTATCCACAGAATGGGAAAGGATATTTACACAATACCCATCAGATAAGGGGTTGATATCAATGGTATATAAAGCACTGGTTGAACTCTACAAGAAGAAAACATCCAACCCCATCAAAAAATGGGGCGAAGAAATGAACAGAAACTTTACCAAGGAAGAAATACGAATGGCCAAAAGGCACATGAAAAAGTGCTCTGCATCACTAATCATCAGAGAGATGCAGATCAAAACAACCATGAGATACCACCTCACACCACAGAGACTAGTACACATCCAAAAGAACAAAAGCAACCGCTGTTGGAGAGGATGTGGGGAGAAAGGGACCCTTCTACACTGCTGGTGGGAATGCCGACTGGTTCAGCCCTTCTGGAAAACAATTTGGACGATTCTCAAAAAATTAGATATTGAATTCCCATTTGACCCAGCAATACCACTGCTGGGAATATATCCCAGAGAGGCAAAAAAGTACAATCGAAACAACATCTGCACATGTATGTTCATCGCAGCACTGTTTACAATAGCCAGAATCTGGAAAAAACCCGAATGCCCCAGAACGGATGACTGGTTGAGGAAACTTTGGTACATCTATACAATGGAATACTATGCAGCTGTTAGAAAAAAGGAGGTCAAGAATTTTGTAGTTAAGTGGATGGGCATGAAAAGTTTCATGCTGAGTGAAATGAGTCAGAAAGAGAGAGACAGACATAGAAAGATTGCACTCATCTATGGTATATAGAATAACAGAGTGGGAGACTAACACCCAAGAACTGGCAGGAGGTTGACTCCATGGCTTCGAGGCTGGCCTCACGTTCCGGGGAAAGGTCAACTCAGAGAAGCGATCACCAACTACATTGTAGTGGAAAGCCATGTGGGGGAAGGGAGTTGCGGGCTGAATGAGGGCTAGAGACTGAGCACAGCGGCCACTCAACACCTTTATTGCAAACCACAACAGCTAATTAGAGAGAGAGAACAGAAGGGAATGCCCTGCCACAGTGGCGGGGTCGGGTGGGGGGAGATGGGATTGGGGAGGATGGGAGGGAGGCTGGGTTTACTGGTGGTGGAGAATGGGCACTGGTGAAGGGATGGGTTCCCGAACTTTGTATGAGGGAAGTATAAGCACAAAAGTGTATAAATCTGTAACTGTACCCTCACGGTGATTCTCTAATTAAATATAAATAAATTTAAAAAAAAAAAAGAAAATAGAGAGAGCCAGAGAGAAAGAAGAAAACCTCTGCCATAGAGGTAGGTTCAGGGGAGGAGGGCGGGAAGAAACTGGAGACATTGATGATGGGAAATGTACATGGCAAAATATGGGTGATCAAACATTATATGACTAAAATGCATTAAAAAGCAACTGTGTAACTGTGAAAAAAAATAAACTTTGTTTAATAACTAAAAAAAAATTAAACACTAGTAATTCTGTATTTATTTCCTTATTAATATTATTATATGATAGATTCTTTCCCTATTTGTTTCTTCCCAATGCATATGTGCACTTATTAAAAAAACTGCCATTTACATTAGTTATAGAGTTCCTAATAAATCTTACTAGAATTTGAAGTAAAACGTATAAATTGTTATTCTGACATGTTTTATGATACTTCTCAATTTGGCTTATTTCAGAGTCTAGAAGTAAAAAAGTATAAACTTTCATATTATAATACCATTTGAAAGAAAACTATCAATAAAAATAGTAGCAAAATTAGTCATCAAAATAATCTTTTTTAAAAAACTCATTCCATTAGTGTTACACATCTAAATTTCCTATTATTGATCATTTCATCTGAGTTTCATTAACATACATATAGCATTTGAAAATGCTCAGTTGTTCAAAATATCTGTGGTAAACAATAGGGTATGTGTCTTACACATTTCTCAAAAATAATTTCTCTTTCTCAAGCCTGTTTAATCTATATGTTTTCAAATATCTTTATTTACATTTGGATACACTACTGTGCTTCCTTTATACAACGTCATATCCACTACAGTCTTTGTATTTAAAAAATTTGAGTGGACCAAGTAGATAGTGCAATGGATAAGGCACTTTCCTTGCATAAAGATTACCGGGTTTGATTACCAGCACCACATAATCCTACCAGGAATGATCCTTGAGCACCATCAAGAATAACCCTGAGCATCTTTGGGTATGACACAAAAAACAAAAATAAGACAAAGAAAGAAAGAATAAAGTCTTGTGACTAGGGAGACAGTTAAATTGGTAGAGCACATGCCTGCTCCATTCAAGGCTCTGAGTGTGATCCCTGGCACAGCATGATCGCCCAAGCACAACCAGGTATGATCCGGTTGGCACCTGAGCGCCAAATTGACCAGCTCAGAGGACTGGCTGAGCAAGTACAGGAGTAGGCCAGCACTGGTTGAATCCCTTAGAGAAAATAATACATTCGTTCTCAGGTAAATAAACTAGGCAAAATTCTGATTGCCCCATATGCCTATCAAAATTAGTTTCAAGTGAGTTTTTTTAATTCAAAATAATATTTGTGACATCTGCTGGATATTATATTTTAATGCATAAAAACAATAATCTGGGACCTTCAAATCTAGAAGAATCATAAGCTATATCATCTGAAAGTCCATCTTAACTCTGGGACAAAGATTATACATAAAATACAATTTTTGCTGCATGGCTGCGTTTATACAAATTAGGATGTGGTACTTAGTCCTAGGCAACCCTAGATTTGGTTTTCTTTTCCTTCTAGGGAACATGGAATATTGCATTTCCATGTTCCCTGAAGCTAGGAAGTCACATAGCTGGTGCTGCTCCAAAAATATGGATCTGGGGCCAGGAAGACAGCACAGAGTCCAGAGCATGTGCTTTGCATGCATGGCTCTATCCCTAGCACGCGCGCGCACACACACACACACACACACACACACACAATTGGGTGAGAGTGTTGGGGTGTGGATGTGGCTGCCAAGGCTTCCGGAAGTACAGGAAGGTGGGGGGAGGTAGCACATCCCAACCCCAAGAAAGCCTGGAGATCTCAGACACAAAACCTGCATACCAGAATTTTCAGCAGATTATATCTTGGTGATGTCCGTCCTGAGATGGTGGAGTCAGGCTGGGGATATGGCAGCGATTTTGGATTGTGGAAGCAAGCGGTGGTTGGGAGCTTTGCTTGAGTGGGCCAACCTGCTCCCCTCCGATTTACCTCAGTCTGTTCAGCCATGTGTGGGTCTGAGATTAATTGTGGTTTTTGATCTCTTTTAAGATTTATGGTTTTCTCCAGAATACAAAGACAATCTACAGAATGGGAAAGGATATTTACCCAATACCCATCTGATAAGGGATTGATATCAAGGGTATATAAGGCGCTGGTTGAACTCTACAAGAAGAAAACATCCAGCCCCATATCAGAAAATGGGCCAAAGAAATGAACAGAAACACTCTCAAGGAAGAAACACAAATGGCAAAAAGGCACATGAAAAAAAAATGCTCTTCATCACTAATCATCAGGGAGATGCAGATCAAAACAAATATGAGATACCACCTCATACCACAGAGACTGGCACACATCCAAAAGAACAAAAGCAACCGTTGTTGGCATGGATGTGGGGAGGAAGGGACCCTCCTACACTGCTGGTAGGAATGCCGACTGGTTCAGCCCTTTTGGAAAACAATACGGATGCATCTCAGAAAATTAGAAATTGAGCTCCCATTTGACCCAGCAATACCATTTCTGGGAATATATCCCAGAGAGGCAAAAAAAATGTATAGTCGAAATGATATCTGCGCTTGTATGTTCATTGCAGCACTGTTTACAATAGCCAGAATCTGGAAAAAATCCGAGTGCCCAAGAACAGATGACTGGTTAAAGAAACTTTGGTACATCTACACAATGGAATACTATGCAGCTCTTAGAAAAGATGAAGTCATGAATTTTACATATAAGTGGATCAACATGGAAAGTATCAGGCTATGTGAAATGAGTCAGAAAGAGACAGACATAGAAATATTGCATTCATCTGTGGAATATAAAATAACAGAATGGGAGACTAATACCCAAGAATAGTAGAAATAAGTACCAGGAGGCTGGCTCCTCGGCTTGGAAGCTGGCCTCATATGCTGGGAGAGAAAGCAGCTCAGATAGAGAAGGGAACACCAAGTGTGGTTGAAGGACCCGCGTGGGAAGGGAGATGCATGCTGAAAGTAGACTAGAGATGAACATGATGGCCACTCAATATCCCTATTGGAAACCATAACACCCAAAAGGAGAGAGAGAACAAAAGGGAATACCCTGCCACAGAGGCAGGGTGGGGTGGGGGATGGGATTGGGTGGGTGGGAGGGATACTGGGTTCATTTGGTGGTGGAGAATGGACACTAGTGGAGGGATGGGTTCTCAAACATTGTATGAGGGAAACACAAGCACAAAAATGTGTAAATCTGTAACTGTACCCTCACAGTTATTCACTAATTAAAAAATAAATTAATTAAAACAAAAACAAAAACAAAACGAGTGTCCAAAAATGGATGACTGGTTAAAGAAACTTTAGTACATCTACACAATGGAAAACTATGCAGCTCTTAGAAAAGATGAAGTCATGAACTTTGCATATAAGTGGATCAACATGGAGAGTATCATGCTATGTGAAATAAGTCATAAAGAGAGGGACAGACACAGAAGGACTGCACTCATTTGTGGAATATAAAGTAACAAATGGGAGACCAATCCCCAAAGAGAGTAGAGATAAGGACAAATAGGATTGCTTCACAGCTTGGAAGCCTATCTCATATGCTGGGGGAAAAGGTAGCTCAAATAGAGAAGGGACCATGAAGTCCAAGACCACCGTGCTTGGAGGTCCTGCCTGGGATGGGAGATATGTGCTGAAAATAGACTATAGACTGAACATGATGGCCACTTAATACCTGTATTGCAAACCACAACACCCAAAAGGAAAGAGAGAGAGTAAAAGGGAATTCCCTGCCACAGACGTGGGGGGGGGGGGTGTTGGTGGGAGGGACACTGGGAACATTGGTTGTGGAGAATAGGCACTGGTGGAGGGATGGATACTTGATCATTGTATGACTGAAATGTAATCACAAAAGTTTCTAAGTCTGTAACTGTACCTCATGGTGATTCATTAAAAAAAAGGCTCTTTCACATGTTATGTAAAGAAAATTAGCAAATCAATAAAAAAAATAATGTCCAATAGCATCAGACTCTCAAAGCTAGCCTACAGTGCTGAGTTTATAGAGGGTGACACAGTGGGTGGCAAGGAACCTTGGGACAGTGGTGGAGGGACATTGACACTGGTGGTGGATGTGGTCCTGGAACAATGTAGGCTGAAAACGCTACCACTAACAGTATTGTAAATTATGGTTTCTAAATATGTTTTTAAAAGTGCAAACGAGGGAATAAAGAATTCCTACTTGCCCACTAACATGTTAGCCAGTTCCATTTTTAATGCAAGCATAATCAAAAGAAACAATGTCAAATGTGAAAAACACACAAAATCTCTTAGAAAAATGGTGATAAACTCCTTTATGACATTTCTCTAAATGTCAATGAATTAACTTCCTCTATCAAAATACAAAGAGTGGCTGGATAGATTTGGAAACACAATCTAACTTTCTGCAGCTCACAAAGGAGAAACACTTGAACTCATGGTAAACACGTGCTCAAAGTAAAGTACTAGAACACAGTCATATAGGCAAATAATAAGTACTTTGATACTCTGATGAGGGGTTGTGTTGATGGAGTACTTTAAGCATAAAACCCTGCTTAACAATTTTGCAAATCATGCTGTCTAAAATAAAATAAATCTTTTTAAATTGGGGAGAGGGGAAACAACATAGTAAAGATGCAGGCTATAAAATGTTTTTGCATGCAAACAGTGAACTAGAAGGGGAAAACAAACCTTAAAAGTGTGTCCAACCACTTAGTTACTAAAATACTAAAATACAGAAATCCAAACCCGTGCGGCTGCTAGTGTGGCCTCTCGACCTCATATCTCTTCATTCTGAGCAATGGAAAACAAATTATCAAATGCTTTCTTTTCAGCAGGTTGACTTTAGGGGGGAGAAACTCCAAATCAATAATAGTGAGTTTTTTGTTGAAATATTGAATGTAATCAAAGTAAGGTGAAAGCAAAGTAAAATTTACCAGTTACACATGCGGGGTGGGGACTGGGGAGGGTGGGGGGGAAGGAGGAGGTATACTGTGATTCTTGGTGGTGGAATATGTGCACTGGTGAAGGGATGGGTGTTCGAGCATTGTTTAACTGAGACTTAAACCTGAAAGCTTTGTGACTTTCCACATGGTGATTCAATAAAAGAATAAATTAAAAAAAAGTGTGTCCACTTTTAGGAAAAGTACACTGATAAAGTGCTGGGGCTCTGCTTGGGGTGGGGAGAGAAACTCAACCCGCCCTCCTTCCAAGGGGGCCCCATTGAAGACAGCCTGGTGTGGGGGCAGGAGAATCTGCAATGTTTTTCATAATTAAAGGTAAAAATTCATAAGATACACTGACTAGAATATATTACATCAATTCCAGAGGATTCTTCAATGATTTAATTCCACTGACAAAGAAAACAAAACCAAAAATAAGCAAATGGGACTACACCAAACTAAAAATGGTTTATACTGCAAAAATACACTATATCAAAATGAAAAGATACCTATTATATGTAAATTATATGAAAATTTCTGCACACTATAAACTTGACAAAAGTGCTAATATCTAAGGTATATAAAGTAATAACAAAACTAAACAACAGCAAAAATCCCTCAAAAAATGGTACATTCCCAGGATGTGTGCAATAAAAGTTCTATCCCCAGTTTAACCTCATCAAGGCACCAACCCACCAAATTATCCACGCTCCACAGCTCCTGGAGCACATGCAACACCTCCAAATTTCACAGTTCGGACAGCCTAATAAGAGCACAAAAGTTGCACTGAAGAACACCAAGCTTAGTGAGTGAAAACAATAACACTGATGGTTCAAACAGTACCAACCAGTCCAGTAAATCCTCAGACAATGACTTTAGTAACACAACTATGAGATATAACAATTATCACAACGTGACTTTTATTGATCTATTTTTTGATAATTCCATTTGCCATTTTTTTATAACAAGCAATAGGTAGTGTATTTTTTGTGCCTTCTAAGGGGACAGGATTGGGGAGTTGGTGGGAAACTGGGGGACATTGGTGGGAAGATTACACTGGTGTTGGAACTGGTTATGGAACATTGAGTGCCTGAAACAAACTGTCTCAACTTCAAGACTGTGTATCACAAACCAATGTTATCCCACAAGACAACTGAAATCATATCATACATCAAAAGGATATGAACCTAGAAATCAACCAAAGTAAAGGGGGAAAAGTTATGGAGAAAAATTACATAATATGAAAAAACTATGGCATCAAGGAATGAAATTAAGAACAATTTACCAGGATCTACATGGTACATGAAAAGCAGTATTAAGAAGAACAGTATATGGGGCTGGAGTGATAGCACAGCGGGTAGGGCTTTTGCCTTGCACATGGCCAACCCAGGTTCGATTCCCAGCATCCCATATGGTCCCCTGAGCACCACGAGGGGTAATTCCTAAGTGCAGAGCCAGGAGTGACCCCTGTGCGTTGCTGGGTGTGACCCAAAAAAAAAAAGAACAGTATGGAGGTTCTCAAGAATTTGTATGCAGTTTCAGTAACTCAAGAGGCTAAAAATGAACTTATCATATATCCAGTAATTCCTCTAAGTATCCACAGAGTCTCTTGCCTGCATGCCTGGCTGTCTTCCCCGGGGCCCTTCGGAGGGGATAGGCTCCAGCTTCCCTCCCCACCCCGAGCAGAGCTCCTGGCGGCCAAAGGGCCGAAGACCACCGTCACTCTGGGCCATTATAAGAGATTAGTAACATGTTATTGGATGCCTTCTACATTACACTCCATCAAATGTGTTGTGCTACTCTTGGTACATCAGTGGGGTAGAATATGATCCAGAGACTCACAAATAAAACTCGGAAGAGAAAGAGAGCAACATACCACATAGATGCCTCCACACCCCAAAGTCACCATCCAGTTAAAAATTTAACTCTTATCATGCTAAGTGAAATGAGTCAGAAAAAGAGGGGCATAGAAGGACTGCACTTATTTGTGCAGTATAGAATAACATCACCCAAGGACAATAAATACAAGGGCCAGGAGGATTGTCCCATAGCTGAAAGCCTGCTCCATGAGCAGAGAGGAGAAGGCAGATGGAATAGAGAAGGGATCACTAAGAAAATGACGGCTGGAGGAATCAGTTGGAATGGGAGATGCGTGCCAAAAGTAGATAATGGACCAAACATGATGACCTTTCAGTGTCTGTGTTGCAAGCCATAATGCCCAAAAGTAGAGAGAGAGTATGGGAAGTATTTTCTGCCATGGATGCAGGGGGAGGGTGGGAAAGGGGGGATATACCGAGGATATTGGTGGGGGGGAATGTGCACTGATGGAGGGATGGGTGTTTGATCATTGTGTGATTGTAACACAAACATAAAAGCTTGTAACTATCACAGTGATTCAATAACATTTTTTTAAAAAAATTTAACCCTTGCTGTATCACCCTATTTTAGAATTCCTGGAGTAGCACTGTTGTCCCGTTTGTTCATTGATTTGCTCGAGCGGGTACCAGTAACGTCTCCATTGTGAGACTTGTTGCTACTGTTTTTGGCATATCAAATACACCATGGGTAGCTTGCCAGGCTCTGCCGTGTGGGCGGGATACTCTCGGTAGCTTGCTGGGCTCTCCAAGAGGGATGGAGGAATCAAACCCGGGTCGGCCACGTGCAAGGCAAATGCCCTACCCACTGTGCTATCGCTCCAGTTCAAAATTCCTGGAGTGACGTCTCACATTCTACCCCACTGATGTACCAAGAATAGCACACCACATTTGATGGAGTGTAATGTAGAAGGCAACCAATAACATGTTGCTAATCTCTTATAATGGCCCAGAGTGACGTTCAACACTCTTCACACACTTTCCTCTAAGGAAAGTTTTTTGAATCATTTTTAGCAGATTATTCATAAAAAGCAATACAAAATAACTTAACCAGTACATGTTTTGGGGTAGATTTAGGTAGTGGTGGGAAAATTCCAAATAATGTTGGTGGGATGATGTAATGGTATGAGATTGGAATACTGAATGTAATAAATGAGTGTGAACAACTTTTTTTTATTTTAATTTTTTTCTTTTTGGGTCACACCTGAAGAGGCTCAGAGGTTATTCCTTGCTCTGCACTCAAGAATTACTCCTGGCAATGCTCGGAGGACCATATGGGATGCTGGGAATTGAACGCAGGTTGGCGCATGCAAGGCAAAACGTCCTATCCACTGTACTATCGCTCCAGCCCCCAAAATTAAAAAATTTTTTTAAAAAACTTTTTTTAAAAATTTAACTCCAACCAGACTGCCCAGTTGAGAATCCTGGATTTTTTGTGGTGTACAGCTGCATTCACGGCTACGTGACATCTCTAATATCTGCAACAGTGACATAACAGTAGTAGATGGATGGGATGTAACATAAAAATCAACCAGCCTCGACTAATAAAAATATTAACACAGGGTTAACTTGCAACAGCACCTTAGCAAATCCTAGACAAGGATTTAATGTCCCCATGGTGAGATACAACAATTTTCACAATTTTTCCTCTAAAGAAACATTTCAAAATCCTTCTTTTAGCCATTTAGGGTAACAATCAATTATAAAATAAACCATCGTGGGCCTGCAATGGGGGCAGGTTTGAGGCATGGTTGGGGAAACAGAGACAATGGTTGGGGGAGGTGACAGTGGTGGTGGGATTGGTGTTGGAATATTAAATACCTGTAACAAATCATCATGAACAACTTTGTAAACCACAGTATCTAAATAAAGGGTGTGCACTGGGAGTGGTGGGGAGAGTTGTGGCATGTATACACAATGGAATTCTAGTCACTTATTCAAAAAGATGAGGTATTATTTCACAATAAAATTGGTGAGATTTGAGATTCTGCTAAAAGCAAAATAAGTTTGGAAGTAAAAGAGAGTCACTGGTGGCTTCATTTATATCTGGACTATAAATAATCAAATAAACTAACTGGGAAAACTCAACAAAAGTAAGCTGGAATACTGGGAGCAGAGTCCACAGTAAAGAAAAAAGACAACTTTCTTGGAAACAAGAACAACTGAATCATTCCTAACAGAACTCTCACCAGAATAGGAATTAATCTAGGATGTAGTATATCAGACTACTAGGAATTCCGCAGGATGGGGTGAGGAAAGAAAGAGAAACAACTAAAAATTATCAACGAAATATACAACAAATTAACTTGGTTTCAGGGCCAGAGAGGTGGTGCAGGGGGTAAGACACCAGCCGTCATGCAGCCAGGTTCAGCTGGCTTCCTGGCACCACAAGTGGTCCTTCAACCACGACCAGGAGTGCAAAGAGTCAGTAGGAAGCCATGAGCACAGCCAGTTGTGGCTTAAAAGCAAATAAAAATAACTTGGCTTCTAGTATTTTAAAAGAGAGACGTAAAGAAATGAAGATGACCATTATTAAATACAGTTAGGTTGTAAGGGGAAATTTTGCATGAAATTTTACCTAGTCCTGATCAGAGAGTGCAGGAGTGAAGGCACTTCCCTTGCATCTGCCCAGACCAGGTTCCATATCCATACTACATATGGTCCATCAAGTCCTACAGGTGTCACTTCTGAGCACAAAGTCAGGAAAGATTCTGAGAAGTACAGGGTGTGACCCAAAATAAAACATTTTGGACCTAATCCTTAAAAATATTCTTTTTCTGCTGGCAAGAGGTTTTGGATTTTAAAAATTTTTTTTCACAATCCCTCATCTTCTGGATCAGGATAGTACCTCAGTTAAAGCAACAGACATGAACTTGACACCAAATCCATGGACATCTTTCCTAACAGCTGTATAGTATTCCATTGTGTTGTCTGTTCTCAGGCACTTGGGTTGTTTCCAGATTCTGGCTATGGTGAACAGTGCTGCAATGAACATATAGGTGCAGATGTCATTTCTACTGTGCTTTTTTGCACCACTGGGCTATATTCCCAGAAGTGGTATTGCTGGGTCACATGGAAGTTCAATTTCTAGTTTTTTGAGGAATACCCATATTGTTTTCCAGAAAGGCTGGAGAAGTCAGCATTCCCACCAACAATGAAAGAAAATCTCTTTCTCCCCACAACTGCACCAGCACTGATTGTTCTTTTTGATGTGTGCCAGACTCTGTAGTAACAAACTAACTCCTATAGCTTTTCAGAAAGAAGATAGAGACTTCAAATGTATCAAATAATTCCGTTACATTCTAATTTTAATAAACATTTTATTAACAAAAACTTATATCAAGTCGGTTTTATATGCAGCTTTAAAATTAAACTTATTTAGGGGGAAGTTTTGTTTAATTGTGGTTAGCACCAATCTGGTGACAAATACCCAAATCACCAAATTTCCTAACTGAAGTTTTTTTTTGGGGGGGGTGTTGGTGATGGTGGGTTTGTTTGGTTTTGTTGTTCCTCAGAGTGGATAGAGAAAGCACTTCATTAGGATTATGGCTGAAAATTGAGAGATGGTGGTCTCAAAACCTTGAGATTCAGATTCTCTCACTGTCACTGTCACTGTCATCCCGTTGCTCATCGATTTGCTCAAGCGGGCACCAGTAACGTCTCTCATTGAGAGACTTATTGTTACTGTTTTTGGCATATCCAATACACACAGGTAGCTTGCCAGGCTCTGCCGTGCGGGCTCCATACTCTTGGTAGCTTGCCGGGCTCTCTGAGAGGGGCGGAGGAATCGAACACGGGTCAGGCGCGTGAAAGGCCAACTGCTGTGCTATCGCTCCAGCCCCCAGATTCTCTCACGATTACAAAATAAGATTGTATCAGAATGATCCTGCAAGTGTTGGAATACCCAGGAAACAATAGTAAAAACCTGAGTAGGCCCGAATCTATTGGAGGCAGGTCTTCTGGATATAATCTTGCACTTAAAAAATCTAAAGTTTTCTTTTATTTAACAGAATACACTCCATGTTAACTGTGTTAAATCTGTTTTTGAGGACAGATGAGGGAAATAGAAATACTCTTTCTATTTTCAAAACCACACATACAAAAGGGTTTCCATTTTAGGGCTTTTTGAGCACATTCACAGTTTCATTTGCATGTAATAAGAAAAGCTATGGCATCCCGAGGAAGAGAGGCTGGAGTGGCACAATTATGTGAGGGATACATGGCCTCTATGGGATCTCAGCAAAGGGATGAAGAGGATCTAGATTAAATCCAGTTTTGTGTCCTCACGCCTGTAGCCCTGGATTCTCCCCGCCCTCCACAGGGTTATAGGTTGGCTATGCAGTGTATCTGTGTGTGACCAGGACTCAGAGGCAGAGGGGGAGCACTCCCAGCATGAAGGAGCCATGAAGAGTTCATTATGAGAAGGAAGTCCAGGTAGAAGGGCCAGGAAGTGACATCATTCCCATGAGCAAGAAAATAGAATTTGGAACCCTGGCCAAAAGGCACTCACGTTCTAGAAACGGCAGTTTGCTTGTTTCACTTGCTGGTGAAGGAGAGACACAGCAATGTTCTGCTGCTTGCCTCGAAACCTAGGCTGTGGCCGAAAGAGCCAGAAGGGGAACATCCTGAAGAGATTTAGAGAGTGGGTGGGGACTCGCCGAAGACCTGCCCAACACCTGCCCCAGAGGTCATCAAGGGTAAGGAGCACAGGCAGGGCAGGACAGTCTGGGACACAACACGGATGCCAAAGAGGCACTCCTAAACCCCTTCCCACATGTGTGTGACTGTGTGTGTATTCGTGTGTGTGTGTGTGCGCGCGTGTATCTGCGTAAGTTTGTGTGAGAAGCGAAACACAACCCCGAGAGCAGGCTGGTTCAAGGTCACACTCAGAGCCAGTCTTACTGCTGGGTTATTGGATGGAGCCCTTTAGTCAAAATTGAACTCCACTTCAAAGTATATTGTGTTTGTCCCTGAAGGACCTGTGTGGTGATGACAGTGTATAGATCATGAGTGCTCAACTTATGACTTAAACAGCCCTCAGGGGAACAGAGAGGAAAGACATAGAAAGAGGGTGAGGACTCATTGCAAGGCCTGCCCAACATCTACCCCCGAGGCCATCGAGGGTAAGACAAGGCAGCACAGACAGGACTGGCAAGTCCAGGACAAAACACTGATGTCGAAGGGGCACTCTAGACCCCTCCCCACGTGTGTGTGCATGGGAGGTGTGTGTGGCTGTGTGTGTGAGAGAGAGATTGAGGTTATGTGAAGGGCGCTACCCTGAGCAGTAGGATGGGTCAAAGTCACAAGCCAGAGACAGTCCTATTAGTGGGTTGGGGATTACTGGATGATGCCCTTCAGAAGACTGATCTTCACTTCAAAGTTTAAATCATGGTCATCCCTGACAAACCCCTTTACAAGTCACTAGGGGTCTTGAGGACAGTCCAGGGGAATGAGCAGCAATGATGACAGTGTACAGGGCATGAATGCTCAAGTTCTGCTGCTCTGTCTCATCAGCGCTACCGAGAGACAGAAGACGAGCTGGTCACTGAGGACACCCAGTACCTCTCCTTCGATGTAGAAGCAGTGTTGCCTGGCAACATGGAGGAACGGCAGTGGTGCGGAGTGGTTTGGGTCAAAGAGAGATCCGCCAAACGTGGAGTCCACGATGGCCAGGAAGAGCCTTCCTATGAGATAATAGTATACCCACTGTACAATGCATTGATAGTGCATCGGGCACAAGATTCAGAGGATCTCAAGGAGGATGGTGAGAGACCAGGATGGGTGTGTCTGAGCATATCCACAAGAGGATGGGGGGAGGTCACAACTGGAGGTATCCCAGGATCTATGTTCCAGTGATCAATCTCAGGCCTTGAGCCCTAATGGGAGGGAGGAGACATCCTGTAGTGGACTGGCTCGACACCCTGTAGCTTGCAGGATGGGATTTGACCTTGGCAAAACAATTGAAAGCAGGTATACGGGTGATTTATTTCTGCTCTCTCATATCTGGTTCCTTCTCTACAAGCAGAACTGGCTCTTACTCCTGCTCCTTTCCCATCAAAGAAGCCAGAGGAGGTCCCAAGCCTGTCACTGATGTACCACCTGCAGAAATGGATCCAGAGTTTCCTACAGCATCATTGTGAAAACTGATCTCAGATCATGATGCTGCAGCATGTGCAGCGTCACTGAAACCCAGTTTAGACCCTGGAGAGGTGGGCCCAGGTGACCCCTCACAGTGAGCAGCAGCTCTGATCCCTCAAGCAGAGCACCAGCTGGGTGAGAGAGAGAGGTGCCGGGCCCTCTCTCCAGTCATGAACTGTTCTGGCTTAGCTATTACCTCATTGTACTGTTAGATGTAGTTTGTGAGTTTTATTATTTTATTTTTTATATTTAAATAAAGTTTGTTTTTTATTGTTAATTATGAGCAGAATACTGGCAATGCTTTGAAATCATCACTAAACATATTTGACAAACATTTCGGGCCCACTTAGAATTTTCTTGTTGGAGATCTCTTCCCTACCCTCTCTCCACCAGTCCCTAAAACCAGCAATCTGTTTTGATTCCCTGTATCCTTATCTATTCTTCATATCTCCCACCTTTGGTAATACAAAACTGATAACTATGGGTGTCTCACACAGCTATTAAGTTGAACTAAGAGATTGGGGGTTGCCTTTTTTAAAAAATATACCTCAAATGAAAAAACCTAGATGTAGGAGGTATATGTGAATGTAAAGTTTTTTTCTAACGAAGCATATAATGTTCGCAGCATGCCTATATTCTAGCACGACACTAGAGCCAGAAGCATAAATCCAACTCATTAAGAGCCCACTCAAAATCAAAAGAAAGTCAATTGAGAAGGCAATGCACAACAGAAATTATCCTAACAACCCATGGGTTGTATCCCACCTTCCTCACCCTATCTATGCAAACTCAAATTGAGAAAGGGGCCAATGGGCAAGATACTCAGCATAAACTAAGTCTAACTTTAAGGAGAGACAACAACTTTCCTCTGGTCATGCCTCAACAAGGTGAGTGTAGCCAAATGACATCACTGTGCTCCTTGGAACAACAGAAACGATGCCATTATGGGACAGTTTTATCTATTGTGTATGAGTCTGACAGCAGAGTGTGTAAGCATCACCCCAAAGCTTGGGATACACTATAATCATAGCAAAGAGAGGAAGGAAATTAAAAACTTAGACATCTGGAACAAAATTCCCAAATTTTGGACTTGGAACCACTCCCAAAGCAATTCCAAATAGGCAAGACCAGGTTTATACTCTTATCAGATATGCCTCACTGCCCCAGAGGATAGACTGATGGAAACACAATGTGAAGAGAGCTACCATCTGACCAGCAGATGTTGAATCTGTGGCAAAAACAGGTTCACAGGAGGTAAGCCTAAGCCACAGCATGTGTATGTGAGAAGTGTGAGCATCAGCCCTGACGCTAGGACCCCAGGAAATGGCTTCAGGCATACTCCTCTTCCTCATAAGCAATGGTGAGAGAGTTACCTGACTCAAGAGCAGAAGAAGGTTTGAGAAGGAGGGCAAAATCTCACCAAGGCCCAAAAGTTACTCTATGTCTTTTATAGAGCAGCTTCCCTCTTGGGCAGTGTTTGTACCAGCAATTCCTCTGGTACTTTCTGCAGGTTCTCTAGAATTGCTGAAAGGCGGCCTCTTGTCAAAGATTGGGATTTCCTGAGACCAAGATTCTTAGGAAATTCATGTGATGCTGCTGCTAGACTGATGGAGCGGGTGTCCCTCAGAGAAGGTTTGAACTCACAGCATTACTCTTTCCATAAAAGTCAGGTTTCCAGAACAGAGACATCATGAGCGTTCACTGGCCAGAGATTCTCTCTGATCAGTCTCATACTTGTAGTCATATAAAAGTCATGTCAGTTCACCAATACTTCACCTCTGCATGTAGGAGCCTCTCTCTCATTATCCTGAGGACTGCAGGTTGAAAGCACCTGGAATACCAGGATGCTCCCCTGAAGCCAGTCCCCAGAGTCAGTCTACATAGAACTGAGCCTCATGCAGTATCAGAGCCCACTTCCCCAAAGCTAGGCACATCGTCCTGGTTCCAGAGAAAGAACTCTTCTGAAACTCCCATTCTAAGCCCTTGTGCCACACACACACACACACACACACAGACACACACACACACACACACACACACATGTGAAGTTCTCCTTGAAAAGTATTTTATGTCAAAATCCACGTGAAAAGGCACAGAATGGCATGATATGTTCATGTTTGTAAGGAAGAGTTTATAGATTCCAGCAGTGTTTTTACCCCTGTGATGATGCACGTCCTTGATTATCAGTCAGGGTCCAAGTGTAGATGAAAAGGACAGGGCACAACTTTTCTGGAGAGCAGCACATGAAGTCTAAATCTCAACAGGCAACCCTGTAAAGGGACCTTTGCCTTAGGTCAATTCTGAATACCAAATTCCCCTGAACATTCTTTCTCCCACACCTGGGACACTTGATACCCATGTGCTTCATACAATGTATACTTTCCCATTGTTCTTTTGACCTTTCTCAAAATGGAAACATGTACTACCCAAGTGAGTTTGTGTCACATATGAGCAGAAAGATATGTAAACCAATGACTCTCAGGCAGGCAACACTGTCTAACAAAGGACTATGTTGTTTAAATTCAAAGTCTTCCATTATGATTATGTTCTTGGACATATGACATTATTCAATACTCAATTAATATCTGGAGAGACACGCCCTTGGCCCAGATAAACCCGGAGCCGCTGAGCGCGAATCGGACCCTCTGCGCCTAAAGACTTTGATTCCAAAGATGTAACACATTGGGGCATCCAGCGCAGCACCCGAGAGCGATGCACTGGGACACCAAACTGGGCTACAACTCGGTGCTGCTGGGGGCGGATTTTTTTTTCCTCCCCACCCTGTCTTCCTGCATGGAAAGCGGCGGGCTGGCGGCACCATGTGGCTGGCGCCATCTTCTGTGACTCCAGACCCACAGGTATTCGGATTTTACTTTGGGGGCTCCCAGGAACTCATGGGAAGGGGGCGTAACCGGCACGCCCTCGGCCCAGATAAACCCGGAGCCGCTGAGCGCGAATCGGACCCTCTGCACCTAAAGACTTTGAATTCAGAGACTTCTTACAGCAATGCACTGGGACTGTGAGCTGGGCTATGTAATTTCTGGCAGAATTTTCCCTGGACTTTATACAGAAATCCAAAACCGCGCAGACGCTGACTTAACATTTATAATTGTCAGCAATGTGAATCGGTTCCATTTGAACAGGTCTGACTTGGGGGGGAAACTCCAAATAATAACAGTAAGTTTTTGTTGAAAATATTGAAGGTTTTTAATGTAGCAGCCACCTCTGGACTGTGAACTAAGCAAAAGCCCCACGCTGGCCGACGTGGCGTGGCGTACACCATACTATGAGGCGCAGGAAGGAGGATGAGGGGGAAAAAGAAAAAAAAAAAGGGAAAAGGAAAAAGAAAAAAAAAGAGAGAGAGAGAGAGAGTGAGTTATGTCAACTATAGTGAGTTTTGTGTTGAATTATGGAATGTAATCAAGGTAAAGAAAAAATGAAGTGAAATTCATTAGTTATACAGTAGGGGGTAGGGGGTGGGGGCGGGGGGTATACTGGGGTTTCTGGTGGTGGAATATGGGCACTGGTGAAGGGATGGGTGTTTGAATATTGTATAACTGACATATAAACCTGAGAACTTTGTAACTTTCCACATGGTGATTTAATAAAAATTAAAAAATATATATCTGGAGAGAGAGTACAGGAGGTAAAGCTTTCTTTTCTATGATAGCTTCACATTCTCTCCCCCTGCCACACACACACACATACAGCATATGGCACCCTGAGCTGTGGCTGGTGCTCATCTATCAACATGGGGGAACCATTTCCAGAGTTTACTTATTAACAGTAACTCCCCCAACATTGACCTATGTAGACCAGTGATGCAGGGCCTTCCATCATTGTTTCCTCCAGCTAAGACTGAGCAATAAAAGATATGTATTTTGACTTCTCAGATCATGAGTACTGACATTCATTTGACATACCATCCCAATGTATAGCAATATTTGTTAATCTGTGGTTACAGACAAATGCACATGTGCATACATAGTCACATGTACACACTGTGATTCCTAAGCTAATTCTGTCAGGGTGAATGAACATAAAGACTTGCCAAAGGGGGAAATAAGAAATTGAAGGTTATCCTCTCTCACAAACTCAAATACTAAGGGTGTTGAGGACAGAGAAGAGAAATGGTGAACAGAGATTTACAAGGATCCAAGGCATCTCCTGGATGTGTCCTTCAATTAATGAACTCCAGAGGACAATCTCGGAGCCCACATATATCACTCTAGCAAGTAAAACCAGCAATGAGTCTTAAGTATTAAGTCCTCCAGAGGAGAGGAGGCCATAGCTTACTCCTTTGTGAATCAAAGGTATGTGAGTATACCTTATACCTTAACCCAAGATAACTCTCAGGGTTGCTGGAGTTCACAGGTCCTGTTACTTAGTCCCCTGAGTAATTGTGGATCTCAGGACTCTAAACAAACATTTGTGTTTTGTTACTGGGTGTCTACTCTGCTGGTGCTGACTGGTAGAGTATAGGTAACTTTCAATAGAGTAACAAGAACAGCAAAGGAACTCCTAAAGATCATTCTGGGTATTTCTTGCCTCAAACCAAACATGTGGCTTGAGTTTTCCACCCTGCAAACTCAAAGACACAGGAAGAGACTAGAGATCTCATTTTTCCTGGCTACTGTAACCCTGAACATCCTTTGATCAAGGGTTTGACGAAGTCTGGCATGGGTGGGGGGAGGTGTAAATTGCTGAAAGGACCCACATGACTCCCTCTCTAAAGCTCACATCTACAGAGTACTGTAGGACAAATCAAATCCAAGATGTCGGTCCCCCTCCCCCCATCCTCATGACTTATGTTAGTGGAGAGTAGAGAGATGACCACTTTCTCTCCATCTACCTCTGCCACCCTGGAGCAGGGTAGGAAGGCTAGGACTGAGAGAGTATGCAATGATCGCCTGCACAGCATGGCCTCAAGTCCTTTCAGCCTTAGTAAGTAGCTATCAATCTACACCTGATGGATTGATGTTCACTTGTTCTGGCCAGCATGGGAGTTAATCTCCACCACTCCATTTCTCAGGGAAACATGGACTCAGGCTGGAGCAAGGAATTGCTCTTTGCAGGAAAGGAAAGCCAGTCTTGGGCCTTATTCAGGCCTTTTTGGGCCCTTTGTCTTTCTCACAGAAAAGAATTTCAGGAGGAGACAAGCAGTGAAGTAAAAACAGATTTTATTTGGAGGTTTTTGAGGAAGGGGAACAAAGGAGAGAAAGAGGGAATAGCACGCTCAAAAGAGAATGCAGGCTTCTCCAAATGCAGAGAGCCCCTACACACATCCCAGAATTACATATGAAAGTACACATTACAAGCAACACCTGTTCTCAGAAAGCACGTGCACTTGGCCACAATATATGAAAACATTGAACACAAGCAATGCGTGGGTTCAGGCAGCGTATACACACACTTTCTTCCTTCAAGTTGACTTTTATAGGGTTTTTCCCAAGCTGCCTATGTGGGGCTTTCTACCTAAGTAAGAGATCATTGCTAGGGTGGCTGCAGTGGAGGAAGTATTGGGATTGATATATGGTGCTCTTTGAAATTTATTTTTTGGCCTTTGTTCCTCCTTTGTTCCTGATGGAGTCCAGTCTTCTCTACTCTGTGCTGGTGCTAGGAAGGTCTCATTTGGCCTTAAATAATGTGCTCACAAGGTGGGCCCCGATCACCTTAGAGCTAGTTGGTTTTATTACTTCCCAGGAATTTATTGCCATAGGGGCCCTTCTCTATCTACCTGCCTGCCTCAATGACATACTGTAAATTGGATTGGTCTAAAAGGCTTCCCTAGTGACATAGTTGACAGGACAGACAAGAGGAGCCAAACCAGCATGCTTCTGTGATGAGTGTACTGATGATGCAAGGTTGCAGACTTCAAGGTTTGGTGGAAGAGAAGGAATCACAGGATGGAGAGATACTAAAGGGAGGGAGTAGCAGGGCCTGGTCATACCCAAGCCCAAAGATTTCTATTGGTCTCTTTGACATTTTGTCCTAAGCTGGGGACTTAGAAGAGCAAAGACAGACCAGAGCACTCTCTGTGAGAGTTCAACTCAGTGAATTCCCTTACTAAACAAACTTCTTGCAGGACTCTTGAGGGAGGCTGCATCTTCATTCAAATTATCACGAGGTATTGCCAGAAATAATTGGGAACAGGAAGTCTCAGCTCTTTAATGATGTGGGACATGGACTTTCTAGTGATTCTTGGTAGCTTTTCTCTCATAGGTTAGTTGATTGCATGTTAACTTTATTCCTAGGAACAGGATAGTTAGAGAAATAGAGGAATAGAGAGAGAAAGAGAGTGTGCAGGGAGGAGAGAGTGAAAGATAAATAGATGAACCTACTGAGATAGTTAGACATGGACACAGAAAGATATAGCAACTGATAGGAAGATATTGATATAAAAATATAAAAATAAAAAACAAAAAAACATTTAAAGAGAAGAGACAGGGATAAAGACATACTATGGTATGTAAGGTGCTTTACTTGCACATACTTAACACCATTCACAAGAGTAAACTCAATGTGGATTAAAGATATATAGATTATACAAGAATCTACTATGTAAAATGAAGAAAACAGCAGAATGCTCCAGGAATTGACTACAGAGTTGTCTTTAATGAGATGACCACAGTGGCAAGCACAACAAAATGAGAAATAAACAAATGACACTACATCAAATTACAAAGTCTTCTGCATTGAAAAGAAATTCAACCATAATAAAATATATATCCAACTGAAAAAGAGAAAACACTTGCACACAATTCATCAGATTAAGGGCTTATATACAAAATCTATAAAGCACTCACAAAATTCAAAGCAAAAAAAATTCAGTGACCCTCATAAACAAGCAGAGTAAGGATATGAACGGAGACTTTCCCAAAGAAGACATATGAATGGCCATCAGACATATGAAAAAAATGTTAATCATCACTTATGATTAAGAAAATGCAAATTTAAAATATTGAGATACCATCTCACAATAGTGACATAGCATATATCAAAAAGCCTGGAAACACCATTGTTGGTGGGGTGGTGGTTCAAAAGAAACCTCCATTCACTTTTGGTAGGATTAATTGTTGAGCCTCTTTTGGAAAGAAACAGAGATGAAAGAAAGAAAGAAAGAAAGAAAGAAAGAAAGAAAGAAAGAAAGAAAGAAAGAAAGAAAGAAAGAAAGAAAGAAAGAAAGAAAGAAAGAAAGTTCCTGTATGACCCAGCAATACCACTGCTTGACATCTATCACCAAAGCACAAAAACATGAATATAAGTGAATAAATGCATACCTACGTTAATTGCAGTGATTAGTTTAATAGCTAAGATATGGAAACAATTAAAATGCCCAACTTTGAGTGACTGGATCCAGAAGTTTTAGTATACATACAACAATAGAATATTATTCAACTCTAACAAAGAATAAAATCATGCAATTTGCAGCAATATAGATGTAACTAAAGGATATAATGCTGAGTGAAGTAACTCAGAAGAAAAGATCTTTTGTTTTATGTGGAACTTAAAGATATATAGCAAGGTAGCAACAAAGGGCCAGAGGCAAGACAAGGAGAGACCTGATCCACACAACTGAGTTTGGGGAGGGGGTGTCATACAGGAGTGGAAAAACGTGGTTAAATTGGTGATGAATGTGATACTGGAATTAGGTGCACAGGAATCCATGATTAACATTACTGTAATTCACAGGATCTAAATAAATAAAAAATGTTTAAAAATCAATGAATACAAAGAGGAAAAAATATATATGACAAATTTTAAAGACATAGATCAAATGCTGTTGAAATTTTTATAAAGAAATAACTTCCCCGGGGCCGGAGCGATAGCACAGCGGGTAGGGCGTTTGCCTTGCACGCGGCCGACCCGGGTTCGATCCCCGGCATCCCATATGGTCCCCCAAGCACTGCCAGGAGTAATTCCTGAGTGCAAAGCCAAGAGTAACCCCTGAGCATTGCTGGGTGTGACCCAAAAAGCAAAAAAAAAAAAAAAAAAGAAAGAACTTCCCCACCCCAAAGAACCAAACACATCCTAGGACAAAAGATTAGCGGCCTCTTTTTCCCCCAAATTTCAAACTATACCATAAAGCTATGGTAATCAAAATAGTATGGTACTGAAACAAGAGAAGCATGTTCTCTGAACAACAGAACATAACAGAGATCTAGAGACAGATCCTCAGGTATATTGACAGTTAATCTTCTACACAGAAGGGAAGAAAGCCTTTTCACAAATGATTATTAAGACATCTGGAAGTCATGAATTTTGCATATAAGTGGATCAACATGGAAAGTATCATGCTAAGTGAAATGAGTCAGAAAGAGAGAGACAGACATAGAAAGATTGCACTCATCTGTGGAATATAAAATAACAGAGTAGGAGACTAACACCCAAGAATAGTAGAAATAAGTACCAGGAGGTTGGCTCCATGGCTTGAAAGCTGGCCTCACATTCTGGGGGAAAAAGCAGTTCAGATAGAGAAGGGAACATCAAGTACGCTCTGGTTGGAGGACAAGCTCGGGAGGGGAGATGCATGCTGAAAGTAGACTATAGATTGAACATGATGGCCACTCAATATCCCTATTGTGAACCACAACATCCAAAAGGAGAGAGAAAGAACAAAAGGGAATGCCCTGCCACACAGGCGGGGAGGGGGGAGGCGGGGGGAGAGTGGGATGGGATTTGGAGGTAGGAGGGATACTGGGTTCACTGGTGGTGGAGAACGGACACTGGTAGAGGGAAGGGTGCTCAAACATTGTATGAGGGAAACACAAGTATTAAAATGTGTAAATCTGTTACTGTACCCTCATGGTGATTCACTAATTAATAAATAAGTAATTTTTAAAAAGACATCTGGTTGCTCACAGGCAAAAAAAAAAAAACACTGAAACCATAATCATTTTCTAACGCTATGTACAAAAGTCCAATCAAAACAAATTAAAAACCTCAAAACAAATTTGAATTCTTAAATTATGCTGAGAAAAGCAGTAGAGAACGACATTGAATCTAGCGGCATTGGCCAAGCAAGTGGAATAAAAAATAAAAAAGGAGACTACATCAAACTAAGAAGCTTCTGGATGGCAAAAGAACCAATGACCAAAATAAATATATATCACATACAAAAAAATATGTCCACTATTCATCTGACAAATTGTTAATATTCAAGATACATAAAACACTGGCAGAACTTTATCAGAAAAAACAATCAACCTCATCAAAATTAAAATATTGTGGGAAGAGATGAACAGAAACTTTTTTTTCAAAAGATAAACAAAAGAATATGAACAAATGCCCTGTGTCATTTCTATCAGGAAAATGCAAATAAAACAATGATGAGGGCAGAGATGGCCCTGGACTTTGCAATAGGTCTTCCCCGCTGGGCGGCTCCAGAGGAAGGCAGGTGCCGTCCCACCGCCTGCCCTCTAGGAGCTCTAGCAGTCGCCATTTTCTAGAAGCCGGCAAGAAGCACCAACTCCCACGTGGCCACGATCCAGAGACTCGCACAGGAATCCTGGACCTGAGCAAGTTGAGACAGCGATTTCTTCAGACAGTAATTATTAAATCTTAGAACTCCTACATGGCGCAGCCACAAGACTGTGTGACATTATATTATACCCATAACAAGCAATACAAAACACAGTGTCTAGCAATTTTATCTTCTGCAGGTATGAGGGGTGGTAGGACTGGTCTAGAAATATCGAAGGTAACTAAAGTAGAGCAAGAATAGCATGCATGAGGTCCTGAGTTCATTATCCAATACCGTGTGCCTTCCCCCCTGTTACAGCATTAGCTATGTAGACCTGAGGAACCTCAAGCAATGGTCAGGCATACACACCTGGGTCAAGCATCAAGTTGTGTGACGCCCAGCCCCACACATTTATCTAACATCTCTGAGTATTGCCTCAACTGAAAAAACAATAATGAGGCTAAGGGACTCAGAGTGATAGTACAGCAGGTAGGGTGCTTGCCTTGCATGATCACAGGTTTGATCCCAGGTATCCTAAATGGTCTACTGAGCACAGAGCCAGGAGTAAGCCCTTAGCAATGCCAGATGTGGCCCAAAAAATAAAAAAAAATAATAATAATAAATCCAAAATAAAAATTTAATAAGATTAAGATTTAAGTGAAAAATTAAGTCAAATTGTGCATCACTTACATATAGATAAAACTTCCAATTAAAAAAAACTGAACATATTTTGTTATGATACCAAGTCTTCAACTATAATAATATAAATATACTCTGATTTTTTTTCATTAAGATTCCCAGATTTGGCTTGATCGAAAGTGTAAAGATATGCATTAAAATAAAGTTTCTCTTTGTGGATGTCTCTGAAATTCAAACAAATAAAACATCTATTACAAAATATTTGTGTTCTTGTTCACACCCAGAATTGGAAAAGAGGTTAAAAGTTTGAAAAATAAGAATTGTGGGCAAAGAGGAAAGACCATAAAATTATTTGTAATCTCTTGAGATGCTTTCAACTTTGTTCTAAGAGAATCAATGAGTGACTAAGAAACAGAGGTCAAATATCAGGTTCTAGCAGTGTATATTGCACCGCACACAACTCCCAACTCTGAATCCTGCAATAAGCATCAAGAGCGCCTATAGTTTCATGATGGGATTGAGGTCAACTGCCCTTCCAAATTAAAGGTTTTTAATTAAACCTTTTTTTAATTAAAGGTTTTTAATTAAACCTTTAATTTGGTGATCTTCAACAGATCATCAATCCTGTTTTTCTTAAAGATTTCCAGAAGGAGAAGTTGAAGGCTTCCTTTACAATCTTATTTCATTGTTGAGCACTTGTAACTGCTGGGAAGTTCATCTTCAAACAACATATAATTACAGCGGTCATCTAATTGATTAGAATAACTTAGGTAAAACCAGAAAAAAAAAAGTTTCAACTGGAGCTATAGCACAGCGGGTAGAGCATTTGCCTTGCACACGCTGACCTGGGTTCAATTCCCAGCATCCCATATGGTCCCTCGAGCACTGCCAGGAGTAATTCTTGAGTGCAAAGCCAGGAGTAACCCCTGTGCATTGCCAGGTGTGACCCAAAGAGAAAAAAAACCTGACAGTTAAAAACTATGTTTTGCTTTCCCCCGCTTCCCGCTGCCGTCTGCGTCCCCCCGAGTTTCTGAAGTCACTCCCTGCTCGCCCTGCGCACCCGTCTCCCGAACCGGCTTGTAACTGCGCATGTCCTTCAGGTACGAGGACCATCCCTCGGCCACGCCCTCCCGTCCCCCCATCAACAGGAAGACACTGGGGGCGTGGCCTGTGTCTTAGTGGGCATGGTCTAAAAGTGGGCGTGGCTTCCTCTCAGAGCGGCAGCCGCTAACGTGGCCGCAGTTATTCTTTGCTACCTCAGCTCAATCGGTACTGTGTATTCCTTTGAAAACTCACTTTTGCGATCTCAAACACTTACGCAAAATAGCCATTACCTTAGGCTGACAGTATAAAAGCTATCAGTGAATAAGGGAAGTTTAGCACAATCGGAGCCCCTTCTTCCCACAAAAAGGAAGAGGAATAAATAACTATAAGGTTCCAACTCTACACTTCCGTGACAATATGAAGAAGCAGCGAAAATCCCCCCCGCGAAGAGAGGGGGAAGAAGAGATACCAGAAATCTCAACAGGGGCTTCTCACATCTACGACCTCTCAGATAAACAATTCAGAGAGGAAATCTGGAGGAGAGTCGACCTACTCCAAGCAAATATGGAACAGACATCCAATAAATTAAGGGAGGAGATGAATCAAGCGCTGGAACGGTCTACCAAGAAAATACAGGAAGAAATGAGAGCAGAAATGAGAGCAGAAATTTCAAACCTTCGAACGGAAGTCTCACAAATAAAGGAATCGGTAGATGAAATAAAAATCTCACTAGATGCCCTCAACAGTAGAATGACTACAGCCGAAGACAGAATCAGTGATCTGGAAGATGAGCTGCAGAAAGCTTATAGACAGCAACAAATCATGGCCAAAGACCTCAAAATGGCTATAGAGCGAATCAGAGCCCTGGGGGATGACTTCAAGAGGAACAACATAAGAATCATTGGAGTACCAGAACCGCAGGGAAGCAACCCCAATGAAAAAAACACAGTCAAAGATATCATTGCTAAGAAATTCCCAGAGCTGGACAAGGCAGGCATCCAGATACAAGGAGTCCGAAGAGTACCAGCAAAAAGAGACCCGAATAAAAAGACCCCAAAGCATATCATAGTCAGAATGACGGATACCATGGATAGAGACACAATTCTGCAAGCAGCAAGGGCAAGGAAGGAAATCACATACAAAGGAGCACCCCTCAGATTTATGGCCGATCTATCAGAAGAAACCCTCCGAGCCCGAAGACAATGGTGGGACATAGTGAAAAAACACAACGAAATGAATGCCTCACCAAGAATACTTTATCCAGCTAAACTCTCACTCAAACTCGAAGGAACCATACACTATTTCTCGGATAAACAACAGCTCAGGAACTTCATAGACTCAAAACCAATCTTGAAAGAAGGTCTAAAGGGGCTACTGTAAGACAAGAAGGAGCCCCATAAGAACAATAAATCCCACAGAAAGATGACACAAAACCACATCACAATAATCTCTCTCAATGTCAATGGCCTAAATGCACCTATCAAGAGACACAGAGTGGCTAAATGGATCCGGAAATTAAACCCAACATTCTGTTGCCTGCAAGAAACACACCTGAACAAACAGAGTAAACATAGACTCAAAGTCAAAGGATGGAAAACAATCCTCCAAGCAAAGAACCCCCTTAAAAAAGCTGGAGTGGCCATCCTGGTATCTGACAACATAGATTTCAGGATGAAAAAGATCAAAAGGGACAGCAAAGGTCATTTTCTGTTTATCAAGGGATATGTACAACAGGAAGAAATCACACTCTTAAACGTATATGCTCCTAACAAACGACCGGCTAAATATTTAAAACGACTCCTAACAGACTTCAAAGAGGACATCACTAACAGCACAATTGTAGTCGGAGACTTCAATACGGCCTTATTGCCTCTAGATAGATCCACAAGAACAAAACTCAACAAGGAAACACTGACTCTGAATGAAGAAATTGAAGAGAGAGGCCTAATAGACCTATACAGGGCCTTACACCCCAAAAAGAAAGAATACACATTCTTTTCCAGTGCACATGGAACATTTTCTAAAATAGACCATGTACTGGGCCCCAGAACATACCTCAATAGAATCGGAAAAATAGAAATTGTATCAACCATTTTTTCAGACCACGATGCGCTGAAGATAGAAGCTAACCACCCACAAATACGGAAAATCAAATCAAACACCTGGAAATTAAACAATTCTATGTTGAACAATGAGTGGGTCAAGAAGGAAATCAAGGAAGAAATCAAAAGATACTTAGAAACAAATGAGAATGAAGACATGAGCTACCAAAATATATGGGACGCAGCTAAAGCCGTGTTAAGGGGAAAATTTATAGCTCTCCAAGCATTCCTCAGGAAGGAAGAAAGGACCCACATAGATAGCTTGACTTCACGACTCAAGACCCTAGAAAAGGACCAGAAAAAGGACTCCAAACCAGACCGAAGGAAAGAAATAATAAAAATTAGAGCAGAAATTAATGACATCGAAACCAAAAAAACAATCCGAAAGATCAATGAAACAAAGAGTTGGTTCTTTGAGAAAATAAATAAGATTGATAAACCACTAGCAAGACTCACAAAGAAAGAAAGAGAGAAAACTCTAATAAATCGAATCAGAAATGAAAAGGGAGACATCATAACAGAAACCAGTGAGATTCAAAAGATCATTAGAGACTACTTTGAAGGTCTTTACACCACAAAAATGGAGAACCTAAAAGAAATGGATGGATTCCTTGATTCCTACAATCTCCCAACACTGAAGAAAGAAGACCTGGAATACCTGAATAAACCCATCAATGTTAAGGAAATTGAAACTGTAATCAAAAACCTCCCCAAAAACAAAAGCCCAGGCCCAGATGGTTTCACTGGCGAATTCTTCCAAACATTTAAAGAAGACCTATTGCCTGTTTTCCTCAAACTTTTCCAGGAAATTGAAAAAACAGGAACTCTCCCAAACAGTTTTTATGAAGCACATATCTCCCTAATACCAAAAGCAAACAAAGACACCACTAAAAAAGAAAATTACAGACCAATTTCCCTGATGAACACCGATGCGAAGATCCTCAACAAAATACTAGCAAATAGGATCCAACAACTCATCAAAAAGATCATACATCACGACCAAGTGGGATTCATCCCAGGGATGCAAGGATGGTTTAACATTCGGAAATCAATCAACATAATCCAGCATATCAACAAAAGTAAAGATAAAAACCATATGATCATATCAATAGATGCAGAGAAAGCATTTGACAAGATCCAACATCCTTTCATGATGAAAACCCTCGCCAAAATGGGGTTTGGAGGAACTTTCCTCAGATAGTCGAAGCCATCTATCACAAGCCTACGGCAAGCATTATCCTCAACGGGGAAAAACTAAGGGCCTTTCCTCTGAGATCAGGCACAAGACAAGGATGCCCACTCTCACCACTCCTCTTCAATATAGTACTGGAAGTACTTGCGATAGCTATTAGACAAGAAAAAGAGATTAAGGGCATCCAGATAGGAAGGGAAGAAATCAAACTCTCACTATTCGCAGACGACATGATACTATATCTAGAGAAGCCTAAAACCTCTACTAAGAAACTCTTAGAAACAATAGACTTATACAGTAAAGTTGCAGGCTACAAAATCAATACCCAAAAATCCATGGCCTTCATATATGCAAACAATGAGGCAGAGGAAAGGGACATGAAAAAAGCAATCCCATTCACAATCGTGCCCCAGAAAATCAAGTACCTCGGAATCAGCTTAACCAAGGAAGTAAAAGACCTTTACAAAGAAAACTACAAAACGCTACTCCATGAAATCAAAGAGGACATGAGGAAATGGAAACATATACCCTGCTCGTGGATAGGGAGAATCAATGTTGTCAAAATGGCAATACTCCCTAAAGCATTATACAGATTCAATGCGATCCCTATAAATATACCCATGACATTCTTCAAAGAAATGGATCAAGCAATCCTAAAATTCATATGGAATAACAAACGTCCAAGGATAGCTAAAACAATTCTTGGGAAAAAGATGATGGGAGGCATCACCATCCCCAACCTCAATCTTTACTACAAAGCAGTAACAATTAAAACAGCATGGTACTGGAACAAAGGCAGAGCCGTAGACCAATGGAACAGGGTGGAATATCCCTACACACAACCCCAAATGTATAACCATCTAATCTTTGATAAGGGAGCAAGAGATGTGAAGTGGAGCAAGGAAAGCCTCTTTAACAAATGGTGCTGGCACAACTGGACAACCACATGCAAAAAAATGGGTTTAGACCTTGACCTGACACCATGCACAAAAGTCAGATCAAAATGGATTAAAGACCTCAACATTAGACCACAAACCATAAGGTACATTGAAGACAAGGTCGGCGAAACCCTCCACGATATTGAAGATAAAGGTATCTTCAAAGGCGACACGGAACTAAGCAATCTAGTAAAAACAGAGATCAACAAATGGGACTACATTAAACTAAAAAGCTTCTGCACCGCAAGAGATATGGTGACCAGAATACAAAGACTATCCACAGAATGGGAAAGGATATTTACACAATACCCATCAGATAAGGGGTTGATATCAAGGGTATATAAAGCACTGGTTGAACTCTACAAGAAGAAAACATCCAACCCCATCAAAAAATGGGGCGAAGAAATGAATAGAAACTTTACCAAGGAAGAAATACGAATGGCCAAAAGGCACATGAAAAAGTGCTCTGCATCACTAATCATCAGAGAGATGCAGATCAAAACAACCATGAGATACCACCTCACACCACAGAGACTAGCACACATCCAAAAGAACAAAAGCAACCGCTGTTGGAGAGGATGTGGGGAGAAAGGGACCCTTCTTCACTGCTGGTGGGAATGCCGACTGGTTCAGCCCTTCTGGAAAACAACTTGGACGACTCTCAAAAAATTAGATATTGAATTCCCATTTGACCCAGCAATACCACTGCTGGGAATATATCCCAGAGAGGCAAAAAAGTACAATCGAAACAACATCTGCACATGTATGTTCATCGCAGCACTGTTTACAATAGCCAGAATCTGGAAAAAACCCGAATGCCCCAGAACGGATGACTGGTTGAGGAAACTTTGGTACATCTATACAATGGAATACTATGCAGCTGTTAGAAAAAAGGAAGTCAAGAATTTTGTAGTTAAGTGGATGGGCATGAAAAGTTTCATGCTGAGTGAAATGAGTCAGAAAGAGAGAGACAGACATAGAAAGACTGCACTCATCTATGGTATATAGAATATCAGAGTGGGAGACTAATACCCAAGAACTGTAGAAATAAGTACCAGGAGGTTGACCCCATGGCTTCGAGGCTGGCCTCACGTTCCGGGGAAAGGGCAACTCAGAGAAGCGATCACCAACTACATTGTAGTCGAAGGCCATGTGGGGGAAGGGAGTTGTGGGCTGAATGAGGGCTAGAGACTGAGCACAGCGGCCACTCAACACCTTTATTGCAAACCACAACAGCTAATTAGAGAGAGAGAACAGAAGGGAATGCCTTGCCACAGTGGCAGGGTGGGGTGGGGGGGAGATGGGATTGGGGAGGGTGGGAGGGACGCTGGGTTTACGGGTGGTGGAGAATGGGCACTGGTGAAGGGATGGGTTCCCGAACTTTGTATGAGGGAAGTATAAGCACAAAAGTGTATAAATCTGTAACTGTACCCTCACGGTGATTCTCTAATTAAAAATAAATAAATTTAAAAAAAAAAAAAGTCAAAATGACAGGGGTATGGTAAAAAAAAAAAAAACTATGTTTCAGCTCTTGGCTCCCCTCACGATTATCTTTTCTATCAAAATATTATTAAAAATTCAAATATTTAATATAAATATATTCTACTTTTCAATGACTAAATTAAATATATAACCCCTCAATTAAAAAGATATCATTCAATCAGCAAATAATTGTCTAAATAAGACCTTGGCTAAGTGGGGTCTTCTTGCAATCCTTAGGTCTTATTAAGTGTTTTTTATTTTGTATGTTTTCCTCTTTTATATGCTAATTCCTTTGCTTCCAATATGACATTTACTTTAAGCATAATAATATAGTATTTACATATTATATTTTAGGATGACACATGAGATACATAGGACTTCTCTCTATTTGCATTTCAAAACAAGACTAAAATAGAATACTTACTCCCCTCTTCACGTTATCCCTTCTCCTTGCATAAACCTTCTGTTCTTCCATGGCTGCCTTTTTAGGGCACTGTCAAGATTCCATTTGCTCCATGTTATTCCTTATTTTCAACATCCTATCAAGTTATTTTGATTCTATTTCTGTCTTGTGTGCAAATATATCTGTTTACATCCTCTGCTCCTTTTCTATGTTGCACATTTATTTTCCGACTCTTGGATCATTTCAATAGCTTACAAACTAAGCCTTTGGTTCTGGAATGAAAAGGAAAAAATTTTTAACCTTATCTTCTACTTTCTAGTCCCTAAAACAAACCCTACAATTGTTAGCATTCTTCCAGAACATAGCTATGTAATCTACTTCAAATTGACCTTTGCTCAAGTATCTCAATGGTAATATCCTTCAGGAGAATTTTACTAATTGATATATTTTCTATTATGTAATTCTCATTGTGAATTCCATTATTTCTCCAGAACTCTCCCTCTTTTCCCAAATAGTCTGAACTGTATTGAGGTATTTATCCCAGTTCATCTATCAATTACTCATAAATAAATGTCTTTCTCCCCCAAAATGTGAAATTCTTTAAAGCAAGAAGTGTGTCTTGCTTTATTTATACATCATTCACAAATTCACCCAAATCTTTGTTCATAATGAGTATTTTTTAAATATACGCAATAAAAATGAACAAAGGTGTCATTAAAGTATAAATTGGTTCACCTAATATGAGCTAGCTCTTCAGGAAATGTTAAAAGGAACTGCCCTTTCTAATTTTTTAATGTGTTTTTATGCAAATATACTAACAAAATTTATATTTCTACTCTATGCTGTGACATCAAGCATAAAGAAATGTACAAACCTTGCCCTACAATTTGTTCTCATACTGCAGGAATGGGGATATGTTGTTTGCAAAAGGTAAAACATCACAGAACACTTATAACTTAATGGAGAATATGTAGATGTAACAAATGTTTTTGTCACATGATATATATATTTTTTTGCTTTGTGGCTCAAAGGAGTCTAAGAGAGAGACTAAAAGGAAAATGGAAGGGTGTGGGAGAAAGAAAAGAGGCAAATGGAGGGAAGAGTGGAAAGAGAATGAGATGTCTATGAAGCAACTTAAAAGACCCAGAAGTGATTTATAATCCATTTGGTGGCCAACATGTCCTCTAGGCCCCTGCTGTCTTTGATCTTTCTCATGGCTCATCCCATCTGCTCCCTGGAGAAGCTGAGGGACCAAGGGTCAGAATAATACTATTTTTTCTTTCCTTGAACTACATGTTCTCTCTATAGTTCTGTTTCCTTGCTACTTTTATTGGAGGAAAAAAAATCAATGACCTTCATTGTGTATGTGTATTTATATAAAAGACACTATCATGGGTTGAATTGTTCAAGTCATCATCCCCAGTACCACTGAATGTGGCGTGATTTGCAAAGAGTATTTGCAGATATAATCAAGTAAAAATAAGGCCAGATTGGGTAAAGTGGACCCTGTGTCTTTGTAAAATAAAGGAGAAAATTTGGAAACGTTGATATACAAAGAGAGAAGACACTCGGCTTCATTTGATGATGGAGTAAAGATTGAAGTTAGGTATTTCTAAGCCAGGTAACACCAGGGTCCTTCCCACCAGAAAGCCCTGCTAACACTTTTATTTTAGAGTATTTAGACTTGACTTTAGCCTGAAGTCTGAAGACCTATGAGAGGGTATGTTTCTGTTGTTTTAAATGACTCAGATTTTTGGTAATGTGTTAGAGCAACTCTAAGAAACTAATACAGAGCTATCAAATCATCAGGGAGGTGGGTTGGAAACATAGTACAGTGAGCAGGGCATTTGGCTTTCATGCAGACAATCTCAGTTCAATCCCAGTATCGGGGGACCATCATATGGTCCCCTGAGCATGTCCAGGAGTGATCCCTGAGCACAGTCAGGAGTAAGCCTTGAGCAAAGGCAGTGGGGCCCCAAAACCAAAAATAATAATAATGATAATAATCAGAGATGATCTTAAATCAGAGAAGAAAAGTGTAAAAGTCCTCTCCTCCTGAGACAGAAGTTAATTCATTTGACCCACATTACAAAACTACATGATTTTTTTTTCAACTTAGAAAACGTTGTGTAACATTAGGTTCTTTGGTTCTGTTTTTTTTTTTTTTTTGGTTTTTTGTTTTGTTTTGCTTTTTGATTTTTGGGTCACACCCAGTGATGCACAGGGGTTACTAATGGCTCTGCACTCAGGAATTACTTCTGGTGGTGCGCAGGGGACCATATGGGATGCTGGGAATCAAACCCGGGTCGGCCCCATGCAGGGCAAATGCCCTACCTGCCGTGCTATTGCTCCAGCCCCGTAATATTAGGTTTTAACAAGACAATTTCATCTTACTGGTGTTTAAAATCTCAACCAGCAGAAAGAAGCGTCATTGAAGAAGGCATAAAGGTGAAGAGTCAACAAATGCCTGCCACCCAGCAGAAGTCTAATAAGTACTTGTTGGTTGAATTAAAACAGAATTATGGAAAAGCATCATAAGATATAAAAGTAGAACTTCTCATCCAATCTTTGAACCAGAGAAAGCTTTCTTTCACAGGATAAGATGAATCTATGACATGAACCAGAGACAATCCACAAAATTAAAAATAGACTGCATTATATAAAATATGCACCAAGCAATAGACTACAACACACTTGAAAGCACTATATAGCCCCAGTAAACAAAATGTTTTCCTAAGTAGATGAGTTTTTGAATTATCTTGAAAAAGAATAATCTTTTTTTTAACTTACTATTCTTGTTTTATTTTTTAAAATACCTATTTTTGTATTAAGAGAATAATCTTTTTTTTAACAGTCATAAAAATTAGTTGGGCTGGAGTGATAGCACAGCGGGTAGGGCATTTGCCTTGCATGAGGTCAACTCCGGTTCGATTCTTCTGCCCCTCTGGCAAGCTACCGAGAGTATCTTGCCCACACGGCAGAGCCTGGCAAGCTACCTGTGGCGTATTCGATATGCCAAAAACAGTAACAAGTCTTACAATGGAGATAATTGGTGCCGCTCGAGCAAATCTACGAACAACGGGATGACAGTGAAGTGACAGAAAAATTAGTTACAATGTAAGCAACCAATTTCAGTCTTCTCTCTTGGCCAAACAAATGGCCCTGTTCTATTCCCCATCCTCCATGATGGGGAAACCCTAGTTTAGTTATACCTTTCTTCAGAATCAACCAGTTAAACATTCAAATCAACCTTCCATTCTTGTTTCACTCCTTGTGTCCAACAGAATTATCTGAGATGATAAAAATGTTCTGTTTCTGTGCTGCTGGTCAAATGTAGTAGCATTAGCCACACACTACTAAGCACTTGAAATATAGTGAATACAACCTTAGAATTGAAGTTATGCTTTTAATATAATTTTAATTAATTTAAAGATCTACATGGGATTATTGCCTGCCCTCTGATACAGGACAGTTCTTGATAATTTTCTAAAGAAACCATCTCCTCCTTTTTTTTTTCATTTTTTCTATTGCTTGATTCCTCACCCTCAAACTCTGGTCCAACTAGGAAACAATTAGCAGCCACCCATCTATATACACTCTATCCACTGGTCCTCAAATCTACAGATTCTCCCTTGCCACTGAGGGAGAAATGTGAATGTGAAATCACAAATTTGAATGTGAAATCACAAATATCTGAGGAATTAATGAAGTTGCATCAAAACGTAATTTCCAGTAGTACAGATAATCCACTAGAGAAATAAACTTATGACAAGACTGAATGACCTACTTCTACTGGGAATTTTTTATCTAACATATCAGTTCACATTTCCTAATAGATAGTACATACAAAACGGTTTTCTAGAAATTATAATAATATGTTTAATAATCAGGAGGGACTTCCATTTAATTGTGAAGGGAGTTTGAATACTTACAAAGAAACAATATGTATATAATTTTAAATCATATGGTTAAGCGTATTGTTAAGGGTTCAAAGCACTGAGCACATGATTTGCATGCAGAATCCACAGGTTCATTTCTCCACACCTCATAGTCGCCTAGGCCCTGTCAAAGCAACCCCTCAGCAATGAATAAAAGTATTTCCGAGCATCACTACATGTGGTCCAAAAGGAAAATTTAAAAAATCCCACTCACCTCTAAATCATCATGATACATCAGACCTCTTGGACCTTGCTAAAAATTCAAGCTCTATCTCATTCCTATAGCACCTGCATCTTAAGAAAATGTCTATGTCATTTGTTTGCTCATTATCCAAAAGCACTTATTTCAAATATTCAGACTTGTCCAAACTTATTCTGGTAAATATTTAAGCATAATATCATTAACCAATGATCCAGAGACTTAAATAAATCTTGGAAGAGATCAACAAGCTGCAGATATGCCTCCAGACCCCAAAGTTACCATCCAGTTAAAAATTTAACTCCAGGGAATATGGTGCCATCAGCAAGTCAATCTGTACCTATGGGGTGAGTGCATCAGTAGTCAGAAGATGCCTTTAGACTTCCAGATACCCCAAAATTGCTGCTGTGCCTTCGGCCAGATCCCAACAACTTGGGGCCAAGTTTACCAATAAATTAAACGGCCAAAAGTTAGGTATGTGGGAGACATACCCACAAACCACCTCCAGGTCAGCTATATAAGCTCATTTATTGGCCTTATTTCAGAGACCTGTAAATCTCGAAAGAGATCAAAAGATGCAGCTAGGGCCTGTAGTGCGGAGGTAGGTGGGTACCCATGGCTGAGATCTCCAGGCCTGCTCGAACCGGGACTGGGCCTCCTCCCCCTAGCTCCCCAGTCTTCCAGTTGCTAGGCAGTCACACCCACAAACTGCCCCTGGTGCCATGTAATCTCATCAACGGCCAAGACTCAGAGACTATAAACTAAAGCTGGAAGAGAGCACCAAAGAATTTCCTGGACATTATGATCTATCCATAACAAGCAATACAAAACAAATTGCCTAGCATTGCCTTTCGGCATGTTTGAGTGGTGGTGGGACTGGTGCCAAAATATCGAATGTAACCAAAGTAGAGAGAGAATATGGGGGAAATTGTCTGCCACACAGGTAGGGGAAGAGTTGGAACAGAGTGGGGGAGCGGATACTGGGGATTTTGGTGGTGGAAAATGTGCACTGACGAAGGGATGGGTGTTTTATGATTATATGATCAAAGCTCAAACATGAAAGCTTTTTAACTATCTCATGGTGAATCAAAAAAGGGGGGAATTAAAAATAAAATAATAAAATAAAATTAACATTCTGAATAAAAGTAATGTGGAGTTCATACCCAATTCGATCAGCTTAATCAATGGCTGAATAAATAGCAGTACTCCTACATTATAAAAAAAAATTAACTCCAGCTGTATCAACTTATTTAAAATTTTAGAATTCCTGAAATGACATCTCACATTCTACACCACTGATGTACCAGCAGTAGTACACCACATTGGATAGGATGTGTAGTAGAAGACAATCAATCTCGACTAAAAAAAAATATTGGCATACAAGGCTCGACCTGTAACAACATGTTAGTAATCTCTTATACCAGGGCTTAATGGCTCGAGGGTCAGATACAATAATCTTCACACACTTCCTTCTAAGTAAACCTCCTTTGATCATTTTCAGCAAGTTATTCATAACAAACAATACTAAATTAATCATTAGGGTCTGTTTGGGGCAAGCTTGGGTGGTGGGAAAATTTGAAATAATGGTGAGGGGAAGGTGTAATGGTGGTAAGATTGGTGTTGGAATACTGAATGCAATAAATCATTGTGAACAACTTTATAAGATTAAAATATATTTGATCATGTTAGAATGGTGGCAATAGGGTGGTTTTCAATTGGTATTATATTTCATAGGATATTTAGATTATTTATTAAAAATCACTGAATTGGGGGAGTTTGCCTTGCATGCGGCCGACCCGGGTTCAATTCCCAGCATCCCATATGGTCCCCGAGCACCACCAGGAGTAATTCCTGAGTGCATGAGTCAGGAGTAACCCCTGTGCAACGCCGGATGTGACCCAAAAAGCAAAAAAAAAAAAAAATCTCTGAACTAATCATCACTTAGATTTTAGTAGAATATTATTACAGAAAGAATGCTGGATTAACATTAGACAATCTGAACTTTCTATTCTTGAATGTCATATTTTGAGATAAAACTTTGGGCAAGCCCCTAATTTCATTCAATTTTGGTTATTTGTATTTTGTTTCCTCACAACTACTTATTCAATCATATAAGAGTTTTCTACTAGTTCTTCCCAAATTGCGATCTAACCACTTACAAGAGTAATAAGACCTCAAATGATTTTTGTATGTAAAAGTGCTCTAAAACAAAATCACATAGTTAGTAAATCATGATATGGTAACCCAGATTTTGCTCTTTGGCTACCACAATTTCATTGTATCCCAGATAAATGTCAAGATTTAAGCTGTCTGAAACAAAGGAGAAATTCACTCATTTTAAAAGACTTCTGGAATTACCATGGAACTAATATTTAACAGTCTTTATTGTAAATGAACCTAAATCCTTCTACCCTGAAGTTGTAGTCTGAATCTGATTCCTAATAGTCAAGGAGGATCAGGAACAGGAGTCCCCCTTCTCTGAAAGTAGTCTTTCACATGCACTTTACAGGGATTAGCTGGCAGTTAGCTTGAGGCAAGGCCCTCCCAAGGAGTTACACTGGCTACTTGCATGAAATTATTGTGGCAAAGACCTAGATTTAAAAAAATAATTTTTTTAATGTGATCTATGTCAGGGTAGTAGTACCCAGGGTCAAAGGCCTTTCAAGTCAAAGACAAAACAAGAGAGACATAGCTCCTCCTTTGCTCATGCATTTTTGCTTCTTTCCTGGGCTGTCCTATGAATTCAAAGTCTTTTCAGCTTCAGTGACTCCACACAGGCACTACTTTATAAAATCGAAAACAGATCTTTCTCCACTGGGGATACCTGAACATTTTCCAGTATCTCACTGATCTAGGGACTTGGTAAAGCCTAAATCCAGATGCCATACTGCATTTTGGAAAAGCATGATTTTTCTTGAGGGCAAGCTCCCTACTAAAACCAAACATATTTTCAAGTCAATAAAAATTCTTCCTGCTGAAGCAGCAGGTAGAATTAGTTATAATTTAAATGAGAAGAGACATGCTACACCAAAAAAATAAGTGTTAATTAAATCATAAATGCAAAACAAAAAAGGTGACAAGACATGGTATGTGGTGATCTTTTTTTTTTATTTACTAAACAAGATGTTGCAAGAAAACTGTCTTAACTGTGAATTTACTATATTCCAATAATGTTTTTAATATTTCACATAGAGCCTACAGTGGAGACTGTAAAAATAACTTTAAATTCCAATGTCAAGTGGAGCATGAAGATTTGGTTTCATTTTCAAAACTGCTCTGTTGAGTTATATGCCCTAAAAAGCAATTCTCATTTTACCCCATTATAGCTTCAACAGCTGCAGGACGAATTATAAAATGTATTTAACCCAATCTGAAAGTTAGAATTTTGATCTTTAAAGAAAGTATTTTTGAAGAGTCTCACACATGCTAGAAGACTTAGAACTGATAAGACTTCACAAAGAGAGAAGCACTGTGAAATTTTAACAGACGGCAGTCATCTTTTTTCCCTCCAGAAGAATGCTTCAGATCTATAATATACAATTTACAAGTGTAGATGTCATACCAGAGTCCTGAATTTCACACACTCTGGACACACAGACTCTCATGTACAAAAAGATACTTCATACAAATTCAAAGAAGCACTGGTTTAGAATTAAGCAAAATATATGCACACATATAAAGTCAGATGCATTTCTGGCAAAAACAATCAGAAAACCTGTGTTTTCAAGCATGCTTCACCTTTCCAAGTCACAGACAGCTCTTTGAGGAATTCCCTGTTTATAAAGACCGAGAGCCTTGGTGACATTTCAGAGTCTGTTCCAGAGAACATCACAGACATGTAGGACAGTGTGCAAATAGGACCCCTGCCTCCCCTCTCGGCCCCCCCAACCCCCCGCCCCCATCTACATGGTGAGTTTTTTTTCTGCACAGCATAGCTGCCTTCCAGCTTGACAACTGCCAGGACTTTATATTTATTCATTGTCTCTGAAAAACGTCATAGTGCAGCATTTATACGTTTCTTTGCAGCCCTAATAAGTTCTATACTCATCCCCTAAAGAAAAATATTTGAATTATTCTTATATTTTTCTCCTTTTATTTCATTAAAAAAGTTTAAGTGAATTTTTGCAAATGCTATACGTCTTCCGAACTAATGCCTTAAGTTATTCAGCTAGTCAAGAGTTACATTTGAGTGAGAATAAATATTATTCTGAATAAATATTATTCAGAATATTTATTACTGAATAAAATATTCAGTACCAAAAGATTGAAAACCACATTGAAATCATGAATAGAAATACAGGAAAGTATATACATATATATAACCAAATTATGTATGTCCACCACAGAAATATAGCTGTAGTGTGTGTCTTATTTCTCTGCTTAATATTAGAATGCCCCTTTCCCTAATTTCAGCTCCATTTGTCTCATCTAATTCCAGTTTACATTTAATACTTTTAAATCAACAGGTGCTAACATCTTTATTAATCAGTCAACCAAAAAGCATTTATTATTATTGAGAGAGCTAGAAAAAATCTAGAAGACATCACAAACACTCAAGAACTTCTATACATAATTGTATATCAATATGTCTTATATAACTCCAAAATATGACATAACAGGTAACTATAAGCCTTCATATTCTAATGTATTAATATCAATTTCTTTATCAAAACATATCTGAGGTATTTAAAGAAACATTTAAACTTATTTTTAATTTTTAACAATCAAATATAGGGGCACAGAAAGATAAAGGTAAGTAATGGGAATAAAATCTATCACAAATGTGAAATGTCCATATGAACAGGACGTATTGTGCAGCTACTGGACACAAAGCCACATAGGAGGCACTAAAGGAGACATCATTAGTTACGAGACATAGAACCCAGGAAGTAACAGCAGACAGATTGAAAAAACCCTCTTATATTGGAATTAAAAAATTCCATCCATGTGTCTTTCTCAGGGAATATAATGACTTTATGGGCTACAAAAATACCAACTTCCCTTTGATAAAATCATAGTGTATTTCTTTTTTCTGTAGTGCCAAAGACAGTAAAGAATTGAAAACTTAGGGGATAGTAACAATTAACCATATCAGGCATTCATGGCAACCACTATCACTGTAGCACTACCATCCCATTGTTCATCCATTTACTTGAGCGGACGCCAGTAACATCTCCATTCATCCTAGCCCTGAGATTTTAGCAGCCTCTCCTTACTCGTTTTTTCCAATGAGTGGAGGCTCTTGTCAGGGTCAGGGGAATGTGACTGTTATTGTTAATGTATTTGGTATATCAAATACACCACGGGGAGCTTGCCAGGCTCTTCTGTGCAGGCAGGATACTCTCAGTAGCTTGCCGGGTTCTCTAAGATATATATATATATATATATATTTCCTTTTATGATGACGTGTCGCGCAGCCGCTTTGTGCACGGTCCAGGAATATGTTCGCTCTGCATGAGACTCAGTCTGAGCATAATGGAAAGTGGCCTGGAGTGTGGTAGCGGTTGGGTAGTGGTTGGGTAGTGGAGGTCAGCTGCTGGGGCTGGGTCCTTTGGTGGGGGAGGGCTCTTACCAGCCCCGCTCTGGGGCGCACCTGGTGGAGATTCTGGTGGCATGGTTATGGGGGCCTCATTTTATGCTCCCTTCTGGGGGAAGCAGCCGTGAGTTCTGGAGGGCAATCTCCAATGAGGAGATTATCTGGCGCGGGCAGGAGGTGGCTTATGGGTGTGACCCCTGGGTTGCCGGAGCTTGGGGGAAGCAGGCAGAGGATCTCTGCTCTGGGGTCTCATTGAGCCCAGAGTCCAAGATCACGAAGTTCCACATTACCTGGGTTCCGTGGGACTTCGCTCATATGTGAGGCTCGGCCTGAGCTGTGGAAAGCTGCCTGGAGCATGGGGGTGGTTGGATAGTGGAAGTTGGCTGCTGGGGCTGGTCCCTTGGGGCGGGACGGGGTCTCTGTGACGCCCCTAGTGCAGTCTGGTGGCATGGTTATGGGGGCCTCATTTTATATATTAAAAAAAAAAGAATGAGGCAGCTACTATAACATCTAAAAATAAAATCTAGGTTACTTAACACAAATTAGAAAGGCAAAGTAAAATGCAGTGTGTGAATTTCTTCTTGGCAGCTCTCCGCTAAAGCAATCTTGCTTAACTCACAGCTCTGGATGCCTGGCTTTGCAGATCACTGAAGAAGATGATTCCAAAGGGATATGCTGGTTCTTCACTACTTTTTTCTCAGGACAGACACTGTGGTGTAGCAATATAATCACATCTCACTGCAAGGACAGCTAAGAAACACAAAAAAATTCAATTGTGTGCTCTGAAGAAGAAAGTAAAATGGGAACTTGGTGACTGTCTAACTTTGTCTTTGCCACAAGAGTATGCAAGGCTGGGGAAATGAATTTGATCCAGAATGTTTCACCTTCCTGGTTGTGGTTCTCAAAGACTACTCTACAAATTACAAATGTCACAGGAACAAAATAGCAAAAGCTTCTATGTGCTGCTTTATTTTAATCCAACAAAAAGAAAAATTCAAGTTTCTATGTAAGATGGTCTCACATCACAAAATGTGAAGCTTCTTAACAAAAGAATGAGAGATGTGCTATGTAGCCTTGGGGGATAATCAGTGCTCAGTGCACTGGCAGGTGTGGCTCGTAGATCCAAGAAAGTGGATTTACTGGTAACATTATCCAACTTTAATGAAAATAACCCTGATGATAATGGATGACTAGCATCAAATGACTCCCTAGAGGATGGGCCCAATATGGCAGGAAAGAACATTTCTGTGAGAGCTCTTGTGGCATAGATGCTGGACGGAGTACTGAATCCCCAGTCACTGCTCAAGGAAATGTGGACATCAGGCCACATCATCTGCCAGGACTTTGTAAAGAGTTCACTGAGAAACCTGATTGGAGGAAACAGTCCCCTCTTCAGGCATACTCAACCCCATAAAGGGAAGGACTACATACATCCAGAGCTAAGGGGCACTGTCCCTGACCAGGGGCGAAAAGAAGCAGAGACTGGGAGAACAGGCTTGTGCCTGAAAGTGCCTGGTATATCCCCAGCCCCCAGCCTCCCCACCATAGAGATTTCTGCTGAATAACTAGGCTAATCACAGCATTTGTTTCTGTATTGAATCACAAGATACTGATGTCAGGCCACTCTGATACTCAGGATTGCCATCCTGCCCTACCAGGTCAGAAGTGCCCCTGCCCAAAAAGAGTAGGGCCCCTATGCTACACTCATATCTGCACATTTATTCACCTCTCCATAATTCACCATGAGCATACAAAGACATTCTAACTGTTGTCATCTAGACACACAAAAACACAAAAGAAACACCTTCAACAGTGAACATTGTAATGGTGAAGCAGTGCAGAACCACAGTGAGTGAGCATGGTAGTACAGAAGTTTCAACCAGTAATAACAAGCTTAATATAAGCTCTCTGATAAAGAGTTTGGTGAAGACATGAGGCTGATACCCAAGGACAGTAGATACAAGGGCCAGGAGGATTGCCCCATAGCTGGAAGACTGTTTCATGAGTGAACGGGAGAAGGCAGATGGAATAGAGAAGGGATCACTAAGAAAATGATGGCTGGAGGAACCAGTTGGGATGGGAGATGCATGCCGAAAGTAGATAACAGAACAAACATGATGACTTCTCAGTGTCTCTGTTGCAAGCCATAATACCTGAAAGTAGAGAGAGAGTATAGGGAATATTGTCTGCCATGGAGGCAGGGGGAGGGTGGGAAAGGGGGGGTATACCCGAGATATTGGTGATGGGGAATGTGCACTGGTAGAGGGATGGGTGTTTGATCATTTTGAGATTGTAACCCAAACATGAAAGCTTGTATCTCTTTCACAGTGATTCAATTAAATAAATTTTTAAAAAAAGTTTGGTGAAGAATTGTTGAGGATGTACATGGAGCTCAAAGAAACAGTGGAATGGACTGCCAATAAAACACAAGAGGATATATGAGCAGAAATGAGGACCACATGAGCTATTATATCTTAGGATTTCTTCAGTCCAACAAAGGTAGGTACATGTTGGGAGCATGGCATGGAGGTGAGTGTTGCCCAGTATGGCCCCAGCCTCAGATGTCCCCAGCAGGAGGGTTGCCCCTACAGGCTCATAGTCTCCACACTGACCCACCAACCTCACAGACTCCCTTCCCAGATAGACTTCACTCTTCACCCCACAGGTGTACAGAGGCAGCCAGCTCAGAACCAAAGGAAGCTCAGATACTGTCACACCAGACTTAATACCAAAACTAAGTCAGCAGAGACCTAGCACAAAGAATCTTAAAAGGTTTGGTTTTATGTATGTACCCTCCATATTAGAAACAGATGAGGAGTTGGTAGTTTCCATCACACACAACATACAGTTGTCTCCAGGCCCCAACTGGGAGCAGCCACTCCTGAGATAGCACCTGGCAGTTTCCATCTGGAGGTACAAGAGGTAGCAGATACTCCAGAGGTGAGCTCCACCAATTAAGCCAGGTTCTCAAAAGTAGCTCTCCCAAAAGTAATACTGGCAAATGCAGAAATCTGCCTATCACTGCAAGGACCAGCTTGCTGAGGAGCATGTGCCCACAGTACCTAGCCACTGCCCAAGTAAGTTAGTCTGTGATGCCACATCAACTTCCAGACACCAGAAACTGAATCCTAGTCCAGAGTCCAGGTTAGAAAAACGTCAAAAAGACCCTACAGTCATCCAGGTGAAGAAATCAGAACCTCAGGTAAGAAATTATCTTGAAAGGATTTAAGAAATCCTCATAAGATGTTTATGGATGCCAAGAATCAGCAGAATCTCAAGTACTAGCCTGGTATTGGAATGCAGAGTCAGCTCACTGTTCAGATCACCAGGATCATGGAGTTTCACCCTTAGTTCCCTAGCAGAAACTAGGAATAATAATAAAACAAAGATTCCAAGGTATTCAACCACATCAACAGATGGGGACTGAACCCCAGGAAAGTCATTAAGTACATAAGCACTTTCAAAGCTGCCTAAAAATAACTTCAGGGAAACAATCCCCTACATCATGAACTGAGGAAAGGAGTGAAAGAAAGATTCATAAACCTGAACACAAATTTATGAGAAAAATTAAAGATTCATTTAAATGGAATTGAAGGAGGTACAGCAAACCATTAACAGGAATCAACAGCAAAATAGGATAAGCTGAAAAATGAAGCAGGGACTTCGAGAACAAGGCAGATGATATCATCAATAAAGAAGAGATCAGATAAAAGATTTCAAAACAGTGATGCAAATTTAAAAGATTTACTGGACAATAGAAAAAGAAAAACCTCCCAATCATAGGAAAGAGGAAAGAGAAAAGGGTGAAAGATAGCTAGTAGAAGAAATACTAGCCGAAGACTTGCCCAGTCTGAGAAGCGAGACACGTGCACTGGTACAAGATGCCCAAAAAGGGAAGAGAAAAAAACTCAAATAGAATAACGTCAAAACACACTGTGACCAAAATGGCTAGAATCAAAGAGAAAGAACCCATAAAATCAGCAGCAAGAGAGAGCCTAGGCCTCAAATACAAGGAAAATTCATATCAGATTTGGGGGGGAGGAGGGGTAGGGGAGGAGGAGGAGGAGGAGGAGGGAAGAAATGATATGTTCAAAGTGATAAATGAAAAGTACCTGCAACCAAGAATCCTCTACCATGAAAGGTAATCACTCAGTTCTGAGGGAGCGATAAAAGACATTCTCAAACAATAGTTAAAGACATGTATTACATCTAAACTGCTCTATAAGGTACAATGAATGTGCTACTATTTTTTAAACTGTATAGCAAAAATGACCAAAACTCTCATAGGAAAATTGGAAAAAATTCCTTTGTACCAGATTGGAGTACAAGGGGTAAGGCGCAGTGTGCAGCCAACCCAGGTTTGATCCCAGAACCCCATATTCCAAGCACCATCAGCTGACAGGAAACACAAGTTAGGTTCCATAGCAGGAGGTATGAGCTGAGTGTCAGGCAAAAAGCTCAAACTGCAAATTCTGTAAACTCAGATGAGTTTGGGATCTGCTGAGAAGTGATCTGTGAGCACAGAACCAGGAATAATCCAACTTTATTCTGCCTACAGGATACATACTTGAACTCTCGAGGTAAATAACAACTCAGCATAAAATGTTCGAAAGCAACCATACAGACTAACAGAAGGTTGAAAAAAGCATGAACGGTTATAGTTGTATCAGACAAACTAGCAACTCAAGCTAAAGAAAATAGTAAGAGATAGGGACAGCCAGTACTTACTGACTAAGGGATCTATAGACTAAAAGACTTAACAACGTATGAATGAAGAAACAGCAAAATTTAGACAGCTACCCAAGGAGACACAATGAAAGCAACACAACAACAGTGGGAGATTTTAAGAATCCACTCATGGGCCAGAGCAATAGCACAGCGGGGAGGGCATTTGCCTTGCACGCAACCTACCCAGGTTCTATCCTGAGTATTAGTATTCCATATGGTCCCCTGAGCACTGCCAGGAGTAATTCCTGAGTGCAGAGCCACGAATAACCCCTGTGCATCACTGGGTGTGACCCAAAAATAAATAAATAAATAAATAAAAACACCACTCATATCGTTAGACAGATCAACCAGAAACAAGACCAATAAAGCTTCCCTAAGTGAACAGTCAAGAATATCACCAAAATAGAAAATTATAGATCCTTTCCAAAGAGCCAAACAGATGGCAGAAGTGGAACAGAAGCAGCAGCAGACCTTCAGCAAGTTTATTTACCTTGACATGAACCTCGACTAGCTGCTGGGACACGTCCTATGAGCATCTGATGCAGCTGTGCAGTGCCTGGCAGGAACTGGAGCCAGCGGGGAAAGCTGGACCAGATGCTAACGCCCCTGCCAAGGCCAAAAAGGAGGTGTGGTCCACGGAGAAGCCAGAGGAAGTGAAGACACTCCAGATGGTGAGCAGAAACAGCAGGTGTACAATGGCAAGGTCTACAACGGAGGGTCTACAACGGCGAGACCTTCAGCCAGGCAGAGATCACAGCCAAGATGACTGGCCACTACTGGGTGAGTTCTTAACCATCTAAAGGCCAGTGAAGCATGCCTAGCTGGGCAAAGGCAGAAAGGGAGGAGGGGAGGGGAGAAGAGACCAATAAACCAATAGATACAGATGGGTGCAAAGATACTCCACAAAAATCTTAGCAAATTGAACTCAGGAATATACCAAAAGGATCAAGTGCACCATGATCAAGTGGGATTCATTTCAGGGACATAAGGATGGCATAATATATGAAAATAAATTAACGCAATATCAATACAGTATCAATAAAAGGAAAGATAAAATATGATTATGTCAATAGATATGGAAAAAGCTTTTGACAATTCAATATCCATTTATGATTTTTTCTTTTTTGTTTGGTTTTGGTCCACACCCAACAGTGCTCAGGGGCTACTCCAGGCTCTGAACTCAGGAATTATTCCTGGCCATGCTTGGGGGACTATATGGGATGCCGTGATCAAACGTAGGTCGGCTGCATGTAAGGCAAACACCCTACCCTTTGTATATCTTTCAGGCACTGGTTTAATTTTTTTTCTAAGCCTCAAGAAAAGAAAGAAAGAAAGAAAGAAAGAAAGAAAGAAAGAAAGAAAGAAAGAAAGAAAGAAAGAAAGAAAGAAAGAAAGAAAGAAAGAAAGAAAGAAAGAAAGAAAGAAAGAAAGAAAGAAAGAAAGGAAGGAAGAAAGGAAGAAAGAAACCGCACTTCAAGGTAGTGACAGGAAACTGGACAGCCAACAACATATTCAATGGTGAAAAATTGAAAACCTTACTCTGAGATTAGGAACAAGGCTGTTTCGAAATACAAAATGATACAGTTTTGGAATACCTTATTACAGCAATCTGTCAAGAGAAAAAAATCAAAGAGATCTGAATCAAAAAGCAGTTAATACATAATAACTTACGTAGAAACTCTTCAAAAGACTTAAAGGAGCTTAAAGGACAGAACAAACTTCCCAGCACATGGCACTGAGTATGGCACACCCCTAGGTGCTTCTGGGTGCCCTCTACAGATTAAGTAAAGCATGTTTACCCCTAGCACCTAAGAGATTTCATACAAATTCTCAATAATGAATTAATGTTTCATTTATGTTAAATGTCCTATCATTTTTTACATGCATGGATTTTAAAAAATGTAATATCTAACTTGTCTGCATTAGAGGAGACTTAATTAATATTTATAATATTTTCTAATATAAAACCAATATTCTTTTTCTTAGGATAAAACACTTTGTACTTTTATAGGCCTATTCAGATTTTCTTCTTTAAATTTTCTTTATTCTCATCACTCTCATTAAACTTTACATTTGTAGCCCTTACCTATTTCATGTAAACTCAAAAAATATTAGCACAGAATTTTAAAAAATGGTTTTATTAATGACAGTGAAGACATTATTGCCATAGTGAGATTCAAGTATAAAATAAAATTTATGCAATATATTTTAGATGCCAGAGTTTGAAACTTATTTATGTAAATAATAGGCATTATATTATATTGTATTAAATGATTTAAATTTCTTTACATAGATTAGGATCATATAGAAATCAGTTCTCACAAACTGACTTTTATTGATTTATTTTCAGATAATTCCATTTGCCACTCCTTTAAGTTTTGTTAGAGCAAGCATTAGGAAGTACATTTGTGATGTGCCTGCTAAGGGGGCTGGGTAGTGGGAGGGAAACTGTAGACACTGGTGGAGGAAAGATCACACTGGTGGGATTGGTGTTGTTATTTCAAAAATAGATTCATATCCACCATCATTAAAGATAAAGTTAAGCTTAAATGTATATCATGCCCTGAGATACTAGCTACTACATGATACGGGGCTATGATAAGAATTCAAATCTAACCATCTAGAATACAAAAACAAGACCCTAAAAAAAAATTAAGCCATAATTCAATCTAGCATTTGACAGGATCACTATCATCCCGTTGCTCATCGATTTGTTCAAGCGGGCACAAGTAATGTCTCTCATTGTGAGACTTATTGTTACTGTTTTGGGCATATCCAATACGCCACAGGTAGTTTGCCAGGCTCTGTCGTGCGGGTAAGATACTCTCAGTAGCTTGCCAGGCTCTCCAAGAGGGGCGAAGGAATCGAACACAGGTCGGCTGCGTGAAAAGCGAATGCCCTTTGGCTGTGCTATCGCTTCAGCCCATTTGACAGGATATTAACCACAATATAAAGTCCAAAATCCTATGGAGAAAATTCTTTTCCTATCTTAATAAAAATTATTAAAATAACTCACTCATTTAAAAAGTAGTTATTAGGTGGCTACTATGTTGTTTTAGGCACCAGGAACAGAGTGTCCCAAAAATATAACTATAGGGGCACAGAAAATGGGCCAAATTCACTGCCCTCCTAGAACTGACATCCTAGCACAATGCTTCTCCACTAAGGGAGATATTTACTCCTGTAAAATACTTTGTGATGTGTGAAGACATCTTTTGTGTTCACAACTGGGGAAGGGGTGCGACAGGCATCTAGAGCTTAACCATCAGAGACATTAAACAAACTATAGTGTCCTGAACAAAAACGTAACAACTAACAAGTGTCAATAGTGCTGAGACTGAGAAACCACTAATGCTCCATTTTATAAGAATGACGTTTCAAGCCAGGAAGAATAGTGCAATGGTTCAAACACCTGCCTGGCAAGCAGGGATGAGTTCAAGTCCCTGATGTTCCACATGTACCATGCACAATCCTGGCAGCTCTGCTCTCTGAGCTAGTTCTTCTGTCCTCCCTTCCCAAGGCAGCAAGCACTATCCACTCATACCACAGTCAGATGTGTGCAATGAACACATCTAAAAAGATGCACAAGCACCACAGACTGAAGGTGCGGTTCCAGTGAAACATGCATACAAGCACAGTTGGAAGTGTCTTGGCAAGCATGGCAATGGCAGCCTGTGTGTGTCACCTGAGAGTACAATCCCAGCAAGTGTGTGTGCAGGCACTGCAGTTACAGGAGTGAAAACCCAGAAAGAGCAGTGGCTGGGTGCTAGTGCCACAGCCTCACGTGTGGTCCCGTGTAAGCACTACAGCTAAAACGAGTCTGTGATGGTGGTGGAACACTATGCCTAAAATAACCCTATTATGAACAACTTTGTAAATCACAGTGGCCTAATAAAAATTTTAAAATAACAAGCATGTAAGAAGTGCAGCCAGGCAGCCACAGTCATTGCAACATCAATGATAATAAAGGGATGGAAGAGAGGACGGGGGTAATTAGATGTTTTTAAGATTACTGTGTTTAATATATTACAGAGTTTTTACAATTCTCTGAAATGCAGAAGGAAACTCCTTTGGCCTACACAACCAGGTGTGCATACGTGAATAACAAAGTAATTTAAGCAACTGTGACATGGAAAGGTGAATAACAGAACTTTCTTTTATAAGATTTCAAGTGCTTCACAGTTGTTGCCCAGTTTTATGACAAGTAGTTGCTAGTAAAATATTAAATAGAAAACACCGATAGTGCCTCACTTGCAAGTGTGAGACCTCAAGTTCAATACCCAGCACCAACAATGTGCAGAAAGCCCAGCCTCTGTAGACATTGCCTGGGACCCCTAGCACTGTGAGACTGTGTGTGATCTCTGCCTGCACAGCCAGGCATGTGTGAGTGCTGCAAAGAAAACAAGTGACTGTTGGTGAGGCTTGCAAAGAAAACAGAAGAGCAACCATGGTAGCAAACAGTGCAATGCTTTCCACAAGTGTGTTTGTATTGCACCACAGAAGCTCAGCCAGAGAGCCTGGACACCCCACCAAGGAGTCTAAGCCCAAAAGATCAAGAGTGTAAGCATTACAAATGAAGTGGACAGCACCCCCACTCACCACCGCCCCTAGAACCACCCTTGTCATTACAATAAAAGTGAGAATGGAAACTGATAACGATTTTAAAGCATTTTTTTTTCTTTTTTAGGTCACACCTGGCAATGCACAGGGGTTACTCCTGGTTTTGCACTCAGGAATTACCTCTGGCGGTGCTCAGGGGACCATACGGGATGCTGGGAATCGAACCCGGGTCGGCTGCGTGAAAGGCAATTCCCTACCCACTGTGCTATTGCTCCTCCTCCAGCCTCCAAGCATTAATTTTTAAACAAAGTATGCCCAAAGTGATCTCTTAATGACAACACTTCTATTTCTTTTTTTTTCTTTTTGGGTCACACCCGGCGTTGCATAGGGGTTACTCCTGGCTCATGCACTCAGGATTACTCATGGCGGTGCTTGGGGGACCATATAGGATACTGGGATTCGAACCTGGGTCGGCCACGTGCAAGGCAAATGCCCTACCCACTGTGCTATTGCTCCAGCCCCACACACTTCTATTTCTAACAATGACTGAGACAGTAACTCCTTTTTTGTTTTTCTTTTTCTTTTTTGGGCCACACCCGGCATTGCACAGGGGTTACTCCTGGCTTTGCACTCAGGAACTACTCCTGGCGGTGCTCAGGGGATCATATGGGATGCTGGGAATCAAACCCAGGTCGGCCGAGTGCAAGGCAAATGCCCTACCCACTGTGCTATCCCTCCAGCCCCAGTAACTCCATTTTTGAAAAAAAATTCTTGCAAAGAATATTTGGAAAAACAGGTATATAGCATTAATACCTGATTTGCCTTAGCTAAGCTTAGAAAAACTTATAACTACACATTTATAAAACCTGAACACAATTTTTTAAACAAATATATTATTTATTTTGGCTTCTGGGTCACTTTCAGCAATGTTCGGGGTGAAGGGGTGTGAACAGTGTTCAGTGTTCAGTGTTTCTGATGCCTGGGATCAAACATGGAGCTTCATCATGCAAACTGTATGCTCCAGCACTTTGAGCTATCTGCCTGACCCAATTCATTTGAAATTATACATTCTAGTGCATTTTTTTTCATTTTGCTTTTATTTTTTATTTTTTATGCAGATTTACAAATTTTCACGATTACATTTCAATCAATGTTTGAATACCCATCTCTCCACCAGTGCCCTTCTTCACCACCAATGTTCCCAGTGTCTCTCCCACATCCCCCCCACCCCTTACCACCCCTTGCCTCTGTGGCAGACACATTTCCTCTTACTCTCTCTCTCCTTTTGGGTGTTAGGGTATGTCATATATGCACTAAGTAGTCATCATATTTGGTCAATATTCTACTTTCAGCACACACATAGCATCCCAAGCAAACCCTCCAACCTTACTTAGTGGTCTCTTCTCCATCCCACCTGCCTTTTCTCCAGCACATAAGATTGGCTTGCAAGCTGTGGGGTGATCCTCCTGGCCCTTATCTCTACTATTCTTAGGTGTTATTCTCCTATTATGTTACTTTATATTCCACAGATGGGTGCAGTCATTCTGTCTGTCCCGCTCTTTCTGACTCATTTCACTTAGCATGATACACTCCATGTTGATCCACTTATATGCAAAGTTCATGGTTACATCCTTTGTAACAGCTGCATAGTATTCCATTGTGTAGATGTACCAAAGTTTCTTTAAACAGTCGTCTGTTCTCGGGCACTCAGGTTTTTTCCAGATTCTGCTTATTGTAAACAGTGCTACAATAGACATACAATTTTTTCCAGATTCTGCTTATTGTAAACAGTGCTGCAATAGATATACAAGTACAGATGTCATTTCTACTATACTTTTTTGCATATCCAGAATATATTCTCAGAAGTGGTATTGCTGGGTCATATGGAAGCTCAATTTCTAGTTTTTTGAGGAATACCCATATTGTTATCCAAAAAGGCTAGACCAGTTGGCATTCCCACCAGCAGCGAAGGAGAGTCCCTTTCTCCTCACATCCACCCCAACATCGGTTGTTTTTTTCTTTTGGATGTGGGCCAGTCTCTGTGGTGTGAGATGGTATCTCATTGTTGTTCTGATCTGCATCTCCCTGATTATTAGTGATGAAGAGCATTTTTTTCATGTGCCTTTTGGCCATTCGGATTTCTTCTTTGAGAAAGTGTCTGTTCATTTCAGTGATGTTCATTTCATTTTCATTTCATTCAAGTTTATGTTCATTTCAGTGATGTTCATTTCACTTCAACCCCATTTTCTGATGGGGTTGGAAGTTTTCTTCTTGTAGAGTTCAACCAGTGCCTTGTATCTCCTTGATATTAACACCTTATCGGAGGGATATTGGGTGAGAATCCTTTCCCATTCTGTAGACTGTCTTTGTATGCTGGCCACTTAGTTTAAGATAGTCCCATTTGTTTATCTCTGTTTCCACTTGCTTGGTCAATGGCATTTCGTCCTTGAAAATACCTTTAGCTTCAATGTCATAGAGGTTTTTGCTGATGTTTTCTGCAATGTACCTTATGGATTCTGGTCTGATATTGAGGTCTTTAATCCACTTTGACTTTTGTGCACGGTATTAGGTAGAGGTCTGAGCTCTGGTGCATTTTAAACTCAACTCCTTTGAATCAGTATCATTAAGGAACATGGACATTTCAGGAGCCAAGATTCTACAATAATTTCCCTTAACTGGTGAGTGAGCTGAATAAGAATGTTGGGGTAGCTCAGTCTGTGTGCTCAGAAGTGCCAATCGTGTAAATTGCCTGCTATCTTCCACCACACCCCTGTCCCAAACATGGGATTAGTTTATCCAGAAGGAACAGCTGCAAGATAGCAGCTGAGAGCAGCCAAGAGCCCATGAAAGTACCGCTGACCAGGCTGTCTTCACTGGGGCAACTCAGAGGGGGGCAGGTTGAGCCTCCCTGCCCCAGCAGAACCCTGACAGCCAAAAACCTCCGGAACCCAACGAACACCATGTTCAAGTCCTCTCTCCACACGCTCAGACAAGCCTTACCCACGAGGGAACCTGCAGAAAAACCCAGGTATGCGGGATCTGTGACTGAAATTTCTGTCGCGCGCCGCTTCGTCCAGCGAAGAAACACGCAACTCGGAGATCCTTTTGGCTGCGATTTATTTAGGAACTTTCTCATGCGTTAGAGAAGAAATCAGGAAAGGGGACGTGGAGTAAGGCGGAAAAAGGGACGCATGAGGGAGAACCCACTAGCTAGGTGACCTCCCCCCTTATATACCTCTCGCTGCCTGCTTATGCCCACGTGTCCGCATCTGATAGGTTAGTCACAGCTTATGGGCGTGGCAAGACATCGTTTCCTTATTAGGAGTTGTTTTCGAAGCACACAGGTGTTGATTACAAAGAGCGCTACAAAGCATGATCCCATGGTGGCTCTCCACAGTTCCCCCTTTTTTGTTTTAGAACAGCAAGTCTGCGTAGCGACCTCGGCCCCCTTGGCCTTACCCGTCATTGGGAGCCCTCTCGCTTGTAGGTCCCTGTCTTAGGTTGGTCCAAGGGTCAGGTGGGTATAATGCACCCTTTCAAACTCCTCAACTACAGGAGGTCCCCTGCAGTTAAGGGCTCTCAGCTGCACAATACCTTTGCTACATCCAGCTAGACCTGATTGTTCTAAGCGAGATTATTGATTCAAAGTTGCAAGCCAAAGCTTGGGGGATTGCTGCGCCTCCAGGGCCGGGATACCTGCAAATATCACGCCTTTGTAAATAGTTGTACTTGCTGCATTTTATATAGACACCAGGCAAAAACCCAAAGCAGCGAGAAGCAATAAGGATAGTAGTACTCCCACCTCCACCCACTCTTTGATAAAATAGAGGGGACTTCTACTCAGGTCTTATTAAGGTGGGAACGGAAGGGATTAGAGCAGGCCAAGTTGTAGCAATGGCCCAAAAAGCTGCTTCTTCAGCTTGTATCATCACAGAAACCAGGCTGAGCAGGAGCACCAGTTTCCACCTCTTGGTCTACTGGAGGTGCGGTCTTCCGTGTCAGACGTTCAGGAATCCACACGGGTTCTGCCCTGTCCTGTGGAAAAACACAAACAGAACCCCTGGCCCAGGTTAACACGGGGTCCGGGCCGTGCCATTCACCAGAAAGGATATCTTTCCATTTAACATATCCTTGGCACACAGGAATCTTTGAAGAATGTCTGTCTGCAGAGGAGGTGCCCTTATCATCAATGATCAAAAAATTTAAAGTAAAAAGTGCAATAGAGATTCTTTCTCGAGGGGGCCGTCCCAGGCCAACTCCCCCTTTTTGTTTTATTAGGCATGCTTTAAGGGTGGAATGGGCATGCTCAACGATGCCCTGTCCTTGTGGGTTATACGGGAGGCCATGAGATAAAGAGACTCCCATCTGGGCACAAAATGCAGTGAATTTAGCAGAGGTGTATGCCGGACCATTATCTGTTTTCAGTTGGGCTGGGATGCCCCAGGCTGCCCATGCTTCAAGGCAATGAGAGATAACATTTGTGGACCGCTCCCCAGAAAGGGGAGTGGCATGAATGATACCGGAGCACGTGTCCACAGATACATGGAGATATTTGAGCCTGCCGAATTCCGAGAAATGTGTAACATCCATTTGCCAAATGCGTAAAGGCACAAGACCACGAGGGTTTATGCCCATGGAGGGGGCAGGAAGAAAAGGGACACAGTGTGGACAATGTAAAACAATTGCCCGAGCTTCGGCTCGAGGGATTTGAAATCTATGTTGAAGGGTCCGAGAAGAAACATGGAAACGGTCATGAAAATTTTTTGCTAATTGTAAAGGAGACTGAATAACAAAACAAGATGGTCTAGTGAGTGCATCAACACAAGCATTGCCTTCTGCTAAGGGACCCGGAAGGCCTGTATGAGAGCGGATATGTGTGACAAAAAATGGTTTTTCACGGGTCCAAAGAATTTGCTGTAAAGCAGATAACAAAGAGGCTATCGAGCTGGAGGCCTTTATTGGTCCTGCCACCTCAAGTGAGCAAAGAGCATTTACAACATATCGTGAATCAGAGATCAAATTGAAAGCAAAGGGGCAATGCTCAAACACTGTCAAGACAATGCGGAGTTCCACAACTTGAGGAGACGTAGTTGGAAATTGCATACGAATAGGATCTTGACCCTCTATCATATAAGCCCCCCAGCCTGTACTTGAACCATCAGTATAAATGTTCGGAACATCCCGAAGGGGTACATAAGAGGTGACTTTGGGGAAAATTACCGGATGGGTTTTAAAGAAGGTCATTAGTGGATGTTTGGGATAATGATTATCAATAACATTGGGAAAAGAAAATCAGAGAATCGCCCAATCATCATGTAAGTTACACAAAGAAACTATTTGAGTGGAATTATAGGGTGTAATAAGAGCATCTGGAAGTTTTCCAAAGTATTGCAAGCAGTCCTGAATACCAATCATAGCCAAACGGGCTACAGCTGCAGGGTATAATTCCACGGCTTTTGCCGGAAAGACCCTAGGATGAATCCACAGAAGGGGTCCCTCCTGCCATAGGACTGCAGTAGGTTGCCCGTAAGTTGAAAGCACACAAAGCAAAATAGGAAACTCAGGCTGCACGCGTGTATTGCCAGCAGCAGTAAGAGCTTGCTCAATTTTGCAAAGGGCTTCTCTAGCTTCGGGTGTGATAGTCCGTGGGGAAGAAAGAGAAGGATCACCTTGAAGCATATTGAATAAAGGTTTTAAGTCATAGTTAGGTAATTTAAGGTATCCCCTTATCCAATTAATGTCTCCCAACAAACGTTGGAAATCATTAAGCGTGTGTAAGTGGTCAAGCCGAAGCGTAATTTTTTGGGGATGTACTGCTTTGGGGGTTATCTTAGCGCCTAGATATTGGACAACTGTTCCTTTCTGAATTTTTTCAGGGGAAATAATTAAATTGGCACTTTGTAAGAGCGAGGTTAATTTGAGTAGGGCATTATTAAGAGCGTTTTCAGATTTTGCTGCCAGCAGGATATCATCCATATAATGCACACATTGTACTTTCGGGAAACACTTTCGCAAAGGAGCTATGATGGAACCTACGTATAGCTGGCAAAGAGTGGGACTATTTGTCATCCCTTGTGGGAGGACTACCCACTCATATCGCTTATCTGGTTGCTCATGGTTCTTAGAGGGTAATGTAAATGCAAAACGGGGAATATCCTGTGGATGTAACGGAATAGAGAAAAAGCAATCTTGTATGTCAATGGCAATTACATGCCAATCTTTTGGTAAAGTGGTTAATAAAGGCAGGCCACGTTGTACAGGCCCCATCACGCGCATTTGAGCATTAACAGCTCGAAGATCATGCAACAAACGCCATTTACCGGATTTCTTTCTAACTACGAAAATAGGAGTATTCCAAGGGGATACAGAAGGACGTAAGTGTCCAGCTGACAATTGTTGATTAACTAAGGCTTCAGCTGCATCTAATTTTTCAGAGGACAAAGGCCACTGTGGAACCCACACCGGGTCCTCTGTTAACCATGTTAGGGGGATGATTTCCACAGCGGCCCCTATAATAAATTTTGGTCAGCAGAAACAGCAATAGGGCGCGAAGAAGTGCAAAGCCTAACTCCCATCTTAGCCAGAACATCTCGTCCCCAAAGGGAAAAGGGCAAATTAAGTATAAAGGGCTGGAAGCTATCCTGGTGTCCCTCGTCATCCTTCCAGGTGAGGTGACGTGCGCTTACTTCTGGGGTACTGAGGTACCCCAGACCCTGCAATTGCTGAGCAGAAGCCTGTGTGGGCCAGGCAGAAGGCCAATCCTTAGTGGCTATTATGCTACGGTCTGCTCCAGTGTCAAGGAGTCCCATGATCCTTTTTCCTTCTACTATTAATTGCATCATGGGTCTGGTGTGCATACCTAATGCAAGAAAAGCTCCCTCAATTTGTTCCTGATTTAAAGCCCTTTTACCATTGCATGTCTGTCCACCCACGGCAGGAAGGAGAATAACCTGGGCAACAGGGTCCCCTGGGCTGATAGCAGTAATCCCACGGGGAGACTCAATCAGGGCTCTCACACTTTCAGAATGGTTGGGATCAATTATACCAGGATATACACACAAGCCTTTTAAAACTGCTTCAGGGGAGCCTATTAGCAATCCTATAACTTCATTCGGTAAAGGGGCTAGTTTCCCTAACTCTAAAATCTGTACTCCCATTCTCGGAGTGAGGACCATGGGATTGACGGCTTGCAGGGTCACAGCGGGGGAGGCCTTAGAGGCTCCCCTGAGTCCCTGGGATGTTGCAGAGATGGCCATTCCTCGGAAACTTGCGCCGCCCCATATATTTGAGGGCCCTGGGGACGTGGGCCCCGTAAGCCGTTTTTTGAATCCCTTCTTATATTGCTTTGAGATATCCTATGGCCGTGGACATCTCTCACTGACCTACACTCACTTGCCCAATGTCTTCCCTTTTTTCACTTAGGGCAAAGTCTGGGTCTAGATCCTACAACTTGGTTATTGACAGGACACTGTCTCCTCAGGTGCCCTGTCCTTCCACACGTATAGCAGGTTATAGCGAGTCCCGTAACTTTCTTGGTAATATCCATGACAGCCGCAGCTAAGCCTGTGGCGGTTAGGGGACCCCCTATTTCTCGGCATATTTTCATCCAATACTCCAGTCCCAGACTCTTATAGGGGGCGATAGCCTTGCGACACTCAGCAGTGCATTGTTCAAATACCAACTGCTTTATGAGAGGCATCGCAGTGTCCGAATCTCCAAAGATTTTTCCGGCAGCCTCGACCACACGGGCAACAAAGTCGGAAAATGGTTCCAGGGGCCCTTGAACAAGGGCAACCCTGTAAGGTTGCCTCGGACTTCCCCTCTGTTGGGTAGAGCTTTCCACGCTTTCAATCCTATTTGGTTCACCTGCGTATAAACTTCTGGGGGGTACCCAGTCTGCTGATTGGCGAATCTGCCAAGTCCTAATAACATGTCCCTATCCCAGGCTGCTCGTGCCCCTCCTTGGGCTAGATTGGTTGCTGCTTGCTCATTTGCAAATTCCATTAAGAAGGTGCGCCAGTCCAAGTATTGTCCAGGCGTCAACACCGCTCTAGCCACCTGTTGCCAATCATTTGGGGTCATACAATATCTGAATAAGCCTTCTATTTGAGTTATAGTAAATGCGGCGTTGGCTCCATAAGTCTTTACTGATTCTGCCAAGGACTTAATTATTTTAAAATCTAGGGGCTCATGATATCGCTGTTGATTATTATCTTCAAAAACTGGGTAAGTTAACTGTAGCTCTCGCCTAACTTCTGCCCAGAGCCCGGGTTTTGCAAAAGAAAGTCCGCCTTCCGCTTTGTTAAGATAAGGGGGCAGGTCATCCTCAGAGCCCTTTAGTGGTAAGTATCGGTCACTATCATATGTCGCAGCTTCCTCTTCAATAGGGGGGTCAGAATCCCCGTTAGCCCGTCCCTGCTGAAATTGACGTAGCGAGGGATAAAGAGACGGACGGGTCATGGATGGTTCTTGGGGCCTTCCTTTCTTTTTTGGGGCGCGTCCCTCCATCAGCGGGGTTCCCCTAGAGGCCTCGCTTTCCACGTCCGAACCCTCCTCTAGCTCAGAGGCTATAATGCCATGACGGCTGCCTCTGTCCTTCTTTGTGTCTTCTAACACTACTTGTCCTGATTGTACGGCCTTATCGCACTTCTGATCCTTAAAGTAATCATAGAAAGCAAAAATGAAAAGACAAAGGGAAAGACAAACATCCAACCAACAGACGAAACATACACATCCATGGATATTATTGTCCTGACTCACCACAGGAACTTGATCGTCATGACTTCTCGTGAACCTTAGTCCTGACTTACCACAGGAACCTCATCGTCGCGACTTCTCGTGAACCTTAGTCCTGACTTACCACAGGAACCTCATCGTCACGATTTCTCGTGAACCTTAGTCCTGAATAAATCGCAGCAAGTTCTGAATCCACCGGGGGGGTACTGGAGGTCGGGTTCCCCGTACGGGCCACCAGCTGTCGCGCGCCGCTTCGTCCAGCGAAGAAACACGCAACTCGGAGATCCTTTTGGCTGCGATTTATTTAGGAACTTTCTCATGCGTTAGAGAAGAAATCAGGAAAGGGGACGTGGAGTAAGGCGGAAAAAGGGACGCATGAGGGAGAACCCACTAGCTAGGTGACCTCCCCCCTTATATACCTCTCGCTGCCTGCTTATGCCCACGTGTCCGCATCTGATAGGTTAGTCACAGCTTATGGGCGTGGCAAGACATCGTTTCCTTATTAGGAGTTGTTTTCGAAGCACACAGGTGTTGATTACAAAGAGCGCTACAAAGCATGGTCCCATGGTGGCTCTCCACAAATTTCCAAACTCACTTAGAGAGGAACTTGGCCTTCTTCCCCCAGTTCCCAAGTATACCAGTAGCTTGGCAGTCACACCCACAAACTGCCCCTGGCAACTTATAATCTCATTAACAGCCGTAATCCAGAGACTCAAAGAAATAAAGCTCCCAGAAGAGAGCAACATAGGCCTCACCCATGAGTGAATCTGCTCTATAATCGTATTCTAAATTTCACAATTCCTGGAGTGACCTCTCATACTCTACCTAACTGATGTACCAAGAGTAGCACACATTTGTTTGGGTTTAACACACATGTTTGCAATCTCTTATACAAATGCTTAATGGCTCCAGGATGAAGTACAACAATATTCACACACTTTCCTCTTATAGTGCAGGGAAAGTGCAATGGTGGTGGGATTGGTGCTTCAATAGTAAATGAAATAAATTTTTGTGAACAACTTTACAAAAATAAAATTAGATTAAAAAAAAAGAAGAGAAAATACCGCTGGACAGCAGCCTTGGTGTGGCCAAGGAGGAAGCTGCTGAAGCAGCACCGGCCCTAGCATCCTCCCTGTTTTCCCAACTGGTAACAGATCTGGTGGTCACCAAAACTTCTATGCCCTGCCTCAGTGCTCACCTGCCTCCTGATGCTCAGATCATGTGCCTCCTTGAGGCACTAGATATGGCTTGCACTTGGGTCTTCCCAGTCCACTCAGCTAGGTGAGCCCTATAGATTTCCCCAGCTTCCCAAGAGGCCACAAGGACCTAAATGTGTGGCCATAAAATACCATTTGCACCTAATATCCAAGTACACAATGGTGCAAGAGACAGAATATGGTTAAGTCTTATACAGGTTTCCTGGAAGACAGACTTCCAGTGTGTCCTTTTTCCCAAGGCAGCAAAGAAAAAGCCTTGACTCCTCCCTGCCTGTTTCTCACACCAAAGTACCCGTGTCAGAGCCCACCCCAAACAAGAACTGCTTTGCTCCTGACCTCACCATTCTAAGCATGTGAGTCAACTTCTGAGATGAGTCCCAGCAGGGAGCAGGGACTGAGCACAGTCCCACCATCCAGCATGGTCTGCAGCTTCTAAAATGCCTTGTGGATTCTGCATAGCTTCTCCCTGCCTCTGGCACTGATGCCCTGGCCCACGGGCCTCTGCACTCCCTGACATTCAACCCCAACCCACAGCATTACAGTCCTTGAAGAAGCCGAAGAAGCCGTTGTGCTCACACTTAGGAGGACATGGTCAACCAAGTACAAGTCCTTCAGCTTTGCCTACCCACCAGCCAAGCAGGTGACAAGAAGACCACATTCTCAACCATCTTGTCCACTTGTGTTTGAGGCACATAGCCTCTGAGTTATAGGAAGTAAGCTATCACACCTTGCTAGATCACCAATATTTCTCACCCTGTGATCAGCACCTTCTCTGGGAGAAAAGCACTGCATCTTTTTTTCAGTGGATAGAACAAAAGTAGGCCAAGGGCAACCCAGTAGTTGAACTAAAGAAGTTGTGAAGATAATAGAGATTATGTAGTCATGTAGGCAGCCCTCAGTCCTGATGAAATGAGACAAATCACCTGAGACTAGAAGTGCTATGACCCACATGCACATAAAGACATAATTAGAGTGGGCTGAGCTGAGATGGCCAAATTAAGAGAACCTGTGTCTACCTTTTCCCATGATCATGGCAAATCTACACCAAAACTGGGATTAATCTACATAGACACTGATGCGGAACCCTGGCAGACAAAGTTTCTATAATAATAGTCCAAAGGACAGCAACTAGAAAGATTGGAGACAGAATGAAGCACTTGCCAAGAAAGGCAACAAACTACAATTATGAAGACATTTCTGAAGTATAGAACTTCACCCTGGAGAACTGGGCTGTGGGTGGTTGCACCAAACTAAATGCCTGACACACTAATCTTATGCTAATCTATGCTAACACACTAATCTATGCTAGAACAGAAGGCAAGAAATTACGAATATAAACAGGGTCACTGGTAGGTGTCATGCCATGACTCCACCTTGCCAACAGCAGTGCTGGTGGCTAGACTACATCTCATTCTATAACAACAGACACTGAGGGTGAACCCCAAGGGACAGTTCTATCCTCTCCCAGCCAAAGGCTGAGCTATCAGGAGGCTAAAAGAGGATTATTAGAAATGCTTCTTCCTGGTAGACAGGTTGGGACCCTGAAAGCCTATATCTGACCAGCAAACAAGGTGCACCCCTACAGTCAAAAAGCACACTACAGACCCCAAAGTATAGCAAGTTAGAAAAGAACCTCCCATACTTGGTCTGCTCCCTGAGTAGCCCAGGGCCTGCAAGATTCTAATAGCCCAGGACTGAGCTCTTTGCTGACAGCAGGGACTAAGATCCCAGTCTTCTATATCCAGTAAAGTATGAGATCCCAGCCACAACTCAAGAAAATGTGAAATGATCTGGTAGCTTGCCGGGCTTTCCAGGAGGGACAGAGAATGTATATTAGAGAATACAAGTATATAAAAAAACCAAACACATGTGTGCTGCTTTAAGCTCATCAGTGGGTTTGTGGCTTTGGGATTCTGGGAGCTTTGTTTTATATAGTCTCTGGATCTTGGCCACTGATGGGATTACGTGGCGTTGGGGGCAGTTTCTGGGTATGGCTGCCAAGCTACTGGAAAATGGGGGGTCTGGGTGGGACAATAGGGTACACTGTAAAAAACTAAAGAGCACTAAGGGGTGCGAGCACTCACGGGCTCTCCGGACGGCTCTGTCTCACCGCCCGAGTCCGGTGCCCCAGAACCGCTGTGTGTGCTGTGGGTCAAAGGCAGGCGACGGAAGGAAGAAGGAAGCAGGCCAAACTGGTTGCTCGATCCATTTATTTCATTCTCTCTCTCCGCTTCTCTCCCGCTCTCGTGGATCTCGCCCTCGTGGATCTGGCCCCGTGGATCTGGCCCCCCAACCCACTCTTACAGCCTAGTTAAATCTCCACAGCATCAGGGGGTTGGGGCGTACACATAGGTGTGGTCATCATCAATAGGGTAAGGTCCTTTCCCTTAGGGGATGCTTCTCCTAGGACTTAATTCTCTTTCAGCAGGAGGATCCACCCAAGGGCGGAGTCCCATGAATGTGTTTCTCTTCTTCTCAGCCAGCAAACATATAAGAATTCATAATATTAATTATTTTGTGTAGACACAATAAGAGATGCATTAAAGCTTATAGAATTGCTCTCCTGGGGCCATCTCAATCTCAGATTACAGTGCTCAGGCCAGATCAGTCTTTCCTATCCCTGGCAGGGTCCCAGTCTCATAATTACTATTGGATCATGACAGCATTTGTCTATGATCAAGCTCTTAACTTATAGTTAAGAATTAGGCACTTTGGCCAGGCCCATCTCGATGCCAGGGTAGCACATAACTCACCGCTTGCCCTGGATCCTTCCTGTCCCACGTCGGGGACCCTGCTTTGGGGTGCTAGGAACTGAGGGCAACTGAGGCTTAAGTGGAGAAAGCAGATGCCCAGGAAGGAATAATATTCGAGGCCAATTAATTCCCAAGTTATAAAAACATAATATTGTCTTCTCGTGTCTATACAAAACAGTCATAGCTTTAAAGTAAATTATTCAAAAGGCAGAAGAAGAGGAGAAAGGCAATATTAACTTATATAATATAAATTCAGTATCCTAGGAAGGTCTGACCTTGCAAATTAGCAGAGTCAGATTAAGGGAAAGCCGAGGATTAACTCTTTTAGGGGAGAGCATGGAGAAGTGATTATAGCTAAACAAAGGGATGGGAGAGATTCGGGAACACCTTGATGGGTGTGGCTAGTGTAAGCCTAAACTCTGGGTAAAACCAGGACAAGCTACTTGTGGCAAGGAGGGAAAGGACAAAGTAATGTCATCCTACAGTACACATTATTGGAAAGCCCTGTAAGCTACCGAAAGTATACTGCCCACACAGAAGAGCCTGGCAAACTCCCCATGGCGTATTTGATGTGCCAAATACAGTAACAATAACAGGTCTCATTCCCTTGACCTGGAAGAGCCTCAAATCATTGGGAAAGATGAGTAAGAAGAGGCTGCTGAAATCTCAGGGCTGGGACGAATGGAGAAGATACTACTGCCCACTCAAGCAAATAGATGAACAACGGGATAACAGTGATACAGTGATACCCTATTGTCAATTTGCAAATTCATTCTTTGGTATCTATAAGTATTTTGTTAACTTCTGAATAAATTTCTTATTTTCACTTTTAAGTTTAAAATTTATATTTAGCTCTTTCAACATGTCTTCTCTTTTGATAGTTCATATTCTTCAAATGTCAGTATTTTTATATCCATCATAGTTATAGTTGTAACATATAATTATTATATAATTATATGTAATTCCATCAATGGCCAACATCCAGAGACTATAAAACCAAGCCCCCGGAAGCGTGACATCTTATAGCCTAATTCTCCCTCTTGGAAAACCTGGCAAGCTATCAAGAGTTTCCTGCCTGCATGGGAGAGCCTGGCAAGCTCCCCGTGGTGTATTCATATGCCCAAACCAGTAACAATGATGGGTCTCATTCCCCTGACCCTGAAAGAGCCTCCAATGTGGCACCAGCACTGTTGGGAAGGACGAGTAAAGAGAGGCTGCTAAAATCTCAGGGCTAGGATGAATGGAGAAGTTGAATGGAGACGTTACTGAGACCGCTTGAGAAAATCAACAATCAACGGGATGATGATGAATTATTACATATAATTGTAATATTATTAAAACATATAGCACAGTGGGTAGGGCATTTGCCTTGCACGCAGCCGACCCGGGGTTCAATTCATCCTTTCTTCTTGGAGAGCCCAGCAATACCAAGAGTATCTTGCCCGCATGGCAGAGCCTGGCAAGCTACCCGTGGCGTATTTGATATGCCAAAAAGAGTAACAAGTCTCACAATGGAGACATTACTGGCGCCTGCTCAAGCAAATCGATTAGCAACGGGATAAGTGATAATAATTATAATTATTACATATAATTGTTACACATAATTGTTACAGTTATTACATAGTTATACGTTACATAATGTTTTATGTAATTTTGCTCAATTCAATAAGACTCCAGTACTAGTCTATATTGATTTTATTTTCTTTAAAGATTGAGTCATATTATGTTAATACTTCTTTACATGATTTTTCATTGTATTCCAGATATTTTATATATTCTGAATCTCTTGCTTCTATTTTATTCTTCTGGTGTGAGTAGTTGCTTTTGTTGTTTTGTTTTGTTTTTTCAGATTTTGACTCCCCAACTGCAAAGTTTGCCTTCTGGATGAGGTTCAGATTTATGCACCATCCTTTAATTCCTCATTTGATGCCTTACTCTATGCACATGTAACTCAGAGTAAGAGACTTAGGTATGGCCTGAAAAAAAAATTTACTTATTATAACCTCCCACAAACCTCAGTTCCTAGCTCTCTAATTACCAAAGCATATTCTCAAATTTTTAGGTGCCCCAGATGAAAGCCAAAGATTCTTCAGACTATCTATCAAAGGCAGAAAGTTTCCAACAGTTTCAGCCATTTTACTGAATTTGTCCTGTCCTCAGAAATGGTAAAAATGGAAATCAGACTCTACAGCTCCTTCTCTTCTAAGACTTGACAGCCTACCAAAACCTGCCTGCATTTTCATAGTCTGTACTGACTACGGAGGGCTGAAGGGTTCTTTTTTTCTACATTTTTTTTTTTCATTTTATACTTGTTCTGCAGGAGTACCAGTATAATATGAACTGACTTCACCATGGTAGTGGCACTTTAAATTGAAACAAAGTCTTGAGACGGGAACCTGTATGGAAGGCTGTCTCAGCCACCACTGCTTCCACCTTCACCAGTAATGCTGCAGGAAAAAGAAGCAGAAAAGCTAGCTTCAGAGAGTGAGCCAGTCAACACATGCAGATAAACAGCGTGTTGGAACCAAAGATAATCAAACATCGAAAAAAAGGACAAGGAACTGAAGCAGTTCAAACTGTGCTATTAGGTCTGGTTTTAGACCTTGAAATTATCAACTGCTTTCCTTCCCCCCCCTGCACACAGATGACAACAGTGACTTTGACTAAGACCAAATGGAATTGATGAACTTTTGCCAAAACACTGACCATCTTCACATGGCTGGTACCAGTGCACATTCTACAGCTCATTCATTACCCAGTGGTCCTTCTCAGCTCAGTTATCAGCATGCCACTGAAGAGTCTGTCACTTGATTTCTTGATTTATAGTCTCAGAAAAACTGCCCAAAGATCTCTCTACTTGAAAGCATGCAGACTGACTCCTAAACTGATGAGAGTTCATAAAGAGAAATTTTCTCTTAAAGCATTGAAAAAGGCAAGTATTAGCTTTGAGCACATGTTTGAAGAAGGGCAGATTACAGTTTTATAAATTTACATATAGGGGCCAGGACCAAAAGGCAAAGCAGCGCAGAACAAAGGGCCCCAGGCTGGAGGCAGCTCCTAACTAGGGCCATAAGCTGCAAGGACCTATTACCTAAAATCACAAGTCAGAAGACCTGTGGAAGTGACTTCCCAAGCGGCTTCCACTAATGTGGCCACAAGTTAATCTCTCCCACCATCTCTCATAAGAACCACGAACTAGCCTCTTATACAGAACTCTCACTAGGGCAGCCTGACCACCCTAAGCACATTAGGCCATTAGTCCATTAGCCCCTACTCTGATTAATATTACATCAAAAACACAAAAGCAATGGTGAGCACAAGAATCCAAACTGCAAAGGTCACAATGTTTGTAAAGCATCACAGAAAACCACCAGGCTTAGTGAGCGAAGTTGCTAGCCCAGATGAATCAAACACAATCACTGTCACTGTCATGTTACTGTCATCCCGTTGTTCATCAATTTGCTTGAGCAGGCACTAGTAACATCTTCATGTGTCCCTGTCACGTGCTAGTGTAACCCAATGGCATCTTCTCACTCCAGGAACATGAAGAGCACGTTGCTGTTACCGTTTTTGGCATATCAAATATGTCACGGATAGCCTGCCAGGTTCTGCTGTGCAGGAAAAAAAATAAATAAAAATAAATAAAAATAAAGAGGTCACGTGGCTACATTCACTTCAGGAAAAATTGTGTTGCTCTCTTCTGGAAGATTTCTGTTTTATAGTCTCTGGATCTTGGCCATTGATGAGATTACGGGGCAGGGGGAGGGGGGTTTGCGGGTGTACTGCCAACTGCCAAGCTACTGGAAAAGTGGGGATCTGGGTGGAGGAGGCCCAGTCTTGATCCGAGCAGGCTTGGAGATCTCAGCCACAAGTCCCACATACCTGGATTCCTCTTCAGTTCCTTCATGGGTGAGGCTAGTTCAAGAGTGTGGAGAGTGGCCTTGAGCATTGGTGAGGCTGGGTTTTGGCTGAATCAAACACAATAATGAACTATATAACCTCTCAGATAAGGACTTTAGAATGGAGCTTTTAAGAATGTATAAGGAGCTCAAAGAAGCAAGGAAACCCACTGCTGATAAAATACAAGAGGATATGAGAGCAGAAATGAGGAAAATACAAAGTAAAATACAAGCAGAAATGACTGACCTGAAAAACCTGACAGGTGAAATGGAAACCTCACTGGAAGGCCTCAGCAGCAGAGTCACTGAAAAAAATCAGTGAACTCCAAGATGAGGTGTAGAAAATCTCCAGAAAAGAGCAGAAGATAGAAAAAAAGCCACAAAATAAACCAACAGATGACAAGAGGACATTTGGATGAATTCAAGAAGAACATGAGTCCTTGGGGTACCAAAGGGGCAGAAAGAAAACTTGGATGAAGAAGCAACTATCAAAGCCATCATCGCTGAGAAGTCCCCAGAGCTGAAGAGAGCATGCACCCAGATCCAGGCGACCCAGACAATACCAGCTAAAATAAATTCAAATGAAAATAATCCAAGACATCCTAATCAGAATGATGAATATTATAGATAGCGTTGGAATACTGAAAGCAGCAATATTAAAGAAGGAAATTGCTTCTAAAGAAGCATCCTTAAGATTTACAGCAGACTTATCTGATGAACCCTCCAGGCCCAAAGACAGTAGTGGGATTTAGTGAAAACACTCAATTAAATAAATACCTCACCAAGAATACTTTATCGGGGCTGGAGAGATAGCACATCGGGTAGGGCTTTTGCCTTGCATGAGGCCGACCCGGGTTCGATTCCAAGCATCCCATATGGTCCCCTTAGCACCACCAGGGGTAATTCCTGAGTGCAGAGCCAAGAGTGACCCCTGTGTATCACCAGGTGTGACCCAAAAAGAAAAAAAAAAAGAATACTTTATCAAACTAAATAACCATTCATATTTGAAAGAACAATATACAGCTTCACAAACAACTCAGGAACTTCATAAACTTAAAACAATGGTTACAAGAAAAACAAAAAGGACTACTTTAAGACAATACAAGCCCCTCAAATATACCAAACTCCTGCAGAAAGATGGTACAAAATCCCATAACAATAATCTCTATGAATGCCAATGGGATAAATGCACCAATTAAGAGCCACAGAGTGCAGGATGGATCAGAAAATTGAACCCAACATTCTACTGCCTTCAAGAAACACATCTGAACAGGCAGAGCAAACAGACACAAGGCTGAAAAACAATTGTACAAGAAAACAACCCCCTCAAAGAAGATGGGATGGCAATACTAGTATCAGGCCACATAGTCTTCAGGCTGAAAACTTTTACAAGAGACAGTGAAGGTCATTTCTTAATGACCAAAGGATCTATATGTCAGGCAGAACTCACACCCCTAAATGTATATGTACCTAATGAGGGACCAGCAAAATGCTTAAGACAACTGCTCACTGATTTGAAGAAGCCATTGATATCAGCACAATAATAGTTGGAGGTTTCAAAGAACCTTTGAAGTAGTGCAGAATGAGAATTTTAGAACAGAAGAAATAAACGTACAGCCAATCTTCTCATTTCCCCATAAGGAGAGAGAAGTTAAAAAGATTAAAACAGTGGGGCCGAAGCGATAGCACAGTGGGTAAGACGTTCGCCTTGCACGCGGCCGACCCGGGTTCAATCCCCGGCATCCTATATGGTCCCCCAAGCACCGCCAGGAGTGATTCCTGAGTGCAAAGCCAGGAGTAACCCCTGAGCATCGCTGGGTGTGACCCAAAAAGCAAAAAAAAAAAAAAGATTAAAACAGGGCTAATGGAAGTATGGTGAAAGTAATATTTTAGGAACACTGACATGACTTATATCTGTGGGAGGCTTCAGAAAAGACTGGGAGGAACCATATGCATCAAGAAACCAGTCTTTGATGCACACAATAATGAGAGTACAAACTGGACCGCGGAAAGGAAAAGAGAAGTGAGCCGGATCTGAAAGATACTGAAAATGCAACTTTTATCATTGCTTTTTCACTGTCAGTAAAATTTAATCTTGACCTATTTCTACACAAGCTGTTATCAATTATGATTCCCAGATATTTTTGCCCATCGCCCCAACTGCACAAAAGGCACAATTAGCAATTCTCTTGTTTCATCAAGGTCCTCAGTATGATTCATACCCTCTGCTACACAATTATCCACCATAAATATAGTTCAGTCTAGTACAAGCCGCAGTTCCTTATTAAGTTCATTCTTATGCTGCTTATTCCAGTAATACTTGTTTCAATCTTTCAATCTTTGAGATCTTTTATTTTTTTCTCTTCTACCCAAGATTCTCAACTCACATTAGACAACAATAAATAATCTCAGGGTCAGGATAGCAATGTTTTAATATAATTGTACATCCAGGCAAAGCTCAAAGGTGCAATGGTGTTTATGACCTTATCTTTTTGTTCTTGTTTGTTTTGGAGTCACATGCAGTGGTGCTCAGGAATAACACCTAGTGGTGCTCAGGAGACATATGTGGTTATGTGGGATATGAACTGATGGCTGCATGCAACGCAGATGCCTTAACTCCTATACTATTTCTCCAGTTCCAAGAACTCATCTTTTAAATGGAAATATGGGGCAAGAGAGAGAGGAATGTGGCTCAGTGGTAAAGCACTTGCCTCATGTGTGTGAGGTCCTGGGTCAATTCCTGGTATCATCGCCCAAAAGGAAAGGAAATAAGGTAGATCAAATGACTTCCATAGGAAAAGTTTATTGATCTCTTGCACAGGACCAGTAACCTAGAAAAAAACAGAAGTTTTTGGTTGTCAGTGGGGAGTGAGTGAAAACCAAGTGTGTTGATTTTACTTTTTAAATAAGGACACCATAAAATCTAGAGGACAGCCATGCTGTAAGGTATCTGAGATGCAGAGATCAGGCAAGGTCTAAGAAGATGCCAGATTGCAGATAGACAACACAGAGGGATGAGCACTGTTCACTGGTGATGGAAAATTGCTGTAAGGCTTCTGTGTCCCCATGAAATTCACAGTCAGTTTTCCCTCAAGTCATTGTGAAAACATTCCCTATCCGAATACACTTCTTCCCATGTTCTTAATCCTATATTCCTCCAATGGCCAGATTCTACCTGTACTAGCATCCTCACCTTCCAACTTCTAGACAGAGTCTCCCTCTTTCCTAGATACTTTCTGGCTGTTTCAGTTTTAAGAAATATATAGTTCAACACCATCTTAAATTGTCTTTGAAATCCAGGCTTAGCAGTTCCAGTAAAAATTAGGTCCTTTTAGAGGAGTTTTGATGCCAGATAACTTTTGTTCTTCCCACAGGGAAAAAAAGAAAAAGAAAAAAGAACATGGAATAAGTGAATAAAGAATGATATTCTGAAAATATTGTTGTGTCTATTGTGTTGTTCTCAAAATACCATTTAAGGCAGCTTGGATCTTATAGCTTTAGAAGCTGCTCCTTATTTAGGGATTGGTTTGTAAACTACATAGTTTTGAAAATACATCCCAGTCAAGGACTTTCTCTACAGCTGGTGTTAAAGAAATGAACAAAGCTGGAGTCTAAAAAGACAAATGTAGTCAATGTGCTGAGACAAATGTCAGCAGCTGCCAGGGTAGATTTCATACTTAGAACGGTTAGTCAGCTAGAGATTGGAGCTATTAAAAGAATTTGTTTCCTCTGCAAAAGAGAAGTTTGAATACATTAAATCTCAATGAGTTTTCTAGAGGCTTGGGCATACAACTCACACACAGACCCAAAAAATTACAAAGCACAGATTTTAGAGCAGGTTCAACAATTTTCAACAAAGGGAAATAATTAAATTTTTTTCTTAGAAAATAAATTACACCAAAAAGTGTTTCTCTACATTAATGCCCAAAAAATAAATATTGGTGCCACCACGATTTTATTTTGTGCCATCTTTTAACCATGTGTTTATATACTCATTCATTGAATATATGTCCTAGGCACTAAAAAAAATATAAAAGTAAGACATCCTCACTTACAAGAATGTTAAACTGTGAGAGATACACATTTTTAAATAAAGACCAATGCCCTAATAAGAGTATATACCTATTGGGGGTTTGGAACCAGGACTAAAGGATCTGGGCTTCATTAAATGGGTAGAACTGACTTAGTAATATTTACCTAACACTAACATTAGCACTAACACTAGTATTAATACTAGCACGGGGGGAAGGGGCACAGGTATGTTGTTCTCCAGTGGTGCTCAGGAAGACCAATATTACCAATGCCAGAATTCTCTGTCTAGTTGGGCCAGTTTAGTGCTTCAACCAGGCTATGAGATGCAAGTCAAGCCCAGAACTTAAGGGTTGCCACTGCAGTGCTGGGGAACACCAGGGCCACACACAGTGATGCACATGTCGCAGAAGTCTAGAATTACCAAGATAAAGAGAAAAATTAGATGTCAGTAATCCAGAAAAATAGCACCTGAGCCAAGAGGCTTACCATGTCAGGCTAAGTATTAAAAAAAAATAGCAATAATAAGGAAAAAAAGAAACCGCTGCCTAGGCCAGCGGTCTGTATCAAAGATGTTCAGGTAAGCACAGCTGTGATCAGGGCCTGAGGAAGGAAAATCTTGAAGGTAACCTGACATCCATGGTGAACCTACCTTTAATTTGTCTTACACTATACAATATTTCTTATAATCCCACACCCCAAAGTATGAGAGTTTACAGTTGAGAAAACTGAATCTCAAAGATATTAAGTAATTTTCCCTAAACCACAGTGATCGTTATAGTAGATGCAGGATTCCAACCCTGGTCTAATCACATGACTAAGCATAATACAATAAATCTTATTTACTTCTAGCCTAGTAAGGAACCTATAAAAGTGGCTTTAGAGCTGTGAAAAACATGAGAAAACTCTGCAGATTAATTTAGAGGAGCCTGCTAAGAAATATGGGGTAGGAGACCCACATCCCACTGCCTCTGCCATGTAAACAACAGCCGAGCTTCACAACTTCACAACTAATCCCAGAAGAAATGTGAACTCTAGGAAACACCCAGGTATGTGGGTTTCCCGGCTGAAAACACTGGGGGCCCCTTGGGAAGGGGAGCAGGCCAAGCCTCCACCCTGCTGAAGTCCAACAGCTGCAACCACACCCCACAGCTGCTGCCATTTAAACAGCTCAGCTTCACTGCCTCAAGACTAATCTTGGAAGAGACACCACATGAACGAAACTTCCAGGTACACCAGTTTTTTGGCTGAAAACCCTGGTATCTTCTTGGACCTCCTATCCCCAAACTCTCCAAACTCCCCAAACTCAGCAGCCACACCCAGATTCAAAGTCTCCACCATGGGGCCCAATTTCACAACTAATCCAGGAAGAGATACCAAGCTGGTGAAAGTCACAGGTACCTCAATCCTTGGACTGAAAGCCCAGGGCCTTCTCAGGAAAGCGATGGGCAAGAACTGTCCCAGTCCTACAATCCTTGAGTTTCTGGAGCATGTGTACATGGTTGCACAACATCCCCAAATTCTACAATATGGACAGCCCAGGAGCACACCAAATTTGATGGGAAAGCAGCATGTAATATTAGCAACTATGCTAATATTAACTAAAAGAATAACACATAAGACTCAACTAGTACAAACAAGGTCTTTAGTGAACCCCATGGTGAAATACAATTTTCAAAATTCACAAAGTAACTGGGCAAGAAAATATTACAAAAGAAATTCAAATTGGAAAAGAAGTAAAACTATCATTACTTAGATTTATGTGATAATATCACCGTATCACTATATCACTGTCATCCCTTTACTCATCAATTTGTTCGAGCGGGCACCAGTAACGTCTCCATTGTGAGACTTGTTACTGTTTTTGGCATATCGAATATGCTCGGGGTAGCTTGCCAGAATCTGCCATGGGGGTGGGATACTCTCGGTAGCTTGCTGGGCTCTCCAAGAGGGACGGAGGAATTGAACCCGGGTCGGCCACGTGCAAGGAAAATGTCCTACCCACTGTGCTATAGCTCCAGTCCTACTTTATATAATTGGTGAACTCAGTAATGTGGAGAACTCAAAATCAATACAAATGAATCTAATTTATTTATATGTACACAGGAGTTAGAGGGAAAAAAGAAATTAAAGTAACGATTACTGTGTTACCTCAGGCAACAGAGGAAACAAAAAACTTTGCACTGCAAACTATGACATAACTAAAAGAAATAGAAGATACAAAAACAACAACAAAAAGCTATCCCTTCTTCATAGATCAAAATACACACTACTTAAATGGGTGACCAGGCTGAAAAGATAGCTCAGAGACCTGAGCACAGAGCCAGGAGGTGTGCAAAAACAAAACAAAACAAAACAAAAATGGCCACTAGCTACAGCAAACCCTATCAAACCATAAACATTTTTTTAAAAGCTAAAACATAGGTGAAACATTCAGGATATCAATAGCAGAAGTGCATTGGCAATAATTCTACTGGGTAAGGGAAGTCAACGCGACTGCATCCAACTGAAAAGAGCTGTTAGACAGCTACAGTACCACAAAGGCCAAAAGGCAACCAAAGAGTTTGAAGATTTTTTTTTTTTTTGGTGTTTTTTGGGTTTTGGGCCACACCCAGCAGTGCTCAGGTTTTACTCTGGCTCCTCCCTGCACTCAGGAAATACTCCTGAAAGTGCTGGAGGGACTGTATGGGATGCGGAGGACCAAAGCCAGGTCAGCCGCATGCAAGGCAAACGCCCTGCGGGCTTTACTAAGGCTCCAGCCGCATGGAGAACAAATATGTGTGTATTTTTTTAAGTGGGTGAGGTTCAGGACTTACTCTTGACTCTGTACTCAGAAATTATTCCTGTAGGGTTGGAGTGCTGGGGATCAAACCTGGGTGGCTCAGTGCAAGGCAAATGCCCTACCCGCTGTACTAGCACCACTCCCCATTAAGATTTTAGTATAATATATCTGACTGTCAAACACAGGATTCACAGAACTTCTTTTTGACAAACTTTAAACTTGGGGGATTTTGGCCACACCTGGCGGTGCTCAGGGTTTACGACTGGCTCTGCACTGGGGATCACAGCGGGCAGGCTTTGGGGTCCTTCTGGGGGGACTGAAACAAAGAAAGCAAAAGCGCTTTCCCCACTCAAATAGTGCTTCGGCCCCGAAAAAAAAAGGGCAAAAGACCTGAGCTGACAGTGCTCCAAAGAAAACGTATGGAATACCGCAAAGCCACGAGAAGGCAAACCAGTATCACCTTCTACCGGGCGAGCGAGGCCGGCACCGAGACTGGAAGCAAAAGTCAAGACCGTGGAAGGAAAGGCTGCCGGGTGGACCGCGGGCGCGGGCAAAACCCGTGAACGCCAACTGCCACAGCGCGACGGTGGAGGCCAACCCCGACACCAAATCGGGAGGGGCGCGGGACCCATGCCCATCACGGGCAGCGAGGTATGCCTTTGTGCACAGTGTCACCTCTCCAGGCCCCGCGACAGCTCCAGACACTGCACTGCAGCGTCAATGACTAAGACTGTTCACTTCCCCTCAGAGGATGGCGCAGCATCGACGGAGACGTCTCCGTCCGGTCTGGGGCTCGGAGGCTGGAGTCCTGCGGCTTCTTCTCCGCGACCCCCGTTTCCGCTGCATAAGATGCACCGCCCTCAGCACACGCGCCGCCCCGGTGTTGCCCACCAGTGCGGGGCGCGGCTCCCCGGTCAAGGTGCGTGGACGGAACGTGGCTCGCGCACCACCCGCGGTCCCGCGAGACTTCTAAGGTCGGGGCGCTTCCGCAAAGATGGCGGCGGCGGCCGGGAGGCGGCTGGCGGCCTGGGGCGGGAGCGTGCGGCGCGGCTTCGCCGCCGGCCGGCGGGCTGTAGTGCGGCCCGGCCCCATGGCGGCGGCGGTGGCCGCAGTGGCGCTGGGAGGCAGCGGACTGGCCTGGTACCACGGCCGCGTGAGCGTCGCGGTCCCCGCGGGGAGCCTCACAGTCTTCGCCAAGGTATGCCCGGCCCTCCGCCCGCAGGCTCCGCCCCGACGGCCGCGGTTGGGAGGGGGCGCCCGCGCCTGCCGGGGGGATGCTGGCCGGCCAAACTCGGGGCGGGCGTGCGTGCGGCCGGTCCCGACCCGACCGCGCCTCGCTCCCGAGCGCGCGAACGTGGACTCTGGCAGTGACGTTGCGTCTGCGGGCCCTCGGGGTTGGGTTCGGGTGGGGCCCGCCCGAGCGCGGGGCTCCGCTCCTACCTGCGCGCGGGACTGCGCGGGGTGCCGCGGCTCCGTACCCGCCGTCAGCGGGCGGGCTGGACCCCCGCTGCCGACAACCTCTGCGGTGGGCCTAGCAAATGGGGCCCGAGAGAGTGCAGGATCCAGGGGCGTGGGCCCCGGCACTGCCAGGAGTGACCCCCACACACACCCCAAATTACCAACCACAAAAATTAGTTGGTTGATCATTTCCAGATTTCAGGATGAACTGGAAGATGCACTGTCACGTGATCTGAAACGTCAATGCAGGTCCTTTCTAAGTACGAAGCAAAAGTTTTTTTCTGAAATCGCTCGTTAAAGGTCACGTTCAAGAGTTCAAGATGAAATTGCTTTATAAGACAGTTTGTCAGTCTGCAAAAGTGCTACTTTTAAAATATTTGCTGGACATTTTAATTTGAGTAAGGTTTTGTGTATGCGTACACACACATCCATTCATAGTCTGAGGTTCAATCCCAGGTCACATGCGTGCAAGGTATGCACATTATCACTGAATCACACACCCAACCCAAGGTTTTATCTTTCCTTTTTCAATTGATAGCAGTAATATTTTTTCCTGTTGTTTAGGTTTACTTTATGCCTAAAAAAACTCAAATAACATACTAGAGGAAAGCAATCCCTTGGAATTCCTAACAAATTAGTTTTACTTATAATAAGTAATCATACTGCAAAGATAGTATATGCATTTATATTATATACCTTTTCCCTGTCCTTATGCTGTTTCTGATCACCACTGTCAGTTCTCTGATCTTTCTTAAGATCTTTGTTGGTTAATTTTGTCAAGTAATTTATTTTTCATCATTGGTTTCTGGGACTTTTCAGTCCCCTAATTGAGCCTACTTGGAACCTTAAATTTAATCTTCTGAATAGTATCACTTTAATCACAAATCTACTCTTCTTCAGAAATCATTACTGTTTCATTCTTTCTGCCTAGGCTAAAATCCACATTTCCATATTTAGAGCTCTCCATAGTTGTGCTCTAACCTGTCACTGTTCAGACACAGACCTTCCAAAGTAATTTCAGGGCTGCAGAGCGAGTACAAGGGAAAGGCTCCTGTCTTGCACACAGCTCACTCCCCTTGGATCACCAGCATCACAAATGGACCCCTCAGCAGCACCAAATGTGAACTAGTCCACACCCCAAAATGTAATTCCTGGTCTCCAAAGTGTGACAGCAGTTTACCTCTTTTACAATTTATAAATTCTGATTCTGTGTCATCATCTGTCTTTGCTCAACCACTTCTTGCTTGTTTTTATTTTAAATTTCTAACATGACATAAGAAAGGCTATACCAGTATAATAGGTTGAATCCTTTCTATTTTTCCTGACACCAGTGTTGGTACTTTCACCTTTGCCAAAGTCAGAAACCCTGATTTTTATTGTTTATTTTGGGGCCATACTCCAGGGTTTACTGCTGTCTCTGTGCTCAGGGATCAGTCCTAGGCTTCAGAAACCATATATAGTACTGAGACAGAACCCAAGTGTGTTGCATGCAAAGCAAGAGCCTAAACGCTTGCACTGTATGAACTGGAAAACCCTGTTAATGCCTTTATAAGGTCTGTTGACTCAGCAGTTGTTTAGTTTGCTGTTGAAAGCATTTATGAAGTGGTTCTCATGGACCTGAAGGTGACCACATACATGTCCCTCTCAGCAGCATTGATTACTTAAACAGTTGATCACGAATCACGTCACGAAATCCCGTTGATAGTCTATTTCTTGAGCAGGCTCAGTAACCTTTCCATTCATCCTATCCCTGAGATTTTTTTAGAAGCCTCTCTCCACTTGGCTTTCTCAACAATGCTGCATTGGAGGCTCTTTGAGGGTCAGGTGAATGAGATTCAGCTGGTCACTGGCTTTAGCATATGAATACACCATGGGAAGCTTGCAAGGCTGTCCCATGTGGGCAGGAAGCTCTCAGTAGCTTGCTAGTTTCTCCCAGAGGGAAGTGGGTTATAAGAAGCGGCCGACCACTTCTGGGAGCTTGCTTTTAAGTCTCTGGATGTTGGCCGTTGATGGGATTACACACACCTGGGTTCCTCTGCCAATACCTTCATGCGTGAGGCTTGTCCGAACGTGTGGAGAAGGGCCTTGAGCATGCTGTGCCTAGGTTCCGGTGGTCTTCAGCCCGACAGGAGCTCTGCTCAGGGCGGGGATGGAAGCTGGAGCCCATCCCCTCTGAAACAGTTGATAAAAAAAACAGTTGATAATACCCAAAATTTGTAAACCATTTCTGTGTCAGCGGTGACACCTCCCTAAAGGAAGTTTGCTGCTCCCACCACCTCTCCCCTTGTCCTTTAGGAGCCATATGTGTATAGTTGAGAATTACTGGGTATAAATTCTATCTCCTATTATTATACTTTATTAGTGTTATTCTTCTACTATTGCTGAATCAATTTTTTAAAAAATCTTCCTCATTTGACCCCATTAGACCTTTTGATCCCCACCAGGTTGATCCCTGAGTGCAGATCCAGGAGTAAGCCCTGAGCATTGCTGGGCGTGACCCAAAAACAAACAAACAAGAAACCTAAAAAACTTCCTGATAGGAATTTTTAGTAGTAGTAATAATCTCTGAACTTATCAGTGATTTTTCTGATAAAAATAATAAATTTCTATTAGTTAGTCCTAGATTTGATTGGTTCCCATTCTGATAACAATTTGTATGTTTTAGTCAGTCAGGAGTTAAGAGTAGAATTTATTCAGGATCATGAACTTAATTCTCTGCCTGGATCTCTTGGGGTCTATGAGGTTTAAGATTTCCTGTGAAGGGTCAAAGACACAGAGCAGATTAAGGTACTTGCTTTGCATGTGGCCAACCTGGGTTTTCAATTCCAAGCTCTGCCTGGAGTGATCCCTGGAGGAGGAGGAGGAGGAGGAGGAGGAGTGGGGGAGGGGAAAGCAGGAGGAGAAGGAGGAGAAAGAAGAGAAGGGGGGGAGGAAGAGGAAAGAGGAAGAAGACCACAGTTTTCCTGCTATCTCATGTTAAAAGTTCTGTCTTAAAGAAGCATAAGCAGATCAGAGAGCATCATGATCTGGTTCTCTATTCTGATAAGCCTCCACTCCCAGTTTTAAACTTTATATGAGTCTTTTGCAGCTCACACTCTCCTAAATTCAACTCTTTGAGATGCTGCTTAGACTATTCTCTTTGCTGAAAATATTCCCCACTCTGGCCCTTCTCCAGTCAACTTCCAGCTCTACATGTATCAGCATTGTTTCAGGAAAGCAACAGTGCTCTTGCACCAAGCTCCTCCAGCATCTATTAAAGCCCAATACAGAATTTACCACACTACATTGGAATTGCCCTTTCCCTTGAATTCCCTACTCCTTGCATGCTACCTGACAGAGTAAACACTTCAGGAGGAAGAAAAGAAATAAGGAAAATTCTGATTTATTGTTTCATGATCTTGAATTCTACCTTTTAATCCCTGATTAACTTTCCCAGATGCAAGCAGTTAGTCACAGTGGCAGCCAGAAATGTGCAAGTTTCAAGTTTCAATTAATACAATTTTACTGGAAAAGTCAGCTACTCTGATGATCAAATGTGAAGATAATTACTGTACCTATAGCAGAAAGATTTTGCCTTAAACCAACATCTAGTTCAGAGTGAGCCATAACTTCCAATTCTCTGAAGGCTGAGAGACTGAGAAAAGTAAGAAAACGTCAGAAGGAAAGTTGGAAGCTAACAGCAACTGGTTCACGAGGTTGTCGAGCCATGGTTCTCAACCACTAAGTGGTCCAGAGACTAGTGCCGGTCTGACATTACAGGAAGGTTGAAAACCACTGGTCTACTACCTTGGTTATCTTTTCTATTCCATGGACCATATGTGGACCAGATGCTGATGTGTAGGTGTGAAAATGTTGAAGAGGCTGCTCTAGAGAAAGAACTAGTCTCCATAGCATCTAAGTGCAAGCTCAAGTAGCAAGTTCTAAGGTAGAAGCTGTGTCAGGCTGCCAGCTCTAGCTACCAGAGTTGATAAAGGTAGCTATACTAAACAATGGATTTTCGTTGTCAAGGAAATAATATTGTATTGGCAGAGATGCTCTTGGGTCTTTCAGAGCTGGAAGGAAGTTTGTGCTTGATTTCAAAGGGTCAAAGGGCAGGCTGACTAATGCAGCTGATGATTCTGAGTTTAAGCCAACAGCCACTTATTGGGGAAATTCTAGCCATGTCTTAAAAATAATATATATAGGTGTGATTTGGCACTTATTCCATATGTAGTGACCTTGACCTATTTAGTCCTAAACTGATAATTTTGTGTCTTAAGTAGTAAGACAATGTTTTTAGCAAGGATCATTCCTGTCGCGTTTCAAGCATACTGTAGCAGTATTAGATGATTTATTAAAGACTTGTTTCTATCACAGAGCAACATTAGCTTTTACAGACTTTCTTGTTTTCTCAGAAGTGCCTACTTTTTTATGCCTTTAAAATTTTTTGCATTTATGATAATTTTCAGGTTTTATCAACTCCTGCTCATATGTAATAATCAAATATTATAATTAAGATTATCCCCTCCTCTGGCTATTTAACCTCTATTGAGGAAGATGGTTTCCTTGAAGTTTATCTCCTTTTTAAAATTTTTTATGTAATTCTGGTGTGTGCCATTAATTAGCTGTTCCTTAGGAACAGCTCCAATATCTAGTTTCTTTAAGCTTATTAGCCTTAAGCTCAGAAAGTTATTTTTATGTTTGGTTTTTGTTTGTTTGTTTGTTGGGGGAGTACACCTTGGGGATGCTCAGGGGCTCATTTGTGGTGCCAATAATTGAACCTGGGTTGGCTGTCTGGGAAGCTGGTGTCCTATCTGCTGCATCGTCTCTAGCCCCTTTTTACATGGTGATCCAAAACATTTTCCCAGGTGATTAAATATAATTTTATTGGATAGCGAATGACTTAAAATTCCTTTTTGATTTGTTTCGGTTTCCTTGGGGACTACACCTAGCAGTGCTCAGAGACTACTCCTGGCTCTGCACTCAGGAATTACTCCTAGAGGTGCTTGGGGGACCATGTGGGATGTGGGGAATTGACCCTGGGTCGGCCCTGAGCAAGGCACGCATCCTACCTGCTATGCTACTACTCTGGCCCAGACTTTTAAAATTCTTAATAGAGTTAAGAATATAATAGCACTTCTACTTTATTATACTTCTGTTAATATTATACTTCTGTTATATTTTGCTCATTCTAGAACACTTTTTTGTTGGGGGCTGGGGGAAGGTCTACATAAGTGCTCAGGGTTTATTCCTGGCTCTGTGCTCAGGGCAGGGCAGGCTCAGGGAACCAGGCAGTGCTGGAGATCAAAACCCAAGTTGATCAGTTGGTTGTATGCAAGGCAAGCTCCTTAGCCACGATACAATTGCTTATGGCACTTTTTTTTTTTAACATCTTACTATCAGAAATCAGAATATCTCCTAGAGTTGGTGTGTCTTACCATCCCTTTAGGTCAGGTGGTAGTCAGGAGAATTTGGTCAAACTTTTATCTCTTGAAATAAGAGACATTCCACAAACACAAACACTCATTGTTTGTGGAAATAGTAGTCTTTAGGAGAAAAGAAATCAGATACACAAATATCTCTCAAAGAAACATTAAAAGGTTTTAGCAACCTTGACAGTAGTGTTTTCAGTGAAATAATTGGGACAGAAATGTTTTTGGAATAGCTTGAGAAGAAATTTGAAGTAAGGAAGCAAAACATGGTAAAAGATACTTTTTAGAAGTATTGCTGTAAAGGCGCTTTGGAGTGAATAGGCAAAAGACCCAGGACAGGTTTTGAGGCTGGGTTGGGCTTTGTTGTTGCTAAGATTTGAACATAAGATGAGGTGCTTACCTTGCGTGCAGCCAACCCTAGTTCCACCCCAGCACTCCCTGTGATCCCTGGAGCTTCACCCGGAGTGAGCTGCAGAGATAGGAGTAAACCCTGAGCACAGCCAGGTATGGTCACAATACTTCAAATAAATGAAAAATAATAAATTGGCAATTTTTTAAAAAAAGCAGCTTGAGATAATAGAGGTTTGATGATAAAATTATGTGCAATAAGGAAGTAAAAATTGCCCTCCCTGGGGAGACAGAGGCTCAAAACTGAGAAAGGAGTATAGTCACAACCACAAGAAGAAAGTTTAGACTATGAAGGTCCCAGGATTTTTGTTCTATTATAACACATGAGTAGTGAAAAAAAGGTTTAGACCAATTCCAGAAACTGTCTATAAACCTCTTCTTTCCCCCACCCTATAGGTTTTATACCCTATAAAACCTCTTCTTTCCCCCACCCCTATACTTTGTGGTTTACAAAGTTGTTCATAATGATTTGTTACAGGTATTCGATTATTCAAGATGGTTTGTTAGAGTTATTCAATATTACACCACCAGTCTCACCACCACTGTCACCTTCCTTCTAGCATTATCCCCATATTTCCAATAGCCCCTCAAGACTGCCCCCGGGGCATACCCACAATCATTTATCTTATATTGCTTGTTACTCATAAATGACTAAAGATCAAGAAATATTTCCTTAGAAGAAAATTAGTGGGGCTAGAGCGCTAGTACAGCATGTAGGGCATTTGCCTTGCACAAGGCTGACCTGGGTTGGATTCCCAGCATCCCATATGGTCCCCCGAGCACCGCCAGGAGTAATTCCTGAGTGCATAAGCCAGGAATAACCTCTGTGCATCGCTGTGTGTGACCCCAAAAGCAATAAAGAAGAAAATTAGTGAAAATTGTATCTCACCATACAGATACTAGTCCTTGTTTGAGGGATTACTAAAATGTTACAAGTTAAGCTTCCGTGTTAATATTTTTGTTAGTGGAGATTGGTTGGCTTCTAAATTATATCCGATCCAATCTGGTGTGCCACTACTAAATTGTCAGTGCTGTAGAATATGGTAGATGTCACTCCAGGAAATGCACTATTTTTTAACTGGCCCATCCAGCTGAAGTTTAATTTTTCACTGTTGAGTTTACACGGAGGCAGAGATGGTTTGTGGGCGTGACTGCTGTGACTGCCTGAAGTCCAGGGCATGAGGGGAGGCAGCCTGCCCCGACCTTGAGCCATGGGACCTGAGTATCTGAGATTTCAACAGGGTTAGCTTCACTGGGAAGCTCAGTAGCCCTGGGATGCTGGAGGCCAGCTGAAGGCTTGATGGCAGCTTTTTTCCTCCTCTTGTTTTTAAAAGGAAAAGGGGAACAGTTTATGAGCTTTCCTTACAAAGAAGGAGGTAGTTTCTGGGAAATAACTGTCAGAGAGACCTATAATGACTGTTACTGAAGAGAAAAGCAAAAAGAGGAGCTAAAACTTAGAGAGTTACTAAAGAAAGAGAACTTTGAAATAACAATGAGAAAAGCAATTCCAATTGTCTCAAAGTTCTAGTGGTGTTATCCCCAATGTTGCTAAAAATTGACATCAAACATTTTTAAGAAATCTTCATATTTTTAGTTTAATATAAGTAACTTATTTTAAAATTTATTAAAAATCTAGATGTGAGTAAAACCTGACTAAAGCAAATGGTTAGTTTTCTTTGGGGCCACATTCAACTGTGCTCAGGATCTGCTCCCATTTCAGTGTCAGAGGTAGTGCTTAGGACACCATTCTCTACCAGGACTCAAGCCTGCAGCCCCATCCAGGCAAGGAAATGCTCTCAAACTTCATACCTGGCCCCAAATTTTAAATAAAGTTTTAGCAAGGACATCATATTTAAAGAAACATTGGGAAGAGAATTTGCCGGTTTTGTTAGATTAGGTCAGATCAGACTATCCTATTTCAGTGAATATTTTTAAGACTCATAATAGGATGGAGCTATTTTAATCTATAGGAGCCAAAATAATGTAAAATTTTATTTGTAGTGATTATTTTTAATCATTTCACTTTACCTATAGTGGTGACTTTTGTGAGTAATGAAGTTATACTTTGTAAAAAAAAAGAATAATTTGTAAAAATGTTTAGCACATTAGTAATGTCTAAAACTTATTATATTGTACTTGGATTGCAGTGTTTTGATTGCATGTTAAAATTGCCATACCAAGTAAACTTCACTTATAGGAGCTTGATAATCATGAAACATTGTAAACCCAATGAAGACAAGGAAAAGTGAAGCCAGATTACAAAGTAATTCTTAAACTTATTTTCTACAGGTAAATTATCTCTAGAAAGCACTAAATGATAGAAAAGATTTGTTGTTAAAAAAAAAACTCAAATGGAAGTCAAAACTCAATGTTTCTAAGCGTTGATTAGATTGTGAAAAGAAAGATGATAAAACTATACCCTGTCATTAGTTGTAATTAGTATTTTTTGGCTTAGCGATTTGCGCTTAGCTAGGAGTAAGAAGTTGTCTTATTTTCCTTCCTAGCGATAGCACAGTGGTAGGGCGTTCGTTCGCCTTTTACGCGGTCGACCCATGTTTGATTCCTCCGCCCCTCTCGGAGAGCCAGGCAAGCTACCGAGAGTATTGTGCCTCCACAGCAGAGCCTGGCAAGCTACCCTTGGCATATTTGATATGCCAAAAACAGTAACAATAAGTCTCACAATGTGAGACGTTACTGGTGCCCACTTGAACAAATCGATGAGCAACGGGATGACAGTGACAGTGACTATATAATAGGCAGTGCTTACCGATTCTACTATAAATCTCTGAAGTTAGTGGGGACAGGGGAGGAGAGGTAGCAAAAATAAAAGAGAAACAAATTATAATATACAGACAAATGTTTTAAAAGGAAATGTCTTTCCTTTTGCAGTTTTACTTGTTTTGCATTATACCTGGCTTTTGGTATCAATCATTTGTAATATACTGCCTTTTCTGTGATACTCTTTTACCAGTTCTTCACTTCTATTTCGCCATAGTGCTTTCTCTATTTCTAGGCCAATATATGTTGTTGGCCCTATCATATTGATATATTCTATTTATACCTTAGATATAGTAGATACAGTAGATAAGTGAGGAATAGGGAGGGACCAGCCACAGTAGATAAGTGAGGAGTAAGAAGGGGCCAGCTACAGACGATAAATAAGGAGTAGGGAGGGGGCCAGCTATTGTAGATAAGTGAGGGAGTTGGAAAGGGGCCACCTCTCTACATGCCACCCATATGGCAGAGCCTGGCAAGCTACCCATGGCATATTCGATATGCCAAAAACAGTAACAAAAATGGGTCTCATTCTCCCTACCCCGGAAGAACCCCCAGTACAGCAGCATTGAGAAGGACAAGCAAGGAGAGGCTGCTAAAATCTCAGGGCCAAACTAGGCTGCCAAAACGAAGAAATATTAAAATGATTGTCTATACTTTAAACGCACGTACACTGTCATCAGAAGCATCCATCGAGGACCTGATGGTGCAAGCTTACAAGATCAAGTACGACGTCATTGTATTAACCGAGACAAGAAGGCATCAATCACATCATGCCGTTTTCGACACTGGAAAAGAACTGGTCCTCGGAACATGCAATAGCAGAGGCATCGGTGGTGTCAGTGTCCTCGTCAGCACAAACTTGGCCATAAGCATTGATTCATTCGAATGCGTAACAACTTGAATCAGACTCTTATGTTTGAATAGATGTGGCTCATTGCCGGCAGTTTCTATCTTCATCTACGCACCAACATCCAACTACATTTGAAGAAAAAATTGAGAATTTCTACATGGAGCTGGAGAAGTTCTATAAAGAAGACCACACCTTCTACAAGGTCATTGTTGGTGATTTTAACACCAAGATAGGACCCAGAAGGTCATGTGAAGAACTCCACATCGGGACCCACGGCCTAGAATGGAACGAACAGGGTGAGAGACTGTCTGAGTTCATCATATTGACCAAGACCATCCATGATAACTCGCAGTTCCAGAAGGCCGGATCTAAACATTGGACATGGGAGTCTCCCAGTGGACAGTTCCACAACGAAGTTGACCATATCATATTCATTTTTTTTTCTTTTTGGGTCACACCCAGCGATGCTCAGGGGTTACTCCTGGCTTTGCACTCAGGAATTACTCCTGGCGGTGCTTGGGGAACCATATGGGATGCCGGGGATCGAACCCGGGTCGGCCGTGTGCAAGGCAAACGCCCTACCCGCTGTGCTATTGCTCCGGCCCCCCATATCATATTCATTTGATGGTTTTGTCTGACTGATGTTGCTGTTGTCCCAAAATTCCACACGGGATCATACCACCATCTCCTTCATGAGAAATTCTACTTCATGGAGCGGGAAGGAAAGGCTGCAAAGTTTAAGAAGAGAATTCCCAGAATGACCACCAACTGGGAGCTCTTTGGCACTATTGCAGCAATATGGGAAGATGCCATCGTTGACAACATCGATGAGGAATACGATCTACTGATTCAGCAACTTCATGATTGTGTGAGGAACACTGAGAGAGAGAAAGACAAAAAGACAGCGGTCTTTGGAAACTTTCTAGCTCATTCACCAATGTGGTTTGGCTCGAGCCTCAGGCAATCACAAGCTAACATCCAAGCTTGCAAATCTATGCAGAGTAACGACAGAGGAAGACCTCAAAGAGAGAAGAGCAGCAGTGTTGGCTGATGAGGCAGAAGCCAGGAAAAGTATTCACAATGCCCACCTGTCCTTCGCCAACTACAAGACCAAGATGACTGCACCGATATCCTAATGGATCTATCACATCTTCCAGAAGGGCAATGGAGAGGATTATCCAACGACTTCTACTCTGATCTCTTTGATAGCCATGTCCACCTGCCCACATACCAAATTCCGCAGGATGGATATGTCATTCCCAGCGTTCTCCCTGCCACCAGTACTCATCAATACACTGGCTCAGCTCTTTACATGCTACCTGTCTGAATGCAACTTTCCATCCCAATGGAAAACCAGCAGTTCCGAAAAGGATTCAGCACAATCGACCATATCCACACGGTGACCAAGCTCATTGAGGTTTTTGCGAGAGTTCAAGATGCCGCTCCGTCTAACATTCATTGATTTGCAGAAGACCTTTGATTTTGTTGAGACTGAAGCGGTCATCGAAGCCCTAGCCAGACAGGTCGTTCAAACTCAGTGCATCAGGATCCTCTGTGAGCTGTATTACGGATTCACCACCAGGATCTCACCATTCTACAAGGAAGTGATCATCGACGTAAAGAGAGGGGTTCAGCAGGGCGACATCATTTCACTGAAACTCTTCAGTGCCACCCTCGAGAACATCATACGATGACTGGAATGGGAAGGAATGGGAGTGAAGATAGACAGTCGGCAACTACACCACCTCCGCTTCACTGATGACATCATTCTAATAACACCAAACATTAGCCAAGCTTCATGAATGCTGACCGACTTCAACCATGTGTGTAGAAAGGTTGGGCTGCAGCTGAATCTCACGAAGACAATGTTCATGAGAAATGGACTAGTTCCTGATGTTCCATTTGCTCTCAATGGAACGAACATCTCCAAATGCAGCAGTTATGTGTACCTAGGTCAAGAACTCAACATAACAAATGACCTGGCACCTGAGCTGCACAGGAAGAAGAAAGTGGCGTGGAACGCCTTCAAGAGCATTAAGTTCTTAAGAGGATGGATGAAGAACCTCCAGCTCCTGGCACATCTTTTCTACTCCAACGTTCTTCCTGAACTAACACAGACCTCAGAGACCCTACGAAAACAGGATAAGAACACTATTTGGGTCTCCCAAAGAGGAATCGAAAGAGCTATGCTTGGAATATCACGTTTCACTCAAGTGACAGAAGGAATCCAGAGTTCCAACCTTCTTTGATGATCAAAACTTAGAGACACTGTCTCATTTGCCAAGAAATCGAAAATCAGATGAGCTGGACACATAATGTGATTTGGAGATGACCGCTGGACTAGAGCTGTTACTGACTGGATTCCATGGGACATCAAAAGAACACCTGGCCACCCAATAGGATGGTCAAACTTCTTCATCAAGACCCTGAACGAATGGTTTGAGGCTCTTCATGTTTCTAGAGTGAGCAGATGCCATTGGGCTACACTAGTACATGACAGGGACAAATGGAGATGTTACTGGCGCCTGCTTGAGCAAATCGATGAGAAAGGGGATGACAAGTGATACATTTTTATGGAATAGATGCCATTGTCTAAAATATGCCCCTCCTCTGTAAGTCAGAAAGACCCATCATGTAAGTGATCTTCAAGTTTATTCTTTTTACCCTCTGTGAGTTGAATTACTCAAGTTTCTCAGGTTTAAGAAACCTATCTAGCCGCGGCCCTGAGCACCCCGGGCTTCCCTCCCCTCCGGACTGCCGGCCGAGTGGCCGGCACGCCGACCCCAAGCGCCGCCGCCATCCTGTCTTCCGGCAAAGGTCTGTGACGCTCCCTCGACCCGCCCTTCCGGACCCAGCCTGCTCCGCGGCCCTGAGCATCCCGGGCTTCTCTCCCCTCCGGACTGCCGGCCAAGTGGCCGGCACGCCACCCCCAGCACGTTGACTGCTGTCGGGTTGTGGGAAAGGGGCGTGGCCTAACCACCAGGGGGCGTGGCCTGAGAAAAGTGGGCGTGGCCTCACTGCCGGCAGCCACCACTAACGCGGCGGCAAGTAGTTTCCTCAACATCCTATCCAAGACTAACATCCTAGCTATTCGCAAGCAGTAGGACAATAAAACACAAGACTTCACATAAGAACTGAAGGAAACATCTCAGTAGGAGACCAGGTTCTACAACCGGCAAGTAAAAAGCCAACCACTATTAACTGAGCCTATCCACAATCCTTTTTCGCAACAAAAGGAAACAGGGACACTCATCATCAAGGGCCCTCTTTCATATCACCACAAACAACATGAAGAAACAGCGAAAATCCCCATTGCAACCAGAGGACGATCAAAGGAGTCCGGAAAACTCAATGGGCGCTTCCTAAAAACTTGACCTCTCTGAGAAAGAATTCAGACTTGAAATCCTCAACATGTTCAATGAACTCAATGCAAAGATGGACAACTTCAAGGAAGACGTGGCGGAAACAATACAACAGACAGCCGACAAAATACGGGAAGAAATGAGAGCAGAAATAAAAAACCTTCAAAAAGAAATGAAGGATTCCGTACATGAAATCAAAAACTCTCTGGCTTCCCTCAACAATAGGATGACTGCAGCCGAAGACAGAATCAGTATGCTTGAAGATGAGCTGCAAGAGGCCTACAGGCAACATCAAACCATGGCAAGAGACCTCAAAATAGCTCTAGCCAGAATCAGAGTCCTAGGGGATGAATTCAAGAGGAACAACATTAGAATCATTGGACTACCAGAACCACAGGGAACCAACCCCAACGAAAAAGACACAGTCAAACAAATCATTGCGGAAAACTTCCCACAGCTGGACAATGCGGGCATCCAGATTCAAGGCGCCCGAAGAGTGCCAGCTAAAAGAGATCCTAACAGAAAAACCCCAAGACATATCATAGTTACAATGATGGACATCTTCCAGAGAGACACAATACTCCAAGCAGCAAGGTCCAAGAAGGAAATCGCATACAAAGGAGCACCCCTTAGGCTCACAGCAGATCTATCAGAGGAAACCCTCCAAGCTCGAAGGCAATGGTGGGATATAGTGAAAAAACTCAATGAAATCAACGCTTCACCAAGAATACTTTATCCGGCTAAACTCTCATTCAAACTACAAGGAATCATACACTACTTTGGGGATAAACAACAGCTCAGGAACTTCATAGACTCAAAACCAAACCTAAAAGAAGCACTAAAGGGGCTATTGTAAGACAAGAACAACCCCTACAAGCACAACAAACACTTGCACAAAGACGGCACAAAATCCCATAACAATAATCTCCCTTAATGTCAATGGTCTGAATTCACCAATTAAGAGACACAGACTGGCAAAATGGATTCAGAGACTCAAGCCAACATTCTGTTGCCTGCAAGAAACACATCTGAATAGCCAGAACAAACACAGACTCAAAGTCAAAGGATGGAAAACAATCCTGCAAGCAAACAACTCCCTCAAGAAAGCCGGGGTGGCTTTACTAGTATCGGACAACATAGACTTCAGGTTGAAAAAGATTAGAAGGGATAGTGAAGGCCACTTTTTATTAATCAAGGGATGTGTACATCAGGAAGAAATCACACTCCTAAATGTCTACGCACCCAATGAGGGACCAGCTAAATACCTACAACAGCTGCTAAGAGACCTCGAGAAGGACATCTCGAGCAACACAATAGTAGTTGGAGACTTCAACACCGCACTGTCTCCTCTGGACAGATCTAGAAGATTAAAACTCACCAATGAAATACTGGCTTTGAAGGAAGAAATAGAAGAGAGAGGGCTAATAGATCTATACAGGGCTTTATATCCCCAAAAAAAGGAATACACATTCTTTTCCAGTGCACATGGAACATTTTCCAGAATAGACCATGCGCTGGGCCACACAACATACCTCAACAGAATCAACAAGATAGACATTGTACCAGCTATCTTTTCAGACCATGATGCACTGAAGATAAAACTTAACTGTTGACAGATGCAGAAAACCAAATCAAACACCTGGAAATTAAATAGCTCGATATTGAACAATGGAAATTAAATAGCTCGATATTGATTTCAGGAAGGAAATCAAGGAAGAAATCAAAAGGTACCTAGAAACAAATGAGAATGAAGACACGAGCTACCAGAACCTGTGGGACGCAGCTAAAGCCATTTTAAGGGGAAAATTTATAGCTCTGCAGGCATATCTCAGGAAGGAAGAAAGGGCCCACATAAATAACTTGACTTCACAGCTCAAGACCTTAGAAAAGGACCAACAAAAGGAGCCAAAAACAGGCAGAAGGAAAGAGATAATAAAACTTAGAGCAGAAATTAATGACATGGAAACCCAAAAGACAATCCGGAAGATCAATGAAACCAAGAGCTGGTTCTTCGAGAAAATAAACAAGATTGATAAACCACTAGCAAGACTCACAAAGAAAGAGAGAGAGAGAACCCTTATAAGCCGAATCAGAAATGAAAAGGGGGACATCACAACAGAAACCAATGAAATTCAAAAGATCATCAGAGACTACTTTGAAAACCTCTATGCCACGAAACAAGAGAATCTAGAAGAAATGGATAAATTCCTCGACTCCTATAATCTCCCAAGGCTGAACCAAGAAGACCTGGAGTACCTGAATAGTCCAATTAACATCAAGGAAATTGAAATGGTAATCAAAAGTCTCCCCAAAAACAAAAGCCCAGGTCCAGACGGATTCACTAGTGAGTTCTTCCAAACATTTAAAGAGGACCTTTTGCCAGTCCTTCTCAAGCTCTTCCAGGAAATTGAAGAAACAGAAACCCTCCCTAACAGTTTCTATGAGGCTCATATCTCCCTAATACCAAAAGCAAACAAAGACACCACAAAAAAAGAAAACTACAGGCCAATATCCCTGATGAACACAGATGCAAAAATTCTCAACAAAATATTAGCAAATAGAATTCAACAACTCATCAAAAAGATCATACACCACGACCAAGTGGGATTCATCCCGGGGATGCAAGGATGGTTTAACATCCGGAAATCAATCAACATAATCCACCATATCAACAAAAGAAAAGATAAAAATCATATAATCATATCAATAGATGCAGAGAAAGCATTTGACAAGATCCAGCATCCGTTTATGATGAAAACACTAGCCAAAATGGGTATAGAAGGGACCTTCCTCAATATAGTCAAAGCCATTTATCACAAGCCTATGGCAAGCATTGTCCTCAATGGGGAAAAACTAAGAGCCTTCCCTCTGAGAACAGGGACGAGACAAGGATGCCCACTCTCTCCACTTCTGTTCAATATAGTACTGGAAGTACTTGCAATAGCGATTAGGCAAGAAAAAGACATTAAGGGCATTCAGGTAGGAAAGGAAGAAATCAAGCTCTCACTATTCGCAGATGATATGATACTATACTTAGAGAACCCTAAAACCTCTACCAAGAAACTCCTAGAAACAATAGACTCGTACAGTAAAGTTGCAGGCTATAGAATCAATACCCAAAAGTCCATGGCTTTCCTATATGCAAATAATGAGAGAGAAGAAAGTGACCTGAGAAAAGCAATCCCATTCACAATTGCGCCTCAAAAAATCAAATACCTCGGAATCAGCTTAACAAAGGAGGTAAAGGACTTGTATAGTGAAAACTATAAAACACTACTTCAGGAAATAAAAGAGGACACGAGGAAATGGAAAGACATCCCCTGCTCATGGATTGGAAGAATTAATATTGTCAAAATGGCAATTCTCCCCAAAGCAGTGTACAAATTCAATGCGATCCCTATAGGGATACCCTTGACATTCTTCAAAGAAATGGAGCAAGCGCTCCTGAAATTCATATGGAACAATAAGCCCCCACGAATAGCTAAAGCAATCCTTGGGAAAAAGAAAATGGGAGGAATCAACCTCCCCAACTTCCAACTCTACTACAAAGAGGTAGTCATTAAAACAGCATGGTACTGGAACAAAGGCAGAGCGGCAGACCAATGGAACAGGGTTGAATACTCTGACATACACCCCCAAATATATGATCATCTAATCTTTGATAAGGGAGCAAGAAATGTGAAGTGGAGCAAGGAAAGCATGTTTAACAAATTGTGCTGGCAAAACTGGATGGCTACATGCAAAAAAATGGGCTTAGACCTCCATCTATCACCATGTACAAAAATCAGATCAAACTGGATTAAAGACCTCAACATCAGACCAGAATCCCTAAGGTACATTGAAGATAAGGTCGGCAAAACCCTCCGCGACATTGAAGCCAAAGGTATCTTCAAAGCTGACACGCCACTGGCTAAGCTCGTGAAAACAAAGATAAATAAATGGGACTATCTCAAACTAAGAAGCTTCTGCAACTCAAAAGAAACAGTGACCAAAATACAAAGACAATCTACAGAATGGGAAAGGATATTTATGCAGTACCCATCTGATAAAGGGTTGATAACAAGGATATACAATGCACTGGTTGAACTCCACAAGAAGAAAACTGCCAACCCGATCAAAAAATGGGCTGATGAAATGAACAGAAACTTTTCCAAAGAAGAAATCCGAATGGCTAAGAGGCACATGAGAAAATGTTCAACATCACTAATCATCAGGGAGATGCAGATCAAAACAACAATGAGATATCATCTCACACCACAGAGACTGGCCCACATCCCCCAAAACAAAAGCAACCGGTGTTGGCGTGGATGTGGGGAGAAAGGGACTCTCCTTCACTGCTGGTGGGAATGCCGACTGGTTCAGCCCTTTTGGAAAACAATATGGATGATTCTCAAAAAGTTAGAAATTGAGCTCCCATTTGACCCAGCAATACCACTCCTGGGAATATATCCCGGCGAGGCAAAAAGGTATAGTAGAGATGACATCTGCATTTCCATGTTCATTGCCGCTCTGTTCACAATAGCCACAATATGGAAAAAACCAGAGTGCCCGAAAACAGATGATTGGCTAAAGAAACTCTGGTATATTTACACAATGGAATACTATGTAGCTGTCAGGAAACATGAAGTCATGAAATTTGCATACAAGTGGATCAACATGGAAAGTATCATGTTGAGTGAAATGAGTCAGAAAGAAAGAGACAGACATAGAAAGATTGCACTCATATGTGGAATATAATGTAACTGAGAAGTACAAGTTGGCAACGATGCAACTTCTGGCAGATATCTCTCTGGACTTAGTTACTAAAATACTAAATTACAGAAACCCAAAACTGAGAGGCTGCTAAGTGTGGTCACTCGACCTCATACTTCTTCATCCTCAGCAATGGAAAACAAATTATCTAATGCTTCCTTTTCAGCAGGTCTGACTTTAGGGGAGAGACTCTCCAAACAATAATAGTGAGTTTTGTTGAAATATTGTATGCAATCAAAGTGAAAGTAAAGTGAAATTTATTAGTTACACAGGCGGGGGGGGGCTTAGGGTGGGGGAGCTAGGGGCGTGGGGGGGGGGGTTGGGGTGTGAGGGGGCGGGGTGGAGCTATACTGGGATTCTTGGTGGTGGAATATGAGCACTGGTGAAGGGATGGGTATTCGAGCATTGTATAACTGAGATTTAAACCTGAAAACTTTGTAACTTTGTAACTTTCCACAATAAAAAATTAAAAAAAAAGAAACCTATCTATGAATAGATAGGAATATTTTTCATATTGCTAGTTGTATACTTACATAATTATGTAGAATTTAAAATTATAAATTGAAAGTAATTTTAAACTTCAAGTAACGAAATTATCAAAGTCTTTAAATATTTAGAGTTACTATTTGGAACTTCGTTGACAATTCATGTTTGAAGGGTGGGGTTGCCCAAATTATTTGGGAACTTCAGGTTCTGCCTGTTCTGCATATCTCTGTTCCATTTCCCGCCCCCCCCCGCCCCCGCCACTTATTTCAAGATAGAAGTAGGGTTACTCTTTTTTAATGATTTTTTTTTCTTTTTGGGTCACACCCAGGGATTACTCCTGGCTCTGCATTCACGAATCATTCCTGGCAGTGTTCGGGGGGCCATATGGGATGCTGGGAATCAAACCCAGGTCGGCCTAGTGCAAGGCAAACGCCCTACCCGCTCAGCACCCTCTAGTGAAATATTTTGAAGAATAGTAATAAAACTATTCTTTTGATTTTGAGTATGGGAATATATTAACCTCTAGAATTTAATTTTATCTCTTCCCCTTCTCTGTACCTTAGTTGATATTGTTTCCGTGACTGGGACTGCGCACACACCTGTCTGGTGCTCTCTCAGCCCCTGTGCTGACTGAGGTTTCCCCTCCTTCTGAGTGGTGCTATATATGTGCTTCTCAGTGAAAATGCTTTTAGCTGGGGCCCACAAGTTACCATGAGGTGCTTACTGGAGGCCCCTTTGTGCTCACACACTTACTTGCCTGCGGATACACTTCCTAGTTGTGGTACTTGCATATCTTTTTAGTTGCAGTTTTAGCAACCCAGTTAGTGGCCCTCATCTGGCCATGGTGTGACTAGAAATAATTTGTGGTACCACAGATCAAAGACAGAGTAATTGCCAGGCTCAAACAGCAGACTCTCCGGGAGCTCACTCAGTATATGTGGGGCACCAGAAATTTGAACTCATGATCATATCTTGCAAGGCAGGCATCTAAGCCAACTCACTACTCCTCCAGGTTTCACCAAATAAATGTCAATGGAGAAAGATTATTCATGTGCTAACTCCATTCTTCCCTACCCTTAAAAGTACATACATAACCATTCATAAGCTATAAGTCTTCACTGGTTTATTTCTCATGTGTGATTCGTTCTTAAGATTCTTAGGGGTCATGATGCATATTTTCTTTAATATGCATCCAAAGGACCATTTATTTGGTCAAGACATCACTATTTCCTGGGCAAATGCTAGCATTTCTTTTTAGTACATGATTCACTGGCACAATTTCAGATCGTTCCTTTCCTGTACCTGAAGGGTAAGATGAAGAGACTATACCAACTGTTACCAAAGACATACAGGGTCATACGGAAATTGAAACAAACAAACAACAACAACAACAACAAAAAACCCTGCTACAATGGTAATTAATAGGAGTTATAAAGTGTGAAGTTTTTTTCCCCATTTATTTAGCAATTGTATACTTTATTTTTGGTATTACCTTAATGCATTTTTTTCAGTCATTGTATTACTAATTCCATTATAAAATCATGTTATGTGTTCACTGTAAAACATGCTCTCACTCCACTGAGCTAGATCTCTAGTCCCTCTTCCTTCTCTTTATAAAAGTGGTTTGTTTTTTTTTTTTAAATTTTGGGAGTTGGCTTTTTGGTTTTTGGAGGGGTGGGTTGTGGAGTGGTACACCGGGCAGTGCTTGGTGCCTGCTCTCAGTGTGGTCCTAGGGGACCATACGGTGGTGTGGGTTGAGCCTGGGCTCCTCATCTGCATGCAGTGCTGTAACATGTTGAGCTATTTCCCTAGCCTCTAAAATCTATAGTGATTAACAATATACAATAATGTGTGTTTATAATAACCAAAAACAAATCTATGTGCTTACTTAGCACAGCTCTGCATCTCCGAGTACAACCTAACAATCTAAAGATATTTTAGTAAATAGTTAATAGGTTTAAAATATGTAAGTAGAAAAACGAAATTTTCGCATATTGATTAAATGGCTGAAATAGTTTTGAAGATTTATTTACTTTCAGTGGTTTGGGGGAGCCAATCTAGGATCTCTCACATTGCAGGGCAAGTGTTCTTAACCCTGAACATCATTAGCCCTGAGATATTAATTTAGTAAAATCACACTTTGAGTTTGGGTCTGTTCCCTTTCATAAAGCTTGCTTGGTTTTAGTAGGAATGTTGTTTCCTTGTTTTTAACCATTTAACAATGTTGTTGACCATGTGGGCTGGAGCGATAGCACAGTGGTTGGGCGTTCGCCTTTCATGCGGCTGACCTGAGTTCGATTCCTCTGCCCCTCTTGGAGAGCCCGGCAAGCTACTAAGAGTATCGAGCCCGCGCGGCAGAGCCTGGCAAGCTAACCGTGCATATTGGATATGCCAAAAACAGTAACAATAAGTCTCTCAATGAGAGAAGTTACTGGTGCCCGCTCGAACAAATCGATGAGCAAAGGGGATGACAGTTGGCCGTGTAATAGAACCAGAGATCCAGAGTCTAAAGCTACTTCTGTTCTTGAGAGATTCATTGCAGTGGGACAAAGATCATTCTAAAAGTCATTAGGGGTTTCATGAGCATGTGCTAAGGGTTCTGTGTGCTCACTCAGAAGAGTCGCCTAATTCAAGTAGGTGCTCTGGGAAGGACATCCAGGAAAGATGCTACCACAACTCATTCTTAGCAAAATAAGGCAGTCAAATGAAATGGGGGCCAAAACAATGAGCCGTGTTACTTGCTTAGTTTTATGGTGTGTTTTAATGCCATTCAGAAACAGTAGGTGTTGATTTAATTTGTCTTCTGGAAAAGTTCTAAATGTTTATTCAAGTTCATCAAAGGGAGCCAGGAGAGCACTGATACTAAAGACACCAGAGTTAGACGAATCAGATTTAAGAAAATTACTATCATTGAATAAAACTCAGGCTGATACTGTAAATCAGTACATTATTATTTTGTATAAAATGAAACTCATTGAAGAAAAACTGGTATTAATGTGTATTTAAAATAGAAATGTAAGGGGTTTTTTGTATGCATGAGCCATGATTTATTAAATATGCATCTAATATTTTCTGCTGTGCAGGTAATATACTCCTGGTAGCTTGCCAGGCTCTCCAAGAGGGCTCTTATTTAAAAAAGATAAATCCTAAGCTGAAAGATAAGGGTTCGATTGCTGGCACCACGTAGGCTTTGCCCATCCCCATACCCTCCCCTCACACACACACAGCATCACTGGTCCTAACATTCAGGCCTGGAGAAACTCTGGGTGTGATCTTGGAAACCCCCCAGCACTGCCTAGTGACCCAGGTACCCTGGCATCACAGGATGCAAGCAGCATCACATCCGAGACCCTTTTACCAAATGTAATGCACAGTTCAGAATTTCAAGTGAGGTGTCTGGACTTCTTGATCACTGCTGGAGAGCCCCTCCCCCCCACTTCAAAAAATCTTGGCTTTACCGGACTTTTTGTAAAGTTAGTGTGTGTGACTTAAGGGACTTACTGGTAGAGAAAGAAACCACCATCAGTATTGAGACACAAAGTTTGAAAATTCATCCTGTTATTTTCCTATGCTGAGGAGATGTCTTTTGCTGATGATTGGGAATGTGGAAGTTTGAGTGAATCACAGAGAATTCAATCTTGATCACAGAGAGATCAAGGGGAAATAGCACAAAATACAATACAATTGAATCCCTTCTACAATCTCCAACTATAAATTACAGCCAAGATTGCAGCTGTTGCCCAAGAAAGGAAGGCAGGAAGGAGAGAGGGATTCTTTAATCCACTCCTCCCTTGCTCTACCCTGTGTCACATTGTCTGATACAGTTTCATAAATGCTGTGATCCCTACTGGTAGCCTATTTGGGACTCAGCTCTCTGACAGCAGCACCTTTCCAAGGCTTGCTTTTAGTTCTCAGTTCCAAGGAGATCTTTCACTTCAATGGGTAATGTTTACAAAACTAGATCACACCTTCTATCTTAAAAGGATCTTGTTACTGTTCTGCTGTATGTCTTCATTGCAGGAAGAAGAGAGATCACAATCCAGATAAATTGTTAGTTTCTGTTTAAGTAGATAGTCTTGAGAAACATGAGTCATATAAATTTTACTTTAAAAGTTAGAAGTCAAAAGTTATCAACCATTTATGGCTGATAAGTGACTGGAAGAATTATCAGTTTGAAAGATATCATGGGACATTAGTGTGTGCTCAATGTTACTTGCACATTTCATGTTTCTGTCTCGTACTACATGCTACAGTACCTTTCCCATAACTGGGAGGTGAGTCCCTCTTCATTTCTCATTTCTGTCAGGTAGCATAATATTTATTGAATAAGTTGGTGTTGAATAGCTGTAGAATGAGTTTGTGAAGTAGTATTTTATATTATGTAGGAAATATAAAATTCTTGAGAAAACCATACCTCATTATGGTTGCAATGAATGATGTTAAGGAAACATGAGGAACGGGGTGAGATTTTAGTCAAGGTTTTAGGTATTTGTGGCTTTGCATGTGTGATCGGGGACTGAGCCCAGGGCCTCCCACATAGGAAGCCTGTTCGCCACCATGGGCCACATCTCCAGCCCTCTCTTCCCCACCCCCCCTCATCATTTTAAACCTAATTAAAACAGTTGCTTAAAAAACATAGTAGAAGAGCAGTTTCTTATTTCTTCAGTCATCAGCTCGTAACATAGCCTCTCTTTTCCAATTCTAAAAGAATTCTGCAGTATTTTAAAACACTATATAAGCATATGCCATTTCATTTTACCATGTCCATCTAAGAAAAGTAATTTTACTTTCTTCCAGTCTCAAAAAAGAAGTCTCAAGCGGGCTATTATTATATCAGGCTGTATTCAGAAACTAGAGAATAGTAGCTCTTAGAGCTTGCTGGTTCCTCAGACATTTCTCTCTTTGGTTAATCCTCTGTTATTTTATAGAATTTAGCATAAAACAGCTTTGTAGTGAATATTTCTTATTTAGTCTAGCGGTATTTTGTTTAATGTACAGTAATGCCTCCCGGATTCAGAACAAAGTGAAAATGTTTCGTCTGATGACCGAAAACTTCCAGTTACAGTTTTTCTACAAAAAGAAATTATATTCTTTCAGTTACATCATAGAAAGCTTAAGGACAGCAGTTATATTTTATTCAAACTATTATCAACTCAAAAACAACCCCATATAAGTTTTTACTATATTTTGTCGCAATGATTTATATAGGATATGTTTTAAAAAATTAAAAACATTGTATGGAAACCTTTTCATTTACAACTTTTTCCTGAGAAATATAAAGACAAAAAATTGTTCAACACAAAACTTTTTCCTGTTTGTCACTTTATGGATAAAAAGTAGAGACAGGATGGTGAAGCACCTGTTGCTTTCGGCAGTAAACTAGTGAAACGTTTTAACAGTCATCAGCTTTCAAAGATCCCTTTTATCTGGTTCATATCACTCATTGCTCTTAATTCCTTTGTCACATATTTTATTGCATTATAAATAATCCTTAAAATCCATGAAGCGTTTTATATTTAACAGAACCATGTGAAAGGCTCTCATGTGTTTGTTAGAGTCCCAAACTCTGGCATTTCTCTGCCCTTCCTTTCTTATATTGTTCGCTTTAGATACAGATTTGAGAAAGGAATTCAGCTGTGGTAATAGGAGGGATGCATCCCCACTCCCATCACTTTTCACCCACTGGGACTCTAAATCCAGTCTCATAGCATTAAAGAGCCACCAACATGCAGCAATTTACTCTCCAGCACTGCATTCCATATTCTCTTCCTTTCTTTCTGGGGAGCTGGTTCCCGAGCTGCTTTCCTCCTGCAGTTTGTTGGTTATGTGTGACCATCTGCATACAGTGGCCAAGAGGCTAGCCTTCTAGAGTCTGTTGATTATTATGAAACATATTTGATTAACAAGTGTGTGTGGAGCTGAGGGTAGGTAAGATAGAGAAGAGACCAATATGACAATAATAGCTGGGAATGATCATGCTGGACAAGATCTGAGAGTTAAAAGTAGGTAAAGGGATATTCTTGATAACCTTTGAGTATCAGTATTGCAAACCACAATGCCCTAAGAGGGAGGGAGGGAGGGAGGGAGGTGCCTGCCATAGAAGTAGGCAGGCAGGGGGTGGGGAGTGGGGGGTGATGGGAGGGAACCTGGGGACACTGGTGCTGGGAAATGTGCATTGGTGGAGGGATGGGTGTTTGGAATGCTGTAGGACTGAAATCCAATCATGAACAGCTTTATAAAGGTCTCTCTCACAGTGATTCAATAAAAAAAAAGTTTTTAAAAAATGATTGGTAATTTTTTTAAAAAAATATATTTGGTTAAAGGTTAAGGTTAATAGTGCTTATTCCATTTCTACTAGAATAGTTCTCTTGAACTTAAATGAAGCTTGAGGGGTGCAAAAAACAAGCAGCTTTTTTTTAAAAGCCATTTTTATTGAGGTACTGGGAGTTCCAATATTGTTACTCATACTTCTCAAGGGTACGTCCTTTCAGCGCTGCACCCTCCACCAGAGAGCCCACCTCGCCAGGGCAGCTCCGCCCACCTCTCCCGCCACATCTGCCCAGATCTGTAGACAGAATCTTCAGTTTTCATGTCTTTGACCGTGTACTGTTCCCTTACTGTGTCTCTTTTTTTTTTTTTAACATATCATATTTAGGATAGATCTTTTTCTTTTTTAATTGTTGAGGTTGTGACACCTACATATATAGGTGAATAGAGCTAAACTGGAATTCCACAAGATTTTAAGTCACTGATAAATTTATAAAATTTTTCAAAGCCTGTGACTTCTTAACAGGTATATATACATTTTAAAAATTATGCTAATTCATTTTGGAGTTTTTTTGGTGTTGTGCTTTGACTTGGGGGTATTTGGTTTGGGATCACACCCAACAGAGCTCAGTGTTTACTCCTGGTTCTGCGCTCAGGGATTACTCCTGGCAAAGTTCTGGGGACCATATGGGATGCTGGGGATCGAACCCAGGTTGGCAGTGTGCAAGGCAAGCGCCTTACCCTCCATAGCTATACTATTGCTCTGGACCTGTATTCTTTTTTAATGGGCTTTCAATTTTTTTTGAGTTGCCTTTCAGGAAGATACCTTTATATCTACTTCCTTTACAAAACCAGCTAAATGGATTACATAAATCGGGTATGACACCAACATTTTCTTAAAAGCAGAATCCAGTACATCCAGTAAATCCTTTAATGCTTGGCGATTCCATCATTCAGTACTAATACTCATTTACTCTGTAGCATTTAGACTAAAATTTATATCCTAAATAGTTTCTTTCAATTACAGTTTGCTTTATGATGATTATTTTTAAAAGAAATTTTTAGCCCTAGGGGATAACAGCCACATTTTGCATGGCATACTGAAATCCCCAAAACTATATCAGCACATTGAATTGTTATCCTATTAGTGATTTCCTATGATACGGCATGTGACCAAGAATACACCAACAGTAAGTTCTCAAAAACTATATTGGAAAATGAAGAGATGTACATCCTATGGTCTAATTTTATTTAACATATAATAGCATTTTTGACAAGCCCATATTGTGTCTACTTTATTTTTTTGAAAGGCATTTCATTTTTATTCATCATTCTAATCATTTAATGTTTCCATGAACATAACTCCTAATATTTTTATGTGACAAATGTTACAAAGTGCTTTGAGGATACTTGTGTATTTTTTGGTGTGTATATATATATCACTGTATCACTGTATCACTGTCATCCTGTTGCTCATGGCTTACATATATATCTATATACATACATATATATAAGTAGTGCTGCACTTATGAGTATGAGTTAAGTGATTTTTCCCAAGCAAAACTATCCGTGTAAGCAAGAAAAGGATCTTTTAACTGAAAGATTGACATTATTTTACATTCTCATTTTAACAGACTATTTTGTACATAATTAGTGGCTGAAGAGATCTCAGTGGCTAAAGATCATAACATAAAAAGCTAGAGTTACTGATTGGTAACTATCATACTGAGTGACCTGGAGCAGTATTTCTGTTTTTTTTCTGATCATGGCCCTCCTTCAGGCCTTGCTTCCTTTGGCTCTTGTCCTGCTGCCTTGCCCCCCATCTTGTGTTCTGTCCCCACATGATTCTTACTGCAGGCCTCCTTGGAATATCCTGGAGTATATACATGGCCCAAGTTTTGAAACACTGTCTTAGAGGATTGTGGCTAGCTCAATTTTGTATTATTTTTTTCTCTCTTATCTCACTGTCAGCTACTAAATCTTTCTTTGGTCTTTCTGATGTGCTGGAGATTTAAAACTGAGTAACCAGGTTCATCAGATTGCTTTGTATATAGGAAGAAGTATTAAATTAGTATGGTATGAAATAGGCAGTACAGATCTTATATGTGTGATATCTAAAAAATTTAGTGGCAACTGTATAAATTTTAAAATACTCATTGATCTTTTCAGTATAATGTTTCCTCTATTACATGATACAGTGATGCATGCTATCCATTTTTATCACATATAACAAAGACCATGAATCTGGCTGCCCAGATCTCAGAACGGATATCAGTGTGGTTTGCTTTATTATCATCTATTTTACTCACTCTTCAAGATCTAATCCAAATAGTTCCTGTACTGCCTTGAAAAAGTCTGCCAGTTAACAAGGTTATGAATCATCCATTCCTTTCTGTCTTCTTTAGAAATATATTTCTATTTTTAGTTTTTATTTCTATTTTTAGTTTTAGTTTTAGTTTTTTGAAATATATTTCCATTTGCATATTCATTAACAGTAGGTTGATTTAATAGTGGCAACTAATCTTTTAGCACATTTAGCACGTGCTGGATATTATGCCATTGTATTCTCATTGAAAAATACCCTCAGAGATAGATACTATTACTTTTTCTATTTTACAGATACTTAGCTGAAAGAAAAGAGTAATGTAATTTGGCCAAGTGACAGAGCTGAGATTTAAATCTAGGCAATTTAAATCTAGTGTCCTCAATAAGTATTCCTCAGCTGAAGCACAGAAAAGTAGTTAGTCCAAGGTCTTATACCTAGTAAATGACCATTAGAATTTGAATCCCAGACAGTTTGACCTCAGACGTTTAACTGCTTATTTGCTATTCAGCACTACTCTTTTTGTTGTTTTTGAGGCTTCAAAGATTTTTAAAATGTGGACAAAAGCCAAAGAATGTTATTGATACAAATTCAACAACTGTTGAATTGATAGATTTTAAAGCTCAGTATTAAAATCAATCATCATCATCATCACCATCGAATTTCTCAAGTGGTCTCAGTAACATCTCCATTCATCCTAGCCCTGAGATTTTAGAAGCCTTAAAATCAACAAGTATAACATATTTATTTTTATGTGAAAATTGTTCTGTCTCGTCATGGGGTTGTTAAGTCCTTGTGTAAGAACTTACTAAGCCATTTCTGGCTAGTTGAGCCTTCTGTGTTATTGTTCATGAAGGGGTGTAGTTTAGCCCTTCACCTGGCTGCAGCAGTGGGGTATGGGTGCAGCTCTTGGGGCTTCAGCAGGGCAGGCGCTGGGCCTGTCTGCCTCCCAGGGGCGTTCCAGGGTTTTCAGCTGCCTGACCCATATTTCCATGAATTTTAGCTGCTTGGCTTGCATCTCCTTGGGAATTTATTGGTGACTTGCTAGAGCAGGGCCCGTGGGTGAGTAAACATGGCGGTGGCCGTGGAATGTCGGTATGGCTGCCAGGGCAGAAGTAGTGGGGGAGTCAGCTTTTTTTTTTTTTAGCCTCCTCAAAGGCAGAGCCATCCATCTAGATACATGGAGAAATGATAAATTCCTACATATTGTAGGATAAATTAATGAATTTTTCCCTGCCAATATTTGACAATACTAAGCTAGGCACTTGCCCGTGTATTGTCATTCTGTTATTGTTTTAATATTGTGACCTTTGTTACTCCTCATGATTATCTTCTACAAATTGATATTCTAACTTCATATACATATAATTTCAAAGTCTACAAACCTTCGTTTTTACTGTCATACAGTTTGTCAGTCTACCACAAATATGCCAACATGAGAAATGGATAGGAAAGATTAAATAAAGGAAAAGGTATTACCAAAACAAAATGGTTAATTCAAATAATATAAAAACAGGGCTGGAGACAGAGTACAGCAGAGAGAGCACTTGCTTTGCACACACCTAACCCAGGTTCAATCTGTGGCACCCAGTGTAGTACCGTAAGCTCCACCAGGAATGATCCCAGAATGCAGAGCCTGGAGTAAGTGGGATGTACCCCCAAAAAATAAAATAAAATAATTTTTTTAATTTAAAGAGCATAAAAACAATAGAAGCACAACCAATGATAAATAGACACCTTAAACATGTCTGGAAAAGGAAGAGAGGAAAGTAGATATCATGAAAGTACAAAGATAGCCTGAGCTCAGAAGCTACAGAGTCGGGCCTGGGTTATTACTTAAATGGGAGGAAAAGCACAAAGATGAAAAAGGCAGGTGAGGGTGGAAGTAGGGAGAGAATTGTTCATTCTTGATAAATATAGCATGTTTGTCTATAATGCAGATGAAGTAATGCAAGAATAAACTTTCCAGGTAAACAAAAACTGAAAGTAGCAAACCAATTTCCTAATTCCTTTTGAAATTCAGCTCCCTAAATAAAATTAATAAATTATTCTGGTTCATCAACTTTGAATAGAAAGATTCTGTAAATTTCAGAGGAATACTTTTTTTTTACTGTAAACTATATTGCAGAGAAACATAACATGCTACTTTTAATTTGATGGAATGAAAAAAGTAATATATACCATTATTGTTAGCATTTACTACTCTGTTCATTCATATATATTGTCTTCCCCGAATAGCCTCAAATTGATATGCTTAAATTAATTATTTGAGAAAATGGGTCTTCCTTAGAAGAAGTGGAAAGACTGTAGCATAGAGTTGGTTATTTGTGGGTTTCCACTGACACATAAGGAAAATGGTAGGATTAGAATCTATTATGGTGATAGTTGTGTACTCAGTAGGCAGAGTGAAAGAAGTAATGAAAAGAATTTGAAAAAGAGAGATGTTGGGGCTGGAGCAATAGCACAGCGGGTAGGGTGTTTGCCTTGCACGCGGCGGACCCAGGTTCGATTCCCAGCATTCCATATGGTCCCCTGAGTACCGAGAGGAGTGATTCCTGAGTGCAGAGCCAGGATTAACCCCTGTGCATCACCAAGTGTGACCCAAACAGGAGAAAAAAAGAAAGAAAGAAAAAGAGAGATGTTATTAGTGTTGACAATAGGAGTTAAAAAATTGAAAACAGGGCTGGAGGGGATAGCACAGTGGGTAGGGCATTTGCCTTGCATGAGGCTAACCCGGGTTCGATTCCCAGCATCCCGTATGGTCCCCTGAGCACTGCCAGGAGTAATTCCTGAGTGCAGAGCCAGGAGTAACCCCTGTGCCCCTGTGCATTGCCGGGTGTGACCCAAAAAGCAAAAAAAAAAAAAGTTTAAAATATTGTGGAGAATAGTTTTATTTATAATGTGGCGTGGCAGGAATTGAAAGCAGGTTGAATTGTGAAATTAAAGAGAGAGAATTAGTACTGATCATAGTTCTAAGATCGCTCACAGAGACTCTTAGTGGCTTTGATTTTCATAATGTTCTTCATCTCATGTATCAGGGTGAATAATCAATCAGTTGTTAGTGTGATGAGGAGGTCATATGTCTAAGAAGAATGTTGTGCTCCAGGTTAGAGCGGTATCTTGAAAAAAGCATTTAGGCTGAGATGGTAGTGTTGATTTCATAGCTAAAATATACATTGTATCACAATTACTGTATGGATCTTGGTGTCTCTGTTAACCTGCTGTGCTCTCCAGTCAGCTGAGTGTATAGTACCCAGCCAAGGTGGGAGGCTAGGAAGAAAGTCATGAGCTTGATACACTTCAAGTCCCACACCTGTTAATTTATCCTGAGCCCACCAGTTACTTTACATTTTTCATTACTACTGCTCCTTTTTCGTCAGTCACTATGAGGGTTGACCAAATAATTCCTGGAATTAGTACAATGCCTAAATCATAGTGAGTATCCTAATGAAGGCTCAACAATAAAGATTTTATTATTACCTCTGTCAGCATGTTCAAGATACAGGTTCCATTGTCCAAGCTCCAGATTCTTATACTACTCACCCTTTATTGCTCCTTTAGCAGTTTATACCAATGATGTAGACATATTTCTGAAAACGAAACTTTTATTGAATATTTTAATCCTTGCAAAAGCACTTTATATAATCTGCTACCTGCTTCTTTTATCTAACTTTCTTTTCAGTTTCTTTACTTATCTACTTGGCCTTCTTATCTTTCTCATCTCCTAAGCTTTGTCTTGCTTATCTTAGACAGTTCCATGACTTAATTAGCCTCTTATATGTTACCTCCTCATGAAGACTTCCCCTGACTAAAAGATTCTCTTTCCTCTTCCTTATCTAGTATTATATTTCTTTGTAGTATTTCTCCCTGTCTCACCTAATATGTTATACTCTTATTTATTGTCATTGTGTCTTTCTGAAACATAATTTATAGTTCATGTTAGTTTCACCAAATTAGCCATGCCTGAAACAGTGCTAAGTAATTATTTGTTAAATGAATGATTTAAAGTTTTGGAGGTTATTAGACCTATAAATTGAATTTACTCTTTTTTTTTTTTTTGCTTTTTGGGTCACACTTGGTGAACAGGGGTTACTCCTGGCTCTGCATTCAGGAATTACTCCTGACGGTGTTCAGAGAACCATATGGGATCCTGGGAATCGAACCCAGGTCGGCCGCATGCAAGGCAAACGCCCTACCCCCTGTGCTATTGCTCCAGCCCCTGAACTTACTCTTTAGAGATTATTTTAGAAGATGAAACATTGGCAACTTTTAATGAAAAGAACATTAAACTGCGATATTTTTCTTTCAGAAAAATGTTGACTGTGAAGAGACTATCAGGAAGTCATCTCTTCGTAAACAGCGTTTCATGCAGTTTTCTTCACTGGAACATGAAGGAGAATATTACATGACACCACGAGATTTCCTATTTTCAGTAATGTTTGAACAAGTAGAACGTGAGTTGTTTATTTTAAATTTTTTGTTAAATTTAAACATAGAACTAAAAAGAAAACTTTTTTAGAATTGGTTACAATTTTTTATTTTAATTATTGTCATTATTTATGCCATTTGTTTGCATAACCTTTTCATTATGATGACACCAATGTAGTAGAACTTTTGTATGTATTATCTAAGAAATGGTTATTTTGTACGTGGTTTTTCTAAAGAGATAGAAGAAAATTAATGTGTCTTTAAATGAAACCAGCCATATTATTAATCAAATAATTCATCCAGGATGTTAGTTTTGGGGGAGATTTATGTTTTAAATTGCACACACATGCAAAATGAGAAACTAGTCATAATATGAGTCCTGATACCATGACTAAAAAAATAGAATGAGAAAATTCGTGTAGAGGAGCCAGAGAAATACTACAGGAGTTAAGGTGCTTGCCTTTGGTTCAGTTCCTGGCACCACCTGGTTCCTGAAGCAGTGCAGGTGCATCCCTGAAACCCCCCCTTGAGCACGGCCAGTTGGCCCGGGAAATCCTTGGCACCACAGGGTATGAACACCCCCCTCCCCTCCCATCCTTGGCCATCTCATGGAACTACCAGTCAGGTTGGCTGAGAAACTCCTGCGAGAGGCACCCAGGCCTCTTGAGCACTACTTGGGAAGTCCCTCAAAATAGAATGTGGGCTGCAGAGATAACTCAAGTGGTAGAGCACATGCCTTGCAGGATCCATCCCTCAGATTCCATGTACTTCCCCCAAGCACCACTGGGTGAGACTTTAGTGACCCTCAGGATCATCAGACTCTACTACACATCTGAGCGTGGCAGGGAGTGACCATGAACCCCCTATTTCCCAGCACCTCTTTTTTTTTTCTGCTTTTTGGGTCACACCCAGTGATGCACAGGGGTTACTCCTGGCTCTGCACTGAGGAATTACCCCTGATGGTGCTCAGGGGACCACATGGGATGCTGGGAATCGAACCCGGGTAGACCACGTACAAGGCAAATGCCCAATCCGCTGTGCTATGGCTCCAGCCCCTTCCCAGTACCTCTTAGTGGGGGAGACACAATTTTTTATATTAAGACACAATTTTTTTTAAATTTTTTTATTGAGTCACCATGTGGACAGTTACAAAGTTTTCAGGTTTAAGTCTCAGTTATACAATGCTCGAACACCCATCCCTTCACCAGTGCACATATTCCACCACCAAGAATCACAGTATAGCTCCACCCCGTCACCCCACCCCTAGCCCTCCCCACCACCCCTAGCCCCCCCATTGCCTGTGTAACTGATAAATTTCACTTTACTTTCACTTTGATTGCAATCAGTATTTCAACAAAACTCACTATTATTGTTTGGAGAGTCTCCCCCCTAAAGTCAGACCTGCTGAAAAGGAAGCATTTGACAATTTGTTTTCCATTGCTGAGAATGAAGAGATATGAGGTCGAGTGACCGCACCTAGTGGCCTCACGGTTTTGGGTTTCTGTATTTTAGTATTTTAGTAACTAAGTCCAGAGAAATATTTGCCAGGAATTGCATCACTGCAAACTTGCACTTCTCAATTATATTATATTCCACATATGAGTGCAATCTTTCTATGTCTGTCTCTTTCTTTCTGACTCATTTCACTCAACATGATACTTTCCATATTGATCCATTTATATGCAAATTTCATGACTTCATGTTTTCTGACAGCTACATAGTATTCCGTTGTGTATATGTACCAGAGTTTCTTTAACCAGTCATCTGTTTTGGGGCACTCTGGTTTTTTCCAGATTCTGGCTATTGTAAACAGTGCTGCAGTGAACATAGAAATGCAGATGCCATCTCTACTATACCTTTTTGTCTCTCCGGGATATATTCCCAAGAGTGGTATTGCTGGGTCAAATGGAAGCTCAATTTCTAATTTTTTGAGAATTGTCTATATTGTTTTCCAAAAGGGCTGAACGAGTCGGCATTCCCACCATCAGTGAAGAAGAGTCCCTTTCTCCCCACATCCACGCCAACACCAGTTGTTTTTGTTTTTTGGGATGTGGGCCAGTCTCTGTGGTGTGAGATGATATCTCATTGTTGTTTTGATCTGCATCTCCCTGATGATTAGTGATATTGAACATTTTCTCATGTGCTTCTGAGCCATTCAGATTTCTTCTTTGGGAAAATTTCTGTTCATTTCATCACCCCATTTTTTGATCGGGTTGGCAGTTTTCTTCTTGTGGAGTTCAACCAAAGCATTGTATATCCTTGATATCAATAAAGGGTTGATATCATTGTATATCAACCTTTTATCGGATGGGTACTGCGTAAATATCCTTTCCCGTTCTGTAGATTGTCTTTGTACTTTGGTCACTGTTTCTCTTGAGGTGCAGAAGCTTCTTAGTTTGAGATAGTCCCATTTATTTATCTCTGTTTTCACCTGCTTGGCCAGTGACGAAGACACAATTTCATATATTTCCTTACTCTTATTTTTTTTAGTACTTCCACCATTTATGTAAATATGTTCTCTAAAAGAACAAATAGAATAAAAAAAAAGCAAAAAACTTAAAAACTGTAATAATTATATTCTATATGCTATTGCATTATTCCCAGTATCAGAAATTATTGGACATCCTTACAAGTGAGGGAAGAGTGTTATGTTGGGGACAGTGCTGGGAGGTATGTCTCCTTCACAGGTGGCTTTCTCTTTGATTGGCAGTGGTGTTGTTGATGGTGACATCTGCTCTTGGTCTACATTGCTAGAGCAAGGCTATCAGCCATATACACTAAGTTCCTCTTTTCCTTAAATGTGGTCCAGAGTTTACATCCCCAGAGGAGAGTCTCTGTGAATATGTATAAGGAAGGGAGATTCCCCATTGTTTCAATATCCTTAGACCACAAATCTATGAGCGCTTGGAGGTTAGGAACTGGAGTTGTCAGATGTGGTATTCTCAAGATCAGGTTAGTTAACTAACCAGGTAAGGATCCAATCTCATTCAATGAGTGAGCAAATTGAATAACAAGGTAGCCAGATTACTCCCTAGAGACATGAGTATTTGGTGGGCATGGGTTGTCAACTTCATCCTGAGCTAGTGAGGGAGAAATTAGCTGGAAATAAAGTGCTTAAATATTTACTTTGTATTTATTGATTCTGATTGCACTCCTGCGAACTCCTGATAGTGCTGTGGTGCACACACATGCTTGGCGGGCAGTAGTGCTCACACCATGATCCTGGTGCTCAGGGCAGGTGAAGCCCTGTAGTTGCAATGCTTGCAACTCACCTGAGTGTGGTGCAGCCAGAAATAGCTGATAGAGCCCACCCAGTGTTACACACAACAGAGATGCCAAGCTCCATGACAGAACTTCTAGGATCATACTTGGCACAGACAGGCAGAAACTGAGCTAGCAGCATCACACTTGCAAGGTGGCACTGTAGACTCTGAGCTGTCTGCCAGCTGCTATATTTTAGATCATGGGGACAGGAGCGATAGTAGAACTGGTAGGGCTTTTGCTTTGCACACAGCCAACCTGGGTTTAGTCCCCAGCATCTCATATTGTCCCCAGCATCTCATATTGTCCCCTGAGCACTGCCAGGAGTAATTCCTGAGTGCAGAGCCAGAAGTAGTCTCTGAACATCACCAGGTATGCTCCAAAAACTAAAACAAACAAAAATACACACGCACGCACATGCACACACGTTCAGACATTCAAGCACATCTTCTTTGAAGGGAAATTTGATACATCTCTCAAAAACCTTTAAAATATTTTCTGATCTTGATTTACTCCGGGAAAGTTTAAGTAAATAATAGGATTTATCTGAAAATTAATTAGATGTATCTAAAATGTTTCTTTTAAAGAATATTATAACACAAATCATTAATTCAAATGGAGATGTACACACCTATCATGTATGTTCATTGCAGTGCTTAGTACAATAGTCCAGATAAGAAACAACCCAGATGTTCAACTGTGAATGAAGTTATGGTACATCAAGAAGTTATGGTACACTATGCAGCTGTTAGAAAAGGTGAAGTCATGAAATTTGCATATAAGTGGATCAACATGGAAAGTATCATGTTAAGTGAAAGGAGTCAGAAAGAGAGAAACAGACATAGAAAGATCGCACTCATCTGTGGAATATAAAATAACAGAGTGGGAGACTAAAACCCAAAAGTAGTAGAGATAAGGACCAGGAGGTCTGCCCCACAGCTTGGAAACTGGCCTCACATGTTGGGGAAAAGGCAGCTCAAATAGAGAAGGGAACACCAAGTAGAGGATGTTGAGAGGACGCATTCGGTTAGAAGATGCGAACTGAAAGTACACTATAGACCGAACATGAAGGCCACTCAATACTGTATTGCAAACTACAACACCCAAAAGGAGAGAGAACAAAAGGGAATGCCCTGCCGCAGAGGCAGGGTGGGTGGTGGGTGATGGGGCGGGGATGGTGAGAGGGATACTGGGATCATTGGTGGAGGTGAATGGGGACTGGTGGAGGGATGGGTAAATAATCAGTGTATGAGTGAAATGCAAACACAAAAGTTCATAAGTTTGTAACTGTACATCACAGTAATTCTCTAATAAAAAAATTTTTTTTAAGTTAGGGTACAGTAGTTCAAGTGGTACAGTGGTACAGTGGTTCAAGGCAAAAGAACTGGAGAGCTGGTCCACAGACAGAACTGAGTTTAGGGTGAGGAAAGATGGAAGAGGGTAAAACAGAGTGGTATTTGGGACACTGATGGAGAGAAGCAGGCGGGGGGGATGGCAGTATTGACATGATGGAAGCATGAAACTGTCATTGGCAGTGTTTGTGTTTTGGTTTTTGGGGTTTTTTGTTTTTGTTTTTTTGCTTGCTTTTTGAGTCACACCAGCGATGCACAGGGGTTACTCCTGGCTCTTCACTCAGGTATTACTCCTGGTGGTGCTCAGGGGACCATATGAGATGCTGAGAATCGAACTCGGGTCAGCCGCGTGCAAGGCCTTTCCCACTGTACTATTGCTCCAGCCTCTGGCAGTGTTTTAAACTACAGAACCTCAGTAAAAACTTTCTTAGGGTGTGGAAAAAGGAAATTACTTTGAAAAATTAGATAAATTAAAAGTAATATAACTCCTCCAGTTTGCAGAGCACTTAGGTGTCATTACATCTGTCTGTACAAGATAAAGCTGAAAACAGAAAATCAACAACTCTTAGGTACATAAAGAATCGAGGTGATGGGACTGAACTTACAGACCTAAACACTGTAAACAGGTAGATAAAGAGAAACAGATCTTACCAGGAGGAGAAGCCACCGTGGGGCCAGCATGTGCTGGCAATATTAAAGAGTAATAGGCCAAGTGCTAGAAGCTGAGTCTGGTCAAGATAAAGAAACACTTGGGAGAAGGGGCCTGGAGGAATTAGCGCTGTGCCTTGGAACACATGCTTGCAAGCATCTGTCCTGAGTTAAGTCTGCAGCTGCCTGCACAAAGCCCAGTCCTAGTCGCCGTGCTGCTTGCGCCAGCAGCTCTGGTTGCCTTGGCCCCTGGCACCACGGGTTCCAGCTGTTCTGCGAAGCACCAGAGGTGAGATGGCAAGCACTATGGCCGCAAATGCACTGCCTGGGCAGCACTGCAGCCAGAACCTGCCAGAAGTGAAGGTGCAGCTCCCAGGAGAACCTGTGTGAGCACTGAAGGAATCCTGTTCATTACAAGGACAGCATCAGCTGCAACGAATAGCACAGGAAAGACGGGCCAGAGAAATAGTATAACGGTAAGGCACTGCCTTGCACGTGATTTCATCCCTATAACCACATATGGTCCCACAAGCACCACCAGAAAGTAGTCCCTAAATGCAGAAGTGCAGAGCCTGGAGTAAGCCCTGAGCGATCTCAGGTTAGCCCGATTATTAGTTAGTTATTAGATATTGGTTATTAAATATTAGTGCTAGTTATTAGCACTCTCAGGTTAGCCTGATAACACTCTCAGGTTAGCTTGAGAGTTGAGGGGGAGGCATAAGTTTTTGAGCCACCCAAGTGGTGTCCAGGAGGCCCAGGGACCACTGTTAGCAAAACTCTGGCAACTGGGCCAGTAACTAAGTGCTAGGATTGAGGGTTGTGATTGCTGCTTAGGCCTGTGGTGCTGATACCTCCAGGGCAACTCTGGAGCTGCTCAGTGGCCTCTAGGACCATACACAGTGATGCTCAGGGACCTCCAGACTATACCCAGTAGTGATTGAGAGGCGACCTGGTGCTGGTGTTGCGGGGGTTAAACCTTGGTCAGGCATATGCAAGGGAGGTACCTAAACTACTGTACTATCTTCTGGCCCTGGGAATATTTTTTATTATCATTTAATCAGCTTTATTTTGTTTTTCACTTCTGAAAAGTTTTTAAAATTTATTTTATCATCTATTTTGGGGGGGTTGGGGTGGCCCAATGATGCTTAGGGGTTACTCCTGGCTCTGCACTCAGGAATTACTTCTAGCATAGCTCAGGGGAACATACGGGATGCTGGGAAACAAACCCAGGTCTGCTGCATTCAAGGCAAGCACCATAACTGATGTGCTTTCTCTCTCTTTCTGGCCTCCTAATTTTTATATTCAGGTCACAGGGGCTGGAGCAATAGTACAGTGGGTAGGGCATTTGCCTTGCATTGGCCAACCCAGGTTCAATCCCCCATATCCTATATGTTCACTATTTTATCACTATAATTTAGACTGTTGCAACATGGTTAAAGTTTATGGTATTGTATAAAATTGCTGTACCAATGTGCTCTGTACTGGGGTCCTTATGTAACCCCTGGTGTGCGCTTCCTTCCCCTCCACCTACCACCCAGTTTCTTAATAAGTTTTATAATCCAAGGTTAAGGGTTTGTTCAATACTGTCTGTTCCCTGTTTCTCTGGTCCACAGATGAATATCATCTAGTATTTGTTATTTTCTCTTTGACTTATTTCATTTGACATGTACCCTCTCTTCCATCTATGTCGCAGGGAACTATATGATTTCATCTTTTCTTGGAGCTATCTACTGTGTATATAGACCAAAACTTCTTGACCCATATATCTCTCAGTGCATATTTGCATTGTTTTCATATCCTGGCCATTGTACTAAGCACAGCAATGGACATGCTTCATTTTGAATTAATGTGTTTGTGATTGGGGACAGATGCCAAAAAGGAGAGTTGCTGAGTCATATGGGACTTCCTGATTAGTTTTTAGATCAGTCTCTACACTGTATTTTATAGATGCTGATCCAGACAACGTTCCCATCAACAGTGAGCAAAACCACATCCCCACCAACACTGGTTGTTTCCTTTTTTTAAAAAACGAGCTATTCTCACTGGTGTGACATGATATCTCACTGTTGTTTTAAATTGAATTTTCCTCATAATAACTATAAATGCTTTTTCATTTGCCAATTAGCCATCTATATGTCTTTGAGGAAGAATCTTTTCATCTTTCCTAACATATTCCGATGGGGTCATTGTATCTTTTATTGGTGATGATTTTTATGAGTGTTTTATGTATCTTGAACATTAACTCTTTGGTGACTATATGCAGATATTTTCTCCCCTTCCGTAGGATTTTTTTTTTAATTTTAGCCTAAGTGGTTTATGTAAAAAGTGTTTTAATTTGATATAGTCCCATTTTTTTATATTTTCCCTTATTATCTTTGTCTCTTGAAGCAAATCACTAAGGACACCTCTGAGATCTGTATCCTACAGAATTTTGCCAGTGTTTTCCTTGATGTATTTGGTTTCTGGTCTATTTTGTGGATTTCTTAGGCTATTTGGGAAATTTTTTGATTTTATACAAATTTAATTCAAGTTGTTCTAAGTCATTGAAGAATGTCTTTGGCAGTACTTATTTTTACTTTAGTCACTGTGATCTATGGTACTGTCGATGATAGTTTCCGTTAACATAATAATGTGTTCTACTGGCGCACTTTTCCACCAGAGTCCTTTCTCCATTATCTCATCCACCTTCACCCTCACCCCCATCTCCCTGACATTGTAAGTGCAGATCTGTAAACCAGTTCTCAGGTTCTCTTGCTTTTTACCTTTTGTTGTTCTCTTACTAGCTGCTTTATATTCCACATCTGAGAGAGATCATTCTGTATTTCATTAGAGTTCTAATAGGGATTTCATTAAATTTGTGTAGTACTTTGGGTAGGACATCATTTTGATACTGTTCATTCTTTCAGACCGTGAACCTGGAATGCTTTTCTATTTCCTTGTATCTTTCAGTAGTGACTTACCGTTTTTGTCATACTTCTTTTACATCTGTGTTGATAAAAAGTACCAAAGTGATTTCTTTTCATTGTTTGCTAAAACATACAAACATCTGTTGTATATGGACAGAAATGCAGGTGTGCGTATGCTTTTTGAATGTTGTTTTGTAGCCTGCTATTTTGTTATATTAGTTCTGGGAGTTTTTTTGTGGAGTCTTCAGTGCTTCCTGTGTTTATTATCATGTCGTCTACAAAGTGTGATCATCTAACTTCATCTTTTTCAAGTTGGATCAGTTTGATATCTTTTTCTTGCCTGATTGCTGTAGCAATCTTTTGTAGAATCAATTCTGTAGGATACAGATCTCAGAGGTGTCCAATCAATTCTAAAACTTACTGAATGAAAGTGGATAAAATGAACATCTTTGTTTTTAGCCTGATCTCAAAGGGAAAGCTTTCTTTTTTTTTCACCACTGAGGAGTATAATATTGGTTGTGATTTTGTTGTAGATGACCTTTACTGTCTTGAGATTTGTTCTTCTAGCCTTGTTTCCTTAAGAATTTTTATAATGAATGGATACAGAATATTTTAAAAAGTTCTCTTTGTATCTATTGAAATCACCGTGCTGTTTTTGTATTTTCTTTTGATATGGTGTATTATATTAATTGATTTAATATATTGAACCATCCTCGCATCCTTGAAATGAAACCTACTAGATCATGGTGTTTTGTTCTTTTTTTTTTTAATCTTATTGATTCACTGTGAGATATAGTTACAAGCTTTCATGTCTTAGTTACAGTCACATAATGATCAAACACCCATCTCCACCAGTGCACATTCCCCACCACCACTATTCCCAGTATACCCCCACCTTTCCCACCCTCCCACTGCCTTCATGGCAGACAATATTCCCCATACTCTCTCTCTACTTTTGGGCATTATGGTTTGCAGTGCAGATACTGAGAGGTTATCATGTGTGGTCCTTTTTTGCTTTTTGGCACACATCTCCCATCCCTACCGATTCCTCCAGCCATCATTTTCTTAGTGATATCTTCTGTATTCCAGCTGTCCTCTCACCACCCACTCACGAGGCAGGCTTCTAACTATGGAGCAGTCTTCCTGACCCTTATGTCTACTGTCCTTGGGTGTTGGTCTCGGGTTATTTTATACTCCACAAAGGAGTGCAGTCCTTCTATATCTGTCCCTCTCTTTCTGACTCATCTCATATAGCATGATACTCTCCATGTCTATCCACTTATAAACAAATTTCATGACATCATCTCTCCAAACAGCTGCATAGTATTCCATTGTGTAGATGTACCAAACTTTTTTTAACCAGTCATCTGTTCTTGGGCACTTGGCCTGTTTCCATATTTTGGCTGTTCTGAACCATGACCAGGTAGGATTCATCCCAGGGATGCAAGAATGAAATCAATCAACATAACCATCATATCAACAAAAGAAAAGATAAAAACAATATGATCATATCAATAGACACAAAGAAAGCATTTGACAAGATCCAGTACCCATTTATGATGAAAACTCAGCAAATGGCATTGAAGGAACTTTCCTCAATATAGTCAAAGCCATCTACCACAAGCCCATGGCAAGTATCATTCTCCATGGGGATAAACTAAAGGGCTTACCTCTAAGATCAGGTGCTTTGTTCTTATGATATGTTGCTGGGTTTGATTTGTTAAGATTTTATTGAGGATCTCTGCATTGATATTTATTAGGGATATCAGTCTAGAGATTTCCTTTATAATGATATTTCTGTCTGCTTTTGATACTAGGGTAATGTTAGCTTCATAGAAGCACCTATGTAGGAGTCCCATTTCTTTGATAATTTGGAAGGGCCTAAGTATGCTTAGTAAATCTCTGAAAAATTGGTAAAACTTTGTAGTGATCCCATCTGGACCGTGGCATTTATTCTTCAGGAGAATTTTTGTTTTTGTGTCAATTTCCTTACTTGAGATTGACCTGTTCAGGTTTTCTATTTCCTCCTGATTCAGTCTTGTTTGATTTTAAGAATCCTGTGATTCTCTTGGGTCCTTTGCCTTAATGGCATTTAGTTGTTCATAGTAAGCTTTTATCAACTTTCATATTTCTCTTTTTTTGCCAACCCCTGCAGTTCTCAGAGCTCACTTCTGACTCTTTGCTTAAGGATCCCTTCTGCCAGGGCTTGGGGAACCCTATGGGGTTCCAGGGATTGAACCTGGATCAACCACAAGCAGGACAAGTGCCATCTGAACGTACTATCTTCCTGGCCCCTCAACCTTTTTATTTCTGAGGTATGTATTGTATTTCTCCCTTTCATCTCTAATCCAATTTGTCTGGAACTTCTCTCATTTTTTTCCTTGTTGGTCTAGCTAAGGGTTTATCATATCTTGTTTGGCCTTTTGAAAATAGCTCCTGTTTTCTTTGATCCTTTTGCATTGTTTTCTTGTCATTGACTTCTGCTCTCATTTTTATTATTTTCTCCCTTCTACTTTGGAATTCATTTGTTCTAGATTCTCAGACTATAAGGTTAGACATCAGTTTGCGCGTTTTCTTCATTCCTGTTGTAAATCTGTCGCTCGTTGTGAACTTGCCTCTTGGTATTGCTTTTTCTGTGTCCCATAGGTTCTGATAGTTTGTGGGTTTATTCCTGCTTTTTTTGAACCTTTTTATTTCTTACTTGAGTTTCTCTTTGGTTCAGTTGTTATTTAACAGTATGTTGATCAGTTTCCAGGTATTGGAGCTTTTCCCAACTTCCTTTTTATAGTTAATTTCTACCTTCATGGAATGGTGGTTCTGTCCCAACATTTGATCTTTCCTGTAATTTGTTTCATGTGCACTGGAGAACAATGTGTAATTGGCTTTGGGGGAGATACTCCAGTCCTGCACATGTATGTTAGTTCCAGTTCTTCCAATTCCTTTTTTAGGGCTCTTGTTTTTTAATTATTAATTAAAATTGTTCAATTAATCAATCTATCAAATGACTAGAGTGGAATATTAAAGCCTCCCATTACTGTTGTGCTGTCATTGATGTATCTCCTCCAGTCTGTTAGCCTTATAAACTTTGCTGCCCCAAATTGGCACATACATGTTGATCAAACTTAAGTCCTTTTGATCTGTATATGTAATATCTATCTCTATCTTACTGTTTTATTTATCTTAGTACTATTTGGTCTAATACAAGTTTAGCCAGTCCTGCTCATTTTAGTCTGTCTTTACTGTTTTTCACTCTAAGCCTGTGTATGAGGGTTTATGTACACCCTTTGTAAGCAATATAAACTTGAATTTTATTTCCTGATCCAACCTGCCACTTTGCCGTTCTATGGGAGCATTCATCCTATTAACATTTAGAGAAAATATCTATATGAAGGAATTTTTTGCCATATATCTATGAGGAGTTTGAGTACTTATTGCTGTTTTGATCTTTGTTTTTTATTTGAGGTAATTCGGTATCCCTGCCAGAGCTGGGTTAGATGTTACAAATATATTCAGTTGCTATTTTATCTGACATTGTGTTTTTAGTGGGTAGGAGTGTGTTTATTTGTTTTGGGGTCACACCCAGTGGTGTTTAGGACTTACTCCAGGCTTTGAGCACAGGATGGGACTCAGGGGACCATATGTGGTGCCAGGGCAGCATCCTGCCTGCTGTATTATTTCTCCAGCCCCTGAAAATATTTTTATGCTTTCTGTAGCTCCCCGTGATAATCTTGTGGATAGAGGATTCTTGATTTAACTTTCCTTTCATTCCATACTTTGCATATTTCAATCCATTTTCTTCTTGCTTATAATTTCATTAGAGGAATCTGCTATGAATTTTGTTTTATCCTTGACTAGATTTTATCTTTCTCTTATTCCCTGATTCTTGCTATTGTTGTCTGAAATGCATCGTAGTGTTGCTCTATTGGGTTTTCTCTGATTGTTACTCTGATTTTTTTTTTCGGTCTCTTTTATGTTGCATCTTCTTTCCTGTTGGAGCTGTGCACTGTATCTTTGAGTTTTCTTAACTTGATTTTCAACTTTATGCATTCTGCTGCTGAGACTTGTTATGTATTCTTTAGCTCCTTTACTTTTGTTTGAATGAGTGCTTTCTTTTTTTTTCCCTGTCAGGCTGTCTTCAAGTCTATTGATTCTCTGTTTAAGTGTCTTTTCAGACCACTAAACATCAATAGGATCAGTATTCTAAAGTCTTCTGTTGGCAGATTCTAAAAGTCTTCTGTAATTGGGGGGTCTTCCTGGACTTTCTATTGACAGGGCTGACTGACATCCTTCATTTTTTCCATTATTTCTGCTGCTCAGTTGTCTTGAGGGATAGAACACTGACAGTCCTGTTCCACTCTGATGAGTGTGGTTCAGATTGTTCCTAGGGCATACCCCTGGCCCTGAGGCTCTGGCTAGGCTGAACTGGGCTGGACCACTGGCTTGGATAAGGGTGGTGGAGGAAGCTTATCCAGCTGTGTGACAGTCTGGGTGTATCATGGAGCACTGGGATGTGCTTATTAGCAGCTTCTGGGGCTGTGCTTCAGGGTCCTGGCTTGTCTGATCTGGGTATGTCTTGAGCACCCAGGCCATGCTTGCAGCAGCCGCATAAGGTTCCAAATCTAAAGATAGGGAAAAAACTTGTGAAGATCAGGCCGTAAAAGACCTGTACGTTTTTGTGTGTTTTATACTTTGCAAACTACTTTGGATTTTAACAGCAAAGATCTGAGGAAACCATCTGCTTTCCTTAGTGGAAGGAGAAAATTCATCAAGTACATCAAATTCGAAAATAAATCAGATTTGAAATTCTCCCAGGGCATTCTAGTTTCCTTAATAAAGGGCTGCACAGAAGTAAAATTGTTTCACCAAAATCTAACCTACTAATGTTTTTGCATAGCCTAAGCAGCTTGAGGGAAATAAAAATACTCAACTCCAGCTCCCTTCTAGCTGTCTGTCTCCTTAAGATGGGGTGGAGAGGAGCAGAAGCAAAAACTGAAAGCCCTGGTAAAGATCTCAATTCAGAAACAGGCCGGGTTGGGAGCAGTAGCGCAGTAGGTAGGGCGTTTGTCTTGCACGCGGCAGACCCAGGTTCGATTCCCAGCATCCCAGCAGTCCCCTGAGCACCACCAAGGGTAATTCCTGAGTGCGGAGGCAGGAGTAACCCCTGAGCCTTGCTGGGTGTGACCCAAAAAACAAAAGAGAGAGAGAGAGAGAGAGAGAGAGAGAGAGAGAAAGAGGGAACGTTAAAAGCCTTGTTTACTTAAGTGTTTGCCCATTACATCATAGCTGACTCTCCATAAAAAAAAATAATAATCTGGCATACTAAAAGACAAAAAGGTTAGACTAACGAGACAAATCAGTATTGGAGTGATAGTACAGTGGTTGGGGTCTTGCCTTGCACATGGCCGACCCAGTTTCAATTCAGGGCACCTCAAATAATCCCCTAAACCCAGTCAGGCGTGATCCCTTAACATATGTCAATATAAAGTTTTCAAATTCAAAAGAAAAATGTCTGGGGCCAGAGCAGTAGTACAGCAGGTAGGGCATTTGCCTTGCTTGTGGCTATCCCAGGTTCCATTCCAGGCATCCCTGAGCACTGCTAGATTTCCTGAGCACAGAGTCCAGAGTAATTCCTAAGCATCCGTGGGTGTAGCTCTGCTCCTTCATGTCCCACAAAAAAAAAAAAAAAATAGGGGGCCGGAGCGATAGCACAGCGGGTAGGGCGTTTGCCTTGCACGCGGCCGACCCGGGTTCAATCCCCGGCATCCCATATGGTCCCCTGAGCACTGCCAGGAGTAATTCCTGAGTGCAGAACCAGGAGTAACCCCTGAGCATTGCTGGGTGTGACCCAAAAAGCAAAAAAAAAAAAAAAATAGCTTGGGTCTGGAGTACAGCAGGCAAAGTGCTTGCCTTGTATGTGACCAACCTGGGTTCAATTTCCAGCATCTCATTTGATCCCCAAAGCCTGCCAGGAGTGATTTCCTAAGCACAGAACTGGGTTTAACTTCTGAGAACTTCAGGTATAGCCCCAGATTTTTTTTTTTAAAAGAAAAAACCCGGAGTGGGGGGAATACAGAGTAATCAAAAACTGTTGAACAGCTTCAAAAATATAACATAGGGGGCTGGAGAGATAATACAGTGAGTAAGGGACTTGCCTTGCATGAAGCCAACTCGGGTTCAATTCCCAGATCCCCATATTGTCCCCTGAGCCCTGCAAAGATTGATTCAGGAGTAAGCACTGGTGCAGAGCCAGGAGTAATCCCTGGGCACAGCAGGGTGCAGTCCAAAACCAATAAATGAATAGTGTAACATTTACAGGTGGCAGTATAAAAATGAAAAGAAACAATTAGAACAGAAGTACATGAAGTTGTGTGGGGTTTATATATATATATATATTATATATATTTATATATATATATATTTTTTTTTACTGAATCACTGTGAGAGAGACCATTAAAAAGCTGTTCATGATTGGGTTTCATTCATACAGTGTTCCAATACCCATCCCTCTACCAGTAATCTCAGTTTCCCTCCCACCATCCCCTAAGGCCCCTCCCTACGCAGACTGCCTCTATAGCAGTCATATTTTTCTTTCTCTTTCCCTTTCCTTTTGTAAAAGCATTATGCTTTGTAATGCAGGTACCAAGAGGTTATTGTGTTTGTTCAGGGAGTTCAGTAAGTTTAGGAAGGAACAGCTGGAGTAGCTTTTTAACTGGGTGTCAGCTTTGGGGTATAGACGTGACTGCTGAGGCTTCTGGAAGTACAGGGAGGTGTGGGGAGGTAGCCCATCCAGACTTTGAGAGTGCTTAGAGATTCCAGTCACACTGCATACCCAAATTTTCAGCAGATTAATATCTCAGTGTGGCCCGACCCCAGATGGTAGAGTCCAGACAAATACATGAAATCTTAATAACAGAATTTTCCAAAATTATTAAGTACCAAACCATAAATTCAGGAAGCTTGCAAAAGAATATCAGAAAGAAAAATACCCTAAGATATATTCAGGAATAGCATATTCAAACCACAGAAATTCAAAAACCAAGTGAAAATCGTAAAACTGATCAGAAAGGGTGGGAAGAGGGGGGGAATTCTTATTTGTAGAGAAATGGTGTAAGAATTTTATTTGTCTTCTCTTTATAATACATGCAGCAAGAGGAAAATAGAATTAATTTTGTAGATTTGAAAGAAATATCTACCAACATAGAATTCTGTATCCACTTGAAATTATCCTTAAAAAGAAGAAATATTTCTCAAACAAAAATTAAAAACAATTGCCATTAAAAGAAGTTCCTGAAGGCCTATAGAAATGGAATTAATTAAGTCATTTGTTTTTCTATTCTTTGTAAATTTGACAGGTAACAATTTACTCACAGCAACATATTGGTTGATTAAAATTTATATGTATGAGAAAAGGAATGGAAAAATTAGGAATTCTCTTATTATAAGATACTTGCATGAGGCAATGTAATGTGTGTGTGTACAGGGACCTGGTTTGTTTGGGGTTTTGATTGGGGGGGGGCTGATGTTTGTTAGGTTGTTTTGAGGTCACACCAAGCAGTGTGCAAGGCTTACTTCTGCCTCCGTGCTTGGGGATTATTCCTGGCTGTCCAACATATGGGATGCTGTGGATCACCCAGACTGGCCAAATGCAAGGCAAATGTCCTACCTGCCATACTATCCAGCCCTAACAGTACAGTGTTATTTAAAGGTGAATTTCAAGTCTCGAATTTTTTTTTTCTCTTTGGGTCACACCTGGTAATGCACAGGGGTTACTCCTGGCTCTGCATTCAAGAATCACCCCTGTCAGGGCTCAGGGGACCATACGGGGTGCTGGGAATCGAGCCCGGGTCAGCCGCATTATATCTAAAGACCTGAGAAAGAATAAAATCATAAAAAAAAAAAAAATACTTAAAATCAGGGGCTGGAGCAATAGCACAGCAGGTAGGGTGTTTGCCTTGCACATGGCCCGACCTGGGTTCGATTCCCAGCATCCCATATGGTCCCCCGAGCACCGCCAGGAGAGATCCCTGAGTGCATGAGCCAGGAGTAACCCCTGTGCATCACCGGGTGTGACCCAAAAACCAAAAAAAAAAACAACAAATAAAACAAAACTTAAATTCAAAGAAGGCCAGAAAAAAAAAGGGAATCAAAACCTAGAATGAAAATTACAGTGAAAATCAAGAACGAGATATAGTACTCACCCAACTATGTAAAAATTATTTGAAATGTGGGTTGTCTAAGTATGCCAGCTAAGACAGAAGCTTTCTCTATATGTTGTCAGTGAGAAACTCACTTTAAATAAAGCAGTAGATTTTAAATGAAGGGATATAAGTGAACTTCCAGATGGGAGTGAAATGCTCCACTGTTGGCAGACTCTGAGCTGTGGGACCAAAAGCTGAGTCCTGGGGATTTAGTCCAGTGGCAGCTGGAGCAGCTGAGTCCCCTCCACGTGCCTCTAGGGAATTTAAGAAGTTTGAATCTGACCTCTGCCAGGAGGCCGACCCTGGGAACACTGACTGGGAATGAATAGGGAATCTGGTTGGCCAGAGAGGCTGAGGGTCTGCATGGAATTCTGCCTTTGGGTTGGAGACCCCACTAGCAGCACAAACCACCAAGGTTTGTTTTTTTTTTTTGTCTTGTCTCCGCCCCAGCCATATAATCAAAAGGGAATTACAATAAAGCCATAGCGTCACCTACTGGAAAGAAAAAAGCCAACCCAGATTCATAAAGTGAAAAATTAGCAAGCAACCCTTACAAAAATAAACTGGAATTTCAAGAGAATGATAACTATCTAGAGAGCAAATACAGAGACATAGAATTAGAAACTATGACAGATGAACTTGAAAGAGCTATCATAGCAAAACTTAATGATGTTAGAAAATCTCAGGTTTTCTAACACAGAAAAGCAGGTCCAGGGTATTTTAAAAAAGAGCTTCAGAAATATACAGAATTTTTCACCAAAGAGATTTAAGATCTCAAAACATTCCAAACAGGTGAAAAGTATGAGGGTACCAACTGACCAAGCATCACTGGGAGTAGCCCCCAGGCCCTCTCACAGCACTGCTGGGCATGCTTCTGTACAAATAAATTAATTTTATTAAAATGTGGCCATCCTACCCGCAGCAGTTATCAGATTCAGTGAAATCCCTGCAAAATACCAGTGATAGACTAAAATTTATGCGAAACCACAAAGCAGCTAATACAATATGAGAAAAAGAAGGAAAATGAAAAACACATTCTCCACGACTTTGAACTGTACTACAAAGCATCTGTAGTCAAACCTGTATATTAAAATAAAGTCATGAAATTTGCTTTTAAGTGGATGGACATGGAGCATATCGTACTAAGTGAAGTGCGTCAGGAAGATAGGGACAGACATAGAATGTCTGCACTCATTTGTGGAATATAAAATAACATAATTTCAGACCAGCACCCAAGGACAGTAGAGACAAGGGCCAGGAGGATCCCTTCACGGTTTGGAAACCTGCTTCATGAGCTGAACAGGCATCAGGCCAGTGGAGTTGGAATAACAAGTGTGAATTTCATGTTTGACAAAGGAGTCAGGACCTTACAGTGGATAAAGGAAAGCCTCTGAAATGACGTTGGTGAAGATGGACAACCACAAGTGTCCCCCCACCACCTCCAAAAAAAGAACTGGATTACTATTGACACTGCAAACAAAAATTTACTCCAAATGGGTTAAAAGGGTTGGAGTGATAGTACAGTAGGTAGAGGCACTTGCCTTATACATGGCTGACCCAGGATTGATTCCTGGCCCCATTTAGCCCCTCAAATACCATCAGGAGTGATCCGTACATCTAGGGCCTGGAGTAAACCCTGACCACTGCTGGGTGTGGCCCCCAAAATGGGTTAAAGACTGGGGCATTAACCCCATCATCATAAATAGATAGAGGAAACCGTTGGTGACAAGCTCCCAAATTGTGATTCAAACATTTCAGAAGCCAGTTCCAGTATTGGGGAGACAAACACAAAAATAATGAACTACATCAAATTGTAAAGCTTTTTTTTTCTCTTTTTTTTTAATGTAGGAGTATTTATTTATGCTATTTATTCAGTCATTGATCAGGATGATTGAATTGGGCATAAACTCCACATTACTTTTTTTTTTAACTCAGAATGTTAATTTTATTTTATTATTTTATTATTATTCTTTTCCCCCTTTTTTATTGATTCACCGTGAAATACAATTACAAAGCTTTCATGTTTGAGCTTCGGTCATACAATCATAAAACACCCATCCCTTCACCAGTGCACATTTTCCACCACCAAAATCCCCAGTATTTCCCCCCAACCCCTGTTCCAACCCTTCCCCTGCCTCTGTGGCAGACAATTTCCCCCATACTCTCTCTCTACTTTGGTTACATTCAATACTTTGACACCAGCCCCACCACTACTCAAACCTGCCAAAAAGGCAATGCTAGATGATTTGTTTTGTGTTGATTGTTATGGATCTAATTTAATGTCCAGGAAATTCTGTGTCATTCTGTTCCAGGAGCTTTAGTTTATAGTCTCTGGGTCGTGGCCGTTGATGAGATTACATGGAGTGGGGAGGAGGGAGAAACGGCAGTAGTTGTGGATGTGACTGCCAAGCTACTGGAAAACTGGGGAGCTGGAGGGAGGAGGCCGAGTCCTGATTTGAGCAGGCTTGGAGATCTCAGTCACAGGTTCCCGCTTAGCTCTGCACTACAGGCCCTAACTGCGGCCTTGATCTCTTTCAAGATTTATGGGTCTCTGAAATAAGGCCAGTAAATGAGCTTATATAGCTGAGCCAGAGGTGGTTTGTGGGTGTGACTCCCACATACCTAACTTTTGGCCATTTAATTTCTTGGTAAACTTGGCCCCAAGTTGTTGGGGTCTGGTCAGAGGCATAGCAGCAATTTGGGGGTATCTGGATCTCTTTTTCCCTTTTCCTGTTTTTTTTTGTTTGTTTATACAGCAAACAAAACTACCACAGAAACAAGTTACCCAGCAATTGAGATTTAGGTATTTTTGCACATACATCTGTCAAGGGGTTGATGACTAAAATATAGTAAGAATTCATGTGACTAAACAAAAAGCAAGCAAACCGATTTTAAGGTAATGCAGGGCAAAATACTTAAATAGACATTTTTCCAAAGATAGGGGGCTTATGAAAAATGTTGGGTCCTGAGAGCTAGTACAGTGGGTAGGGGACATAGAAAACCTTGCACATAGCCTTACACATAGAAAACCTAGGTTCAATCCTCAGCATCCCATATGGTTCCCCATGCACTGTCAGGAGTAATTCCTGAGTATAGAGCCAGGAATAACTGCTGAGCATTGGTTCAAAAAGACAAAATTTTTTAAGAAAAATATTTCACTTTTCAGAGAGATGTACATCAAATCTATAATCTATCACTCATACCACTGAGAATGTCTTATATCAAATTACAAGAAACAAATGCTGGTGAAGGTGTGAAAATAAAGAAACTTTGGTAGGCTGTTGTTGGGAATATTAATTGGTACAACTGTGAAACGATAAGGAGATTCATTTAAAACTGAAAATGAAAATACCATGTGATTAACACAACCACTCATAAGAGGTTATCTGAAAGGTAGGTGAATACTAATTTGAAAGTCTTTTTGCCACCCTGTGTTCCTAAGCAGCACAGTGATCATACATAAAATCAAACTAAAAGCACACCAAGTGCCCATCACAGCTAAATAAGCTGTAGAGAGATAGATAGACATAAATACTCAATGGATACTGCTACTAGCTTGTTAAAAAGATGAAGTCATGTCTTTTGCAACAAGATGGATGAAGTTTGAGGTGATTATGCCTAGTAAAATAAGTCCAGAAGTGAAAGATAATTACCCAACAACCAGAGAACAGACATTCTCAAACCAATATGGAGTATTTTTTCAGATATTAGATAGACTGTCTTTGGGATTATGAAGCACACTTAAACAAATTTACAAGAATAGAATCTTATAAAGCATGCTTTAAGACTAAAAGAGGATTGACATACAGACTGTAAAAAACTAAAGCTCGCCGAGGGACGCGAGCACTCGCGGGCTCTCTGGGCGGCTCTGTCTCACCGCCCGCATTCGGTGCCCCGGAACCGCTGTGTGTGCCCTCGGTCAAGGGCAGGCGACGGAAGGAAGAAGGGCAGACTGGTTGCTCGATCAGTTTATTTCATTCTCTCTCTCCGCTTCTCTCCCGCTCTCGGTCTCTCTCAGGATCTATGGATCTGGCCCCCCAACCCACTCTTACAGCCTAGTTAAGTCTCCACAGCATGCGGGGGGAGGGGGGGCTTGGGTGTAACACATAGGTATGGTCACCATCAATAGGGTAAGGTTCCTTTCCCTCAGGGAATGCTTCTCCTTGGACTTAATTCTCTTTCAGCAGGAGGATCCACCCAAGGGCGGAGTCCCATGAATGTGTTTCTCTTCTCCTCAGCCAGCAAACATATAAGAATTCATAATATTAATTATTTTGTATGGACACAATAAGAGATGCATTAAAGCTTATAGAATTGCTCTCCTGGAGGTTGACTCCATGGCTTCGAGGCTGGCCTCACGTTCCGGGGAAAGGTCAACTCAGAGAAGCGATCACCAACTACATTGTAGTCGAAGGCCATGTGGGGGAAGGGAGTTGCGGGCTGAATGAGGGCTAGAGACTGAGCACAGTGGCCACTCAACACCTTTATTGCAAACCACAACAGCTAATTAGAGAGAGAAAACAGAAGGGAATGCCTTGCCACAGTGGCAGGGTGGGGTGGGGGGGAGATGGGATTGGGGAGGGTGGGAGGGACACTGGGTTTACGGGTGGTGGAGAATGGGCACTGGTGAAGGGATGGGTTCCAAACTTTGTATGAGGGAAGTATAAGCACAAAAGTGTATAAATCTGTAACTGTACCCTCACGGTGATTCTCTAATTAAAAATAAATAAATTTAAAAAAAAAAAAAAAAAAGAATTGCTCTCCTGGGGCCATCTCAATCTCAGACTACAGTGCTCAGGCCAGATCAGTCTTTCCTATCCCTGGCAGGGTCCCAGTCTCATAATTACTATTGGATCATGACAGCATTTGTCTATGATCAAGCTCTTAACTTATAGTTAAGAATTAGGCACTTTGGCCAGGCCCATCTCGATGCCAGGGTAGCACATAACTCACCGCTTGCCCTGGATCCTTCCTGTCCCACGTCGGGGACCCTGCTTTGGGGTGCTAGGAACTGAGGGCAACTGAGGCTTAAGTGGAGAAAGTAGATGCCCAGGAGGGAATAATATTCGAGGCCAATTAATTCCCAAGTTATAAAAACATAATATTGTCTTCTTGTGTCTATACAAAACAGTCATAGCTTTAAAGTAAATTATTCAAAAGGCAGAAGAAGAGGAGAAAGGCAATATTAACTTATATAATATAAATTCAGTATCCTAGGAAGGTCTGACCTTGCAAATTAGCAGAGTCAGATTAAGGGAAAGCCGAGGATTAACTCTTTTAGGGGAGAGCATGGAGAAGTGATTATAGCTAAACAAAGGGATGGGAGAGATTCGGGAACACCTTGATGGGTGTGACTGGGGTAAGCCTAAACTCCGGGGAAAACCGGGACAAGCTACTTGTGGCGAGGAGGGAAAGGACAAAGTAATGTCATCCTACAACAAACGAATTTCAGGCCCGAGCAACTTGCTGCAGAGATGGCCCAGGACTTTGCAATAGCTGTTCTCCACTGGGCTGCTCCAGATAGGGGCAGGTGTTGTCCCTCTGCCTGCCCTCTAGGAGCTCTGGGGGACGCCATTTTTTAGAAGCCAGCCAGAAGCTCCAGGTAGAAGTGGCGGTGATGACAAATCCCAAGTCTCACAGGACAGGGGAGGAGTGGGCCCTTCTCCTTCCCCTGATGGGACTCCAAGATGACGCCATATCCGCCCACTGTCTACTTAAGCTCTCACATAGCCACGATCCAGAGACACACAAACGAATCTCAGACCCCAGCAACTTGCTGCAGCAGTTTCTTTAGACCCTAACTATTAAAATCTTAGAATTCCTTGAGCGTGCGGCCACTCTTGCAGTCACACGACATTATATTATATCCATCACAAACAATACAAAACATATTGTCTAGCATTGCCTTTTCGGCAGGTATGAGGGGTGGTGGGACTGGTCTCAAAATATTAAAGGTAACTAAAGTAGAGAAAGAGTATTTTGTAAATTGTCTGCCACACAGGCAGGAGGAGGTATGGAATTGAGGAGGCCAGTGGATACTGGGGATTTTGGTGGTGGAAAATGTGCACTGGTGAAGGGATGGGTGTTAGATGACTGATCAAAGTTCAAACATGAAAGTTTTGTTACTTACCTCACAGTGAATTAATAATTAATTAACTAATTGATTAATTAAAAGACTACAAGAGGATTAGCCTAGAGAACAGTAACAAAAAGATAACTGGACAGTCTCAAATTAGGTGGTTTAGCAAGGCATATTTTTGAACTATACACGAGTCACATAGGAAATCTCAAAAAATATTAATATTGGGGGGCTGGAGCGATAGCACAGCGGGTAGGGCGTTTGCCTTGCACGCGGCCAACCCAGGTTCGAATCCCAGCATCCCATATGGTCCCCTGAGCACCGCCAGGGGTAATTCCTGAGTGCAGAGCCAGGAGTAACCCCTGTGCATCGCCAGGTGTGACCCAAAAAGCAAAAAAAAAAAAAAATTAATATTGGAACTCATTGTAAATGAGATATAATTATTTAAATTTGTGATAAAGAGAAAATGATGCTTAAAGGAAAAGTCATATTGCATATATTAGAAAAAAGAAACATTTTTTCTAGTATATGTATTTATTGCTATACTAAAATATATAAAATCAACAACCTAGGAATATGTCATCAAAAATCAGTGACTTAAGCTTTCATCTTAGCAAAATAAATGAAGAGCCAGTTAGCCAAAATAAGCAAACGAAAAGAAATGATAAAAATTAGAGCAAAATTCTAGCAAGCTGGGGATGGATTGATAGCACAGTGGGTAGAGCATTTGCCTTGCAGGCAACCGACCTGGCTTCAGTTCCCAGCATCCCATATGGTCCCCTGGGCACTGCCAGGAGTAATTCCTGAATGAGAGCCAGGAATAACCCCTGTGCATCACCAGATGTAATCCCCCCAAAAAAATTCTAGCAAGCTAATTAACAGGGAGAGAGTATTATGTAATATTATTTCTCATTTGTACAAAACTGTAATAAAAAATAAATTATTCTAGGGGGGCATTGGGCCACATCCTTCAGTGATTAAGACAAATGCCTCAAGACCTGTACTATCTCACCAACCCCCAAAATAAATTATTTTGAACTTGGCCCCGAGTTTAGTAACCTTAGGATTTCTGAACTCTTGTTTTGAAAATTGGTTCTTTTATTTGGAGATAGTCCCTTAAGGAATATATTTAATTATGGAAAGTAATGCTTTTTTGGGTAGAGATATCATTGTGAAGAGTTAAAACAAATACTTAAAGAAAAACCATTTGTTAACAGGCTATTATTTTTCTGCTGAAAGGAATAGGATATTTGGATTTTTCACTGGCATTATCAGGTGGGAATTGGTAGCCTAGAAAAGACTCTTAGGAAGGAATGGTCTGTAAGTCTGTGTGGTAGAATTAGCGAGATAAAAGTAATATTTGTATTGAGTGAATAATAGGGGAAGGACAGAGGACTAATTGGGTTTTTAAGCACTCAGAATATCTTATGTAACTTTCTGCTATCCAATTGACAGTTTGTACAGGCATAATCAGGCCCATAAACCCCAATATGTAACCCATAAGCTATAGATTCAGTACAATTTGAAGGCTTCCATTAAGGCTGTGTGTATGCACATGTTGGTGTGCACATACATGCAACTGATAGGAAAACTCAACACAAAAACTAGGTGGCTGAACTAAGGTAACTCTTAAAGAAAAAAAAGTAGAAATGAGGAACTAACCCCACCAGGTAATAGAATTTCTTATAAAGTACAGTAATTAAGGTCAGGCATTGGTACAGGGATAGACAAATTGGCAGTAGAACAAAGAGCTGCAAAAATGGATGGGAATAATGGAACTTTGGCATGATATAGATGATATTGTAAATCCTTGTGAAATGGAGGGACTATTCAACCTGATGTGTGTGTACATACATATGAAAATGGATATGAAAAAAAGAAGTGCTTAACACTGAAAGTAGACTAGAGACTAAACATGATGGCCACTCAATACCCCTATTGCAAACCACAACATCAAAAGGAGAGAGAACAAATTGGAATGCTCTGCCACAGAGGCGGAGTGGGGTGGGGGGATGGGATAAGGGGGTGGGAGAGATACTGGGTTCATAAGTGGTAGAGAATAGACACTGGTGGAGGGATGGGCTCTCGAACATTGCATGAGGGAAAAACAAGCACGAAAATGTGTGAATCTGTAACTGTACCCTCACTGTGACTCACTAATTAAAAAATAAATTATTTTAAAAAAAAGTGCTTAAAATTTTTTCCAAGATAATAAAAATCTCTTAGGTTAGAGAATTATTTCCTAAATAAGACATAAAAAGTGCTAACATGAACAAATTGACAAATTCACTATATTAAAATTTTTACTTCTATTTATCAAAAATTACCATAGAGTAATTCAGTCCACAAATTTTCAAAATCTCTTATATCTGATTGACAAAGAATATTTAGTATATATACAATCTACAAAATAGTAACACAAAGACAAAAAGCTCAGTTAAATAAAAAAGAGGAAACATGAAAATAATTTTCTCCTAGTGATAATTATTATAGTGATTATATAAGAATTAGTGATTATAATAAGACTAGTTATTGTAATTAGCGTTTAATGGGTTTACATTAAATGGGCAGCAGTTAAGTCCACAGTAATGAGGATTGCAGAGGATGTAGATCAACAAGGACATTTTCACCCTTTTGGTTGAAGATTAAAATTTAAACAGCTATTTGCAAATCCATGTGATGTTATCTTATAAAGTTAAACATAAGCATAACTTTGATCTAAAATTCCATTCCTGAGTACTCACTGGACATCAATTGGTTCTTGGAAACTGCAACTTTAAGGAAAATTAAAGATAGGGGCCGGAGTGATAGCACAGTGGGTAGGGCATTTGCCTTGCACGCGGCCGACCCGGGTTCGATCCCTGGCATCCCGTATGGTCCCCCACGCACTGCCAGGAGCAATTCCTGAGTGCAGAGCCAGGAGTAACCCCTGAGCACCGCTGGGTGTGACCCAAAAAAGCAAAAAAAAAAAAAGATAATAAAAGCAGGTTCTTTACTAACATTTCAACCTCTTTTCTTGCCATGGATTTTTTTTTTTTCTCATCAACAGTATAGAGAAGTAACATTGAAAAGAATACTATTGGGAGACTTGACCCACTGTTTACTATATTTCTAAAAGGAACACTTGTACATGTGCAGTAGTAAATGTCTAAGAATGCTTATGGAAGCCGTACTGTAATAGTTAAAAATAACTAGAAATAACCCTAGTATCAGTTGGGGAGTGGGTAAGTAGTAGGTATTTTAATCACAAAGTGGAATTTTATTTTGTAGTAAAATTGAGCAAACTAAAGAGTTGTTAATCAGTTTCCATTTTGGGCAGCCTGAGTACTCCATGGACCTACTTCCCACTGAAATGAGAAAATTATTTTAAAATCACATTTAAAATCTCTGAAAATTGTCATATGGCCATATAACAATTGAAGAAACATGTCCTTATCTGCTATAGTTGGATAAGAAGTGAGTCTTTGCTATTTAAACTTAGATTGATTTCTCCCTTGGCCTCTCCTAACCTCCTGAGGCAGAAATTCCATTCAGGTCAGGTGCAACTAAGAACAAACATAGGTTCCTCTCTCCCCCAGTCAGAAGACCCTTCTTGCAGGAGCATGTCTGTTCTGCTACCAGTTCGTAGTTGTAAGTGAGTACCATGAAAGAAGTACAATGGAGGCTCTACTTAGGTCCCTCGCCTCCTGAGAATACTTGGGTGATGATTTTTTTTTAATCTCCTAAGGCTTTGGAACTATACTAAGAGAGTCAATTAGGTAGACTTGAGATTCCTGCTGCCTACTACCTCCTAGAGTGGGAGTGTCACTCAGAGCTCTTTCCCAGACCGTGAGCACAGATTTTCACCTATGAGAAGTAGCAGATGGCAAAACAGATACCTCCTAGTATCCTCGCAAAGAAACTGGCTTTATAGTTTAAAAAGCACAGAGGAAATTCAAGTCTAAGGCTGCTCTCAAAAACGGAACAGTTGTGAAAATCCTCCCATGCAAATGGAAGACACTGATGGATTTCATAGTTTTACTTTAAACTAATTTGCAGGGAGAAATTAGGGGAGAAACACTTGGAGTGACATAACCCTATTAAACACTGACCATGACAAGTGTTCCTTAAGGAGCAAAAAATATTGGTTGCATTATTATCAAGAACAATTTGTGCTCCAGGATATTCTTGAAAATAATTCATTTAATAATGCAATAATTTCTTAGAAACAAGGGAGCAGAGGGGAAAGAAGGCAGGAAAACTGTCATTCTTACATTTCAGTAGTGGAGTTCACACGAAAGTGGAGCTAACGCCACAAGGGATAAGTGACAGGTTGAAGTGGTAAAGGAACTCAGAGTGGATCTAGTGCGTTCTGACAGAATGAAGGCATAATATAATAGGCATTCTGAAGAACAAAGACAAAGAGTGAAGAAAGGAGACATCTCAGAAAAGTACAGACATTTAGAGTATCAGCACATGGAAAAGAGAGAGAAGGGGGGGGAAGGAAATGGAAGAAATAATAGCTGAAAACTTCCCCCAAAGTATTGAAAAGCACTTACACATCCAGGAAGGCCAACAAACTCCAAGTAGGATGAACATAAAAATCTACTAGCAAGCACTATGGAGTTTATTTCAAGTTAAATGTGAGGTCCTTGATTCAATCCCCAGCACTATTAAGGAAAAAAAAAAGATGGGAGTGTATGTTTTGCTTCTAGGATCCCTGGATTCAGTCTCAGCACACATTTCATGGTTCCTGATTCCTGAACCAGGAGAGTGCCCAAGCACCACTGGATCTGATCTCCCAAAACAAGAACACAAAAAGAGAAAGAAATTATGTATTCCGTAGGTTAATGAACCAAGTAGAGCCTATTCCAGAGGTTGTTTTGTTGTTGTGGTCACAACCCCGCAGTGCTTTGCAAGCCTTGGGGTCAGTCCTTGGCTCCATAGGGTGGGGCTGAAAGTTCAGGGTTCAGGTTGACACTGTGATACTCCGTGCTTCGTGGACCATCAGAACTACCCTTTATACTGGGGCCTTGAGGTGCCAAGGACTGAACTTAGGAGCACATGCCATATTTGAACCATATTACTGGCCCCATTTCAAATAATTTTTAAATAATACTTGTCCAAGGTGAGAATACAATATCATGGAAGTGGTGTGATGTTTGACTAGTTGTGTGAGTGCTTCAGAATGGTCAAGCAAGATAGCTGGGAAGAGGGTATTGAATTTGGTCACTGTCATGGGTTACAGGATCATTGGTAGATTATTTTCAAGAGAGTGAGCAATTAAAGAGAATTATAAAATAGACTGCTTTTTTCTGAAAATTTGGTTTAAAGGATGAAACAGATGATAGTATAAGAGAAAATGAAAAATAATACTTTAGAAATATTTTGTAGCTAAAATATTTCTTGGTTATCATAAATGTCTGTGTTCTATACTATACTTTATACTTTATGCTCATTTTCTCATGCTGGAGTTTCAAGTGGAAATTATAATTTTTTTTTGTTTATGTTTATCCCATCAGTGGTTCTCAGGGTTCATACTCCTGGCTCTGTGCTTAGGGATCACTCCTATGAATGTTCCTGGGGACCAAACCAGGATCTGCTGCCTGAAGGGCAAGCACCTTAACCCCCGTACTATCTTTATGGTCCATCAAATGGAAGTCATAAAAATTTGATCAGCTAACTGAAAATACTAACATATCTTCAAAATACTAATGAAAATATACTCGAAGTAATGTATATTCATGTCTTCTTTCACCTAATTTTGGTTCTTTTTACTTTCTCATTAATCATTTATGGTTTTTCTTTTTACTGTACTAGCTTTCCTCTTATTATCAATATTACCTAGGATTTCCTTTGTTTTCCCATTTGAGCCTAGTTTTTCCTTTACCTTATTTTAACCACATGCCCATACTATTCTCCTAATCAAGTTCAAAGTTTACATGGCTTTTTTCTTTCATTGTTGAAGTTTTTATGCAACCCTTGATTTAACCAATTTAGTTCTTATAATGTTTCCACTTTTATTATTCATTGAAATGTAATTAAACTGTCAAATGGCATTTAGCTAAATCAAGAATTTAGTAATTTTGCAGATCAAATAATACATCCTTTATGCATATGATGTACTTTATCCTCATTTTTCATCATGGATAAGAAATACAATCTTGGTTGCATTCCTAGGGATCATGATGAAAAGCAAACAAGGAATTATAGAGTGAGCTCGATGACCCGTGATCTTCCTGTAAACACAGCGAGAAACAAAACAGTCGGAGATTTTATTAGATCCTAAACTCATTTTTACCTAGTATTTATCTTCCTAGACTTTTTATAAGCAATACACTTTATTAATAGTAATGGATGGGGCTTATTTAAACTATCTTCCAGGCCTCTTTAGAATGAATGCTGGCTGCTTATTCTTTATGCTGTGTTGGACTTAGCGGGGAGATCAGTGTTATCCTCAATCCCTTACTGTGTAGTCCAGAAAGGACCCTAAAAAATGTTCACCTTTAAGAAGTAGGTTGTCCTAGCACCAGGTTGTTTCACTCAGGGTGCCCCAAAGGGGTGGGGGCAGGTGAGAGACCTCCCTGCCCCAAGGGACCCTCAAAAACTCAACCACTGCCGTGCTCACGGCCACTTTCCACATGCTCAGTCTGAGCCTTACCAACACGTGAACCCACTCCTGACCACGCGACACTTCATACCACACACCACCCATACTCCAAGAGTACCGCACCACATTTGATGGAGTTAAAAGTAGAAGGGGAAATATTTTTTTCAGATATATATATATATATATATATAAAAGTATACAAGGCTCAACCTCTAACAACATGTTAGTAATCTTTTATAGCAGGGCTTAATGGCTCTTGGGTGAAATACAACAATATTAACCCTCTCTCCTCTAGGGATACTTTTTTGTAGCATTTTCAGCAGTTTTTCCATAACAGACAATACAAAATGTATTATTTCAGTTCTGCTTTGGGCCAGGGATTGGGGTTCAGGATGGAAACATCCAAAAATCCAAAATATGGTGGTGGGAAGGTGTAGTGGTGGTGGAATTGGTGTTTGAATATTAAATGTAATGAAATATTGTGAAGTACTTTATAAAATAAAAAAAAAATTATATAAAAAAAGTAGGTTATATAGCTGAAACACCAGTTCTCTAAGTTCTTCTGTATTGAATTTTAATGCTTTTTTTTTCTTCCTTAGGTTTGCAATTCTTCACTTCTCAGTTCCAGTGACCTTAATTCTCACTATTCATATTCCATATGCATTACCTGGAATTGCTCCAGTTTTGAAATCTCAAATTATAAAATCCCACTCTCTGTGGACAATCTGTTAAATAGTCTCCCCTTTACCCACCTTCTAAAAACCCAATATGCCTATTCATTACCTCATAAAAATTCTTCATCTTAGTTATTCCCAAGCACTCAGTTCCATCAGGTTATATTCATTGCTTAGCTACAAGAATTTTTATTTATTATTCTTTAATAGTTACTTTCAAATATTTTCCCCTTCTAATTGAACTTAGTTTGATATGAACTATGGAGGAAATCACATGGTGGTACAAGGCTGAACCCTAAATTCCTATTCTTCAACTTCACCTTGAACCTCCAAAGCATTTTATATATCCAAATTAACTTTCTTTTTTTTTTTTTTTGAAGTAAATAGATTTTATTTAGAGGTTTCTGAGGGAAGGAGGAAGGGATAGTAACAGTAGGAGTAACGTGCTCAAGAAAGAACTCGGGCTTCTCTAAGGGTGGAGGAAGCTCTACACACATCCTAGCACTGGACACAAAAGCATGAAAGTACACATCTCAAGGGGGGAGATGCGGGCGACACATGTGCTCGGGCACCACATGTGCTCGGCCACATGGGCACAAGCAGCACATGGGCTCAGGCAGCATATGTACGCACTTCCTTTGTTCAAGGTGTCTTTTATAGGGTCTCTTCAACCTGCCCCCACGTGGGGGCTTCTTTCCAGGTAAAAGTCCCTTGCTAAGGAGGTTACCAGGGAGGCTGGGAGTGGTGATGGTCTTCTTTAGGCTGCATCACATTTTAATCAGATTAAGGGAGAGGTCAAGGGAATTCGAGGAACTTCATGGGGAGGGGTCTAACCTCCTCAGGGTTGGCTGAAGGTCTTTTAAATTTTTATTTTTTAAAAAATTTTATCACCATGTGGAAAGTTACAGAGTTCTCAGGTTTATGTCTCAGTTATACCGTATTCAAACACCATCCCTTCACCAGTGCCCATATTCCACCACCAAAATCCCTGGTATACCCCCCGTCCCCCACCCCAACTGTATAACTGATGAACCTCACTTTATTTTCTCTTCACCTTGATTACGTTCCATATTTCAACACAAAACTCACTATTGTTGTGGGAGTTATATCCCCAAACAAGATAACCCTAATAAGGAGGCATTTGATAATTAGTTTTCCATTCAAAGATTGTATGTTTTCAGGTTTTAGAAAAGGTCGCGCGGCCGCGTTAGCGGCCACGCGGCTCGGATCTGTCCCAGTCCCGAATCCTGGAGCCATGTTAGTTGCTGCTCAGTGTCGCCAGGGTTCCATCTGGAGAAGGTGTGCAGGCGGCACCTCCTCCCTCCGGTCCCCCAGTGTTGCTGGCCCCGATTCGGGTCCGGAGCATTGTCCGGGCCGTGTTGCTCACCAGAATGCCTGCCGCTTCTCTTATCCAAATTAACTTTCTGACAGTGGTCCTCCTTGCCCTGTTGATACTAATTCCCCTACCATGTCCTCATATATATCTTTTTTAAAAAATTTTTATTTTATAAGTTATCACTTGTATCACTTGTCATCCCGTTGCTTATCGATTTGCTCAACCGGGCTCTAGTAACGTATCCATTCATCCCTGTCGCCCAATGGTGTCTGTTCGCTGTTGAGGAACACAAAGAGCCTCAAACCATTCGTTCAGGGTCTTGACGAAGAAGTCTGACCATCTTGTAGGTGGGCGGCCAGGCATTCTTTTGACATCCCATGAAATCCAGTCGGTAACAGCTCTAGTCCAGCGGTCATCTCCAAATTTTATAAGGTAGTTTACAATATTTGATTACATTTAATCAAACACTAATCCCACCACCATTATACCTTCTCACCACCATATTTGGCATATTTCCATCCCAATCCCAAACCCTGTCCCAAATTACAATCAAAATAATATGTTTTGTATTGTTTGTTATGAAAAACCGCTGAAAATGGTACAAAAAAGTATCCATAGAGGAAATGGTGTGAAGTTGTTCTATTTTGGCAGGGGCTATTAAGACGTACTTTAGGATATCACTAACATGTTGTTAAAGGTTGGGTGATAGGAACTTTCATATATATATATTTCCCTCTATGATTGGTTGCCTACATTTGAGCCCCGTCAGATGTGGTGTGGTACTCTTGGAGAATGGGTAGGGAGTGTCTTATTAAGTGTCATGCGCTGCAAATGCGGCCACACGGTCTAGGAGTAGGTTCTCTCTGTGAGGCTCAGCCTGGAGAGAGACGGCGGTTGGGTTGTACAGGTTTTCAGCTGCCAGGGCTGGGTCTCTTGGGGTAGGAAGGGCTGTCACCCGCCCCCCTCTGGGGGCCCTGAGTGAAACAGCCTGGTGCGGGGTCTGGTGGCATGGCTGTAATGGGCATCATGTTGCTCTCTTCCAGGAGAGAAGGCCATGCGATCTGAATGATGGCCTATGACGAGATTTTATATCATTCTTTTCATCTTCGTTCTTGAGACCTACAATAGTCTCATATATTTACAATCTTTAAAAGTCCCTAGCAATGGGCTGGAGTGATAGCACAGCGGGTAGGGCGTTTGCCTTGCATGCGGCTGACCCAGGTTCGATTCCCAGCATCCCATATGGTCCCCTGAGCACCGCCAGGGGTAATACCTGAGTGCAGAGCCAGGAGTGGCCCCTGTGCATTGCCAGGTGTGACCCAAAAAAGAAAAAAAAAAAGTCCCTAGCAAGATCTCGGTTCTCACTGGCTGTCTCTCGGCCCTGTCACCCATCCAGACTCTGTCTTGCACTGCCTGTTTATCCAGCAGCACCCACAAGCTGGTTTTCTCTCTTGCCTTTCTACTGAGCATCATCTGCTTTTTAATTGACTCAGCAGTGTTTACAGTGTGGTCTTCTCCTTCCTTGAAACTCTTTCCTGGTTTCTATGACACATTTCCTAGTTTTATTATAATAGATTGTTTTTGTCTTTGTTCATTTTGTCTCTTCTCTTACCATCATCTGTTAAGTCAGTACTCCCTTCAGCTCCTCAATTTTGTGCATAATTCATCACACCTTTTCTTTTCATCTATTCTCTCTCTACAGTGGTACAGCCCCTATCACTTCCCTATGTCACTCAGTTTATTGGGGAATCTTCCTGGACACCTTGTCATTTTGTTCATTACAAGACCTGTTTGTGTCCTTAATTTATTTTATTTGATTCATGCTCCCACTGTCTGTGCATTGGATGCTCCTATGGCCTAAAATACATTGTTCAGATACCTGATTGGTGCATTCCCTCCCTCTACATGAATGTCACCTTCTCAATCAAGATATACACTCTTAATGCCACACTGTCTCATCCCATCCAGTTCCTCTTACCTTGTTCAAATGTTTTCACGTCACTTAGTATCACTGTAGCACTGTCATCTCATTGTTCATCGATTTACTTGAGTGGGCGCCAATAACGTCTCTACTCGCCCCAGCCCTGAGATTTTAGCAGCCTCTCCTTACTTGTTTTTCCCAATTGGAGGCTCTTTTCAGGGTCAGAGGAAGAGTTACTGTATTTGGCATATCGAATACACCACGGGGAACTTGCCAGGCTCTTCCTTGCATCACTTAGTACACTCTAATACTATGTATGTATAGTTTACTTATTTTTAAATTGATTATTAATTGCTGATCTTCTCCCTAGATTGTCTGTTCCATGGCAATAGGGACTGTCTGTTGTGTTGAGTGACACTAGGGGGCATGAGCCAAATGCCACAGTATATGTGACCTTATAATGAGAATTCAGTGAACCTAAGTTTCTGTAACACATTCAAGATGAAATAATGAGTAGGTGTTAGATATGCAAGGAGGAAGAGAATTGAACTGGAATTTTGAGTTCAAGTGTCCAGTATATTCCTACTATTGTAAAGCTGAGATACTTTTTTTCCTAGAGAGTGCAAAAGTTAAGGGAAAAAAAAGAAGTTAAGAAATGCAAAGGCCAGGGAAAACAAGGGCTAGGAGGACTGGTCAGTGGTTGGAATCTACCACAAGTGTGTGGGGGTGGAGATTTACCCCCAACTGTTCAGCCATGCATGGGTTTAAGATTAACTGCAGTGTTTGATCTCTTTCGAGATTTATTTATGAGTCTCTGGAACAAGTCCAGTAGAAGAGCTTACATGGTAACACTGGAGTTGGTTCGTGGAGGTCACTGCCAGAGCTTCCAGGAGTAATTGGGAAGTGGGGGGAGGTAGCCTATCCCAACCTCGTGAAAGCCTGGATATTTCCATCACAAAACCTGCATACACATATTTTCAGCAGATTATATCTTGGTGAGGTCCATCCTGAGACGGTGGAGTCAGGCTGGGGGTATGGTGGCAATTTTGGATTGTGGAAGCAAGAAGCTGCCGGGGGCTCCGCTTGGGTGGGCACCAGGCTAACCCACCACAGTCATATTTACCCTGGTCTGTTCAGCCATGTGTTGGTTCGAGATTAACTGAGCCTTTTGATCTCTTTCAAGATTTATTTATGGGTCTTGGAAATACAGCCGATAAATGAATTTGTATAACTGAGTGGAGGTGGCTTATGAGTGTGGCTCCCACATACCTAACTTTTGGCCATTTAATTTCTTGGTAAACTTGGTCCAAGTTGTTGGGGTCCAGCCAAAGACACAGTGGCAATTTTGGGGTGTCAGGAAGTCTGAAGGCACCATCAGGTTGCTGATGCACTTGCCCCAGGTACAGGTTGACCTGCTAGCAACACCATACCCCCAATTTTTAAAATCTTGGGGGAAAAAAGAAGTTTAGGAATGAGGCTTGTGGTTTTACAGCATTTGAAAGTTGGAGAGAAGAGGAGAAACTAGTAGAAGAAAATAAATAGAAACTGGTTAAAAGGAGCAAACTGTAATGCCTAAAATGAGAGAATGAGAAAGAGAGAGAGAGTAGAGAGATGCCTGTCATAGAAGCATGCATGGTTGGGGGTTGTTTTGTGGGTAGGAGGGAAGGGAGGGAGACATTGGTGCTAGGAAATTACACTGGTGGAGGGATGGTTTTGAAATACTGTATTACTGAAATCCAATCATGAACAGCTTTGTAATACTCTATCTCAAGGTGCCTGCCAGAGAGGTAGGCTTCGGGGAGGGAGCTGGGAGGGAAACTGGGGACATTGGGGGTGGGAAATGTATACTGGTGAAGGTGTGTTGGAGTATTATATTACTGAAACCCAATCATGAACAACTTTGTAACTGTGTATCTCATGGTGTCTCAATTTTTTTAAATTATTAATAAAATTATGTTACTACAGTGAAAATATGTAGTTCATATTTTTGCCACTGTTGTCACTGTGTGGTTTTGAAACTGTCTTTTCATCTCTTTAAGATTATCTCCTCTGTAAAGTTATTTCATTGTCTTTTTTTTTTCTTTTTTTCTTTTTGGGTCACACCCGGCGATGCTCAGGGGTTACTACTACCAGTTACTAATACTGGCTTTGCATCTCAGGAATTACTCCTGGCGGTGCTTGGGGGACCATATGGGATGTTGGGAGTCAAACCCGGGTTGGTCCCATGCAAAGCAAACACCCTACCTGCTGTGTTATTTATTGCTCTAGCCTCCTGGGACACTTCTTAAAGCTCTGCTCTGCCTCCCTTTGATCCAGTAACTCTGATCACACCTGCTCCCTAAGCTTCCATTTCTCTTTTAGGTGATGTGTTTTTAACAAGCCACCCCCAAGTGATTGTTTTTATCAAAAAGTTTGTGAAGTGGTTTTGTTTTGTTTTGTTTTTTTTTAAAGAGAAATATCTGTAGATCCCTTCAATGCTCCTTCAGTTTACACAAGGCAAGCACCCTACCCACTGTACTTTGTCCAGGCCAAATTCTGGAAATGCTTTTAACTTTCTGAGCTAATTCATATTAATTATTTTTGTCTTAATTTAAATATCTCTACTGGGGCTGGAGTGATAGCACAGCGGGTAGGGCGTTTGCCTTGCACGCGGCCAACCCGGCTTCGAATCCCAGCATCCCATATGGTCCCCTGAGCACCGCCAGGGGTGATTCCTGAGTGCATGAGCCAGGAGTGACCCCTGTGCATCGCCGGGTGTGACCCAAAAAGCAAAAATAAATAAAAAATAAAATAAATAAATAAATATCTCTACTGTTTGAACTGTCTCATTGCTTCTAGAAATGCCTTTATTCTCTTTTCATGTGTCAGAAGTCCAGAAAAATGATTTTATAGTTATGATTTTCGATAACTTTGTTAGCAGCACATATTTATTTGATTGGTAACAGCACTCAATATATATTAATGCAATTTTACTTACATTAAATATAAAAATGACTGTCTGTAACAGGATGTGACTATTGTAAGTTTTCATTTCATAAATCCTCTGGAAATACTGAACCACCTGGAGTCCAGGAGAGAAAGTCGGTGCCCTGGGCCAGAAGTCTGTCACTGTGCTTGAAACCTAATCGCATCCCTTGCTGAGAAGAGTGTTTTCCATTAGTCCATATTCTATATTATAGCCTCAATTTTAAATCTACCTTTTGTTGTTTTCCCCCATTAAATTATTTTGAATTAGCACATGTATATATATGGAATGGCTATGAAAGTAAGACTTAATTTCTTATCTTTGTGAAAGTAGAACTAAGCCAAGGAAAGAGAAGCAACAATTATCCCCTATCCCCCACAAGAAGACATATAGACCAAAAACATGAAAAAACATTAGATTATTTACCCTTAAACTGATGATTCAGGAGGAAGCAATTAACTTAAGGCTTGGCATCAAGACTAATAACTGCAGGAAAGCAATGTTACACCCTTTCCTCACTTTCAAAAAATATTTCTTTTTTTCTAATTTTTTATTTTATAAATTGATTCACAATATTTGATTACATTTAATATTCAAACACTAATCCCACAATCATTACACCTTCCCACCACCAAATTTGGGATGTTACCATCCCATACCCCAAACCCTGTCCCAAAACACAACCAAAGTAATATATTTCATATTGTCTGTTATGAAGAACTGCTGAACATGCTTACAAAAAAGTGTTCATATAGGAAACATTGTGAAGATTGTTCTATTTTGGCAGGAGTCATTAAGACATTCTATAGGATATCAGTAACATGTTGTTAAAGTTTGGGTGATGTGAGCTTTGGTGTATATGTATATATATATATGTATGAAAAATAGGTATATATGCATATGTATATATTTCCCTCTATGATTTGTTGCCTACTATCTGAACACCATCAAATATGGTGTGGTACAATGGAGTACTATGCAGTTGTTAGGAGAGATGAAGTCATGAAATTTGCTTATAAATGGATAGGCATGGAGAGTATCATGCTAAGTGAAATGAGTCAGAAAGAGAGGCACAGACATAGAAGGACTGCACTCATTTGTGGAGTATAGAATAGAATAACATCACATGAGGCTGACACCCAACAATAGTAGATACAAGGACAGGGGGATTTCTACATAGCTGGAAGCCTGCTTCATGAGAGGAGGGGAGAAGGCAGATGGAATAGAGAAGGATCATAAGAAAATCATGGCTGGAGGAACCAGTCAGGATGAGAGATGCGTGCCGAAAGTAGATAATGGACCAAACATGATGACCTCTCAGTGTCTTTGTTGCAAGCCATAATGCCCAAAAGTAGAGAGAGGGTATGGGGAATATTGTCTGCCATGGAGGCAGGGGGAGGGTGGGAAAGGGCGGGTTCCAATAGCCGGGATATTGGTGGTGGGGAATGTGCACTGCTGGAGGGATGGGTGTTTGATCATTGTGTGATTGTAACCCAAACATGAAAGCTTGTAACTATCTCACGGTGATTCAATAAAATTAAACATATATATATGTATATATATATATACATATATATATGGTGTGGTGATTATGGAGAATGGGTAGGGAGTATCTTATGACGTGTCTTATGATGTGATGCGCGGCTTTTTCAGCCGCGTGGTCCAGGAATATGTTCACTCATATGTGAGGGTCGGCCCAAGCATGTGGGGAGCACCCTTTAGTGTGGCTAGTGTGGCGGCAATTGGGTTGTGGAGGTTTCAGCGGCAGCTGGGTCCCTTGGGGCAGGGATGGCTCTCACCTTCCCCTCCTCTGGGGTGCCCCAAGTGAAACAGTCTGGTGCAGAGTATGGTGGCATAGCTATGGGGACCTCATGTTTTGCTTCCTTCCGGGAGAAGTAGCCATGTGATCTCAAAAAGTATTTCTAAGTATTATTTTTATTGATATAACGTAAGTTTACAAGATCATCAGTGTTTATATGTTTTAGGAGTACAGTGTTCCCACACTTGCCCAGTACCGAAGTACCAGTGTTCCTGTACCCCTTTAGCCCACCAACCCTTCTATCACAACTTGGCAACCGTGATTCTGTGGTCAGAGTTTAAGAATTTGTTTTTGAAGGACATTGTCTGTTTCCTTTCTCTCTTTATATTACTATATATGAATGAGGTCATCTGGTATTTGCTTTTCTCCTCCCGACCTATTTCAGTGCGTGTGACCCACCCCCTCTGTTTCCATCCATGTTTTCACAAAAAGCACCTAGTTTACATTTTACAAACGGTATATAAGGTTTTTTTTCTTAAATACCCCCAACATTCTCATAGCTGTAAGGTGTGAGAATGTTTTTGACATGGGGTGGGCGGTTGTTTTTGTTCATTTTATTTTTATAAAGTAAAAGCAAAATATCTTATTGCTGTATTGGTTTGCAAATCCCTGATAATAATTTGGGTGTTTTTTTTTTTTTTTTTTTTTTTAGCTTTTTGGGTCATACCTGGCAATGCACAGGGGTTACTTCTGGCTCTGCACTCAGGAATTACTCCTGGCGGTGTTCAGGGGACCATATGGGATGCTGGGATTTGAACCCGGGTCGGCTGCGTGCAAGGCAAATGCTCTACCTGCTGTTGCTCTAGCCCCACCTGATAATAATTTGTAATGAGCAGTTTTTCATATGCCTGTTACCTATTTATGTCTTCTTTGGTAAAATATCTCTTCTGCTCTCCTCATTTTTTTGATGGGATTGTTATGTGTTTGTTGGATTGGGGGGGAGGTAGGGGGGTATCAGGTAATACTCAGGGTTACTCCTGGTTCTGAACTCAGGAGTCATTCCTGGTGGTGCTCAGGGGACCATATGAAATGCCGGAGATTGTACCTGGGCCAGCTGCATGCAAAGCAAGCACCTTACCTGCTATACTCTCTTTCCAGCCCCTAATATTTTTTTTAGTTCTTCATAGATCATGTTTGATAAGCATTATAAGGCATGTTAATCTTGCTTGGTTCCTCTTTTTTAAGTTAATAGTCTTTGCAAAGATAGGTAAAATACTTGCTTACACAATTTTGTGGGGTTTTATCAGCATTTTATAACTGTTTCTATGTGCACATTCAGAACAAGTTTTGTAAATTATCTTGCCTTTTAATTAAATTAAGTTAATGAAGTTAATTAACTTTTGTAAATTAACTTGATGATCTTCTAATAGTAACTAATATTAGAATCTAGAGTTCTTTGTTAACAGATAAGCACATAATAGTTTTTCAGTAAATACAGACTATACCAACTGGTAATACCTAAGCTTATGAGAAGCATGATAAGTGTTTCTAAAAATTATATAGTCATATTTTATAATATATTTTTATTAATAATAAAAAACATTGACAATACCAAATAATAGAATTTGTCTCCAGTAGACTTATTTTTCTAAACTAATATCTTAAACTACAAAAAGGAACAGCTTTCTCCTTTCCAAATTTTTTATTGAAGACCTATGATTTACAAAGTTATTGATTGTTGAGTTTTAGACATATGATATTTCAACACTGCCAGTGTCAGTTTCCCTCCATCAGTGTTTTCATATTCCCTTCCCATCCCAACCCATCCCTTCCTGTCAACTTGACAGGCACATAACAAAGTTTCAGTGGTTGCAGCTTAGAACGTATGTTTTCAGTTTTGTTGAGACTCTGTTTTGGATATATGGCCATATCACTCACTCCTATCACCAGTATAACTGAAGCCCAGATGCCTGTTCATCCATTATTCTCATTCTCTTCTAAAAGAAACAATTTTTTAACCTGACACCTGAATTATTGCATATCATTAATTTTACTGAAGGAACTTCACAGATAATTTTGAAAACCTAAAGTGATCTTTCATAACTAATATACAAGCAAAGTAAGTCTTTTTCAGTACTGTTCAATATTGTTGTAGGTGTGTAAAGTGTTGTCAAAGTATCATCACAGTATTTCAATAAGAGAAGCAGTACTAGTGCATGAGAAGAAACTGGTAGAAAACAGAAAGAAAATGGCTAAAACTGAAGGAGTTTTGGGTCTTGGTATTCTGTTCCTCTTTAGGATGTTATTCAAAGTATCGTCTCTTTGGGATGGATAGTATTCATATTGGCTAGCCTTCTCATTTTGACAAGAGAACTTTAAGCTTGAAGAGAACGTTTCAGGATTAAAAAAAAAGCAGCGTTCTTAAGCATAAACTGTGTACTATGATTTACAAGGTTGTACATAATGCAGTTGTTTCAGGCATTCAGTGTTCAACACCATTCCCACCACTAGTGTGACCTTTCCTCCACCAATGACCCCAGGTTCCTACCACCTCCCCAAGCCTCTCCCTTAGTAGGCACAAATAAATTTACTTCAGATTGCTTGTTACACCAAAAAGGTAAATAGAATTATTAAAAGACAGGTCAATAAAAATGTGTCATCATTGTTCTATCTCACAGTGGTGTTATTAAAATCATTGTCTCACAATTTACTGAGCTAGTTGGTGCTAATTGAGCCTTCTAAGTTATTGTTTTCTCTTACTGTTTGAGCTTGGTGGGCTTCTGTGCAAATTGCCCATCAGATTCTCTGTGCTCCTACTGAACTGTCAATTCTATAAAATTTGGAGCGGCCTTGAACTCCAGGAGCTGTGGAGCTAGCACAGTTTGGTGACTTGATGAGATTCAGTTGGTGGGCCATTTGTTTCTATGCCAGAGGGAATAAGGTGTTGGTGGGGGCTGCTGGGCCTCAGGCAGAAAGGAGAATCTGCCTGCCCTCCATTCATTCCAAGAAAGCCCCAGAGTTTTCAGCTTGAACCTATCTAGCTGAGACAATTCAGCAACATCATATTCTTTTTTATATTAGTTGTAAAGCTGGCAATTGTTGACTTTTTCATCAGTAAAAACATAAAGACACAACTTTAATTATCATTTGAAAAGAAAAATGGTTGGCAGGAATTTATTGTATAGTCAATATGATTAGTTTATTACTGTGACTCCTTTAATCTTTTAAATGATTTTATTCCTTAGTAGTAGTGTTTTACCAAAGAATATGAGGGCTAAATATTATTTTTTTCTTTTGCTATAGGTAAAACTTTAGTTAAGAAGATGACACAAAAGGTAAATGAAATGTGCAAAATGTTTTTTTTGTTTGTTTCTCTTTTTAAAGCTACAAAATGGATTTTTATAAAACTAAACTGATGGATTTTATTATATCTGTTTAAAGGAGCTTGATGATATACTGGCTGGAATCCAAAGAGCTAATCATGGGTCCTCCTTTTTCAGAGACCTTGGTGATAAAGGTAATTTTTGACTTGTTAACCTTTTAACTTGTGTTTTATTTTACCAGAATTTATTAACTTACAAGGTTTATATCTGTAGACTATGAAATATAAAACAGAATTTAAATGGAGAATGACTTATTTTGGTTTTTTCTTTTTTCTTTTATTTTTATAAAGTTTTTCATAATAATTTATTGCATTCAATATTTCAAAACCAATCCCACCACCATTACACCTTCCCAACACTATTATTTTGAATTTTACCACCACCAGCCAAGCCTGCTTCAAAGACAGATGCTAGATAATTTATTTCGTATTGCTTACGAATGATTCATTAATAAAGAGTATGAATATTCATTCTGAATAATCCACTAATAATGATCCAAAGGTTTCCTTAGAGAACAGTGTGTGAAAGTTGTTGTATCTCACCTTGGAGCCATTAAACCCTGTATAAGAGATCACTAACATGCTGTTACAGGTTGAATCTTGTGTGCTAACATATATATTTATACACACACACACACACACACACACACACACACACACGTTTGTTTTTTCTTTTTCAATCAAGATCGGTTGCTTTCTACTTTACACTCCCTCAAATGTGGTGTGCTACCCTTGATATATCAGTGGCATACAGTATGGGATGTAGATCCAGGAATTCACAAATTTTAAATAGGGTGCTAAAACTGGAGTTAAATATTTAACTAGATGCTAATTTGGGGTTCCAAAGGCATTTCTGCAGCATGTTGCTCTCTTCTGAGATTTATTTGTGAGTCTCTGGATCATGGCTATTACTGAGCTTATGTGGTGCTCAGAGGCAGTTCACCTGACTGCCAGGTAGCTGGAAGCAAAGTGAGATGCGGGTGGAGACCCATGAGAATGACGTATTTTGATAGATGATATTAAATCAGAAACCATTATATAAGAAAGATCTTTTTTTCCCAAACTCTTTGAGAAGCTAAAAAATACTAAAACATCATTTTTAATAAAAGCTTAAAAATAAAATGAAAGCAAGGGCTAATGAGTACCTAAAGTAATAAGAGAAGATTCACAGAACTTCTGGAGGAACATCGGCATCTAATGGAGTGGAGACTGAAGAAGTGCCTGTAGAAGAAAGCAGCAGAGTGATCAGGGAAACTGAGAATACCAAGAAGGTAACGTCACATAAGCCAAAGGGAGGCCATATTTTGGAAAGAAGGAGTTATTTCTTTCCAAATCAAGTAAATCCAAAGATTTTCATTTAAAATCAAGTAAGTTAAGGAACTCAGTAAGCAGAGGACAAAATACGCATTAGTTTTCACAACGTGTTGATATTCTGACACTTTAGCAAGTACCTTTTCAGCAGTGGGTAGAGATATGAAACCACATTGTAGGAAATTGAGAAGTGAGCTGGGAGATGAGAAAAGTAAATGCACACCAAAAAGTAAGAGTGAATAAAGAGAATTAGAAGGTGTACACAAATGGCCTCTGAGAAATTACATGAAATTAGGGAATGTTTCTGTAGGGTTTTGGAAGCTTTGGGGTTTTTTTTGTTGTATTTATGTTTTTTAGCCATTATGAAATTACAAAGTTTTTTGTAATTAGATTTCAGACGTACAGTTTTACTGATCCCTTCACCAGTGTCCACTTCCTTCGACCACCCCCACCCCATGTACCTCCCTCCATGGGAGTGTTGGTTTACTTTGAGTGAAATACTTGCTGATGAAATGAAACAATGGAAAATGTAAGAGAAATAAAAAAGAAATGGGGCACAATACTGGGAAATATGAGCAAAGGGATTGTCTTCAGAACACAGATCATCATTCCAGAGGGTGGATAGCTTTTACATTGGAACAATAGAAGGAACAGATGGCTATTTTGTGCAGGTATTTACAAATTTAGTGCCAAGAAGTTAAGGCAAGTTTGGGGGATTAACTGTGATTTTTTTTCTTAGTTTGTTTTTTTAATTTTATTTTTAAGTTGTTCACAGTGATTTATTACATTAAATATTCCAACACCAATCTTACCACCATTACACCTTCCCACCACCACTGTTTCTAATTTTACCACCACCACCCAAGTAACTGATTTTCTTTCACTACCGTATTGTCTCACTTATTAGAGATTAGGTGTCCATATGTGTGGGTTCATTTCTAAAAATAATTAAGAATAAATGTAGGATGACATTACTTTGTCCTCTCCCCCTTTGCCACAAGTAGCTTGTCCTGGTTTTCCCCGGAGTTTAGGCTTACCCCAGTCTCACCCTTCAAGGTGTTCCCAAATCTCTCCCATCCCTTTGTTTAGCTATAATCACTACTCTATGCTCTCTTCCCCAAAACAGTTAATCCGCAGCTTTCCTTAATCTGACTCTGCTAATTTGTAAGGTCAGACCTTCCTAGGATACTGAATTTATATTATATAAGTTAATATTGCCTTTCTCCTCTTCTTGTGCCTTTTGAATAATTTACTTTAAAGCAATGTCCTTTTTGTATGGACACGAGAAGACAATATTATGCTTTTATAACTTGGGATTTAATTGGCCTCGAATATTATTCCCTCCTGGGCATCTGCTTTCTCCACTTAAGCCTCAGTTGCCATCGGTTCCTAGCACCCCAAAAGCAGGGTCCTGACGTGGGACAGGACGGCTCCAGGGCAAGCAGTGAGTTATGTGCTACCCTGGCATCGAGATGGGCCTGGCCGAAGTGCCTAATTCTTGGTTTTTTTGGGTTTTTTTTTTTGTTGTTGTTGTTGTTGTTGTTGTTGTTTTTGCTTTTTGGGTCACACCCAGCGATGCTCAGGGGTTACTCCTGGCTTTGCACTCAGGAATTACTCCTGGCGGTGCTTGGAGGACCATATGGGATGCCAGGGATCGAACCCCGGTCGGCCACGTGCAAGGCAAACGCCTTACCCGCTGTGCTATCACTCCGGCCCCGAAGTGCCTAATTCTTAACTATAAGTTAAGAACTTGATCATAGACAAACACTGTCATGATCCAAAAGTAATGATGAGACTAGGACCCTGCTAGGGATAGGAAAGACTGATCTGGCCTGAGCACTGTAGTCTGAGATTGAGATGGCCCCAGGAGAGCAATTCTATAAGCTTTAATGCATCTCTTATTGTGTCCATACAAAATAACTAATATTATGAATTCTTATGTTTGCTGGCTGAGGAGAAGAGAAACATACTCATGGGACTCCGCCCTTGGGTGGATCCTCCTGCTGAAAGAATTAAGTCCTAGGAGAACCATCCCCTAAGGGAAAGAAACTTTACCCTATTGATTGTGACCACACCTAGGTGTACACCCCAACCCCCTCATGCTGGGGAGATTTAACTAGGCTGTAAGAGTGGGTTGGGGGGCCAGATCCATAGATCCAGAGAGAGATCCAGAGCCAGGAGAGAAGCGGAGAGAGAATGAAATAAACTGATCGAGCAACCAGTTTGGCCTTCTTCCGTCGCCTGCCCTTGACCGACAGCACACACAGCGGTTCCGGGGCACCGACCAAACACGGGCGGTGAGACAGAGCCGCCTGGAGAGCCCGTGAGTACGCGCGCCCCGTCAGCGAGCCTTAGTTTTTTACAGCAAACCTAAGAAAGGAGATGAAAGATCCAAACACTGAAAACTATGAGGCTTTACTGAAAGAAATTTTTTAAAAAGCAAAGGTCTGTAAGATGGCACAGTGGTTTAAAGACTTGTACAGCCCAGGATCTTCATATTCTGAGGGAACCTTGAGAGCCCCATTGACTGGAAATCCCTTGTAAGGGAAGAAAGAAAAACAAGATATGCCAAATGACCATCTTAATTAAAGCAGTCTATGGATTCAATATAATTCTTATCAAAAATTCCAATGAAAAAAATTCAAGACAGTAGAACAGATGATTCTAAAACATGAATGGAACCATAAAAGACTTTAGAGCACTAAAACAATTCTGAGAGAAAGGGAGCTTCACAGTTTTAGGGAAGAGTTTGAGTAGATGCGTTCTTTGGAAGCTCCATAGGATTCAGCTAGAAGTCATCTGATCTGAGTTGAATATTCTGTCACACACTCCCAAATATATGACCACTTAATCTTTGACAATGGAGCAAGAAATGTGAAGTGGAACAAGGAAAGCTTCTTCAACAAGTGGTGCTGGGAAAACTGGGTAGCTACCTGCAAAAAAATGAACTCTGACCTCTGTGTAGTGCCAGGCACAAAAGTCAGATCAAAGTGGATTAAAGACCTCAATGTCAGACCTGAAACCATAAGGTACATAGAGGAAAATGTAGGCAGAACCCTCCATGACATTGAAGCTAAAACCATCTTTAAGGATGAAACACCACTGACCAAGCAAGTTGAAACAAACATAAAGAAATGGGACTATATTAAACTAAGCAGCTTTTACACTTCAAAAGAAACAGTGACCAAAATACAGAAAGAGCCCACAGAATGGGAAAGAATATTTACCCAATACCCATCTGATAAAGGATTAATATCCAGGATATACAAGACACTAGTAGAATTATATAAGAAAAAAACCTCCAACCCCATCAAAAAATGGGAAGAAATGAACAGAAGCTTCCTCAAAAAAAGAAATACAAATGGCCAAAAGGCACATGAAAAAATGCTCCACATCGCTAGTCATCAGGGAGATGCAAATCAAAACAACAATGAGATATCATTTCACACCACAGAGACTGGCACACATTCAAAAGAACAAAAGCAACTGGTGCTGGAGTGGATGTGGGGGGAAAGGGATGCTCTTTCACTATTGGTGGGAATGCTGACTGGTCCAGCCTTTTTGAAAAACAATATGGACAATCCTTCAAAAACTAGAAATTGAGCTTCCATATGACCCCAGAATACCACTTCTGGGAATATGTCCTGAGGGTGCAAAAAAGCACAGTAGAAATGACATCTGTACCTATATGTTCATTGTAGTACAATAGCCAAAATCTGGAAACAACGCAAGTGCCCAAGAACAGACAACTGGATCACTGTGTCACTGTCATCCTGTTGCTCATCAATTTGCTCAAGCGGGCACCAGTAACGTCTCCATTTTGAGACTTGTTTGTTATTGTTTTTTGGCATACTGAATACTCCACAGTTGGGGCTGGACTGAGCTATCAGGGCGAGCCCATGTATACTGTACCGTACTTACAGACAGGAACATAGGGACCCATGAAAATGGGCGAGATTTCTCGTGTGTCCTGACTGGTTTGGATGAAGCTGAACATTTTCCCCCTTCAAGCTGCCTTCAGAAAAATAATTTCAGTATATTGAAAAGAGCAGCTTTCCTTCTCTCACAGAAGCCTGGCTGGTCTTTGACATGCAGATCTCCGGTGCTAGCCAGGCATGTCTATTTCTTTTTGGTCTACCCTCGGCTTCACATACTCTAACTTCAAACTGTGTTACAGAGCAATTGTAGTCAAGCAGTACTATTTCAAAACAAACACAGACACACAGATAATGGAATACAGAGCCCAGAAATGAAGTCTGTTGGTGTTTCATTGATGTGGGGTTTCAGCTTGTGATGATAATAAAGTTCTGATAATGGTTGTACAACAAGATGAATGTCCTTAATAGCACTGAAGTGTGCATTTTCATGGCACTAAAATTACAGTGTTTAATACTGTAAATTTTATCACAGTAAAAAAAATGTGACTTAAGTCATGGCACCAAATGTAATGCAGGCCTTCTTTAAATATTAATTTGAGAAAGCAGAGATAGCTCAGTGCTTTGCATGCATGAATCACAGTTTTAATCACTGGCACAGTACAGAACTAAGAATAGTCCCTGGGTACTCCCAAGTATGGCCCCCAAAATTAAATAAATACTTCAAATTAAAAGTTTGCTTCTGAAACATGGAAGTTTGTAACACTGATTTGGATACAAGATTTGATGTTATTAGAAATACTGGTAATTTTTTTAGATTTCATGAACATTTTTAAGGGGTAGAAATCATCCTTTCAGAGATAAAGTCTGAATTTTCTACTATAAATGATATTCTATATAGGATTTGTTTCAGAATAATTCAGAGGGAATTTGGGTATTGAGTGAATGAGTTATAGATAAATGAGATCCGCCACTTATTTGATTTTTTTAAAGCTCATATATATAAATGTGTATGTATATATGTGTGTGTGTATGTAATTTTGGTTTCCTAGGGTGTGAGGTGTGGTTGGCACTTATACACAGCTTGTAATACAGAGGTATTGTAGCTACATAAAACCTGATGGTGGCAGAGGCCTTGTCATATAGTACAGCAGGCAGGGCACTTGCCTTGCATTTGGCCATCCCAGATTCAGTGCCCAGCACCCAGTATGGTCCTCTGAGCACTGCCATGAGTGATTCCTGAACATAAAGCTCTGCATACCATCAAGTTTGACTCCAAAGCAAAAACAAAAAACTTAATAGTATCCACTTAAACAATTAAAGAAATTATTTATTGAATGGACATAGAGCCAGGTTAAGCCCCTCTTAAGTCTACAAATTTGCCAGTACCCATCAGCATCAGAGAGGGAGGAGAAAAGAGAGAACTCTCAGCATCTCCTTCCAATGGTGGCATCTTACCCAAATATTTCCAATTTTAGTATATGTGCAGCCTAAGCAAGCACACTTATTCAAATCTTGTATCCAAGAATGAAACGAGGTGGTTTTTCAAAGGAAAAGGGAAATTTGATTATTTCACTTTAATGTTAAAATTTGACCTTTGATGTCTTCAAATCTCTGTTCTACTGAGTTGATGATTTACGTCACTTCAGAAATCATAAATAGTAAAATTTGAGTAGAATTTCCATAAGGTGACATGCAAATAAAACCTATAGTGGATACCAGTTATTTGTAAGCCAGTATTCATTAGTGATAACCTAATGAAGCTTAGTATTTTAAAATTATTGTTGCTGTACTTCAAGAATGTTATAAAAGTTTTCCACTGTATCAAAAAGTGGTCTAAAGTAGAACTCTGTGTGTGTTTAATTCGTGAAAAATCACATAAATTATATAAGTGACTTCTAAGCCATTTAAAACTTGTTTTCTGATGTTTCTACTTATCTCTTTCAGGGATAATTTCATATACTGAGTATCTTTTTCTGCTTACAATCCTCACTAGTAAGTATCCCATATTTCTCAGTGATGTTGTAAAGTCTTTATATACCAAAGCAGGGTTTTGGAAGTTTGGTATTTAAGCCTGTATTATTAAAAATATTGTTGAGACCTTAGTTTCTCTATTAGTCTCTTATTTTTTTTTCTTGCAGTGTGACTCCATATAACTTTGTATTCTTGATAAGACTCGTTGAAGAATCCAAGTTAGCCTTCACTATTTAGAAACTCTCCTCTGGGGCTGGAGAGATAGCACTGGGGTTACGGTGCTTGCTTTACATACTGCTGACCCTGTTAATCCCTAGCACCATATATGAGCCTCAAGCACTTCCAGGAGTGGGCCAAAAGGACGAAAAAGAAAGTTTTTTAATTAAAAAAAGAAAGCCCTCTTCTTACCAGTACTCGTCAGGCTGTCATGAATGTCAAAGAAAATTTGAAAAACTTTCAGAGAAAACTAAAGAAACTACCATTAATTGTGACATAGTTTGTTATACTTGTTCATAGATAGAAAAACGAGGAGGGAGCATAAAATTAGATAATATAGTGTAGTTAATAATTTATAGCAATATTATTCTCTTAGTCTTTATCATGGTTGTGGTCTTATGTTAACATTAGAGGGAGCTAGGTCACACTTAAGAACTTGGTATATTATCTTTTCAGCATTTCTGTAAGTTTAAAATTATTTAACAGCTTGGGAAAGCACCTGCTTGATAGACCTGAAGTCTTCTGTTCGATATCTGGTGCCACCCACATACCCCAAGCAAGTCCTGCCTGGCCCTCTGCTGGGAGGACATCTGGAGCCACAACCGAGTGTGATGCCACTCCGAAGGAACACTGAAGATTGTGGGCACCAAAGCCAAGTGTTTGTACAGCTTTTGTCATTTGCAACAACAGCAAAGAGAAGGAAAGAGGAATTTTATTTAAATAAGTAAAATTAGAAGAATGTTTCAAAAGCCTTCTCTGAGAAAGGAGACTAAAGAACACTAATCAATATGAAAAATTGATTGTTACTATTCATATTATTACTGTTACTATTATTATTACTATTATAGATTATTACTATTCATATTAATACTAATTGATATGAAAAATTAGTATCATAGGGTACTATCAGAATATAGGAAAGTGGAGCTGCAATGATAACACATCAGGGAAAGCTCATGCAGCCCACCTGGGTTCAATCCCTAACATCCCATACCATCTCCCCAAGCACCATCAGGAGTGCACCCTGAGTCCAGAGCCAGAGGTAAACACTGAGCACTAGACATGGCCCAAAAACCAAAGAGAAAAGGATAGTAGTTGAAGTATCTGTCACTGTCACTGTCATCCCGTTGTTCATTGATTTGCTCGAGCAGGCACCAATAACATCTCCATTGTGAGACTAGTTGTTGCTGTTTTGGGCATATCAAATATGAATACACCTCAGGTAGCGTATTCCTACCTGAGTTTGACGGATTTGAGGGTTTGACAGAGGAATCAAACCCAGGTCGACTGCAGGTAGGGCAGCCTTGCACACAGCTGACCCAGGTTCAATTCCTCCACCCCTCTCAGAGAGCCCGGCAAGCTACTGAGAGTATCCCGTCCGCACGGCAGAGCCCAGCAAGCTCCCCGTGGCATATTCGATATGCCAAAAACAGTAACAAGTCTCACAATGGAGACGTTACTGGTGTCCGCTCGAGTAAATCCATGAACAACGGGATGACAGTGCTACGGAGAAATAATTATATCTTCCTCAGAAAATTATATCATCCAACGAGATTCTTTTTTTTTTCTCCCTCAGCTTAAACATTTACTCATATAGTTTCTGATGGCTGTTTCAAATTTAAAGATATTTATGTCTGGAAATAACTTGCATTTCATAAACAATTGTTTATTTCTACTTGATTATAGAACCCCATTCTGGTTTTCATGTTGCTTTTAAAATGCTGGATGCAGATGGTGATGAGATGGTTGAGAAAAAGGAATTTTTTAAGGTAAGTAAATTCTGATTATATTATTTATGTGAAGCATCTGGAAGCTTGTGTGACTTACAATTCCATTAAAAATGAAAATTATATCCTCTGCTTATATATGAGTTATCAGGAAATCAAAATATTAAACTTTTATAAAATAACCTTAAGAAAATCATTAAAGAACAAGTTATTATATTTTTTTATTATATTTTTTAAAAAGTGAGTTTAACCATTATGTCGGAGGCTGGGGGAGTCCTGAGGTTCATTCTGATGACTTACAGCCAGGCAGGCTTGCACTTCCATGTGAGCCTGAGGGTGTGGTGCTGCTCAGGGCCTGCAGTGCTGAGGGTGACTGGGCCACCCCAGCAGTTCTGGAGCCTTGCAGTTTTCAGAGAACCGTGTGTTGCCATAGATCAAACCAGGGTTGGCCACATACAAGGCATCCGTAACTATCTCTCCAGATCCCCAATAGCTGTATCACTGTATCACTGTCATCCGGTTGCTCATCGATTTGCTCGAGCGGGCACCAGTAACGTCTCCATTGTGAGACTTGGTACTGTTTTTAGCATATCGAATATGCCTCGGGTAACTTGCGAGGCTCTCTCTACCGTGTGGGCGGGATACTCTCAGTAGCTTGCCAGGCTCTCCAGAGGGGCGGAGGAATCGAGCCTGGGTCGGCCACATGCAAGGCAAACACCCTACCCGCTGCACTATCGCTCCAACCCCCAATAGCTACATTTTCTAAAGTTTTTATTTTTGATTTCAGCAAGTGATGATTAATACAAAGAAATCCAAAGATAATTATTCTTCCTTTTCTACCTTATAAAGAAGGAAAATATTTTAAAGCTATAATTCATCCAAATTGTCTAGAAATTTGCCAGGCCTGATATTCCAGAAGTTGAAAATATATTTAAATTACATAATTATATAATCCAAATACATAACTCTATCCAATGTGTAACTTTCCAACAAGTAACTTTCACTCCATTCCAAGAAAAGTGGTAGTAATATTTGAGAAAAAGATGAACAACACTTATGTGTGCATAAAGCATTAGCTGTGAATCTATCTAAACAATTTTTAATCTATTGGAGTACTTTGTAAATAATAAAACATGAAGAAAATAGCACATCTATCACTATAAAGTAGTTATAGAAAATTGGGCACTGGTGGAGGGATGGGTACTCGTCATTATGTGACTGGAACACAAGCATGAAAGTTTATAACTCTGTAATTGTACCCCATGGTGATCCATTAATAAAAATAAATAAATTGAATAAATAAATAAATAAATTACTGTCACTGCCATCCCATTGTTCATTGATTTGCTCAAGCAGGCATCAGTGACATCTCCATTGTGAGACGTTGTTACTGTTTTTGGCATATTGAACATGCCATGGGTAGTTTGCCAGGCTCTGCCATATGGGCAGGATACTCTCGGTAGCTTGCCAGACTCTCCGAGAAGGACAGAGGAATTGAACCTGGATAGGCCACATGCAAGGCAAATACCCTACCCGCTGTGCTAAATAAATAAATAAATCATGTTAAAAATAACAAAAAAAAATAGCTATAAGAAACTTAGCACAAAGTGGAGTCAGAAAGAGAGAGATAGACATAGAAAGATTGCACTCATCTGTGGAATATAGAATAACAGAGTAGGAGACTAACACCCAAGAATAGTAGAAATAAGTACCAGGAGGTTGACTCCATAGCTTGGGAGGAGCTGGTCTCACATTCTGGGGAGAGGGCAACTCAGAGAAGGGAACACCAAGTAATATGTGGTTGGAAGCCATGCGGGGGAAGGGTGATGTGTGCTGAATGTAGACTAGAGACTGAACACAATAGCCACTCAACATCTTTATTGCAAACCACAGCACCTAACTAGAGAGAGAGAACAAAGGGGAATACCCTGCCACAGTGACAGGGTGGGGTGGGGGGAGATGGGATTGGGGAGGGTAGGAGGGATGCTGGGTTTATTTGTGGTGGAGAATGGGCACTGGTGAAGGGATGAATTCTCGAGCTTTGTATGAGGGAAACATGAGCACAAAAATGTATAAATCTGTAACTGTACCCTCACAGTGATTCACTTATTAAAATAAATAAATAAATAAATAAATAAATAAATAAATAAATAAATAATTTTTTTTTAAAAAAAGAGAAACTTAGCACAGGAGGTATGGTGCCACCAACAGGTCAACTTGTACCTGCAGAGCGAGTGCATCAGCAGCCTGATGGTGCCTTCAGGCTTCCTGATACCCCAAAATCGCCGCTGTGCCTTTGGCCAGACCCCAACTTGGAACCAAGTTTACCAAGAAGTGAAATGGCCAAAAGTTAGGTATTGGGAGCCACATCCACAAACCACCTGCAATTCGGCTATACAACCTCATTTATTGGCCTTATTTCAGAGACCCATAAATAAATTTCAAAAGAGCTCAAAGCCACAGTTAATCTCGGACCCGCACATATCTGAACAGATGTGGGTAAATCAGAGGGGGACAGGTTGGCCTGTGCCTACCCAAGCAGAGCCCCCAGCCGCTGCTTGCTTCCACAATCCAAAATCGCCGCCATACTCCTGACCTGACTCCACCGTCTCAGGATGGACATCACCAACATAAAATCTGCTGAAAATTTGGGTATATGGGTTTTGTGACTGAAATTTCCAGGCTTTCATGGAGTTGGGATGGGCTACCTCCCCCGATTCCCAATACACATGGAAGCACTGGCAGTCAGCCCCATGAACTAACTCCAGCGCCACCCTGTAAACTATTACTGGCCTTGCTTCAGAGAACCATAAATAAATCTCAAAAGAGATCAAAAGCCAGAGAGTCCCAGAAGATACCACAGAGCTGGAGATCTTCTAGGCTCCATACCAAGCCAGTTTCACGAGGGCACCCCTGATGGAGCAGGTGCAGTCTCCCTGCCTACTCCAGATGGAATCCCAGTGACCAAGAGCTTCCACAAGCAAGGCCCAGGTATGCGGGTTCCAGGATTAAATCTCCATGCTGCATGGCGGCAGAGGTTCCGGGCTGTCCCTCCCCAGCTCCCCGCCCACTCGTTGGCCCAGCTGTCACCCCAACAATTTTGCCTCCAGATGCCATTTTAGTGCACCAACAGCCCTGGTCCAGAGACGCCCAACTGAATCCCAAAATTGATTATTGCCACACAGAAATGTCTCTGGAAAAATTCCAGAAGCGCACAGTCGCAGGACCTGTGATATTCAAAATGAGCAATGAACAATAAATGGTCTAGCATCTACCCCTGGCAGGCAGGCTTGAATGGTAATGGGAAAATTTGAGTAAAACATAATGCCCAAAAGTAGAGAGACAGTATAGGGGAAATTGCCTGCCATGAAGGCAGGATGAGGACTGGGATATGAGTGGGGGGAATATACTGGGAACATTGGTGGTGGAAAGTGTGCACTGGTGGAGGGGTGGGTGTTTGATCATTGTACAGCTGAATTGTGAACATGAAAGCTTTGTAGCTGTATCTCACAGTGATTCAATTTATTTATTTTTTTTAATTGAGTCACTGTGAGAACAGTTACAGGGCTTGTAGGATCGAGTCTCAGTTATACTATGCTCAAACACCCACCAGTGCACATGTTCCACCACCAATAACGCCAGCATACCCCCCCTCCCACTCCCCCTCTGCCTGTGTGGGAGATGATTTTCACTTTACTCTTTCCTTACTTTGATTACATTCAATTTTCAACAGGAAACTCACTATCATTATTTGAAGTTTTTCCCCCAACAGTCAGACCTGTCAGAATGGCATCATTAGATTGTATGTTTTCTGTTGTTCGTAACAAAGAGCATAAGATGTTGCACGGTCTCGAAAGCGGCCGCCCGGATTTGGAATTCTGGTATTAAGTCCAGAGGTATTTCTGCCAGCAGCCGCTGCATTCTGAGATTGGTTTCTGTGGCGCTGGGATCATGGCTGTTCAGGAGCGGAGGAGCTGTACATGGGCGACTGCTCGTGATCTCATTTGGGCAGGAGGCAGGGCCGGTTCACAGTGATTCAATTTAAAAAAATAATGTGGAGTTCATGCCCAATTCAATCAGCTTAATAATGGCTGAATAAATCGCAGTACTTTTACGTTAAGGAAAAAAAAACCTTAGCACATCTATGTGCTAATTTCAAGAAAGACTTGAACTTAGCACATAGTCCTTCAGAAACTAAAGATGAATACATAAATAATTCATTTATGACTTTTTTATGAGAAGACCTTGTCAAGTGAAGCAATTGAAGCTTTTTTATTACGGATGGAGACATACATATATTACCTATTAACTAGTAATTCTGTTCCTGTGCTTAGTAAAAATAAAAATATGTTTACCCAAAGACGTTCAGACATGCCTCACACATGAAGGAACTGGCAGAGGAACCCAGGTGTACGGGACCCAGGGCCGAGATCTCTAAGGGTGCTCAGATTGGGACTGGGCCTCTTCCACCCAGATTCCCTATTTTCCAGTAAGTAGGCAGTCACACCCAGAAACTGCCCCCTGTGCCATGTAATCCCATCAATGGCCAACATCCAGAGACTAAAAAACCAAGCTCCCCAAAGTGCAAGACTGTGATGTGGCCGTGCAACATCTAATAGCCTAATTCTCTCTGTTGGAGAACCTGACAAGGTAACAAGAGTTTATTGCCTGCATGGGAGAGCCTGGCAAGCTCCCTGTGGCGTATTCATATCCCAAATACAGTAACAGAAATATACATACCTCTCGGAGAGCCTGGCAAGCTCCTGAGAGTATACCGCCCACATGGGCAGAGCCTGGCAAGCTATCTGTGGCATATTTGATATGCCAAATATAGTAACATTTGTATTTATAGTTATATATAATATAGCATTATATATTATATGTAACATTATATTTATTTTTTTCTTCTGGACTTTATTGATCTAATAAAATTACATTAAGAATTGAAATGAATTATACATTATTGTGCTCATGTTTCCCCCATACAAAGTTCGAGAACCCATCCCTTCACCAGTGCCCATTCTCTACCACCAGTAAACCCAGCATCTCTCCCACCCTCCCCAGTCCCGTCTTCCCCCCCACCCCACACTGCCACTATGGCAGGGTATTCCCTTTTGTTCTCTCTCTCTGATTAGGTGTTGTGGTTTGCAATAAAGGTGCTGAGTGGCCATTGTGTTCAGTCTCTAGTCTACATTCGGCACGCATCACCCTTCCCCCTCATGACCTCCGACCACATTTTACTTGGTGTTCCCTTCTCTGATTTGCCCAGAATGAGAGACCAACCTCCAAGCCATGGAGTCAACCTCCTGGTACTTATTTCTACTATTCTTGGGTGTTAGTCTCCTAGTCTATTATTCTATATTCCACAGATGAGTGCAATCTTTCTATGTCTGTCTCTCTCTTTCTGACTCATTTCACTTAGCAATAACATTGTATTTATAATGATACTACAAATATAGTATCATTCCCCTGGCCCTGAAAGAGCCTCCAGTTGTTGGGAAAGACGAGTAAAGAGAAGCTGCTAAAATCTCAGGGCTGAGAGGAATAGAGATATTACTGGTGCCTGCTCAAGTAAATCGATGAACAACAGGATGATAGTGATACAGTGATACCCAAAGACCTGTATATGAATATTTATAGAAGATGCATTCGTGGGGCCGGAGCGATAGCACAGAGGGTAGGGTGTTCGCCTTGCAAGCGGCCGACCCGGGTTCGATCCCCGGCATCCCATATGGTCCCCCAAGCACCACCAGGAGTAATTCCTGAGTGCAAAGCCAGGAGTAACCCCTGAGCATCGCTGGGTATGACCCAAAAAGCAAAAAAAAAAAAAAAAAAGATGCATTCATAAAAATTGAAACAATCAAAATGTTCATCAGCAAGTCTATTCACGCCGCATAAAATAGCGTGAATTTTATGCAGTCAATTTCTTTGACTGCTCAGCAAGTCAAAGAAACAACTAACATGAATGAATCTGAGTCAAACAATATATGTATTGTCATACACACACATGCATACACATACCCTATGAATCCATTTATATGAAACTCCAGTGATGATTGGGGGACCATGTGGTCCCACATCTACCACATGCAGGCTGTGCCTAAACCTCTGAACCATCTCTGGCAGTTTCAGGGATTTATTGTGGTTTCTTTATTTCTTTGACTTTCATCATTCTGATTCTCTTAGAGTATTTTTATTCAGGTCTCTTTTGGATGGGAACCAAATTTGGGACTCTTTAATCTGGACACTTTGCTCCTCAGCTCTGGGAGCTTCTTAGCTATGATTTCTTTGACTAAGGTTCTTCATCAAAATCACCTTCCTCTTCATTAGGGACTCTGATAATTCTTTCATTTTTTCCTCTTGACCTCATCCTGTGGTTCTCTCATGTACTGTTCATTTGTTTTGAGACTTTTTTCTGGAGTTTTACTGCATCCCGTCTTGGAGCTCACTGATTTTACTCAGCTGTTGTTACTCTGCTGCCAATGCCTTATATTGAACTTTTTATTTCACCTACCGTGCTCTTCAGTTCTATTACTTCTAGATTGTAGTTTACTCATTTCTGACCTCATGCTTCTCCATTTCTTGTACCATTTGTTTCTTTGAGTTCCTTAAACATTCTCACACAGTATCTCTTAAAGTCTTTATCTTGGGTTGCAGAGCTGGTTCGTAGTGGTCCCATCTTGCAGTCTCCTGTCTTCCCTCGTTAAACTTAGTGTGGTTCTTCCCTGCTTCCCCATTACATCTGTTCCAGTCATGATCATTTACCACCACCATCCCCACAAGCACTCTCTGAGGGATTCATCTAAAGGTCCATCTGGGGGGCTGGAATAATAGCACAGAAGGTAGGGTGTTTGCCTTGCACACAGCCAACCCGGGTTCAATTCCCAGCATCCCATATGGTCCCCCAAGCACTGCCAGTAGTAATTCCTGAGTGCATAAACCAGGAGTAACCCCTGTGCAATGCCAGGTGTGACCCAAAAAACAAAAAATTAAATTAAATTAAATTTAAAAATAAAGGATCCATCTGGGTGCTGCTTTCTTCCTTCCCTGCCTGAACATCCTAAACAATTTTATTGTTTCTGTCTACTTGTTTGGAGCTTCCTGTGAAGGTTCCAGGGCATTTACAATGGCCCTGCTTCTTCTCCAGCTATAATTGTAAAGTTCTGTGATTTCTTTCTACCGTGGCTATTTTTGCGTGTTTTTTGAGGGGAAAGGTGATTGGAAGTAGGATTAAGTTATGAATAGCTCAATGTGGTTGGGGCAGCCATGCCACTCAGAGTCTGTGGGTTCAGTGCAGGAGTCCCATATGTGTCCATGTGAGGTACGAAAGAGGAAAGACTCAGCCAGCCACATTAGCAGCAGCTCAATTCTGGGGAAGCTGAGAGATGATCCTTTTGTTCTTTGGGTGGAATGGGGTGGCATCAGTGGGCCAGGGCCTTCCCAAAGCCTTCAGACACTCCTGTGGACCCTGGCAAAGGAGGTCTGTGCCCCTGGGTGCCTAGAGTCCACGAGGAGACAAGCTGCTCTCTGAGGGAAGGGCAAGAGACCAGTGCAGCTTCTTTAAACAAGAGATTAATAGCAGTTTTAGTTACTAGTAGAAATTTGTCTTAAGTGGTTATTTTATTTCATAATGCCTTGATACCATTCTCCAAGTAATGCTGCGTTATTACTTTATCATGCTAAATATACCTATGGAATAATTAGTAAATAAACACAAATCCTAAAGTATAATAATTTTTCTTCAATTTGGCATAAGAGTTGTTTTTAGTTTGTTGGTGGGGGCGCTATTCATACCCACTGATGCTTAGGGGTTACTCCTAGTTCTGCACTCAGGAATTACTCCTGGAGGTACTCGGGAACCATATGAGGTGCAAGGGATCAAACTTAGGTCATTCATGTTCAAGCCAGCCACCCTAACCGCTGAACAGTTTCTCCAGCCCCAAGGTATAATATTTTTGTTTCCGAATTTGAGCTATTATGGTCCTGAAAGCAAAATTAAATTGACTTTATACGCTTACCTTCATTTTCAGCCTGAAATTAAAAATAAAGATTAATACTCAATGCTACATGTTGGTTAGTTTCTCCTGTCATTTAAGGGAGCTCTTTTAGCTTCTTGTTTTAACCATTTCAAACTTTAAGCACTGTGATTTGCAAAGTTGTTTATAATAGTCATTTCAAGTATTTAACATTCCAATAGGCTACCAGAAATTTTCTGAATATAGTCAATTTTTTTAATATTCTGTGCTTTTAAGACAAGTGTGTATACGTATAATATATGTAATGTATGTATGTATGTTATACACATTTGCACATATGTATTATAAACTGATATATTTATACATATATGTATACATATATTATACATATATATTTTAAACTGAAGCACGGAAGAGCCTGGCAAGCTCCCCATGGCATATTCGATATGCCAAATTCAGTAACAATAATAGGTCTCATTCCTCTGACCCTGAAGAGCCTTCAGTCATTGGGAAAGATGAGTAAGGAAAGGCTGCTAAAAATCTCAGAGCTGGGATGAATGGAGATATTACTGGTGCCTGCTCAAGCAAATCTATGAACAACGGGATAAGTGATACATGACAGTGAATACGAATTTAAATAGTAACTTACTACTCTACTGTCATGAATCAGTTCCATGTAAAACTGTTTTTGAAAATGTATTATAGACTAGAAGACCTTTTACCATAGAGAATACCTGAGTATTCGTGCCTTTTCATATGGTTATTATTATAGAGCTCAGTGTACAGCTCTATATTCTTTCAAGTGTGCTAGAACCTTCTATACCCCTTTCCTGAATCCAATTTGAAATGTCTGAGATCATAAGCTTTATCTGGCACTAAGCACTCAGTAGACTGAAGTATAAATCTCTGTTCAAAATTCTACACCATACTGAAATACTAGTATTGTAATAATAGTTAGTGCCTTGAAATTTTTATTTCAGTGAATTGCACCTGTTTATTTTTTGTTTTGTTATTTTGACTCTTTGACAATAAGACTGTGGATCATATAACAATTATATTAAATTTCCTATAATAAAAAAGACAATAACAAATATATTCTCCACAAAAGCTTAGAGAAAGAGGACACAAATTACCGATATTAGGAATGAGAAAGAGATGTTGCCACAAATAATATCAGCAAGAGAAGCATTGAATATTGTCAGCACGTGATTATCATCTGACTGGAAAATTGATAACTCAGATGAATAAGACAAATGCCTTAAAAAACAAAATTAAGAAGAGATGGGATAGAAGTCTGAATTGCCCCTTGTCAAAGAAATTGAATATTTTACCAGAAACTTTACCAAAGAAAAACACCCAGGTCCAGATGGTTTAACTGGCAAATTACAGTAAGCATTTAAGAAAGGAACAATTTCGTATTTGTACAAACTCAAAAATTATAAGAAAATGAACATTTTCCTTACTATTAGACTAGCATGTGCCTAATGTAAAATTTAGTACAGACCCAATAAGAAAAGTAGATTATAGACCAATTTTCCTCATGAACAAAGAACAAAAACACCTACTAAGAAGAACAAAATACATAAAATCCTTTATAAAACAATATGCCATAACCACAAGTGAAATTTATCAAAGACATGGTCACGAAGTCAGGGTCACAAATCAGTGCAATCCCTCGTATTCTCAATGAAAAGGTGCAATTAACATGAACAGACCAATAGATTCAATCAAAGCAGTTAATGAGATAAGCACTATCCTAAAAATTAACAGTGGATTGGAAAGAACTTCAGTCATATAAAGGGTATTTACAAATTTTTAATAGCACCATGCCCTTAAAAAAATCACGATCACGAAATCTCATTGATCATCAAGTTGCTTGAGCGGTCTCAGTGACCTCTACATTCGTCCTATCCCTGAGATTTTAGAAGCCTCTCTCTTCTTGGCCTTCCCAACGATGACACATTGAAGGCTCTTCCAGGGTCAGGCGAATGAGATTCAGCTGGTCACTGGCTTTGGCATATGGATACACCATGGGAAGCTTGCAAGGCTGTCCCATGTGGGTGGGAAGCTCTCAGTAGCTTGCTAGTTTCTCCCAGAGGGAAAGGTAGGTTATAAGATATTGCGTGGCGCGCACTTCTGGGAGCTTGCTTTTAAGTCTCTGGATGTTGGCTGTTCATGGGATTACACACACCTGGGTTCCTCTGCCGGTACCTTCATGCGTGAGGCTTGTCGAACATGTGGAGAGGGGCCTTGAGCATGGCTGTGGCTAGGTTCCGGTGGTCTTCAGCCGCTGCTCGGGTCGGGAGGGAAGCTGGAGCCCATCCCCTCCGAGGGGCCCAGGGGAAGACAGCCAGGCATGCAGGCATTTCTTTGAATGCCCTTAAAGAAATAATGACCACATTTCCCTTAAATCAAAACAAGGGTGTAGGGAGCTTGGTGGTCAGTCAGAGCATGTGCTGGGGTCCTACTCGGAATCTCAGGCACTGCCTAGCTTGGCCCTGGACTGCCCAGCATTGCTGGATGTGGCTCTCTATCATCGCTACAGGCCCAAGCTACTTCGTACCCTCTGGCCTGAACACTGAACCACCATCCGGTCTATCAGGCCAAGTGTGTTAGGAGTTCCAGGGCCCCAGAGAACTCCTCGGGAAGCAGCATGTATTTGTCCAAGAGAAATATTAAAACACATGTTCACATAACACAGAAGAGCCTGGTAAGCTCCCCGTGGCATATTTGATATGCCAAATGCAGTAACAGTAACAGGTCTCATTCCGCTGACCCTGAAAGAGCCTCCATTCATTGGGAAAGATGAGTAAGGAGAGGCTGCTAAAATCTCAGGGCTGGGATGAATGGAAACATTACTGGCGCCTGCTCGAATAAATCAATGAACAATGGGATGACAGTTCACATAAAAAGGTTGTACAGGAAAGCTTGTGATATTGATATCTTCTGGACAACATAGTGCATATAATTAATTTTATAGTGTTGTGTGCTTATATACTTGTTAAGGGTATGTCTCTGCTAAGTATTCTTATTACTGAAAAATATTAGGGCCAGGGAGAGAAAACAAAGACTTGAGCACATATATGGAATGTGTCAGACCCCAAGTTCAGCATTCAGCACCACGCCTCCTACTGCACCAAAGGTGTGGTCCTAATGACCTGGGGAGGTCTCAAAAAATAAATCAGAGAACACAAAATTTTGAGGTGATTGATACGTTTACTACATGGATTATGGTCATGTATGTCCAAGTTCATCGAAAAAAAATATATATGAAATCATGTGTACATTTTTTTATATTTTATATGCACCTCAGTAAAGCTAGGAAAAAAGAAAGGAATTATGGTAATTTGATTCATAATAGCTGGAGAGAGTGCACTGACCCATCAATAGGTGACTAAATGAATATTCATTCAGTAGGATGTCAGTTATAAAAATGACAGACTATTAATACAGAAAGAAGCCTTACCTAAGTGTCAAAGCCGTCATGTTGAGAGAGAAAAGGAAGGTGCAGGAATGTGTACTATTTCATATCACTTATTTGTATTTCTAAGCCTAGTGAAACTAATTAGATTGGAGGAAAAAAATCAGAACTCTAATTCTACTTCCCTCGGGATACTGAGCAAAAGCATTGATTAGAAGGATCACCAAAAAAAAAAAATCTAAGAAAATGAAAATGTTCCACCAGCGTCCCGCTGTTCCAAGTACATAATAATTTATTCCCTTGTATCCCATTCCCACGCCACCAGGTCCGTGTCAGCTTAATGGACATCATACTATGGTTAACGCCACACCGCGTTTCTTCCCGAGAAAGAAGGATATTTCTTCTCAGCCAGCGTGGGGATATGGCTTAGTTCAGTCTATAGAGATGGCTACCATTTTGATTGCCTTCAATATTTCAGCAAAAGACTTACTATTCTTGTTAGGATTTCCCACCGAAGTCCGACCAGTTACAAAGGAACCATTTCATATTGGTTATGATTAAATGACATTAGGTCGCGTGGCCATGGCAGCGGCCTCGCAGCTTTGAATTTCTGTATAAAGTCCAGGGAAAGTACAGCCAGAAATTACATGTCACTACAAACTTTAACCCTATTATGGTCCCCCCAAAGTCCAACCCGTTACAAAGGAACCGTTTCATATTGCTGATGATTAGATGACATTAGGCTGCTGCGGCCGTGCGGTTTTGTGTTTCTATATAAAGTCCAGGGAAAATTCTGCCTAAAATTCTATCGCTACAATCTTTTACCCTTCAACAAAAAACTTAGTACTATTGTTTGGAGTTTACCCCCACGGTAAGCCCTGCTAAAAAAGAACATTTACACGTTGCTGGCAATCAAGAGATATTAGGTATTAGCCTAAGAGATACTAGATATTAGCCGCGCGGTTTTGGATTTCTATATGAAGTTCAGGGAAAATTCTTTTGGTAATTGCATCACTCGCTGGCGGCGCCTGGGCCAGTAGCTCCGAGCACACAGTTTGGAGGCATTTTGGGGGCGCCGCTCGTGTCCAAAGTGGTTCAGTTGCCTCCGGGGTCGATCTCGCGTGGCGGCACAAAGCTTATAATAAAATTTTTAGGGTAAAATGCAATAAACAAAGAAATGTTTGTATTGAATTGAATATTTTATTTGGTTTTCAACTCAAAAGATAAAATACAAATAGAAAACTATTCAACTTTTTTTTCTGGGTGAAAGAGGCTGAAGCAATAGCACAGCAGGTAGGGCGTTTGCCTTGCAGTCGGCCAACCCAGGTTTGATTCATCTGCCCTTTTCAGAGAGCCCGGCAAGCTACCAAGAGTATCTCACCCACACAGCAGAGCCTGGCAAGCCACCCATGCATATTCAATATGCCAAAAATAGTAACAAGTCTTGAAGTAGAGACGTTACTGGTGCCCGCTCAAGCAAATCAATGAGCAATGGGATGACATTGATACAGTGATGTATGAAAGATTGTATTGAAAAGTCTGAGGGTTTACAGAACTAGAATCCACTGCTTAGAACAAACAATAGAATCACCTAAATTATAATTTGGAATTGAATTAGAATAGCCTAGAAAAATATGTGGAAAGTTTAACTGCTAATTTATTTGAATCCATAGTTGAAGGTTTTGTCTACATTTAATTCTTTTTAAACCTTGTCTTTTTTTTTTTTAATTTGCTTTCCATTTGAGGATTGGTACAAATTAGTCTAAAAGGTAGGTAGGTTTTTCACTGTGCTTGGTATCAGGTACAAATTTATGATTAGTTGAAAATGTGTGTTTGTATTCTTCTATGGCTTTATAAATCCATAAAGGGGAAAGAGAGAACATTCATATGATAAAAATAACTTTTTAGGTGGTATGTACTTTAAAATGTGGCTTTGGGGGCCGGAGTGATAGTACAGTGTTTACCTTGCATGTGGTCAACTAGGGTTTGTTCCCCAGCATCCCATATGTTCCCCCAAGCACCACCAGGAGTGATTTCTGAATGTGGAGCCAGGATTCACCCTTGAGCATCGCCAGATGTGACCCAAAAAGCAAAAAATTAATTAAATTTTAAAAATAAAATGTGTGTCTAAATTCTCGTTGATATAATGTGTTGTAAGCTAAAATTCTCTTGAGAAGAATAAGGATTATCATGAAGTTTTTAAAAAGTGATTCCTCTAGGTTATAATATATTCAGCAAAATAGATTTCTTAGGAGAAAATCTAACCCTAATAATCCTAACATTAATACTTGTATATTTATTTCCATGATCCGGTAAAAAAAAATCAGTCACTATCATCCCGTTGCTCATCGATTTACTCGAGTGGGCACCAGTAATGTCTCTATCATGAGACTTGTTACTATATTTGACATATCGAATACGCCTTGGGTAGCTTGCCAGGCTCTGCTGTGCAGGCGAGATACTCTCGGTAGCTTGCCGGGCTCTCCAAGAGGGGCAGAGGAATCAAACCTGGGTCAGCCGCGTACAAGGCAAATGCCCTACCCACTGCACTATCACTCCAGTCCAGTAAAAAAAATATTAGAAATTAGAGGGGGAAATTGATATTTAAGAAATAGTGTATGTATATATTTTAATAAACATTTAGCACATTTTTCCTTGTTCTGTAAAATCAAATAGACACAGATTTAGATTTACATTTGCAATCTTTTTTAGCTGCAGAAGATCTTAAGTAAGCAAGATGACATAAAGACAAGAACTGAACTGGAATGTGAGGTAAATGCAAATAAACCATTATTTCCTAACATTGTATTAACAGTGGCTGATATTATGTGTGTTAAAATAAGTGTTTCCAAGCCTCTTTAACAAATGGTGCTGGCACAACTGGACAACCACATGCAAAAAAATGGGTTTAGACCTTGACCTGACACCATGCACAAAAGTCAGATCAAAATGGATTAAAGACCTCAACATTAGACCACAAACCATAAGGTACATTGAAGACAAGGTCGGCGAAACCCTCCACGATATTGAAGATAAAGGTATCTTCAAAGGCGACACGGAACTAAGCAATCTAGTAAAAACAGAGATCAACAAATGGGACTACATTAAGCTAAAAAGCTTCTGCACCGCAAGAGATACAGTGACCAGAATCCAAAGACTATCCACAGAATGGGAAAGGATATTTACACAATACCCATCAGATAAGGGGTTGATATCAATGGTATATAAAGCACTGGTTGAGCTCTACAAGAAGAAAACATCCAACCCCATCAAAAAATGGGGCAAAGAAATGAACAGAAACTTTACCAAGGAAGAAATACGAATGGCCAAAAGGCACATGAAAAAGTGCTCTACATCACTAATCATCAGAGAGATGCAGATCAAAACAACCATGAGATACCACCTCACACCACAGAGACTAGCACACATCCAAAAGAACAAAAGCAACCGCTGTTGGAGAGGATGTGGGGAGAAAGGGACCCTTCTTCACTGCTGGTGGGAATGCCGACTGGTTCAGCCCTTCTGGAAAACAATTTGGACGACTCTCAAAAAATTAGATATTGAATTCCCATTTGACCCAGCAATACCACTGCTGGGAATATATCCCAGAGAGGCAAAAAAGTACAATCAAAACAACATCTGCACATGTATGTTCATCGCAGCACTGTTTACAATAGCCAGAATCTGGAAAAAACCCGAATGCCCCAGAACGGATGACTGGTTGAGGAAACTTTGGTACATCTATACAATGGAATACTATGCAGCTGTTAGAAAAAAGGAGGTCAAGAATTTTGTAGTTAAGTGGATGGGCATGAAAAGTTTCATGCTGAGTGAAATGAGTCAGAAAGAGAGAGACAGACATAGAAAGATTGCACTCATCTATGGTATATAGAATAACAGAGTGGGAGACTAACACCCAAGAACTGTAGAAATAAGTACCAGGAGGTTGACTCCATGGCTTCGAGGCTGGCCTCACGTTCTGGGGAAAGGTCAACTCAGAGAAGCGATCACCAACTACATTGTAGTCGAAGGCCATGTGGGGGAAGGGAGTTGCGGGCTGAATGAGGGCTAGAGACTGAGCACAGCGGCCACTCAACACCTTTATTGCAAACCACAACAGCTAATTAGAGAGAGAGAACAGAAGGGAATGCCTTGCCACAGTGGCAGGGTGGGGTGGGGGGGAGATGGGATTGGGGAGGGTGGGAGGGACACTGGGTTTACGGGTAAAAAAAAAAAAAAAAAAGAAAAAAAAGAAAAAAAAAAGTGTTTCCAAAAAGTTGGGAAATTATCAGAACCTTAAATTTTCTAAATATTTAAAACATATGTGCTACATTCATATGATCCAATGAATTTAAAAAATTCTTAAGAGAATATATATAGGGCAGAATTTTCCTGCCATTCACCCAGTTCTCCCTAAGAAATGAGAATTTAGTGCTACAGTTCCTGTGTGTTCTTCCAGGATAGCTTGTATCTGAGAATAAGTAACTCAATTGCACTCTATATTTTTACCCTTTTGTAGAAGAGGTAGAGTATGCTACAGAGTGAGCCACACTTCCCTTTTAATTTTGTTTTTGGAGGGTTTTTTGTTGTTTTTCAACCACATTGAGTGCTGTTCAAGGCTTCTTCCTGGCTCTGAACTCAGATCACTCCTGCAGGGTCTGGGGGACAATATGTAGTGCCAGGGATTATACCAGACTGACTGTGCAAAGGGAGCACCCTACCTGCTATCCTCTCTCCACCCCAACCCCCTTTTTACTTAATAGATCTGATGTTCTCAAAAATCTTTTAAATGGGTTAATAGTAGCTCATTGTCTGGATGGACCCATTTCCCTTTTGAAATCACCTTATTTAGTCTTTTGATTTTACAAATCAATACTGTAGTCATGCTGTGATTAGATCATTTTATACATATGCCTGAAGGATAACATCCCAGGAATTTGAATGCTGGGTCAAGATTTATGATCATTTCTAATTTTTTTGATAAATATTGCCAAATATGTTCCCTAAAAATGAACCAATTTGTGGGACAAGAGCAGTAATACAGCTGGTACGGCACTTGCCACGTACTAGGCCACCTCCTCAGCCCCTCTACTGCTGTTCTGAAGAAGTTGGGTTCTGGGTAGATATACCAGCACACCCGGCACATGTATAGTGCTTCTTTCTCCAAATGCTTTTTTTTTTCAAAATCTGTGTCTTAAATGTCTACCTCCTTTTGCTCTTTAGTTATTGCCACTAATAACTAAATTGTTGAGCAGTTCTATATGTAATTTTTGTTGATTTCTTATTAGAGTGATTTTTTTAATTTTGGTTTGGGGACCACACCAGACCTACCTGTTGCTTACTGCTTGAAGGTCACTTTTGATGGTGCTCAGAGGACCACAGGGTAGTAGGAATCAAACCTGGGACCCCAGTATGCAAAGCAGGCTTTCCAGCCTCTAGGCTATTTGGTCCTTGTTAGAGATTTAAAGAAGAAAGCACCTTTGAATCTGCATCATTACCTTGAATGAGATTCTGTGTCATAATTAGGAAGAGCATTTCAGATATAGACTATCAGAGTCTCCCCTGAGCATTTAATTTAAGCCCTCACTATTTCTCCCACTTAAGCAGACAGTGACCACATCTTTCTTTTTATTGTTCTTCCAAGAATCTTCTGTCCTGAGTTCCAGGCTCCAGGAGACTTTTTTTCTTGTTTGTAATTGATAATTATTGTGTAATTTATTTTAAGGAATCAACAATTAAAGAACCTAAAATTAATACAACTCTTCAGTTGCGTTTTTTTGGGGAAAAAGGAAAAAGAAAACTTCATTATCGAGAATTTCGAAGGTAAATACAAAAAAAATTTTTTTTTACCACCTTGAAGATAGTATTTATTTGAATTTATAAGCTCTGATTTATCTTTTTTTTTTAATTCTTTTATTGATTCACCATCTGGAACGTTACAAAGCTTTCAGGTTAAAGTCTCAGTTATACAATGCTCAAACACCCATCCCTTCACCAGTGCACATATTCCACCACCAAGAATCATGATATACCTCCCCCCTTCCCCCTACCTCCCCAGCCCCCCACCCCGCATGTGTAACTGGTAAATTTCACTTTACTTTGATTACATTCAATATTTAAACAAAAAAATTCACTATTATTGATTTGGAGTTTCTCCCCCCTAAAGTCGATCTGCTGAAAAGAAAGCATCTGGTAATTTGTTTTCCATTGCTGAGAATGAAGAGATATGAGGTCCGGAGGCCGCACTAGCAGCAGCATAGTTTTGGATTTCTGTATTTTAGTAACTAAGTCCAGAGAAATGTCTGCCAGGAATCGTAAGATTGTAAGCTTGTACCTCTAAATTTTTTTTTTTTAGGAAAGTTTCATAGGTAGGAATTAAGCAAGTATAGTAATTTTCTAGAACTACAGACAATAAAAAAAATACTATATGTGAATTCTATATTATATTTGTCTCTGAGAATAAATACTTTCAAGTTACTATTTTTATAAATGTATACATATACATATATATATGCGTATGTATGACCTTTTATGAGAAAACTGTTTTACCAAACACAGTACTTTTTATTATCTTAATGTTTACAGCTAGTGGAGACATACATGCCTCTTTATTACTTAGTGAAAGGTACAAGTAAATATAAGCTTTTGATGTAACACCCTTGTTACATCATTGTTCAACTTCGGTTAGCACTGTGGCACTGTCTTTCCGTTGTTCATCGATTTTCTCGAGCGGGCACTAGTAACATCTCCATTGTGAGACTTGTTCCTGTTTTTGGCATATTGCATACACCACAGGTAGCTTTCTAGGCTTTGGTATGTAAAAAAATGTTATTTCACTCACTATATCAAGAGACAAACACTTAAGTGGGTGATGCTAAAAGTATTTTGCAATACCTTATACAATATTAAGATTGAATTTCATATTTTAACTTTCAGGTTTATGGAAAGTTTACAAGTAGAGGTTCAAGAAATGGAATTCCTGCAGTTTTCTAAAGGTTTGAGTTTTATGAGAAAAGAAGACTTTGCAGAGTGGCTGCTTTTTTTCACCAACACTGAAAACAAAGATATCTATTGGAAAAATGTAAGAGAAAAGTTGTCAGCAGCAGAGGTATGTGTGTCTTTCTGCTCTGGTTGTGATAGGTATTTCTTGTTTCCAAGTATTCATGTATACTTAGTTTATTTTTTCTTTTCTTTTTTTTTTTTTTCATTGAATCACTGTAAGATAGACCCTTACAAAGCTGTTCATGATTAGGTTTCAGTCAGTGTTCCAACATCGGTCCCTCCACCAGTCTTCCAGCACCAGTGTCCCCAGTTTCCCTCCTATCACCCTACCCTACCCACAACCTGTCTTTATGGCAGATTTTCTCTCTCTCTCTTTCCGTCCCCCCGTCTCCCCCCCCCCCTCTCTGTCCCCCTGTCTCCCCTCTCTCTCTCCTCTCTTTCCCCCCCTTTCCCTCTCTCCCCTCTCTCTCCTCTCTTCCTCCTTCACCCCCTCTTTTTCCCACCCCCCTTTTTTTGGGACATTGAGGTTTGCAATACTGAATAGTTGGAAATGATCACACTGGACAAGAATTGAATGTAGGTAAAGGGATATGCACAACAACTTAGTTTACTTTTCTCTCAAATTCTTTGATTCACTTGCAATTTATTATTTATTAATAAATGAGGCAGAAATTTATTCTTATTTTCCTCCAAATAACTGTTGAATTATCCTACTGCAGCTACAAATTAAATATATAATTAAAATAATTTCCAAATTAGAGCTAATAAACCAAAACAAAACTGTTCTGTTATTTAAATATTTTATTAAATTTATTAATGCTTTCCATATACCATTTTCTGATGAAAAACTATAACCTGGGTTAGAATTATTATAAGTATTATAGAAACTATGAATTTAGTATCTGTAGTTAAGTCAGTAGCACTCTAGCACTGTCGTAGCACTGTTGTCCCGTTGTTCATTGATTTGCTCGAGCAGGCACTAGTAACATCTCCATTGTGAGACGTTTTTGGCATATTGAATATGTCACAGCTAGCTTACCTGGCTCTTCCGTGCAGGAGGGATACTCTGGGTAGCTTGCCGGGCTCTCCAAGAGGGATGGAGAAATCGAACCCGAGTCGGCTGCATGCAAGGCAAACACCCTACCAGCCCTACCCACTGAGCTATTGCTCTAGTCCAAGTAAATAATAAATCAGTAATCTTCACTAGTCCCACTGTTAATTTCTGTTCTCAAAATCATAGCCATTTGCTACAAATTAACAAGAGTATAAACATTTGAAAGAAAGTGACAAGTGGGATTATATGTGTAGAGGTCAGTACAAAGAAAATATATTTTTCAGGCAGCCAAGAATTTATTTTCAAATTAAGATTTTTTGTATTTATTTTGCATTTAAAAAATGGGATTTTTTTCACTTTTTGTTTTGTTTTAAAGTATAGATTTTTTTTTCCAGTTAAATAGGACAAAGTTTAAAATCCTTATTGTTCTATTAAATTCATTAGTCCCTGAAGATTACTTTTCTAAGACTTGGAAAAACAAAGTCCTTAGACATAGTAAAGGTCAGAACTGAATTTCAGTCTAGATTCATCTAAGTCCAAAACCCAGTGCTGTGACCACAAAAAAAACTAAGCCTTTTTAGGAGATGAATTGCTTAGCAAAATGTCTTAATCTCCTGAGGCTGCCATAATAAACACAGATTGGTTGAGTTAAATAATGTGTTTACTTCTTTACAATTCTGGAAATCAGGGTGCCAGCAGGGTTGGCTGTGTGTGATATCTTGTTCCTGACTTGCAGGCACCATGTCCTCACTTAGCCTGACTGGAGCGATAGCACAATGGGTAGGGCGTTTGTCTTGCATGCAGCTGACCCAGGTTCGATTCCTCCATCCCTCTGAGAGAGCCCAGCAAGTTACCAAGGGTATTCTGCCCGCATGCCAGAGCCTGGCAAGCTTCCTGTGGCATGTTCGATATGCCAGAAACAGTAACAACAAGTCTCACGATGGAGACATTACTGGTGCACACTCGAGAAAAATCAATGAACAACAGGAAGACAGTGCTACTGTGCTACATGGCTAATGAGAGTGCTGGGGTGCTTCTTCCCCTGACCAGGACATCCCTATTGGATTCAGGCCCTTTCTGTGACCTCATTCAGCCTCAATTACCTGCCTAAACATTTCATCTCTGCATACACTAGGATCTGGGCTTCAACACTTGGATTTTGTGGAGACACAGTTCATTCAGCCATAGTCATTTGCAGCCTTTCAGCACCAGCAGTTGGTGATTGAAGGCAGGTTGGCTAGCACCAGATGAATCCACACACACATTGGTCTTGACCTGCGCAAAACCAGGTTCCCAGGAACACAGGGTAGAGTCTACACAGCCACAACATCTCAAATCTCTCAACTCTGTAATTCTGGTATTATTTTGCATCTCAAACATCTAAATTGTAAAGAGGATTCATTTATAAGAATAATGTATTTACAAAATTGAATGAAATTTACTTTCCTTATTTTGTTAGAGCATTAGTCTGGATGAGTTCAAGTCATTTTGCAATTTTACAACCCATTTGGAGGATTTCGCCATTGCCATGCAGATGTTTAGTTTAGCTCATCGCCCTGTCAGACTAGGTAAGTTGTTTGACTTATTTCATTTTTGTCATCTATAAACTATATTCTTATCTACATCAGTGGTTTTCAACCACCCATCTGCAGGCTTATCTGGATGACAGCAATTAAGAGGCCAATTCTAAACAGTTGACTGACCTTCTGATTTAAGTGTCTGGCTATTCTAGTATCCAGGTGTGTTAGAGGATCAGAAAGATAGTACAGGGGTGCTTGCCTTGCAGGAAGCCAATTTAATCCCTGGCATAATATATGGTCTCCCAGACACAGCCAGTCCCTGACTACACCTGGATGTGGCCAAGCCATTCCCCAAAAGAAATACACTAGAATGCATTTACATAAGTATACTATATACAAAATAGCATTTAAAAAGTATATTTGCTTTTCCTTTTTTTAAATATTTGCATTTAAACATTGGTTAGTATTAAACAACCTACTTAGTACTCTGTTTACTTTTGTGTCATTTATTAGTCAAAATTGTGGTTCACATAACGTTCTTTGTCTGCCAAAATGAAAATGTATATGACTCTAGTTTTCAAATAACAAAACTTTGATTTTGCTTAGACTGTTGCATGTGGTAGGTGAATTGTTTTCTGCTTTGTTTTTTAGCTGAGTTTAAAAGAGCTGTGAAAGTAGCCACAGGGCAGGAGCTCTCAAACAATATTTTGGACACTGTTTTCAAGATCTTTGACTTGGATGGTGATGAATGCCTTAGTCACGAAGAATTCCTTGGGGTGTTAAAAAATAGGATGCATCGTGGTTTATGGGTAACAGATTTTGACTTTTTAAATAACTTGTTGTTATGTGTAATTATGTGAATGGTGTTAAACCTAACACCTGAGCAAATGTATAGTTTTAAGTAGAGCTTCTGTCATTTATTAGGGAACTGTAAGCTGGAACTATAGCCATCATTGAAACATCTCAACTTATAGAATCCAGTGTTATTTTGCTTTTTTTTTTTTCCTTACTGTGACTCTAAACAAAAACCACCCTAGGATTTAGTCAGAATTTAATCTGATCAGAAATCATCACCTGGAATTCATTTTGGGCTCTGTGGTTACTACACTTTTACTCATATCCCCATTCTGTCACCAATTAACTGCTAAATTTTACAGATACTTAAATTTTTTTGAGCTTCATGTTGAGCAAGCCAATTGAATTTACCAGAAAGAATTGTTTGAGAATTAAAGGCAAAAATTCTAGAACAAGGGCTCAATATTAGCTATTATCATTATTGAAATTTGTTAACTCAAATTTCACATTGGTCAATTACTGTAGAAGTAATCACAACTCAAAATTTTGTCTAAATTGGAATCTGCAGTCTACAGTGAAAACTAGGGCCCAAAGAACTGCATGGCAGAAGGATAAGGGGGAAATTACAGTAGGTTTGTAAACTATTTAGAAAAGTGAATTATCTCCAGCTACAGACATTACTTGCAGAAAAATCAAGATACAGTCTTCATTATCAAATGTGTTTTCAAACTTTGTAATCATGTAATGCCTAGAGTTAGTAAACATCCTCCTTAGTGATAAATAAGCCTGTATAGTTAACCTATATTCCCAGAAACCTCTTTACCATTTCTCAGACATAAAAGAAAAGAGCTATTAATCAAGGGAAGAGCAGATAGGGTGTTGGCCTTGCACACAGCCAACCCAGGTTCCATCCCCAGCATCCCATATAGCCCCCCAAGCACTGCCAGGAATAATCCCTGAGTGCCGAACCAGGAGTAACCCCTGAGCACCACAGGATGTGGCCCCCAAATAAAAACAAAACAAAACCAAAAAAAAGCTATTAATCATTACATGAAAAAGAGTGTCTGTATGATAGGATTTTGTTTCCCTGTGCCTGATTCCTGTGTGGCTGTGCTATTATGGGCCTCAGGATACAAATCTTCTCTAACCCGTACTTTCCCCTTTAGCTGAGAGAGCTAATGATCACATAATACTTTAACAGTCACATAGCACCACGCTTTTTTACTATTGTTATGCTATTTCTCCTTAAGTCATCTCATCAAGTATATTGTAACCTATTGTTTATTATTTCAGCTAAACCAAAATTTTAAGCATATGTTTTTTTGGGGGAGAAAGATTGGAGGCCTCTCCAGGGGCTGGTGATGGAAGGCTCCTCCCAACTCAGGGTTCTAGAGTCACACCCAGCAGTGCCTAGGGAGCATACAGTCCCGAGGATCAAAGCTGGGGCCTCAGGCGTCAAGAGCAAGTGCTGTGTGCACTGAACCTGAGCTCTGACCTTGTCATTTTTATTAGACATAGCTAAAAAGTCCGCCCCCCAAAAGGGAAGGTTACAAAATAATTATAAATTAAAATGTTATGAAATAATTACCTTTTGGAGGGTGTGTCACATCCAACAGTGCTTAGAGCACCAACATTTTAAAGCCAATATATTAAGATAATTATCAAACCCTTGTTATTATCTTACGGAGGAATCCCCAATCTCACAGTCTTAGTTTGCCCTCCGTTCTTTAGTTCCCTTGAGGATATCCTTGGGACCCAAGATAATACAGGGTTAAGTTAAGGCACTTGCCTTGCACAGTGAACTGCAGTTCAATCCCTGGTATCATACATGGTCTCCAGATCACCACCAGGAGTGATCCCTAAGCACAGAGCGGCCAAGATTAAGCCCTGAGCACAGCCAGTTATGGCTCAAAGACCGCCACCAAAAGTGTCTTTTGTTTGGGAGGGAGGGTTGGAGGAGGGGAGGTAGCTTTACATCATTTTCAAATCATTTTTCTTTAATATTTTATCTTAATTTTACAGTTCTGTCCTAGTTATCTTTTACAGTAATTCACCTCAAATACTTTTCATAGAAGTATAGGAAATAAACAGTATCAAAATAAATGTGAAGCCATGCTCAGCCCTAAAGAGAATGATTACTTAATTCTAACTTCTGTGTCACAGGTGCCACAACAAGGAAGCGCACAAGAATACTGGAAATGCGTGAGAAGAGAAAGTATTAAAGGGGTGAAAGAAGTCTGGAGACAAGCTGGACAAGGTCTTTAGAAAGGGATAGTGTGGGAATTCTATCGATGAAAGTGCCGAAATCTGTTTTTTTCATAACCAGATTATTCTCTAAATCTTTATTGACTTCCTTTATAATATAAACAAAATCTTGTGTTTGCTTTCTTATTCAGGAATTTTAGTAGGATTTCTGAAAACAGATAATAGATTCTGTTAGAAGGCCTAGAAATAAAGTAACACTTTGTACTTTGATAAGGTTGGAAACCTGGGTTCCAGGGCAGGGAGAGAGGAGGCGGGGGCTGGACGGAATTAATATTTGGCAATACTAGGGACTGGCTACACCCTGTGCAGTGCTGGGTCCATGCAGTGCCCAGGATCAAACCCAGGATCCCCACCTGCTCCAGCCCACTGAGTCATCTCCCTGACCCCTTACTAACTTTTTTAACATAGTGGCACAATATGTTCTCTGCAAGGGTAAACTGTACTGATGAAAAAGTAATTGATATGCAAGGCCAGTATCTATTCCACAAGTCTCTATGCTCCCAATAGAACCAGTTACATTTTTTTAATTTCAGGTTTTTTCAATATGTATCTTTTACCTCATAAACTTCTATGTTTTATTTCAACTAATTAAATGTCTTTCAAGTAATAAGGTTATTTCTTTATTTCCTCACTAATAACTGAATGCTTGAATAACAAATGGTAGGTGCCTTATTCCAGTTTCTTAAGTATTTTGTGCTGATTGGAAAATATAAATCATTATAATTTATTGTTTTAGAAGTACTTTTTTTTTCATTCATTGCAAAACCAAACCAAGAGAAAGGGGTAAATGCAAAAAGCATCATCCACCATTTCTTCTTTTTTCCAAAGAAATATTACCTAACTTTCCTCACATGTCTGTCTGGATACCCCTTATGTACAAAGTCTGGATATTAGAATTATTTCTTGTCTTCTCAGGCTCACCCTAACTTTTTCCAGCTCTATCTGGCACCGATGCACTTGATCCGCTTTCTCATCTGACCATTCTCATTTTCCATTTTCCCACTATGCACCATGTACTTTTCTTATTTCCCTACACTTCCCCCTGTACCCCATGTCCTCATATACAGTTGCTTCTCCTGACCCAAGATACTTCCCCCTGTACCCCATGTCCTCATATACAGTTGCTTCTCCTGACCCAAGATACTTCCCTCCTGTCTTCCAAATTTTTAGACAGCGCGTGCCTGTTTGCGTAAAAAGTTTCTCTCCTAAACTGTCAAATCAGGAATAGGAACAGTGCTTTAGTCATCTATCTAGGTGAGTTCCCAGGCTTATAAAAAGCATCTAACAAAAACTTGTTTAAATAAAAGGAAAGAAAAAGGGAAGAGGAGAAGAAAGAAAAGTAAGGGAGAGGTAGGTGGAGGATAATGGGAGGAAAGTGAGAAGTCAGCCAATATTCCAGGTACCTGCTAAGTACTGAGTGCTCATGGCGAATTCAAACAGGTGGTTCCTTCTCCCATGGAGTATTTAGTTTAAAGGAGAAAACTGAAAACTAGTCATAAATCGTGTTCAATATCTAATACATATGAAGGTTTTTTTTTAAGCAGAGAAATGTTAGAGAACAGAAGAGTTGACCTTCTTAACACAAAAGCAACCAAGGGGATTGAGGATACAGTTTTCAAGTTGTCAGAGCCCAAAGGATATGTTCTACAATTTCAAAAATGCATAGAATGAATAATTTGTGTTTGTCAATAAGATGTGATTTCTACAAAGTAGTCTAATCTCCCTTTGAAAGTGTGTGGATGAGCATTTGTATTAAATAAGACAACTAGATTTGCCAGTGTCTCCTTTCACTACTGTGAAGTAAGCAGGCAGACATCTGCCTAATGAAAAGTCAATCTTAAATTATTTGTTCCATTACTGAATTTTATTAAATAAACCATTGAATCTCCTAATGTTTTTATGGTTAGTTTGTATTTCTTGTTTGTATTTCTGGGGAGAACATGAGGAGATGGGGTGTCTGCAGAGATCATGAAGTATGGAGATCTTCTTCAGTCTTTTCTCCCTTTTCCTTTCCTGTACATTTCTAGCTTCTGTTCTCTTCCCAGAGTTCCTAAGCCCAGTTTCTTTCTGGATGTCTCCATTTGATAGATAGGGGAAAAAAGAGAAATTCCCAGTCTAATTCTTCAGAGTACCAGGGAGGGCTAACTACAAAGATTCACCCTCAGCAGAGGAGCACAGCACACACAGTGGGGAAGATATATAGAAGCCCACCAAATTCAGTGAGCAAAAAACATAAAAGGCTCAACCAACACTAACTAGCTCAGGAAATCCTGAAGCAGTGACATAAGTGACACCATTGTGAGTATGTTCATTGAACTCAAAAAAAGTTGGCACATGTAGTTAATAAAGCACAAGAAAATATGAAAGCCAAAATGAGAAAACTGCAAGCAGAAAATAAGAGTGTGGTAGGTGATATTAAAAATAATAATAATAATAATAAAACCTCAATAGAAGTTCTGAACAGCAGCCGAGGAAAAGAGCAAGGAACTCCAAGATGAGATGGAGGAAATTGCTAGGAAAACAGCAAAAGGTGAAAATAGTCTGAAAAGAAATGAACAGCATACCAGAGCACTTTGGGATGAGTTCCGCAGAAGCAATATAAGAATCATCAGAGTTCCTGAGGAACTGGAAAGGCAAATTAGATAAAGAAACAATAGTTAAAGAAATCAAGAAGAATTTCCCAGAGTACAGACACCCAAATACAAGATGTCTGATGGGTCCCAATAAAAATAGTCAAAATAGGAAAATTCCAAGACACACTGTACTCAAAATGACAAAATCCAAAAATAAAGAATACTGAAAGCAACAAGATTGAAAAAGGAACCATATACAAGGACAGCCCGTATCTACCAATTGAAAGTCTAGAGAATGAAGGGAAATAATACAAAAACTCAACAAAATGAACACCTTGCCAAGAGTATTCTAATAGTCCAGCTAAATTATTATTTGGATTTGAAGGAACAATTCATGACTTCATGAACAGGCAATAAATTCATAGGGAATATTATCATAAGGAATAAAATTATATATATATATATTAGAAGACTATATCCATAGCCAAGGCAGAGGTTAGGAAGACTTGTCAGTGGTTGGAACTAACCACAAGTGTGTATGAGGCTGACGGTACGTAATATAGAGAAGAGACCACTGTGACAGTAATAGCTGGGAAAGATCACGCTGGACAAGATCTGAGGATTAAAAGTAGGTAAGGGATATTCTTGATAACCTGTCAGTATCAGTATTGTGAACCATAATGCCCAAAATAAAGAGAAGAAAAGCACCTGCCATAGAGGCAGGCAGGGTGGAGGGTGGGGAGTGATGGGAGGGCACGAGGGAACACTGATGCCGGGAAATATACACAGGTGAAGGGATGAGTGTTGGAATACTGTATGACTAAAATCCAATTGCAAACAGCTTTGTACTGCTCTGTCCCACAGTGATTCAGTTAAGAAGTTTTAAAAAAAAAAAGTATTTAAGAAATTTGTTGCCAGTGCATCTGGTTTACAAGCAACATTACAGAGAAAAAGGAGGCAAAATTATATGGGTCAGTGTGAGATTGGTGCAGCCTGTATAGAAAACAGTATAGAGAGTTCTTTAAAAACTGAAATACTGGGCCAGAGCAATAGTAGGGTGTTTGCCTTGCACACGGCTGACCCGGGTTTAATCCCCGGCATCTCATATGGCTCCCCGAGTACCACCAGGAGTAATTCCTGAGCACAGAGCTAGAAGTAACTCCTGAGCATTGCTGGATGTGATCCGAAAAGAAAAAAAAAAAAACTGAAATACTGAGCAGCTCGCTGTAGATTTCTCCATACCCTATGCCGAACCAATTTCATGGGGGCGCCTCTGATGGAGTGAGTGTCTTCTCTCCACCCACTCCAGATGAAACCCCGGTGGCCACAACTTCCAGAAGAAGATCCCAATTACACAGGACCAGGAACTGAAGAACTCCAGGCCACATGGCAGTGGTGGCAGCAACAGACTGTCCCTTCCTGTCTTCCCAGCCCTTCGGGGTCCTGGCTGTCATGCCCATGAACTGCCTCCAGGTGATATTTAAGCATGTCAAGAGCCTTCATCCAGGGAATCACAAATGAATCTCAGAATGGATTTGCTCCCTACAGAGATGTCTCTGGACCCCAAATTATTTACAATTTTAAAATTCCAGGAGTGCATGGCCCCTTTTATTGCCACACAACCTTTCATGATACTCATAATAAGCAATAGAAAATAAATTACCTAGCATCTACCTGTGGCAGCAGGCTTGAATGGTGGTGGGAAACTAGAAAATACTGGTGGTGACATTCAGCCACTGTCTACCTAAGCTCCCACATAGCCATGATCCAGAGACACACAAAGGAATCTTGGACCTGAGCAACTTGCTGTAGCAATCTCTTCAGGCCCTAATTATTAAAATTTTAGAATTCCTAGAGTGCTCTCGTGGCCATATGACATTGTATTAATAACAAGCAATACAAAACACATTGTCTAGCATTGCCTTTTTGACAGGTATGAGCGGGGGTGGAACTGGTCTCAAAATACTGAAGGTAACTAAAGTAGAGAAAGTATTGTGCAAATTGTCTACCGCACAGGCAGGGGGAGGTGTGGGATGGGGGCGGGGAAGATACTGGGGATTTTGGTGGTGGAAAACGTGCACTGGTGAAGGGATGGGTGTTTGATGACTGTATGATTGAAGTTCAAACATGAAAGCTTTGTTACTGTACCTCACGGTGAATCAATAAAAAAAAGAAAAAATAATGGTGGTGGGATTAGTGTTGAAATATCGAATGTAATCAGTGTGAACAACCTTGATGAAAATAAAATTTAAAAACTAAAAAAAGCTGAAATACTGTATGACCCAGTAATATAATCACTACCAAAATTAAAACCCTAATTCAGTAAGTTAGGTGTACACTTATGTTCACAACAACATAGTCAAGAGGTGGAAATAAGTGCCCATAATAAATAACAGTATAAAGAAGTTCTGAAGTGGAAAACTCAGCAGACTTAATGGAAAAGTGTTCATATATTTTTTAAAACTGAAATCTTGAATTTTTCAAGAATATGAAAGGAACTTGAGTTGACTGAAACAAAATAAGTCAGAAAAGTAAAAAGACAGTTACTGGATGATCCAAAAATGAAAAAAGGAGATGAATACTTCCCCAAAGAAGACATATGGCTGGCCAATAGACATGAAAACATGCTCATCATCACTCATAGTTAAAGAAATACAAATTTAAAAAAAAAAATGAGATGCCATCTCACACCAGTGAGAATAACACATATCAAAAAGTCTAGAAATAGTGTTGACAGGATTCTGGTGAGAAAGGAACCTTCATCCACTGTTGGTGGTAATGTCATCTGCTTCAGCTTCTATGGAAAGCAATGTGGCAAACTCTCCAAAAAAATAAAATAGAACTCCCATATGACCCAGCTATACCATTTATTGGTACCTATCCCCAAACACAAAATCATTCATCCAAAAGGTTGTATGCACACCTATGTTCACAATGTTCACAATGCTTAGTACAATAACTAAAATATGAAAACAATCCACATACCCTGCTACGGATGAATTGATCAAGAAGTTGTGATATACATTGGCTGAGATATAAAGTAAAAGGCAACCAATCTCAATTAAAAAAATATTAGCACACAAACTCAACCTGTAACATGTTAGTAATCTCTTCTGCAAGGACTTACTGGCTCCAGGGTGAGATACAACAATCTTCACACACTTTCTTCTAAGGAAACTTTTTGAGCACTTTTTGGCGAATTATTCATAACAAGTAACAGAATAAATTATTGAGGGCCTGCTATTGGGCCAGACTTGTGTGGTGGTTGGGAAAATTTGAAATAATGGTGGTGAGAAGGTTTAATGATGGTGGGATTGGTGTTGGAATGTTAAATGTAATAAATTATTGTGAACAACTTCATAAAATTTAAATTTAAAAAAGAAATTGTGGCATATATACATAATTGAAAACTATCCAGTTCTAAGAGCAAAGTTATGCAATTTTTATGACACTGATGGAACTAGAGAATATTGTGCTGAGTGAAGACAGAAGGAAAGGGATAGGTACAGAATTTTCTCTCTCAGGTGTTGGACTTAAAGATACACAGCAAGATAAGTAACCAAAGGTAAGTAATAATGGGAAAACCAATCTACAAAACTGACTTGTGGAGTGGCTTGAAAGTAAGGGGTCATTGGGGACATTGGAGGAGGAATTGGATGTGGGGGAGTAGTTAAAATTGTGTACTTAGGAAGCCATCATTAACAGTATTGTAAGTCACAGTACCTCAATCAACTAAAAAAAGGTAAAAATATGTTAAAAGAGAGTTATTGGATGGCTTCTCTCATTCGGAATATAAGTAACCAAAACAAATTAGCAAATCATGACAATATAAGTTAGGACAGCCCCTTAAGAAGTGCAAAACAGGCTTGTTCTTCAAGGCCATGTTCTCGCTTGAACATGTTTCTCACTTGTCTTGATGTTTCTTTGCCTACATATTTCCACTTTATAGAAGTCTTGTGTTCTCTTTCGAACAAGTAGTTCTTTCTCACCTCACATCTTTCTTCCTTTTTTCCTTTTGCGGGGAGAGTCATACCCAGCGATGCTCAGGGGTTACTCCTGGCTCTGCACTCAGGTATTACTCCTGGCTGTGTTTGTAGAACCATAGGGGGTGCCAGGGATCAAACCTCGGTCGGCTGCATGCAGCAAATGCCCCACCTGCTGTACTATGGCTCTGGCCCCACATCTTTCTAAATAAATTTCAATAAGAATTTGATTCATGTTTTCATTTCACAGGCACACACAAAAAAAGCAAAACAAAAAAGATACCACTTCACACCAGTGAAACTGACACACATCAGAATCAAACAGCCAGTTAATGGAGTGGATGTGAGGGAAAGAAACCCTCATCCACTGGTGTGGATGTCAACTGGTTCAGTCTTTTTGAGAAACTATGAATACTTCCCCAACCTAAGAACTGAACTTCCATATTACAGAGCAATCCTACTTCTACCTCAAAGGCCCAAAAACTATTTAGATAAGTCGTCTGTGTTCCTAATGTTTATTTACAACAGTCAAAACCTGCAATCAATCTAAGTTTCCAAGAACAAATAACTGAATAAAGAAACTATGGTACATACACACAAAAGAATAGTATATGGCTATAAGGAATAAAAAGCAAACATTGAACTTTCCATGTGGATGGAACTGGAGGGCATCATCCAAGTGAAGTTGTTCAGGAAAGGGAGAGAAACAGAATGAGCTCCCGCATATGTGAGATACAAAGAAGCTTAGGAAGGAAGTAACTGATGCCCCAAAACAAGAAAATATGAGGACTGGTTTACAGAACTAAGCCTACAATGGTTATGAGGTGGGTATTAGGGACTTCTAGCGAGGTCCTAAGACAATTGTGGAGGGAAATGACATCGGTAGAGGGTGTGATGTTGGAACATTGTAAGCATGAAACTATCATTGACAGTATTATAAATCACAGTGACAAAAAAAAATTTTTAATGTTTTTAAAGACTGTCACCTCAAAAGTGGTGTTTACTAGAGGAGAAGAAGGGTAGGACATAGAAGGAAGGGCAGATTATGTCCAATCTAAAAATTAAATTTTTAAAATTTAGAATTTGGGTGGTGTGTATGAAGAGGCTTATATACATGTACTGGCATAAAATCATTCTCCCAAAATGCATATGGTACTGTAAAGCAATTAAATTCTAATTTTTTATTTTTTAGTTTGGGATACATAATGTTAAATGTATAATATTGTTGTACATATGGACTTCATCACCTCAAAAGCACCCAAACTGTATCAACCTCTAGTTTGATTTCTATTCCCCAAAACCCTCCCCCTACTGCTTCTTAATCAGTTTTATAATCCAAGGCTTTGTAATTGTTTGATACTATCTATTCCCGTGTTTTTTTTTACTATATTCCATAGATGAGTAAGCTCATTCAGTATTTGTCTTTCTCCCTCTGACTTACTTTTCTTAACATGATACCCTTCGATTTCATCCATGTTGCAGTGAAATGCACAGTTTTATCTTTCTCACAACTGCATGGACTTTTATTGTGCAGAAATACCACAACTCCTTTACACATTCATCTGTTGTTGCACAATTACATTATTTTTGTATCCTGGCTATTGTATAACAATGAACATGTGCATGTATCTTTTTGTGTTAGTGTTTGTGGGTAGATGCCAAGAAGTAGAATCACTGAGTCATATGAAAGTTCTATTCTTTTTTTTTTTCGGGGGGTCACACCTGGCAATGCACAGGGGTTACTCCTGGCTCTGCACTCAGGGAGTAACCTTGGCGGTGCTCAGGGAACTATATGGGATACTGGGAATCAAACCCAGGTCGGCCGCATGCAAGGCAAACACCCTACCCACTGAGCTATTGCTCCAGCCTCCAGTACTATTCTTACTTTTTGGAGAACTATCTATATTGTTTTCTATAGACTGACCAGATGACTCTCCCATCAATTGTGAATGAGTGTACCTTTTCCACCACATCCAGAACAACACTGATTGTTTTTACTTTTTGATATGCCATTCTCAGTGGTGTGTGAGAATATCTCACTGCTGTTTTGATTTGCATTTCACTGATGATAAGAGATGATTAATACTTCTCATGTGCCATCCATGTACCTTCTTCAGGGAAGTGTCTCTTCATGTCCTCTTCCCAATTTTTTAGAGGATTTTTGCTTTTTGTGTGTACGACTATTATTCTTGAACTTTGTGAGTGCTTTGTATATCTTAGGTTATTAGCCCTTTATCTGGTGTATTGTGTGCAAATGTTTTCTTCCATTCAGTTGTCTTCTTATTTTTAACATGAATTTATTTTACTGTGAAAAAACTTTTTAATTTTATGTAGCTTCATTTTTTTTCTTTGCCTCTAAACTCGAATCTCTAAAGACACTGCTGAGACCCATGAAGTTTTACCTATGATGCCCTCAGTGTATTTTAGGTCTAACTTGAAGGTCTTTAACCAACCTTGAGTTAACTTTTGTGAAATGTGTGAGATATAGCTCCTATTTGTTGGTATTCTTTTGCATGCAACTATCCAATTTTCTCATCACCATTCGTTGAAAAAGATTTCCTTGACTAACTTCCTGCTCCCAACTTTGTTATAGATTAACTGTCCATACATTTGAGCATTTATTGTAGCCTCTCAATTCTGTTCCCAATACAATTCTGTGTATTCTCCACATAAACCTGAGAGTCTGTCTTTATTCCAATATCACACCATTTTGATTACTTTAGCTTTATTTAGAGTCGGGAAATGCAATCCTGTTTTCAAATTTTAAAAGATCTTAAATGGAATCCTACAGTTTGCTGCAACTTGAATGAAACTGGAGGGTGCCATTCGGAATAAAAGAACCAAAGGGAGAAGAACACATGCTGAGTAATATCGCTCACATAGTTTAAAGAAACACAGACCAGTGAGAACAGCCCTTGAGAGTCTTAACTGTAGAACTGAGTTTTCTAATTGTCAATGTTTTCCTCAATGTGTTCTTTGAATCCAGGTGTTGAGAGGAAACAGTGGTAGAAGAACGCTGATACTATGGCCATGAGTGCAGTGTAGCAATATTATATTCCTGAAACAACAATATTAACAGTATTGTAAGTCATGATGCCTACATTTTGTAAAGGTTTAATCAAAAAAGATCATTAAGAATAAGTAAATAAAATTAAAACCAAGTGCTGGAAAGATAGCACAAAAGCTCTGGAGTACATGCTTTGCATGGAGGCCCAGTTTGATCCCCAACAAATCCCCAGAGTAACCCCTGAGCAACTACTAGGGAGTAGCCTCTGAGCACCACCACACAAAAACAAAATATAGCACCATTATTTAATGTTTTGATTTTTTTAAGAACAAAAGACACCATGATTGGCACAGTTATTTACAATAATGAGGCATAAAATATTCCCACTTCCAATCCCGCCTCCTATGAACCCTCTCCCTCCACAAATGACCCTAGGTAACCTCTCACCCCACAACCTGATTCCTTTACAGATACATTTTAAGTTTAATTATTGTAGCTTGGATCCCACGCTTGCAATAGTGGCCAGTCTAGTGGTTATACAAGTAACTTCCTCTGCAAGTTCCCTGTCCCTTGCTCCTATGTTATTACCAGATCTCGTCCTGCTTCCCCCTCTGTTTCTGTCTTTTTCTGGCATTTTTGTTTCTCTAATCTAGTGCAGTGTTTTTCCCACCTTTTTATTTTCTTCTTGGGTCACACCCAGCGTTGCACAGGAGTTACTCCTGGCTCATGCACTCAGGAATTACTCCTGTCAGTGCTCGGGGGACAGTATGGGATGCTGGGAATCAAATCCAGATCGGCCACATGCAAGGCAAACGCCCTACCCATTGTGCTATCACTCTGGCTCCTGTTTTTCCCACCATTAACTTAAAATAGTTTGTTCAAAATAATAGCAGCTATGTATTGAATGGTTATTGGTTATGGATGAGTGAATATTGAAAGGAACATACATATACTGTCCATGAAGTATAGAGTATGAATTGAAATGTATAGTGTAGGGGCTGGAGCTATAGTACAGCAGGGAGGGCATTTGCCTTGCATGCAGCCCACCTGTTTTGATTCCCAGCATCCCATATGGTTCCCCGAGCATCGCCAGGAGTGATAACTGAGTGTAGAGCCAGGCCTAACCCCAGAGCATCGCTGGGGGTGATCCAAAATTTGAAACAAAACAAAACAAAAATGTATAGTGCGGGCTTGAGGGATAGTATAGTGGTTAAGTCACTTGCACACAGCCAAACTGGGTTTGATCCCCTGCATCCCATAAGATACCCTGCGCTTGACAGGAGTTATTCATGTGTGCAGAGCCAGGACTCACCCCTCAGCACCCTTCAGTGTGGCCCAGAACAAACAAGAAAAAAAAAATACACTCTTCTGGACAAGTTCTGTAGTGTTAAATTATTAGTTATAAATCTATATTGCCAAGTCTTTGTATTGTTTTTGTGGGGATCACACCCAGTGATACTCAGGGGTTACTCCTAGCTCTGCACTTAGGAATAACTCTCCTGGTGGTGCTCTCAGGGGACTATATGGGATGCCAGGGATTGAACCCAGGTTGGCTATGTGCAAGGCATGTGCCTACCTGCTGTACTCTCTCTCTAACCCTATATTGCAAACTATTGAGCCAACCACTGAAGATGTAAATAACCTACTTAGGCATCATTCAGAGATGGGGTTCTATGCTCAGGAATCACTTCTGGCAGGATTGAGGGATTCTATGAAGTATCAGATATTGAACCCAGATCAGCCACATGCAAGGTAAATGCCCTACTAACTATACTATCTTTTACGCCCCTTATACCTATTTTTTAATTAGGCTGTTTTCTGTCTGTAGGGACTTTCATTCCATAAAATCAGGACTTTTGTTTTTAACTTATCAGTGTTCATACTTGAAACAACACCTGGACACAGAAGTTGTGCATTAATTCTGAATCCCTTAAACCTGCAAGAACTTGGATCAGTTCTGAAAGCATAAAATGAATTCACAGAAGCAGTAGCTCTCCGGAGAAAGGGATGCCTGTCTATGACACATCTAACTGTTGGAATGGAAGCCTGTGCAGAGCACGTTACAATGAGTCCTGCTACCAAACCCTCGTGTGTGTATGTGTGTGTGTGTGTGTCCATTTCAAATGAAAACAAGTGTAAGTCTGTGGTCTCAGTGGTCCCTGATTTTTCTTGGCTCACTGATAATTGGCTACAGAACCAGAAACTCAAAGTTGCTAAGAAACAGGAGTTTGTTAAAAGTGAAAGGACTCCAGCAGGAAAGGTACTGGAGAAAGAACCCACAGAAGAGCTCTAGCTGGACCTCTGCTCTATTTCTGATGACACTGTTTCTTCTTAGATGACATGCTGAATCAGGGCACCCTAATGTTCCCAGATAGGATTTGAGAGTAGCTGAGAAACGTGTCTGCTAGCCTATTGCTACATTATGTGGCTCTGGACATAATTTGACATTACCCTTTGGGTGCTGCAGAGTCTGCAGGTGCCTCAGAAACCTTGGGGGTGATTGACACCATCTTCACCGTCAAGGATTGTTTGAGGCAGGTTGATTAATTTTTTCATTTTATAAAGTAGTTCACAGGGGCTGGAGCGATAGCACAGCGGGTAGGGCGTTTGCCTTGCACGCGGTCAACCCGAGTTCAAATCCCAGCATCCCATATGGTCCCCTGAGCACTGCCAGGAGTAATTCCTGAGTGCAGAGCCAGGAATAACCCCTGTGCATCGCCAGGTGTGACCCAAAAACCTAAAAAAAAAAAAAAAAGAAAAAAAAAAAAAGAAAATTAGAAAAAAAAAAAATAAATAAATAAAGTAGTTCACAATATTTGATTACATTAATCAAATATGTATATTTGATACATATCTGTAAAAAAAAATTCCCTCTAAGATTGGTTACCCCTTACTTTGAACTCCATCAAATGTGATGCGGTACCCTTGGAGTATGGGTAGGGTGTGTGGTATGAAGTGTCGAGTGGCCGCATTCACAGCCTGAGGCAGATTTTTGACTCTTTCCCCGCCTTGGCTTGTGAAAAATCTCTGCAAAGTATCACTGGCTTTGGCTGAGGAGTGATTTGCAGAGTGTGGAGCTAGAATCAAAGGTAGGAGAGTCATGGAGTTTACAAGGGAATTAAGATGGAGTGTCTCCTGACTGCTAATGAGGAAACAGAAATCCTCTTACATCTGGTTCTGATTTTATACTTACTCAGCAAGCTTCTAAACGGCTGACTCTCTGGGTCAGACTCATCAGCTATGGCCAGAAGGCAAGGCCTATAAGAATGTAACAGCTTTATGGCCTCTGTATAGCCAAAGACCTACATTTTCTAAAAGGAGTTACTATGTCACAGAGAGACAACTGAAAGAGCTGAACTCAGATTTTGCATGCTGGAACCCTGGGTTTGATCCCAGACACTGAAGGAAGCTACCACCAAGTCGGGAGAAACTGCCACCATTGCCAGGAATGGATCCCTGATCCCAAAAAAAAGAGCTACTGCTTCCAGAATGTCTGGGTGCTAGATTGATGCACAGCAGACTCTTCCTCCCCAAGTTGAAATTCTAAAGCCTAAAACTAGTTTAAGGGGTCTCCCAGGCCATACACAGCAAAATTATTTTCAAGACCAGACTTGATCCTAAGTTTCAGGGGGTCTCCTGAGCACTGTTGAGGAGTCCCAAGCCCACAAAGAAGATTGTTCATATCAGAGAATCAGGACTGTGAATGACAAATCAATCTCAGGAGAACTTTCAAGAAGTTAGTAGCCTGGGCACTCCCCCGCCCCCACCCCCCACACACGATACTACCTTGGTATATTCCAAGGATTCTGTATATTTAACCCCTTTTAAACCAATATACTGTGGGAGCTGGAGAAATAGGGACGAGGGTTAGGGCACTTGCCTTGCACTCAGCTCACCCAGATACAATCCCAGACACCACAAATGGAGCTTAAAGTGATTCCTGAGTGCAGAGCCAGTAGTGAACTCTAAGCACAGCCTGGTGTTGCCAAAACAAAGCAAATACAATTGAAAACAAGCAGCAAATTAACAGCTATGTACAATATTTTCATTTGATTATTTTTTCCTGTTTTAGGGCATGTTTTACTTTTATTTGCAGTCAGTGGAGAGATAACAAGATTCAGGCAGAAGAGAGGCCTCCTAGACCCTCTGTGTTTTCAGTTCCTTCTGTCTTGGACCTTCCCGACCCCCAGTGGTAAGCAGTAATACAAAGAGAAGGGAGGGTATGGGGGCAGGGGGACAGTGAGTGGCAGGAGGGCATTCTTTGCCTTTAGGAACCCATGGTCCCCAAACACCAATGGAAGTGAACCCTGAGCATTGAGCCAGGAGTGACCCCTTCTGCTCTGATGGAAGTGGCCCCAAACCAAACCACCCCTCCCCAGAAAAAGCAGAAGATGATGAAGAAGAAGAAAAAGAAGAAAAGAAATAAAAATCAGTACATAAGCAGAAATGCCTTGAGTCTTTAGTTGTCTGTGAAACCTTTCTCTAAATTCAGACATCACCATCAGCATGCATCCGAGTAAGGCAGAAGCAGATTGCAGACAAATCTGAAGATTTCCTGAACTTCCAAGAGTTGCCTCTACCTTCCCTCCCCTCTCCTCAAGTTGTCGATATTCACTGCAAAATTGTAAAAGGTAGTTTTAAAAGAATCTATGCAAATTTTTTTTGCTTGTTTGTTTTGAATTAGCCAAGTGATGTTCAGGGCTTACTCCTGGCTCTGTACTCAGGGATCACTCCTGCCAGGCTTGGGAGACCAAATGAGGTGTCAGAGATAGAACCAGGGCTAGCCACATGAAAGGTAAGTGTGTTTTCTCTCTGCAACTTCACCTTGCTAAGTCTTTAAAAATAAAAGAGGAAGTATAAGACTGTTGAATCAAAGTAGGAAGCTGTAAAAAACTTCTGCCAGGGGTGTGGCCAGGGGAGAGTCCCAGCGGCTCTTCCTGTGGGCCGCGCCAGGTTTCAGGGGGTTGGTCCCAGGCCACTCGCCCAGCGGGAGCGGCCCAGACCATGGGGCAGACTGATTGCCTTTTATTCCATTCTCTCCACGCACCTGTTCCAGTCTCTCTGAGCTCCCGATTTCTCCTCCTCTGGATTCTCCTTTTTTCACTCTTCTCTCCCCCTACTTATCTCTCACCACCTTGCCCTCAAAATCAACATCAGGTTCAAAGGAAACTAGGGGCATTCCAAAGCCCTTTCTGACTGCCAGCAGGCAAAATACCTCTAAGTAAGGTGTTTTCTCCTTCCCTCAGTCCAAAAACTCCATCAACATCTTAATACTAGTTACTTTTGTATGGACACAGTAAGAGATACATTGAGGCTTGCAGGGCAGCTCTCCTGGAAACATCTTACAGACTCAGACTTCAGAGCTCAGGCCAGATTAATCATCCCTAACCCTAGCAGGGTCCTAATTTAGTTATTACTTTTTGGATCATGACAGCATTTGTCCATGACCAAGCTCTTAACTTATAGTTAAGCATTAGGCACTTTGGCCAGGCCCATCTCGATGCCAGGGTAGCACATAACACACTGCTTGCCCTGGGTCTGTCCTGTTCCTCCTCGGGACCCTGCTTTTGGGGGTGCTAGGAAGTAAGGGCAGCTGAGGCTTAGGTCTAGAAAACAGATGCCCAGGAGGAAGATAACATGTAGTCAAATGACTCCCAGGTTACAAAGCATAGTATTTACTACAGTCCCATATAAAAGGACATGGCTCTCAATAAACTATGCAAAGGACTCACAGAGAAGGGAAAACCAATATTTACAAGTCAACAGAACACAAAGAAGTCACAAATAAATACAGAGGAATGGGAGCACTGTGATGGGAGTAACCCAATAAACCTAAACTACCTGAGGCTATGTTATCCTACAGGAAGCTAATAAGAAAGTAGATCAGGACAAAGGTAGGTAAGCAGCTACAGTTTTTATAAAAGATGTTGCATGTCCTCAAAGATGGGTTGCACATTCATGCTTAGTGCCATAGAATATCACCCAGCAACTTGCAAGGCATGAGACCAAAGGAAGACATGCAAAGAGAAAAATGTAGTGAATCAAAGAGTGCTGCAAATCATTGCAAAAAGTCGCCAGTGTTATTTCAAATAAAGGGACTAATTACAAACACTCCACAAGATGGCACCCTTGCTTTTTCAAAATGTTCCTCTTCCTTGCCTACCAAAATGTTTCTCTTCCTTGTCCACCAAAATGTTTCTCTTCCTTGCCCACCTTTAAGCATAACCACATACCCAGAAAAGTACAGAATTTTCTTATTGAAGGAGGAACAGAATGGGTCACTTTTGACTAGCAAAATATTTATCCTTTCTTAAAGAATTGAGCACTCCTTGTCTTTCCCATTTACATACTGTTACATGTGCTTAAATTATGTTCAGTGAGAAAAGAAATACATCTTTAGGATGGTTTGAAATAAAAAATTTTTTGTGAAGGAGGGTTCCTGGGTCATACCCATCAGTGCTCAGGGCTTACTCCTGGCTCTATGCTCAGGGATAATTCCTATGAGGCTCAGGAGACTATATGATGTGCCAGGGATGAAACCTTTGCACTAGCTCTATGACTCCCAGAATAAACTTTTATTCCTAGCCAGGAGTAACCCCTGAATGTACAAAAATAAAAATTCTTACTTGGCCAGAAGTAGATTCTCACAAAGACTTACTTCATAGGAGTAAAATGACTTTCCCTTTGGGCATGGCAAAAGCTATGTTAAGAGGGAAGTTTATAGCTCTACAAGCATTCCTCGGGAAGGAGGAGCAAGCCCACATAAGTAACCTAATCTCACAGTTTAAGACTTTAGGAAATCGGGGCTGGAGCAATAGCACAGCGGGTAGGGCGTTGCCTTGCATGCGGCCGACCGGAGTTCAGTTCCCAGCACCCCATATGGTCCCCCGAGCACTGCCAGGAGTAATTCCTAAGAGCCAGGAGTAACTCCTGTGCGTTGCCGGGTGTGACCCAAAAACCAAAATATATATGTATATATATATATATGGAAATTCCATGTATATATATGGAAATGACCAATGAAAGGAGCCCAAACTAGGTAGGAAGAAGGAAATAATAAAACTTAGAGCAGAAATTAACAAGATGGAAGCCCAAAAAACAATCTGAATGATCAATGAAATCAAGAGCTTGTTCTTTGAGAAAATAAGATCAATAGACCTCTAGCAAGATTCACAAAGAGAGAGAGAGAGAAAACCCAAATAAACAGAAACAGAAATGAAAAGAGGAACATCAAAACAGAAACTACAGAAATTCAAAGGATCATCATAGATTATTTTGAGAATCTTTATGCCACAAAACAAGAAAACCTTGAGGAAATGGATAAATTCCTGGGTTCCTATGCCTCCCAAGACTGAACCAAGAGGACTTGGAGTACCTGAATAGACATATCATCATCGAGGAAATTGAATTGGTAATAAAACCTCTCTCCCAAAACAGAGTCTTGGCCCAGATGGATTCACTAGTGAATTCTTTCAAATCTTTAAAGAGGACTTACTCCCAATCTTTTCAAGCTTTCCCATGAAATTGAAAAACCAGAAACAGTTTTTATGAAGCAAATATCACTCTGCTACCAAAAGCAGACAATGATACCACAAAGAAAGAGAATTACAGACAATATCCCTGATGAACACAGAAGCAAAGATCCTCAACAAAATTCTACCAAACAGAATGCAGTGACTCATCATGGAAACCATGACCAAGTAGGATTCATCCCAGGGTTGCAAGGATGATTTAACACTCACAAGTCAATCAGCATAATACAATATATCAATAAAAGAAAAAGATAAAACCATATAATCATATCAAACAGATGCAGAGAAAGCATTTGACAAGATCCAGCACCCATTTATGATTAAAAAAAAAAACTCTCAACAAAATGGGAATTGAAGGAGCTTTCCTCAGTTTAGTGAAAACTATCTACCACAAGCCCATGCCAGCATTGTTCTCAATGGGGAGAAGCTAAAAGCCTTTCCTCTAGGGTCAGATCAGGGATAAGACAAGGTTGCCCACTCTCACCACTTCTATTCAATATAGTACTGAAAGTTTTTGCCACAGCAGTTAGGCAAGAAAAAGATATCAAGGGCATATAGATAGGAAAGAAAGACATCATTGCGGATGACTTGATACTAAGAAAATCCTAAAGACTTTACTAAAAAGCTCCTAGAAACAATAGATTTGTATAGTGAAGTGGCAGGCTACAAAATCAACACCCAAAAGTCCATGACTTTCTTATATACAAAGAATGAGAGAGAAGAGATATTTTTTAAAAATCCCGTTCACAGAGACCCCACGGCGTGCTGAAGCTGTGGGACCCGGGCATCCCCCAATTCTTTTAACCTGTCTCTCTCTCAACTCCTCCCTCCTGAGCACAGCGCAGGGGCCGCGGTTTTCCTGAGCGCAAAACGGAGACGCCGAGCCTCTCTCTAGGTTTCTCCATCTTATGAGCACCATAAAAGGGTAAAAGTTTGTAGTGATGTTATTTCTGGTTGTACTTTCCCTGGACTTTATACAGAAACCCAAAACCAGCGGCCGCGCGACTTAATGTCATCTTAGTATGAGCAATATGTAATGGTTCCTTTCTAATGGGGCGGACTTTTGTGGGAGATCCTAATAGTAAGTCTGTTGCTGAAATATTGAAGGCAATCAAAGTGGTAGCCATCTCACTAGACTGAACTAAGCTATATCCCCACGCCGGCTGAGAAGAAATTTTCTTCTTTCTCGGGAAGAAACGCGGTGTGTCATCAACTACAGTGTGATGTCCATTAAGCAAACAGACCTGGTGGCGTGGGAATGGGATATAAGGGGAAAAATTATGTACAAGGAACAGCGGGACGCTGGTGGAATCTCGAGCCGGAGCCGATACCAGCGCAAGACCTTCGGTTCCAGAGACTGCTTGCAGATACTCTACAAGTCTATCAACTAAGCCAGAGCCCCACGCCTGCTGATGACGGGAAATAACCATCCTTTTCGGTTTTTTTTTCCCTTGTCAGGCAGCGTGGCGATTACTAAAACAGGCGTGAACTCGGTGGCGCGGGGCAAGGGGGAAAAAGAAAAACTATGTAACAAACAGCGGGACTTAATATCTCTATATTCTTAGCAATGGAGAACTATCAAATGCCTCCTTGGCAATAGGACTGCTTTCCTTTTTTGGGGGAAACCCCAACAACGGTAGTGAGTTGTGTGTTGAAACATGGAATGTAATCGAAATAAGGCGTAAACGAAGTGAAACATATCATGTGCAAGGGTTGGGACTGGGGAGGTGGGAGGGGGCGGCAGGTATACTGGGGGGGTTGGTGATGGAAGATGGGCACTGGTGAAGTGAAGGGTGTTTGAGAACTGTATAACCGACATAATCCTGAGAACTATGTAACCCTCCACATGGTGATTCAATAAAATTTAAAAAAAAAAAAATCCCGTTCACAATAGGGCCTCACTCATTCAAGTACCTTGGAATAAGCTTAACTAAAGAGGTGAAGGACCTATACAAAGAAAATTACAGAACACTACTTCAAGAAATAAGAGAGGACACTAGGAAATGGAGACACATCCCCGGCTATGGATCAGGAGGACTGACATCGTCAAAATGGCAATACTCTCTGAAGCATTATACAGATTTAATACAGTCCCTATAAGGATACCTATGTCACTATTCAAAGAAATAGAACACTCCTAAATTTTATATGGAACAATAATCCCCCATGAGTAGCTAAAGTAATCCAAGGGCAAAAGAAGAGTGGTGGCATCACCATCCCCGACTTCAAACTGTACTACAAAACATTAGTAATTAAAACAGCATGGTATTGTAATAGAGATAGACCCACAGATCAATGGAATAGAGTTGAATATACTGACACAGATCCTCAAATATGTGATCACTTAATCTTTGATAAACGAGCAAGAAATGTGAAGTGGAATAAGGAAATTCTCCTCAACAAGAGGTTCTGGGTGGACAATAAATAGTACAGCAGATAGGGCATTTGCCTTGCACTCGGCAGACCTGAGTTCAATCCCCGCCATCCCATATGGTCCCCCAAGCACGGCCAGAAATAATTCCTCAATGCCTAGCCAGGATTAACCCCTGAGCATCGCTGGGTATGACCCAAAATTAGCAACAACAACAACAACAGCAGAAAATAAGGTGCTGGAAAAACTGGAAAGCCACATGCACAAAAAAAAAAAAAAAAAGAACTCAGACCTCTGTCTAACGCCAGGTACAAAAGTCAGATCAAAGTGGATTAAAGACTCAATATCACACCTGAATCCACAAGGTACATGGAGAAAAATCTGGGCAGAACCGTCCATGACATTGAAGCCTGGAGCGATTGCACAATAGGTAGGGCGTTTGCCTTACACGCGGTTGACCTGGGTTCGATTCCAAGCATCCCATATGGTCCCCTGAACACTGCCAGGAGTGATTCATGACTGCATGAGCCAGGAGTAACCCCTGTGCATCGCCAGGTGTGACCCAAAAAGCAAAAAAAAAAAAAAGGCTTTAATTTTTAAAGATAAACACCACTGACCAAGCAAGTGGAAACAAACATAAGCAAATAGGACAACATTAAACTAAGAAGCTTCTGCACTTCAAAAGAAACAGTGATCAAAATACAGAGAGATCCCATGGAATGGGAAAAATTATTTACCCAATAACCTTCAGATAAGGGGTTAATACCCAGGATATACAAGACATTAGTAGAACTGTACAAGAATGAAACCTCCAACCCCATAAAAAAAAATGGGGAAAAGAAATGAACAGAAACTTCCTCAGAAAAGAAATATAAGGGGGTATGGTCCCGCCAACAGATCAACCTGTACCTGTGGGGGAAGTGCATCAGCAGCCTGATGGTGACTTCAGGCTTCCTGATACCACAAAATTGCCACTGTGCCTTTGGCCAGACCCCAACAACTTGGGACCAATTTTACCAACAAATTAAATGGCTAAAATTTAGGTATGTTTGAGCCACACCTACAAACCACCTCTGGTTCAGCTGTCACTGTATCACTGTCATCCGGTTGTTCGTCAAATTACTCAAGCGGGCACTAGTAACGTCTCTATTCCTCCCAGCCCTGAGATTTTAGCAGCCTCTCCTTACTCATCTTTCCCAACAATTGGAGGCTCTTTCAGGGTCAGGGGAATGAGAATACTCCATGGCTTGTCAGGCTCTGCCCGTGTGGGCGGGATACTCTCAGTAGTTTGCTGGGCTCGCCTAGAAGTGTATATATATGTATATATACACACGTGTGTGTGTTTGTGTATGTGTATTGCTCTCTATGATTTGTTGCCTACTGTCTGAACTCCAACATCAAATATGGTGTGGTAATTATGGAAAATGGGTAGGAAGTGTCTGGGGCTGGGTCCCTTGGGATGGGGAGGGTTCTCACCCGCCACCACTGGGGCGCCCCGAGTGAAAACAGCCTGGCTCAGTTATACAATCTCATTTTCTCAGAGTTGGAATGGGCTACCTCCCCCCACTTTCCAATACACATGGAAGCACTGGCAGTCACCTCCATGAACCAACTCCAGTACCATCCTGTAAGCTCTACTACTGGCCTTGCTTCAGAGACCCATAAATAAATCTTGAAAGAGATCAAAAGCCGCAGTTAAGCTTGGACCCATGCATGGTTGAACAGACCGGAGTAAATTGGAGGGGGCGGTTTGGCCTGTGCCCTCCCAAGCGGAGCCCCTGGCAAAACTGCTGCCATACACCCAGCCTGACTCCACCGTCTCAGGATGGACCTCACCAAGATATATAATCTACTGAAAATTTTGTAATGTGGATCTTAGTGCACCAACAGTCCTGGCCCAGAGACACAGAAGCAAATCCCGGAAGATACCACAGCGCCAGAGATCTCTCTAGGTCCCATAGAGCCAATATCACTGGGGCACCCCAGATGGAGCAGGTGCAGTCTCCCCACCTGCTCCAGATGGAACTCCATTGACCAAGAGCTTCCATAAGCAAGGCCCTCGGTGTGTGGGTTCTAGGACTAAATCTTCAGGCCACATGGTGGCAGAGGACCCGGGCTGTCCCTCCCCTGGTTCCCACCCACCCAGAAGATTGGCTGTCATGCCCACAATTTGCCTCTGGCTGCCATCTTAGTGCACCAACAGCCCTGGCCCAGAGACTCCCAATTGAATCCCAGAATGGATTAGTGCCATACACAGATGTCTCTGGGATCCAACCATTTACAATCTAGAAATTTACATTTACAATCATGGCTGCGCAAGCTCTCATGATACTCAAAATGAGCAGTGGAAAATATATTTTCTAGCATCTGCCCCTGGAGGTAGGCTTGAATGGTGGTGGGAAAATTTGAGCAGAATATGATGCCCAAAATTAGAGAGTATTGGGGACATTGTCTGCCATAGAGGCAGGGTGAGGACTGGGATGGGGGGAGGGATAACTGAGGACATTGGTGGTAGAAAATGTGCACTGGTGGAGGGATAGGTGTTCCATCATGGTATGGCTTAATCTCAAACAAGAAACCTTTGTAAATATATCTCATGGTGATTCAGTAAAATAAAAAAGTAATGTGGAGTTCATGCCCAACTGAATCATCTTAATCAATAGCTGAACAAGTAGCAGTACTCCTACATTATTTTATTGTATTTTATTTTTTTATTGAATCACTGTGAGAACAGTTACAAAGCTTTCCAGTCTAAGTCTCGGTCATACAATGATCAAACACCCATCCCCTCACCAGCGCACACCCTCCACCACCAAGAACCCCAGTATACCCCCCATTCCACCCCTCCCCCCACCTATGTGGCAGATGATTTTCACCTTACTCTCTCCACTTTGATCACATTCAGTATTTAGACAAAAGATCCACCATTATTATTTGGAATTTCCCCCAACATTCAGACCTGCTGAAAAGGCAACATTAGATAATTTGTTTTCTGTTGGTGATATGAAGAGCATGTTGAATTACTGTTATTTTAGTAGTAAGTCTGGAGGGATTTCTGCCAAAAGCCACTGGGATCCAAGATTGTTTTGTGTGCCTCTGGGATCATGGCTGTTCAGGAACCAGGAGCCGTTCGTGGACAGCAACTCGGGGCCTCGTTGGGGTGGGGAGAGGGGCCGGTTCCACACCCCATCCCATGAAGCCCCACATGCCATGTCACTGTAGTCTCATAGCTGGCTGTCCAGTAGGCTCTGAAAAGGTTGTGGCCACCACGCCACCAGGGAGAAAAGGCAGAAGGAACAAACACCTTTCTCCACCTGGGGTGGCATGGCGCCACAGTTTAATGCTCAGTCCAGATGCATTTCTGCCAAAAGCCACTGGGTTCCAAAATTCTTTTGTGTGCCTCTGGGATGATGGTCGTTCAGGAGCCAGGAGCCACACGTGGACGGCAACTTGGGGCCTAGTCGGGGCTGGTTCCACTCCCCATCCCATGAGGCCCGCATGTCGCCACTTTCTCTCTCTAGTTTTGGGCAGGGACAGACACTAGATCATGTATTTCCCATTGCTCACTTTGTATATCAGGAAAGGTCGTAGCTGCATGCTTCGGAGGGATAGTCCTGTGGCCACATACCAGAGCCATGCTTGTAGAACTCATGGTCGCCGGGATTCCATCTAGAGAAGGCAAGGAGACTGCACCTGCTCCATCTGTGGGTCCCGGACATATCGGCTCGGTATGGAGCCTGGAGAATTCTCTGGTGTTGTGCCCGCTGGGTTTCTTCACTGTTGAGTGCCACTCCTGCATTATTTTTTTTTTAAAGAAAGACATATAGATGGCAAAAAGGTACATGAAAAAATTCTCTGCATCACTAATCATCAGGGAGATGCAAATTATAACAACAATGAGATATCATCACACCATAGAGACAGGCACACATCAAAAAGAACAAGAAAATTCAGTGCTGGTGCGGATATGGGGAGAAAGGGACTCTTTCATGGTTGGAGGGAATGCCAACTGGTCCAGCCTTTCTGGAAAACAATATGGGCATTCCTTAAAAAATAGAAATTGAGCTTTGATATGACCCAACAATGCTACTTCTGGAAATATATCCAGGGGCTGCAAAACAGCAAAGTAGAAATGACATGTGCACCTGTCTGTTCATTGCAGCACTGATCACAATAGCCAGAATCTGGAAATAACCCAAGTGCCAAGAACAGATGATTGGGTAAAGAAACTTTGATACATCTACACGATGGAATACTGCAACTGTTAGGAGAGATGAAGTCACAAAATTTGCTCATAAGTAAATGGACATGGAAAATGAGAAAAATGAGTCAGAAAGAGGACAGACATAGAATGACTACACTCATTTGTGGAATATAAAATAACATAATATGAGATGAACACCCAAATACAGTAGAGTCAAGGCCCAAAAAGATTGCTCCAGAGTTGGAAGCCTGCCTCATGAACTGGAGGAGAAGGCAATAGAGAACGGATCATTAAGTCAATGATCGTTGGAGGGGTCACTTGGGATGAGAGATGTGTGCTGAAAGTAGATAAAGGACCAAATAAGATGTCTTCTCAGTATCTGTATTGCAAACCATAATGCCCAAAAGAAGAGAGAGTAAGAGGGAAACTGTCTGCCATAGAGGCGATGGGAGGGGTGGGATGGAGAGCAAGGCGGAGGGATACTGGGGACTTTGGTCATGGAAAATGTACACTGGTGGAGAAACTGGGTGTTCAATCATTTTATGACTGAAACTCAATCATAAAAGCTTTGTAACTGTATCTCACAGTGATTCAATTAAAAAAATAAAAGACCTTTCCTTTGAGTGTGGAAGTGCAGAGACTCCCCCACCAAATTACAGATCCAGTCTCTTGCTTTAGTGATTCTGGTAACTAGGACAGAATACACATGGACCAAGGCCAGGCACACTGATTGCCTTTTGCTTACTCCTGGAAAACTTCCTACTTCATATCATCAGAATAAAAATGCAGTCTTTGGTCAGCCAAGATGTTGGAAATTTCCTGGAGCTACTCAAAGACAAATGCTATGAGGCCCAGGGCTATGGCTCAGTGCTAAGGGCGTGCTGTTATGCCTGGAGCCTGCATTTGATCCTCAGTAACACACACACACACACACAGACTTGATTCTTCAAATGAAAATTTTCTATTAAAGTCATCCTATTTGTCAAATTTTTTTTTAAAAAAGACATCCTTCTTGTCAAAATTAGATACATCCAAATATGCTTAAACAAGGAAAAGGCAGACAGACCCAAAATTCTGTAATGATTAAAGTTCTTTCTTTTTTACACAAAAGCAGCAATTATTTGAGTTAATGATTTCTAGGTAGCTTCTTGTCTACTTTGTCATTGAATAGAACCTTTCTTCAGCAGCCTCCGTGTCCAATCCTTCTGGCAACCTGCTCAACACATTCCACTCTGCAAGGAACGAGCCTTCCATTTGGGAAAGGATGCTTTCAAGAGAATAACACGGGAGAAAATAGTATGTTTATAACATCACAGCTGGATTTACAAAGTATTTGGACATTTGATATTGGAATTCATTAAAAACTCTTTATGGCTTACAGAATGTCAAACAAGTTCTCCCTAACCACAAAATTCTGCCATCCTAGAGAATCAAAAGAATATTAATTGCAGTATCGTTTCAAGTCAAAGAAATTTGGAACCAAAATAAATATCCAGGATCACAAACATGAATCAACGGTTTTATAACTAACTGCTCAGTGGAATTCTAGGTATTGGAATGAAAGATTCAGCAAGTGAGCTTCTAGGGGGCCTGAGCCCTTGCCTCTCAGTCCAATGCCTGCTTCCACCGTCCTCTGCAGCGCTGGGCAGGGACTGTGCAGAGGGAAGCCGCCTGTCCTTCAACCAGCTGCAGCCCTCACGGCCTGTTCAGCTTTGTGGGTACCAGTGTTCATGAGTGTCGTCGCTGCCCAAACCAGCCTCATGGCATCCTCCTGGGGAATCAGCACCAATTGGCGGTGTCAGGCCCCCTGGAACAGCACAGGCCCTGTTCCTTCCCGGGTCCAGACCAGAAACGCCAAGCCTCCCTGAGTGTTCTTGATCTTGGGAGTGGTTTGTCTTCCCATGGGCACTGGCTCCTTTCTGCTCCTCCAGTTCTCTACCATCTGTTTAATAGACGCCTTTTGTGAAATTGTCCTACGGAGTGACGGGGCCGCTAGCTCCACTGCGTGGTGCAGGCTTGCCCAGGTCCCGCACCCCTCAGCGGGTCCAGGTAAAGCCTAGAAGCCAGGAACTTCATGCCCACTCTGCTCCCAGCTGAGGAGCTTCAGGAGCGTCTCCAAGGCCCCTAAGCACTGCCTGCGAGTCTTACCTCCCCCAATTTTTCTCTGAATACTTGCTCTGGACCCTGACACAATGACTGTAAACCAGGATACATTGATGTTCAGTCGCTGATAGAATAGAAACATGTGGTACAGACTAGAGTACACACCAGATACATATAAAAGCATTTGTGTGCACATGTAAACTCACACTGCCGAATGCTTATAGAACACTGCATGTAACATTTCATGGAATCGTGAGAGCATGTGCTCTGAGAGGAAGCCCACTAGACAGATTCTGGGAAGAACTAGCAGCCTAGGGGCAGGAGACAACGCCTGCCTAGCAAACAGGAGGCCCACAAAGCTTTGAGTTCAGGCCTCTGAACACCCCATGCACCACACATGAGTGCTCACCCAGGTATCACCAAAACAACGTAAGAAAGATAGAAATAAAGGGAAGGAAGGAAGGGAAGAAGGGAGGGAGGGAGGGAGGGAGAGAGGGAGGGAGGGAGGGAGAGAGGGAGAGAGGGAGGGAGAAGGCATATTGTTGGCACATCTTCGAGAAAGGGAGAAAAAAAGGAAGGGGGAAGGAAGGCAAGGAGGAAGGAAGGAAGGAAGGAAGGAAGGGAGGAAAGAGGGAGGGAGGGAGGGAGGGGGAGGGAGGGGGAGGGGGGAGGGAGGGGGGGAAGGAAGGAAGGAAGGAAGGAAGGAAGGAAGGAAGGAAGGAAGGAAGGAAGGAAGGAAGGGAGGGAGGGAGGGAGGGAGAAGGAAGGAAGGAAGGAAGGAAGGAAGGAAGGAAGGAAGGAAGGAAGGAAGGAAGGAAGGAAGGAAGGAAGGAAGGAAGGGAGGGAGGGAGGGAGGGAGGGAGAGAGGGAGGGAGGGAGGGAGGAAGGAAGGAAGGAAGGAAGGAAGGAAGGAAGGAAGGAAGGAAGGAAGGAAGGGAGGGAGGAAGGAAGGGAGGAAGGAAGGAAGGGAGGAAGGGAGGAAGGAAGGGAGGAAGGAAGGAAGAAGGAAGGAAGGAAGGAAGGGAGGAAGGGAGGGAGGGAGGGAGGGAGGAAGGAAGGAAGGAAGGAAGGAAGGAAGGGAGGGAGGGAGGAAGGAAGGAAGAAGGAAGGAAGGAAGGGAGGGAGGGATGAAGGAGGGAAGGAGGGAGGGAGGGAGGAAGGAAGGAAGGAAGGAAGGAAGGAAGGAAGGAAGGAAGGAAGGAAGGAAGGAAGGAAGGAAGGAAGGAAGGAAGGGAGGGAGGGAGGGAGGGAGGAAGGAGGGAAGGAAGGAAGGAAGGGAGGGAGGGAGGAAGGAGGGAAGGAAGGAAGGAAGGAAGGAAGGAAGGAAGGAAGGAAGGAAGGAAGGAAGGAAGGAAGGAAGGAAGGAAGGAAGGGAGGGAGGGAGGGAGGAAGGAGGGAAGGAAGGAAGGAAGGGAGGGAGGGAGGAAGGAGGGAAGGAGGGAGGGAGGGAGGAAGGGAAGAAGGAAAGAAGGGAGGGAGGAAGGAAGGAAGGAAGGAAGGAAGGAAGGAAGGAAGGAAGGAAGGAAGGAAGGAAGGAAGGAGGGAGGGAGGGAGGGAGGGAGGGAGGAAGGGAGGAAGGGAGGAAGGAAAGAAGGGAGGGAGGAAGGAAGGAAGGAAGGAAGGAAGGAAGGAAGGAAGGAAGGAAGGAAGGAAGGAAGGAAGGAAGGAAGGAAGGAAGGAAGGAAGGAGGGAAGGAGGAATATTTATTTGAAGACTTATCTTGGACAGCTCAGGGTAAGTTTTTATATTATTTTTCCACCAAATTTTATCCTTTATAAAGAGGCTTTTGCTATGGTCAGTCATGGTACAGTCCAGATATTCTTTAAAAAAATTTTTTTTAATTGAATCACCGTGAAAATTGATACAAAGCTTTCAGTTTTAAGTTTCAGTCATACAATGATCAAACACCCATCCCTTCACCAGTGCACGTGTTCCACCACCAAGAACCCCAGTATACTCCTCATCCCACCCCTCACCCTGCCTCTGTGGCAGATGATTTTCACTTTACTCTCTCTTTACTTGGATTACATACAATTTTCGATAGAAAACCCACTATTGTTATTTAGAATTTCCCCCCAACAATCAGTCCTGCCAAAAAGGCATCATTAGATAATTTGTTTTCTATTGCTAATAATGAAGAGCGTATGATGTTGCGCGGCTGCAATAGCAGCCATGTGGTCTTGGAATTCTGGTATTTTAGTAATTAAGTTCAGAGGTATTTCTGCCAGCAGCTGCTGCGTTCCGAGACTGGTTTATGTGCCTCTGGGATCATGGCCGTTCAGGAGCGGAGAAGCCATTCATGGGCGACCGCTCGGGGTCTCGTCTGCATGGGGAGCAGGGCCGGTTCCACCCCTCCCCCCACTGCAAGATTTCCCATGCTCCCCATCACTGCAAGCTTCTACCTCTCTGTCTAGGCTTTGAAAGGTGGTGGTCAGCATGCTACCACAAAGGGGAAAAGACTAAGGGACAAAAACCCTTCCCCTCCTGGGGCAGCACGGGGCTGTAGCTCAGTTCACAGTCCAGGAGCATTTCTGCCAGCAGCTGCTGCATTCTGAGATTGGTTTGTGTGCCTCTGGGATCATGGCCATTCAGGAGCGGAGGAGCTGTTCATGGGTGGCCACTCGGGGTCTCGTCTGTGCAGGAAATTCAGATATTCTTTTAAAAAAATACCATAATGTGCATGGGGCTGGTACACACCTAGTTGTCCTCAGAAGCTACCAAGAAGGGATGTGCACAACAGTGCTGGGGGTGGGATGGGGGCACACAATGCTAAGGGGCTCACATATGCAAACCATGTGCTCTACAACTTGAACCCCCATTCTCCAGACCATATTATATATATTTTTCTGGCTGTTTGGGTCACAACCAGTGATACTCAGTGGTTGTTCCTGGTTTTGCACTCAGAAGTTAGACCTGGTGGTGCTCCAGGGACCATATGTAATGTTGGGATCAAATTCGGGTCAGCCCCATGCAAGACAAACACCCTCTGCAATCTACTATCTCTCCAGCCCCCAAATTATACTTTTTAAGTTTGTATACTTAGAGAAACTTCTAAGAACACATAATTCAGAGGAAAGAAATTAAAAGCCTCAGAACATCTGAGTTTAAACAATTCCTTTGATTGCCTTTCCCAATATTTTGTGTTAAGTATTTTTACTTCATTAGATAAAAAACCTTTTTTTTACTGAAAGCACTCTTCCCTTTGCATTCAATTATCCTTATTTTTATAATACTTGTCATAGTCTCTAAAATTTTTATTCCTTGAAATGTTAATGTCCTAATTTCAAAATTACAAGTGTAAATCCAGTGTTCCATATTTTAGATGGGAAAGCTTGCACATAGGTTTTCATATTTTTCTGAACTTGGGCTTTCTTTCATTTTTATTTTTTGGTGTTTGGGTCGCACTCAGCAATGCTCAGGAATTAATGGCCCTAAACTCCGGAATTACTCCTGGCCCTGGCAGTGCTCAGGGGATGGAGTCATCAGCCATGTGCAAGGCAAGTACCCTGCCTCTGTACGGTCTCTCCACCCATTGAGCCTGGGATTTCTTGCAGTACAATTTTCTAGGAGGTATAGGAACATTTTATATACATATATATCTAAATTTTCAGTTTCAAAAGTAAACCCAAACTTAGCTATTATCATTTTTAGCAATGTTATTCAGACATTAAATTTTGTCAAAACAAAGTCAAATACTTCTTGTTGACAGCATGAATCAATCTCTGACTAATAAGCACAAGTAAAACAAGTATTATACTTGTATAATTACAATATTGTAATTTTGAAAATATGTAAAACCTTAAATTTGGGGAGTCCTCCCAAGCAGTAGGGGTCAGGGGCCTACTGCCAAGTGATTCTTGACTATTTCCCTTCCTCTTCCTACACCCAAATTTCCTAACTATAATTAGAAACTGCATTTTGAGATTCCTGGCTGGTAATAACAATGGGGACACTCAGAGAAGGGACTACTATGACAATGACAGTGGGAAGTGGTCACTTTGGACAAGAACTTGTTCCTGAAAGAAGATAAAGGGATATGTATGATACTATTTTCAGTAACAGTACTGTAAATCACAGTGCCTGAAAGGTAAAAAAGAAAGAAAAAAGAAACTGTCTGCCATAGAGGCAGGTTGGGGGTGGAGAGCAGAAGGGAAAGTGGGGACATTGGTGGTGGGAAATGTACACTGGTGAAGGGATGGATGTTAGATTGTATAACTGAAATTCAATGAAATTACAAACAACTTTATAACTGGGTATCTCAGTGATTCAATTTTAAAAAGAGAGAAAAGATGAACAGAAACTTATTTCTAAAAAAATAGAAATGGCCAAAAGATTTATGAAAATGCTCTATGTCACTAATTATTGGGGAAATGCAAATTAACAATGAAATACCACCTCATACCAGAGACTGATACTCATCAAAAAGAACAATCAGTGTTCATGTGGATGTAGCAGGGAAGGAGTGGGAAGGTATCCTCCTCCACTGCTGATGGGAATGCCAACTAGTCCAGTCTTTTCTTGGTTGACAGTATGGACATTCCTCAAAAATCTAGGAATTGAACTTCCATATTACCCTGCAATTAATTGGTCTCCTGGGACTATACCTCAAGGGGCCAAAAGCACAATGCAGAAAATGCATCTGCACTCCTGTGTTTTTTTAAGCACTATTTACAATAGTCAAAATCTGAATACAACTCAAGTGCCCAAGAACAAATGATTAGATAAAGAAACTGATGCGTATACACAATTCAATACTACTGGGCCATAAGAAAAGATTGTCATGCAATTTATATGATATATGGGATGGTACTGGAGAGAATCATGTAAAGTAAAATGAGTCAGACTGAAAGGAACACAAAGAGAATGAGCTCACTAATATGTGGAATATAAACAGAATAGAGGAATAACTAAAGCCCAATAGAAAGGAAGGGCAGGAGAACTAGTCCTTGGTAGGAAACTTGTCACTCTGAGTATGGGGAAGTCAGATAGGTCAGGGAAAGAACCACTACAATGAGAGTGAAAGCATCACTCAGAACCAGGACTAGGTGCTGGAAGAAAGTAGTGACACGCATGATACCCTATCACTAACAGTATTGTACCACAGTGCCTATAAAGAAATAAAAAGAAATAAAAGAAGTTCCTACCATACACGCTGTGGGTACAGAAGGGAAACTGGGGACATTGGTTGATGGAAGTGGACACTGGTGAAGGGATTAGTATTAAAACATGGTATGCCTGGGGCTGGAGCAATAGCACAGCGGGTAGGGCGTTCGCCTTGCACACGGCCGACCCGGGTTCTAATCCGAGCATCCCATATGGTCCCCTGAGCACCACCAGGGGTAATTCCTGAGTGAAGAGCCAGGAGTAACCCCTGTGCATCGCCGGGTGACCCAAAAACCAATATATATATATATATATATATATATATATATATATATACATATATATATGGTATGCCTGAAACTCATAACTTCATTATTCACATATATTCAATTAAAATAAAAAAAAACGATGCTGAGTTACACTGGGTTTACTTCTATCTCTGTGCTCAGGGATCACTCCCGACAGGTTTGAGGGACCACATTGGGTGTTGGGTATCGAATCTAGGCTGGTTATGGTTCAAGGCAAGCGCTCTACCCTCTGTGCTATTGCTCCAGCCCCAATTTAGAAAATCTTTTTTAAAAAATATATAGTAGAAGACTAATATCCAAGGCCAGGGAAAATAGGCTAGGAGGACTGGTCAATGGTTGGAATCTGCCACGTGTGTGTGGGGGTGGAGGGCAGGTAAGATAGAGAAGGGACCAATAATGGATGGAAATGATTGTTTTAGACCGGAAACTGAGTATTGAAAGTGGGCAAAGGGATATATTTGATAAGTCTTCAGTATCTGTATTGCAAGCCACGATGCCCCCAAAAAAGGGTGGGAGGAGGGAGAGAAGGGTATGGGAGAGAGGAGAGAGATAGAGAAGGAGAGAGAGAGGAGAGGAGAGAGAGAGGAGAGAGAGAAAGAATGCCTGCCAAAGAAGCAGGCTTGGGGGGCTGGGGAGTGATGGGGGGTGATGGGAGGGAAACTGGGGACACTGGGAATCGCACACTGGTGGAGGGATGGTAATCATAGATAGCTTTGTAAGGGTCTATCTCACAGTGATTCAATTAAAAAAAGGCTTAAAAATTTTTTTAGTAAGAGATTCTTTTATTGTCACAATTGTAGCTGTGATGGAATGAGATCTTTAGTCCAATACGAGAAAGGGAGGAAGGAGTTAGGGTGTTGGCCCTTAATACTTTCAGGCAAAATGAAACTAAATGATGCTTCAGATTTACAATACAAAAAGATATTCTCAAATTAATGAAAAAGTTACTGCACTCTTGCCTCCCACCCAAAAGCATGTCCTCATTGGACCCATCTCTCTTTTTTTTGTTAAACTTTTTAATTGAATCACTGTGAGATAGACCCTTACAAAGCTGTTCATGATTGGATTTCAGTCATACAGTGTTCCAACACCTATCCCTCCACCAGTGTAAATATCCCAGCTCCAGTGCTCCCAGGTTCCCTCCCATCACCCCCCATCCCCTGCCTGCCTCTATGGCAAGCGCTTTTCTTCTCTGTCTCTCCTTTTGGACATTGTGTCACTGGATCATCTTAACACAAAGAAACAGATTAGAAATGTTTTTGATTTCATATAGAATCAATACCATATCAAACGGGCTGGAGCGATAGCACAGTGGTAGGGCATTCGCCATTCACGCGGCCAACCCGTGTTGATTCCTCTGCCCCTCTTGGAGAGCTCTGCAAGCTACAGAGAGTATCTCACCCACACAGCAGAGCCTGGCAAGCTACCCGTGGCGTATTGGATATGCCAAAAACAGTAACAATAAGTCTCACAATGAGAGACATTACTGGTGCCCGCTCAAACAAATTGATGAGCAACGGGATGACAGTGGCAGTGATTGAATGGATATTCCCCAGAAAATATATTTAAGACTTAACCCCCGCCACCCCACCCACTCCAGAGTGTGGTCCTATTTGGAAACAAGGTCAGGGAAGACACTATCCTAATTATGGAGACCCCCTGGATCCAATGAGAAGATACAGGAAAGAGATAATGGGAAAATAAAACACTATGACAAGAGAGGCCACGACTATGACAAGAGCAGCTGGATCTGGAGTGATTCTGGAGCGATGGTGGGCCTGCTGTTATATAGGAAACTTTGGGTTTTAAAGGGCCCTTCAAGAAGAATCGTGGGCTCCCTGTCACCATAGTCCAGAACTCTCATCTTCTAAACAGTGGAAAAACAGATTTTTGCTCGGCTAAACCATGCAGTCTCTGGTTCTTCGCTATGCTAGCCTTAAGCCACGAATGAGTTTGCAATGACACCACGTCCATTACACGGTCAAGACAGACTCTGGGGGCCGGGGAGATAAACAGCAGACTTGTCTGGCTGACCTGGGTCCAATTCCTGCTATTCCATAGGGTTCCCTAATCCCCTCTAGGAGTGAGCCCTTGTGCGGAGCACAGTCAGACGTGGTTCCAAAACAGAAACCAAAGCCAGGCTGTGAAGGAGTCTGGAGACAGGCTGGAGACGCGGCACAGTGGGGCCCAGCACGGCTGGCCTGGCCCCCACCACGGCCGTGCAGACTGAGCCACCACACAGGGTGGAGGGAAGGATCACGCGGTGCTGCAGTGAAGGTGCACTACAGTGACAGGGAGCCCACGATCCTTCCTGAAGGGCCCTTCAGAACCCAAGGGTTCCTATGGTAACAGCAGGCCCACCATCGCTCCAGAATCACTCCAGTCCCAGCTGCTCTTGTCATAGTCGTGGTCTCTCTTGTCATAGTGTTTTATTTTCCTCATGACAAACATGGAGCAAACGACTCGGCCCCGGGGTAAGCGGTGCCTCTGCGACCATTCGGTTCCTGGCCGAGTCCTAAGGGCCTTCTTCGGCCTCCCTGAAGCGCTGGCTCGTCCACTCGGTCCAGGACCGACTTCCCCACTGGCACCCGGTGTCTTGCTGTGAGCTCGGGCCTGCTGCCGTGGGGCCTTCACTGCAGCACCGCGTGACCGACCATTCCCTCCACCCTGTGTGGTGGCCGGGTGACTCCATCTGCGCGACCGTGGGGGGAGGGGGCAAGGCGGCAGCGCTGGGCCCCACTGTGTGGTGTCCACGGTGACGCCGACGGGGGCCGCTGCGCTCGCCGTCACCAGGGCGTCGAGAGGGCCGTGGGCCCGTCTTTAGATCTGATTCGGGCTTCCACACGCGTGGCAAGAGCCGCGGGCGGGCCTGGCGCCGAGTTCATCCCTAGCCGGCGTCCGGGGCGCAGGACCAGGTCGTCTGGGTGGGAAAATGGGGCTTCGTAGGTCAGTACCTCTGCGGGACGCGGGGACCCGTTGCCACGACCTCAGTCACAAAACCCCTCCGGCCGCCGCCTCTGAGAAGTCTCTCCACGGGCCATCCCCGAGCCCCTCGGCCTCCGGGACCTTCCCTATGGGCACGTGGCGCGCGCGAGGTTCCGGACTCGCCCTCGCTCCCCGCCCGCACGCGGTCTCCGAGCCTCTCGCGCCGGCGACTGGGAGCCGTCCGCCCAGGCCCCGCCCCCCACGCCGGCCCCGCCTCACCCGGGACGCAAGCCCCGCCCCGCGGCGGAAGCCCCGCCCCGACAGCGGCCTGGCCGGCGGCGGCGTGAGGCGGGGCGGGCGGTGGCGCAGGGCGGCCCCATGGGATGGAGGCTCGGGGCGGGACCGGGCGGGGCTCGGTGAGGGGAAAGGACGCCGAGGCGCCGCAGACTTTGGATCCGGCGGCCCCGGCCTTCGGGGCGGAGCAGCCGGGCCGGGCGCCTGCGGGAGCTTCGGTGTCGGCAGCGCTGGGGGCCCGGCGCTCGGCGCGACCCCCGCGCGCCTGGTGTTGCACAGGCCCGCAGAATATGGCGCCGTGGACGTTCTGGCGCTGCTGTCAGCGCGGCGTGGGCTGGGTGCCGGTGCTCTTCATCACCTTCGTGGTCGTCTGGTCCTACTACGCCTACGTGGTGGAGCTCTGCGTGTGTGAGTATCGCGCGGGCGCCGGCGGGTGGCCGGCCCGCGCCCTCCTCGCCGGCCTGTGCGCTCCGCGGCGCGGCCCCGGCAGCCCGGCCTCGGGCGGACCGAGCGGCGTCCCGGCGCGGGCGCCTGCCTTCCGGGAGGGCGGGGGGGGGCTCCGGGGCCAGGGCTGGTTGGTGCGCGGGCGTGTGTCAGAGGTGTGAGCGTTGTGTGGGGTAGGGGTGTGTGCGTGTTTCCTAGGGGCGTGTGCGGTGGGTGTGTGTTTCGTCGCTGCGAGTATTTCCTGGGTATGTGTGTTTCAGAGAGGCGTGTGCGTTGTAGGGGTGTGTTTCTGATAGGGTTCCGTGTGTGTCCGATAGGGTTGCTTGTATGTTGCACAGGGTTGTGCGCATATATCATAGGGTTGTGTTATGTTTTATAGGGTTGTGTTATGTTTCATAGGGTTGTGTGCATGTTTCAGTGGGGGTATGTACGAGTTTTACAGGGGTGTTTGTATTTCATAGGTGTATATTTTATAGGTGTGTTTCATGGGTGTGTATGTATCATGCGTGAGTCAGTTACATAGGTGTGTTTCGTAGGTTTCACAGTTGCGTGTGTCTCAGGTTATTTGTGCCTCCCTCCCCGCCCCCCCTTCCTTTTTTTTTTTTTTTTTGCTTCTGTTAAAGAAACCTGTCCCTCCTAGATGGCTTTTTATCTAACCTGTGCGGTAGAGTGTGACCTTCAGGTCGGTTACAGTGGGGGGGGGGAAAGGCTTTTCATCCTCTCCTGCCAATGTAGATTAGCCCTAGGAAAGAAATTAATTCACTACCCGCCTTTCGATCTTTTCTGAAGTTTACTTATGTTAAGTCTGAATCCAGTAACTTTCACAGAGTATTGTAAACAAAGAATGAGGCAATAGATATCTTCATTGTTTCGGGATGAGTTTTTTTGGCTTTAGCTATTATGCAGATTTACATTTCTTTCATCCTCAGATTTTGAGGTATTGTTTATTTTCTTTCCTGCCATTTCTCTCACAGCCAGTTTTTCACCGTATTCCCCAGAAGAAAGGAAATACATTGCAGGGTACTCGAAGGATTAAGATAATAACTTGAATGGGCTGTCTTAAGATTGAAGGGAATTGATTGCCAGTCAAAGCACCTGGGGTTCCTGTTGACTGTGGGAGTGGCTGATGGCAGTCACTGACCTTCTTCAGATTGCTTTGTATATGTCTGTCATATCCATTTCCCCTGAAAACTTAGACCCAAATGGCAGGTGAGGTTGTAAATGCAATCCCTTTGATATACCAGAATCACCTGGTCATTCTCCAGACTAAGTCCCCACTCATCTTAAAAACCATTGTTAAATGGTCTTTTTTATCAATCCGACTGCACCTCACAGTATTGGGTGGGGGCTGCGTTTCCTGCTTACAGAGATGAAACTTGGGGCCTTGTATCTGCCTCACTTATTGAGCCATCTCCCCAGCCCATTTGGTATTCTCAAAAGCTACCTGAGATGGCTGCTGATTATGAAGCTGTACCTCCTGCTTCTATTTCTCCTGGATCAGGATTGCTCTGATTATGGTTCTGAATTTGCCTAGCTCTCAGATAACTTAGTTAAAATGGAGTTGTGCACATGCAAGAGAATATTTTGGTTCAAAATTTTGAGGGTAGGTTTTTTGTTTTGTTTTTAAAGTGAGAATCGTATCCATCACACTTATCTCTCTTCTGTTTTTTTTTTTGTTTTTTTTTTTTAAGTGGAGCCATACCTGGCTGTGCTCAAGCATTTACTTCTGGTACTGTGGTCTAGGGTAATCCTGGCAGGGCTCCAGGACCCACAAATGGTGGTACTGGGGATTGAGCATGGGTCAGCTGAGTGCAAGGCCAAGTGCCCTACTCATTCACTCTCATATTAAAGCTATACTTTAAATCCTAGTTTTGGAGTGCTAATACAGTGGGTAGGACGTTTGCCTTGCATGTGTCCAACCCAGGTTTGATCCCCAGCATCCCATATGGTCCCCCAAGCACCAACAGGAGTGATTCCTGAGTGTGGAGTCAGTAGTAACCCCTGAGCATCACCAGGTGTGAACCAAAAAGACAAAAAAAAAAAACAAAAAAACAACTCACCCCAAACCCTAGCTTCTTAAACTATGGGGATTATACAACTGAAGATATAGATGGGGGTAAGTAATTGAATGTGGATGTCATGGAAACATTTGGAAGAGTAAAATGTCTCACCATAACCAAAATTTCACTTGAAACCAAATGTGTGATGAATCCAAGTTATTTCTGGTGGCACTCACCTGAGCCCTATTGAATTCTTTGGGCAAAAAAAGGGTCATGAGTGGAAAAAGTTTAAGAAGCCCTGTCTTAAACTACTTACATTTATTATGTCTTCATAAGTACAGACCCTCACACTGAAATATACAAACATAACTTTATAGGAGCTTTAAACTGATGTGGGTTTTAAAGTTCTATTTTAATAATTTTATAGAGTATATTTATCTTCTGGTATTCCTTATGTAGATGAGCAAGGATCATAATTACATCTTTACTTTCGTTTAATCCTCAATATCTTCATAAAGTCAGTGTTAAAGTTCAGGGTCAGACAGTAAGTAGCATCATAAAAATTTCTTTGTCTTAAGAGTCCATGCTTTTATTTTATTTTATTTTGGTTTTGGTTTTTGGTCCACACCCGGGTTACTCCTGGCTCTATACAAAGGAATTACTCCTGACTGCCCTGTGACCATATGGGATGCCTAGGATTGAACCTTGGGGCTGGCAATGTGCAAGGCAATCATCCTACCCACTGTACTATCCCTTCAACCTCAGAGCCAGTGCTTTTAAAATGAACTACTATGTAAGACTAATCTACTAAGTTATTCAGCTCTGGACATATAGGGTTGGTGATCTTATGTATGATCTACTTATATAAAGTAATTTTCTTCTAAAAGGTGCCAGAGATCTGTAAGTGTCTCAGACAATAAAAGTTCCTGGCAGTAAGATATTTGAACAAACTCCGTTCTATCCCAGCCTCTTAACTTTCTAATTTTGTGATCTTTCTCTCTCTGTCTCTCTCTGTCTCTCTCTCTCTGTCTCTCTCTCTCTCTCTCTCTCTGTCTCTTTTTCTCTGACTCCATCTCTCCCCCACCCTAACACAAAACATACATATATATTTTGGAGGAATAAAAAGGTAAGCATCTATGTGGTCTTTAAAGATAACCTGAGAACTAACAAGGTAAGCATCTATGTGACCATCTTAAATGTCACCCCTCAGAGGGGTAATAAGTGTTAATATTGGACCTTTGGGCCTTGATTTTAAATTAAATTAAAATTCTTCAATTTTCTCCTGAAGCAGTATTTAAATATATGTGATTTTTGTTTATTTTGGGACTGCACGAGCAGTGCTCAGAACTCATATATGCAGTACCGTGGAACTAGCCATGTGCATGACAAGACACTTAACCCTGTACTCTCAGCCTAGACTAATTCAATTAAGTGTAAGCTTGCCAACTTTTTTACTTTGGTCAAGATGGTTATTCAGTAATCAAGGTTACTTTGGTTGTGTTCTTGGACCCTGCAGTACCTATATGGGATCTTAGTCTTCCTCTACGGAACATGTCCTCCATTCCTTTGAGCTATTTCTCTGACCTAGGAAAGTTCTTTTCAAGGAAAGGAAAGTGTTAATTTAAGTTCCTAGGGTTTTATTGTGACCTCTTTTTAAGGTCATTTGGAACTATTGGTGGTAAAAGTGGATCTCTTATTTGGTATGTAGAATTCAGAGATTCAATCCCTTTGTTACTCAGATAGCCATTGCTTGGAGATTCTGTGATTTGTTTAAGCATGAAATGTTTCAGAAGGAAATATTTTTTCAGAAATATGTAGGGTGGAATTAAAACTTCGAGTCTATATATCTTGTGTCAACTTAAGATTTAGAATAAGACAAAATAAGTGGCTTAAAAATTAACACTATGCACTGTCTTGATTAATTTTTGGTTTTGTTTTTTGTTTTTGGGTTTTTTTTTTTGCTTTTTTGGGTCATACCTGGCAATGCACAGGGGTTACTCCTGGCTCTGCACTCAGGAATTACTCCTGCCGGTGCTCAGGAGACCATATGGTATGCTGGGAATCGAACCCAGGTCGGCTGCGTGCAAGGCAAACGCCCTACATGCTGTGCTATCGCTCCAGCCCCTATTTTTGGTTTTGGGGTGCACCCAACTGTGCTTAGGGCTTACTCCTGGCCCTCTCTTCAGGGATCACTCCTGGTGGGGCTTGGGGCAAACCCGGTTGACCATTTGCAGGTCTGGAGCCCTGACTGCTGCCCTCTCTCTCCTACTCATCATCTTGATGATTGATTTCAGAATGCTTTATTGATTCAGAAAAATATACTTTTGCTATAATATATTTTCTCTTTTTTGTTATTTCATTGATTTCTTGGGTTATAGTTATTATTTCTTCTGTTATTTAGGGCTAATTTGCTCTTTCCTAGTTTATCAGTGTAGAAACTAGTCACTGGTTTGATTCATCTATCAGGTGTTTAGTTCTATAAATTTGCCTCTTAATACCTATTTCCACGCTGTGTTACATTTTTATTTTTATGTAATTCACATTTTCTAATTTAATTTTTAAGTTTTATTTTAGGAGCATGTTATTTGGAGAAGTTTTTCAGTTACCTTTTTATTGCTGATTTCAAGTTTAATTATATGTGGTCAAAGAACATACCTTTGTTTTGAGTTCTTTAAAATGTCATCAGGGGACTGGCAAGATAGTATAGTGGATAGGGATCTTGCTATGCATATGGCTAACCTGGGTTCGATCCCTGGCTTCCTGTATGGTCCCCTGAGCTCTGGTAGAAGTGATCTTGAGCACTGTTGGGTGTGACCACAAAACCACAAAATAAAGTAAAACATGCTCATGCTTGGACTGGAGAGATAGTACAACCGGTAAGGTGCTTGCCTTGCATAAGATCTACCCAGGTTCAATCTCCAGTGTCCCATTTGATCTCTCAGCCCTGCCAGCAGTGATCTGAGTGCAGAGCAGGAGTAGGTCCTGAGCACTGCTGGGTGTGTCCCTAAAATAAAATAAAGCCAAAAAAAGCAATGAAATGGGACTAAGTGGCTTCTTCACAAACAGAACTTCAAGCATGTACACAAAAATTTGATCAATTTACACCAACACCAGGAATAAAGTATCGATAGCTATTGCTATGTAGCACTGTGTTAGCAAAGTTAGGTTACATTTACTCAAAATGAAAATTCAAACAGAAAACATTGGAAAGTAAGAGAAAACTTATTTCTGTGTATAGATAATATATGTCAGAAAATTTAAGACAGTAGCAACGTTATACAAACCAAGAAGAATTAGTAAAATGGAAGGTTGTAAAAGTAACCAACAGACTGGGGAAATACCCTCCAGGGTCACACCCAGTGATGCCCAGGGGACCATAATTGAGCATACTGCAGACACAGGTCTGGTCCCCTGAGTATAACTGGGTGTGACCCTGGAAGCCCCTCAGCACTGCTTAGAGTGTTCCTGGAGGCCCCTGAGCACCACCGGGATGCCCAGGTCATCCCATACCACGTGACCCTCACAGCTCTGCTTCTGTTTCTTTGGGACTTAAATGAACCCAGTTGACCAGTTCTCCAGGAAGGGCCGCAGAGCAGTCTGAGCAGTGTTTGTGAGGATAATAATAACATAATAATAGTGATTAGTATGAGTGGGAAATAGTATAGAGATTAGGATGCATGACTGGTATATTCCTGACCCAGGTACTGCCAGAAACCTGGCCCAGGTATCCGCCAGCACTGTAGGGCCAAGCAGCACCACATCTTGTGCTGAACCAGCGCCCAGTTGACCAAGAATCACTGCTTGGGGACACCCCCTCCCGCCTCCATCCCTGTAATAATTTAAAAAATTTCACAAAAAACAAACTAATACACTCTCTCACTACTTGCACTTAAAACACACACACTATATATACACATGTACAATGATTTAGTTTAAAATTATGTTTGAACATATGTGTTTGTAATAACATCAAAAACAATAAAGCATAATTAAACCATAATAATGCCAAATCTTTCAGAGGAAGACATTACTGCACACTACTACAGCAGTGCTGGAGAGAATGCAGAGGGCTAGTGCATGCTTTGTGTGCATGTCTGGGTTCCATCTCGGCATTGCAGGGGCCCTGGATCACTGTTAGAGTGATTCCTGAACACCAGACTTAATATAATCTCTCTGTGGCCCTACTCACTTCCCCCCCATATGAATAACAAGTGGTGTGACCGCTGTCCCACTCCAGTGCAAACACACAGTGGACTTGAGCAGACAAGTATTTTATACTTTTTTGTTTTCAGTTTTAGGGCCACACCTGTTGATGCTTGGGGTTTACTCCTGGCTCTGCACTCAGAAATTATTCCTGGCGGTGTTTGGAGACCATATGGGATGCCAGGGATTGAACCTAGGTTGGCCGTGTGCAAGGCAAATACTCTACCTGCTGTACTATTGCTCCAGTCGCTGTATTTCACTTTCATGAACCGAATAGCTCTATTCTTCAAAGTTTTCACTTCTCAAATTAATATTTAAATGCATATTAATCCCAATAGCTGTTAATTCTCTAACCTTGTTCTAGTTGATCTTAAAGGTCACATGGAAAACAAAGCAGTCAGGAAACTTGTGAAGAAAAGGGATAAGAAAGGCAAACCTCAGGCCCAGAGAGATAGCGTAGAAATTAAGGCACTTGCCTTAAAGTTGGTTATAGCTCTGAAAAAGGTTAGAATCCACAAGTCAACCCCCAACCACTGCTACATATGGACCTCTGAGCACAAAGCCAGGTATGATCCCTAAAAAAAGAAAACAAACAATGAGATTTTTAAGCCTAAATCCTCAATAATTAAAACTTTGAGGGTGGAATTGTATATAATTCTTTAGTTTTTGCTGTGTACCTATAACTGCTTTAAAAAATACGTTGTGCTGGAGAGATAGTGGGCTGGCACACATGCTTTGTATGCTGGAGGCCTGGATTCAGTCCCTCCACCATATGATCATCTCACTGCCAAGAGGGATTGCTGACCCCTGATCTGGGACTCATCCCTGCACACAGCCAGGTGAGACCTCAAACCTAAGCCAAAGTGAAATAACTAAAACTAAAGCAAGAGTATATTGCATAGACTTACACATTAGCTAATAGAACAGAACAGAACACCCATATAAGTAGACAGTAATTGTAGGAATTTTTAATAAGATAAAATCAGTATCTAACCGAAAAAGATGGGACACCTATGTATTTGGTAAGAGATTAAATTAGGTCAAACACACCTTGTTGCAAGATAAACAATAAATGGATAAAAATATTTTTCCTATATTTTAATGTTTGGTGAAGGATATGAAATTGTCATTTCTCCTTCACTTGAGAACTGTCATGTTATTTACTATATGTATTTTGACATTAAATCATTCATTTGCTTTGTGGTGTTTGAGAATAAGTTAGAGAGGTAATCTCCTTTTACCTATAAACTTTTCAGTGTTAGTCCTAAGAACAAGAAGGTCTTAGTTTTTCCAGGCTGTTTTCTAACCATAGACTGGATGGCTGTTGAACAGACAAACGTTCTCAGTGTTCTGGGAGCTGGCAAGTACGAGATCAAGGCACCAGCAACCTCAGTGTCAGCTGAAAGCCTACTTCCTGTGGTCATATTTGCACTGTTTCTCCTCCTGTGGTAGGTGTCTCTGATAAATACTAGGTTTCAGTATAAAATCCCCTTCGTGAACCCCTCCTTCATCATCTTAGTATTTCACAAAGCTTCACCTCCTCTAACTGGGCCTGAGATGTAACCTGATTTTTTTTTTTTAATAGCAGGCACATCTAGCATTGCCAGGGTGAGGCAGGCACTGCCAGTTATGTGGGTCTCACCACTGGGTATGCACTGCTACTCAGCTGGGGTGCAGGGGGCCATCACGGCTGCAGCCAGCAGTACAGGGGACGTGCCAAGGAACCGATGCAGGCCTCACACATACTGGGAACTTGGGTAGATATCCCTGGACCCTAACATGAATTTTGAGGAACCCCCACAATGACCTTTGTGATCTGTGTAGTTTTTCCATTCCGCAAAGGCACAGTTTGCCTTTATAACCAGGAAATGTTCTTGGAGACTCAGATACACCAAATGGATCTGGCTCCAAGGACAAACTTGCTGCCCAGCCGTGGCAGGTGATGGCTTCCAGCAGTGAGAGTGGAGCCTTGGCTTTGCTTCACCGCTCTGAGTCAAGCCCTTCCAGAGCAGGCTGCCCACAGGACTGACGCAGAGCCCCAGCAGCGCTCTGCAGTGGCCAGCGAGGCTTTGGTGGGTCATTACAGTTCAAGTTCTCCCTTCACCTGCTCGTTTCCTCTCCCTTGCACTTATACTCCAAATGTCTTTGCACCTGACGCCAGAGGAGTACCTTGATATTCTTTCTCTATGAATGTTGTTCTGATTGTTTGCACCTAGTCTTCTTGGCATATATTGACGTTTCTTGCTGGAAATCGTTATCGTGCCAATTGTCACATGGTGATTTTTCTAATTTCGTGATCTCGGCTACACTAGTTAGAATTCTGTAAGAACTTTTTCTTCCCCATTTATTCATCAATTTACATTAGCATACATTATGGATGCTAATTTGAATTTAAATTTTTAAAACTTCTAGGCTTTCAGTGCTAGGGCCTGAGGATGTGGTACTGCTTGGGCCACCCCAGCAGTAATCAAGAGTCTCCTGTGCTGCCCCTTGTGAGGAACCAGGGACAGTGTAGTGCTGGGGATTAAATTGGAGCCCGTTGGGCTGGAGTGATAGCACAGCGGGGAGGGCATTTGCCTTATACTCAGCTGACCAGGGTTCGATTCCCAGCATCCCATATGGTCCCCTGAGCACCGCCAGGAGTAATTCCTGAGCACAGAGCCAGGAGTAACCCCTGTGCACCGCCGGGTGTGACCCCCAAAATAAATAATTCAATTGGGACCAGCTGTATGCAGAAATGTGCCCTAACATATTTGCCATCTCTCCAGCCTTCATGGATTCTTAATATGTGGATTAGTTTATTTTCTAAAAATGTCCTGGATTTGTCCAGTAGGTGCCCTGTTAGTTTGGTTGCTGCATCCCTTTGACATCTCCTCATTTTGAGTACTTTCTTTCTGACACAAAATTTATCAGGCTTCTATGGCTTTCTTGCCCTTGGAGCCTGTCATTTCAAAATGGACGAAATATGAATGTAAAGCGAAGGTTATTTTAAGGACCAGAAGAAAACATTAGTGAATGATCTTATAGCCAGGAAAAAAGACTGTCCCACCAAATTAAAAAATATATATAATTAATATAGTTATAATAGTATTGGGCTGGAGCAATAGCACAGTGGTAGTGTGTTCCCCTTGCACGCGGCCAACCTGGGTTCAATTCCTCCGCCCCTCTTGGAGAGTCTGGCAAGCTACCAAGAGTATCTCACCCACATGGCAGAGCCTGGCAAGCTAACCGTGGTGTATTTGATATGCCAAAAACAGTAACAACAAGTCTCAAAATGGAGATGTTACTGGTGCCCACTCGAGCAAATCAATGAGCAATGGGATGACAGTGATACAGTGATAATAGTATTGAAATTTATGGTGTTGATGTACAAAGTTACTATACCCTACCAATACCAAAGTGCCCAAGATGCTCACACAACATGATACTCACACAGCCACTACTCCCAACTGTTATTCAATGTCTTCATTCAAGACCAAAGGTTTATCGTTTTGTTTTGTTTTGTTTTGGGGGGGGAATCACACCTGGTGGCAGTTCTCAGGATTTATTCCTTACTATGCACTCGGATCACTCCTGGTGGAACTGGGGCAACCATACAGGGTGGTTTCAGGGAAGACAAGTGATCTGTCCACTATACCGTTGCTCCGGTCCCTTATCATTGCTTTATATTGTTTATTCCCTCATCTCTCTGTATATTCCACAGATGAGTGAGATAATCTGGTATTTGTCCTCCCTCTAATTTATTTCACTTAAGGTGGTACAATCTAGGAGCCATTCACTTTGTATCAAATTGCATGATTTTCTTTTTTAAGGGATGAGTGCGAATTGTTCACAGGAAAAATAAAATCAAAATGGCTTACAGATGCGAAGATTCTTATCCTCACAAATACAAAGTGAAACTCTTTTGCAATATCAATATTGACCCACAGAATACTCAATACTGTAGTGTACTATCAAGAGACAGTCTCATGCATTGCTGGAAGAAGTATAGATTGCTGCAAACCCTATCATGGATTTGGTGGAAAAGCGGACAGGTTTACTTTGGGCCCAGTAATTTCACTGTCAGGAATCTGCACTGAAATAAACTGCTACAAATAACACATGCATAAGGTTATTCATTGCCACATTATTTGTAACAGCATAAGATTGGAGATAGCTCAAATGTTTGTCAATAAAGACCTGATTATATTACTGGAACACTCACACAATAGAATACTGTGCAGTCCTTGAAAAAATACAAACAGCGATTGTCTCTATGTTTTACTGTGTAGTGATTCTGAGGAAATGCTACAAGAAAAACAAAGTGTAAAGTAGGATTTGGTGGTGAAGGGTGGGCTTTAACCAGCAGTGCTCAGGGGCTATTCCTGGCTCTGTGCTCTGTGGTCACTTCTGGTGGTGGTCAGTGGACCATACAGTGATCAAACTAGGATGAGCTACATGCAAAGCAAATGTTTTAGTCCCCATACTGTCTAACACTATAAATAGTTATTTGAAGGAACAGATTAGAAATGCTTGCTTATTTTGCTGGAAAATAGTGGAATGTTTACTAATGAAAATGGAGTGAGGGAGTAATGAAAGCCAGGTCTTTCTGAATATATAATTTTGACTTTTAAGTATTCTACTAAGATGCCAGAAATTGAAACAGGGAAGAACAAAAAATTTGAAATCATGAAATTAATTTTGTACAGGTTATGTACATAATAATTATTTCAGTCTATATTTAAAATTATTTTTGTGAGGGGAACCTTCCAAGCAGCGCTCAGGGCCCAGGGCTACTTGACCATTGGTACTGGATGGTTTAATTCTGGGACTCAGACTCAGCATTGCTTGGGCTCTCCAATGCCAGATCAGCAAGGCCACCGTGATGGTGCTTGGGGACATCAAGGGCCACACCCAGTGGTGCTCTGGGAAGCCATGCATTGCTGTATGTGGAACAGGGGTCCAAGTCCCTAACCCTTATGCTGTCTCCCTACCCCCTCAGGTGCCTTTATTTTGTTTCGTTTTGGGGAGTCATACCTAGAATTGCTCAGGACTTACTCCTGACTTTGTATTCAGGAATCATTCTTGGTGGGTACCATACGGAGTACCAGATTAAAGCCCATGTTTACCATGTGAAGGCAAGCACCCTACCTTCTGTACCCAGAGCCTGCAACCGTTTTTGTTTTTGTTTGGGGGCCAAACCCAGCAGTGCTCAGGGCTTATTCCTGACTCTGCCCTCAGGATCACTTTTGACAGGCCTGGGACTATATGATATGCTGGGAATCAAACACAGATTCAGCCACATGCAAGCAAGTCCCTTACCTGCTATAACGTTTCTCTGGTCCTTTTGAACATAAACTTTTCTTTTTTTCCTTTTTTTTTTTTTTTTTTTTTTTGCTTTTTGGGTCACAACCCAGCGATGCTCAGGGGTTATTCTTGGCTTTACACTCAGGAATTACTCCTGGTGGTGCTTGGGGGACCATATGGGATGCCGGGGATCGAACCCGGGTCGGCCGCGTGCAAGGCAAATGCCCTACCCGCTGTGCTATCGCTCCGGCCCCTGAACATAAACTTTTCTTTTGTGTATACTATAGCCTACTCCCCACACAAAACAAGTTGCAAACTCCAAGAACAACTTCAGTGAGTATGCAGCTTTCTAAATTTTATTTTAACCACTGTGATTTGCAATCCTGTTACTGGTAGGTTTCACCATGCATATAGTGTTCTAGCACCACACCCTCCACCTCTGTTCCAGTACCCCCTTTGTATGCCCCCTTCCCCATGGTAAGCTTTCTACTGAAAACCAGTTAATTTCTGTTACCTTTGGACATTTGTTATTTCCTATTAGGAGGGGGGAAGGGTGCCTCGGGTTGCTAATCACATGTAAGAGAAATCCTCCTGACTAACTTAACTCAGTAATCACATGTAAGAGAAATCCTTCTGACTAACTTAACTCAGTAATCACATGTAAGAGAAATCCTCCTGACTAACTTCACTCAGCATGATACTCTAAAGATCAATCCACATAGCAGCAAAATTGCATAATTTCCATTTTTTTCTTATAGCCAAGTAGTATTCTTTTGTATGCATGTACTGTAAAAAACTTCTGTGTTGGCCGCCCCCAGGTCAGGGGGTTGGTCCTGAGCCGTTCGCCCAGCCAGAGCGGCCCAGGCCATGGGGCTAACGGAGGAGGAAATGAGGGCCAAGCCAGTTGATTGATCACTTCCGTTTATTCCATTCAGTCCTCTGTCTGTCTGTCTGTCTGACTGTCTGTCTGTCTGTCTGTCTGTCTGTCTGTCTCTCTCTCTCTCTCTCTCTCTCTCTCTCTCTCTCTCTCTCTCTCTCTCTCTCTCTCTCTTTGCTTCTCTCCCAGCTCTCATGAGGGGGTTGGGGCTTACACACAGGTGTGGTCACAATCGATAGGGTTAAAGTTCGTTCCCTCAGGAGATGCTGCTTCTAGGACAGATTCTCCTTCAGCAGGACCATCCACCCAAAGGCAGAGTCCCATGAGTGTGTTTCTCCTCTCTTTGGCCAACAAACGTAAGCATTCATAATATTAATCATTTTGTATGGACACAGTAAGAGATGCATTAAGCTTATTGCTCTCCTGGGGCCATCTCTATCTCAGACTACAGTGCTCAGGCCAGATTGGTCTTTCCTATCCCTAGCAGGATCCTAGTCTCGTTTTTACTTTTGGGTCATGACAGCATTTGTCCACGATCAAGCTCTTATAGTTAAGAATTTGGCACTTTGGCCAGGCCCATCTCGATGCCAGGGTAGCACATAACTCACCGCTTGCCCTGGGTCCGTCCCATCCCTCATTGAGACCCTGCTTTTGGGGTGCGAGGAACTGAGGGCAACTGAGGCTTTAGTCGAGAAAGCAGATGCCCGGGAATGAATAATATTCAAAGCCAATTAAATCCCAAATTACAAAAGCATAATATTGTCTTCTTGTGTCTATACAAAAGGGACTTTTGTATTGCTTTAAAGTAAACTATTCAAAAGACACAAGGAAAGGAGAAAGGAGAAAGGCAATATTAACTTACAATATAAGTTCAGTGTCCTAGAAAGATCTGACCTTACAAATTAACAGTCTGATTAGGGGGGAAAGCTGTTTATGGTTTGCAGTACATATACTAAGAGGTTATTGTGTTTATTCCTTTACCTGTTTTCAGCACACACTTCTTACCAGAATGATCATTTCCAACTATGTTTGTCATAGTGGTCCTGTCTCTGTCCCAATTGACTTATCCCCCAGCACTTGAGGGAGGCAGGCTTCGAACTGTGGACTCCTCATCCTTGTTCCTACTGTCCTATGGTATTGGTCTCATATTATGTTTTTTGTATCCCACAAATGAGTCCAATCATTTTATATCTGTCCCTACGTTGCTAGTCATCAGGGAGATGCAGATCAAAACAGCAATGAGATATTGTCTCACTTTTGGCACACATCCAAAAGAATGAGATGCTGTTCTTAATGCTGGCATTGATGCCCAGAGAAAGGGACTCTCTTATTGTTGGTGGGAATGCCGACTTGGCTAGCCTTAGTTAAAAAGCTAGAAATTGAGCTTCCAAATGACCTAGCAATACCACTTTTGGGAGTATACCCACAGGGAGAGAACAGAAAAAATGCCATCTGCATTTCTATGTTCATTGCAGCACTATTCACGATAGCTAGGATCTGGAAACAATCCAAATGTCCTAGAACAGATGACTGGTTAAAGAAACTATGGTACAATCACACAATGAAATACTATGCAGCTGTTAGGGAAAAAGAAGTTATCAAATTTGCTTATAAATGTATGGATATGGAGAATATTATGCTGAGTGAAATGAGTTAGAAGGAGATGGATAGATCTAGGGGTTTTTAGATGTGTCCATATTGTTTTTCAAAAAGATTGGATCAGTCAGCACTTTTTTTTTTAAGTTTTTTAATTGAATATCCATGAGATAGACTATCACACAGCTATTCATTATTGGGTTTCAGTCATACAGTGATCCCACACCCATCCCTCCACCGGTGTACATTTCCCACCACCAGTCCCCTGTTTTCCTCCCACCATCCCCCAGGCCCCCCACCCCCGAGCCTCTCTCTCTCTATGGGAGGCACTTTCCTTCTCTCTCTCTCTCTCTCTCTCTCTCTCTCTCTCTCTCTCTCTCTCTCTCTCTCTCTCTCCTTTTGTGCATTATGGTTTTCAATACAGGTGCTAAGAGGTCATGGTGTTTGTTCAGGGAATTCAGTATTTTTATCAGGACGGTAAGGCTGGAGTAACTTTTCAGTTGGGTAGCCACTTTGGGGTGTGGACGTGACTTCCGAAAGTATAGGGAGGTGGGGAAAGGTAGCCCATCCCAACCCCAAGAAAGCCTGGAGATTTCAGTCACAAAACCACACATACCAGAATTTTCAGCAGATTATGTCCCAGTGAGATCTGTCTTTGAAAAGGTGGAGTCAGGCCAGGGGCATGGAGGTAATTTTGGATTGTGGGAGCAAGCAGCTGTATGGGTCTCTGCTTGGGCGGGCACCAGGCTGACCTGCCCCCCTCCAATTTACCCTGGTCTGTTCAGCGTTGTGTGGATCCAAGAGTAACAGTGGCTTTTGATCTCTTTCGAGATTTATTTATGGGTCTCTGAAATAAGGCCAATAAATGAGTTTGTATAGCTGAGCCAGAGGTGGTTTGTGGGTGTGGCTCCCACATACCTAACTTTTGGCTGTTTAATTTCTTGGTAAACTTGATCCCACGTTGTTGGGGTCCAGCCAAAGGCCCAGCAGCAATTTGGGGTATCAGGAAACCTGAAGGCACCATCAGGCTGCTGATGCACTCGCCCCACAGGTACAGGTTGACCTATTGACGGCACCATACCCCCTCAGTCAACATAATTACCAGCAGTAAGAATTCCTTTTTCCCCACATACCCACCAATACTAATTTTTTCATTCTTTGTGATATGTGCCAGTCTCACCAGTGTAAGAAAGATGTCTCTAGGACATCTGTATATCTTCGAGGAACATTCTGTTCATCTCTTCCTTCATTTTTGGATTTGTTGTTTAACTTCTACCAATGCTTTATATATCTTGTATATTAACCCTTTGGCAGATTAGGGGTGGGCAGATACTTTCTCCGAGTCCGTGAGCTCTCTTTTTATTCTTGTCACCATCCTTTTTGTGATGCAGAGCTTCTTAGGTTGATGTAGTCCCATTTGTTTATTTGCTTCCTTTTGCTTGGCCAATGGCATTGAGTCATTCAAAATATCTCTAGATTCAGTGGAGAGGAGGCTGGACAGATAGTATAGCAGGTAGGGCATCTTTGTCTTGCATGAGCTGACCCGGGTTCGATCTTTGGCATCTCATATGGTTCCCTGAGCACTGCAGGAGTAATTCCTGAGTGCAGAGCCAGGAGTAGCCTCTGAGCATTGCTGGATATGACCCAGAAAGCCAAAAACAAACAAAACTCCACACAACCAAGTCAGTGTCATGGAGGGTTCTGCCTATATTTTCCTTGATAATTTATGGATCCAGGTCTGACATCCAGGTCTCTAATCCTGAATTGATCTTTGTGCATACCCCATTATTTATTATTGGCACCAAGTTATTATACCTATTTATTATTGGCACCAAGCAGTTACTGCAGCAGGAAGCTGCCCTTGATGGAGGCATTGCTTGTGCAGCAGTGAGTTCAGCAATTTGTGCATAATAAGATTTCTTTAGAGTATTTCCTGAAGATGTTATAAATGCACAATAGCATTAAAGAAGCAAAGTGAAGACCTTTAAGTGAGATACTGTCCTTTCCTCCATTTTTTTTTTCCTGCACATTTTTGCTTATACTATGTATTTTTTGTTGTTGTTATTTACAGTTCAAGAACTACATGGCTAATTGAAAGATGGGTATGAGTTGCGTTTCTTAAGAATATGGTGGAAAATGAGCTTGAAAATAAATGTATTTAATGAAATTTAGTGAGCATTTTTCACAGAAGTATTTTTTCTGGGCCTTTGAAAGCCTCTTTAGCCTATAAGCATGATGCTAAAACTATGCATACAAAATAACTCTCAGTTCCAATGTAGGGTTTAACTCTTTGGCTCAAGTGAATCACAAAGTGGTGGAGTAAAGATGGTCCACAGTGGCCAAGACACAGCAAAGAAGGACAAAAAAGAAACTGCTCAACATTGACTGCAACCACACCACCCCAACATGAGGTTTGCATAGGTGTCTCTCTTCATTGTTTGTTTCGGGCTACACCAGATGTTACCCCAGCTCTGCTCCCAGTTCAGGGCTTAGGAGATGCTCTGCAGTGGTGCTTTGGTGGACCCTGTCAAACCTGGATCAAATTCAGGGCTCCCTTGTGCAAAGCATGTGCTATAACCCTTGAGTCCATTCCTGAGCCCTGTATAAACATCTTGAAGTGAACAGCAAATAGACAGTTGAGTCTCTGATTCAGGTCCCCAGGTGAGGAATAATATCAAGGCTGAGCACACGAACCAGGTTTCCCACAGCACATCCATGGCAGCAGCTCTGCTCTCCCCAATGACAGTGGGCACTCATCAACCACTGCACTCCAGGTCTCCTGCTTTGCCTGCTGGTATCAGCAGTAACCAGAAACACCCATAGCACCACCTACTGTAAAAGAAGAAGATAAGGCGCTAATTATAAGATACTGATAAAGATTTTGGGATGGTGCGATAGCACAGCAGGTAGGGCGTTTGCCTTGCATGTAGCCTACCCGGGTTCGATTTCTCCGTCCCTCTCAGAGAGCTCGGCAAGCTCCGATATCCCACCCGCACGGCAGAGCCTGGCAAGCTACCCGTGACGTATTCGATATGCCAAAAACAGTTACCACAAATCTCACAATGTAGACGTTACTGGTGCCCGCTCAAGCAAATTGATGAACAACAGGACGACAGTGCTACAGTGCTACAGATCTAGATTTTAAACAAACAGCAGCAAATAATGTCAACAAAAGTATTATACAAACCAAATTCTCAAATAAAGAAATATACCAAAATATACCACAAAGCACCTTGAGACTCTGTAAAACATGTCAGGGAGGCAGTGATAAATCTCCAGAAATCAACCGTAGAGACTTAGTAAGATTATAACTAGTGCTATAAATCAAAGAGGAGATGTACAGTGGTTAGAGCACATGCCAGCATGCAGTCAACCCAGTTTCAATTCCCAGCACCACATGGTCCTCCAAACATCACTGGATGTGAGGGCACTTAGCACTGCTGGGCTCACCCAGATGGCTTTAGTACTGCATCACATCCTTGGACCCTTCATTAAACTCCCAGGGGGTTATCTGAAAATCATTATTCTTGGAGAATCAGAGGCGAGGCCCCAGACCTCCTGAGCATTGTTTGTGAGGTACCTCCCACCACGACCCCCCAAAAAAAGTGGGGGGGAAAGAAACTAATATTCTGGATAAATTAACATGCATCAAAATAGAAACAAATGGTTTTATTCAGGAGAGCAATGTTATGAGAGTCATTTGATTCCACTAGGAAAGACAACCAAAGAGCAGTTGGTATTCCTTCATGAAGAGAAAGAGAAGGTAGCAGAAGCTTACTCAAAGAAATTAGAACTTACCCAAATGTGGGAAGCAACCTTATATCTGTGTGTGAAGATAATGGAGCACCTGGTTACCCAATTGCAAAGAGACCTAATATCAGGACATCAGAGTGAGGAGTTTAAGCACAAGGAGAGTCAAGGAGGCTGAGGGAAATTTGTTATCCTCTGTTAGATGTGACTTAGATCACATTTAAAGGTGTTCCAATCAGTCTGCTATCAGACTTCTTAGTCCAGCTAGAAAAGCCAAAACCAGAGTCAGTGGAAAAAAGGAAATCCTATAGATTAAAGTAGAAATAAATGAGATCAAAAGATTTAAAAACAAACCATGAGCTGTTTCTTTGGGGGTTAGCTGTTTCTGTTCGGGGGCCATACCTGGTGGTGCTCAGTGCTTTACTCTTGACTCAGTGCTCAGGGATCATTCCTAGTAGTACTCTGGGGACCATATGGGGTGCCAAGGATCAAACCCAGGTCAGCTATGTGTCAGGAAAACGCCGTACCCACTATACTCTTGCTCCAGCCCCAATGAGTTGGCTCTTTGAAAAGATAAAATAGATTTTTATTCAGACTTGCAAAGAGAGAAAATTCAAATACATATGAGAAATGAAAAAGAAGATAAACTGATACTGCAAAAACCTTTATTTTTTATTTTTTATTTTTCCCAGGGGATCAGGGGCTAGAGAGATAGTAATTCAGGTAGGGCATTTGCCTTGCACAGGGAACCCCGAATGTTATTTAACTGGCCATGTGATCTTGTCTCATGATACAATGTAATGGTAAAACTGTAAAATGAACACACATAGAGTTAGCCTGTTTTGGGGGGAAAAGATCATAGCAGAGGTGTTAGTATAAGCTCATCATAGCATTGGTTGCCTTGAACCTATGGAGTCAGCCAAAATTTTCCACAAAGGGCATCTGTCAACATGTTGGTTGTATTTTTTTTTTTAATTGATGTAGCATAATGAGGTACAAAAGGGTATGGAGGAGAACTGAGCCACACCTAGTGGTGCTCAGGAATCATCTTGGTGCTTAGTGAAACATGTGGTTTTCTAAGGAAAGGGGAGTGCACAGTGGTGCTAGGTTATCTGAATATACAGGCATTAGAAGTGACAAGTTTACCTGTGATCGTATAGCAGTGTATAGAGACCACGTTCATGCTATTATTTTATTCCTATTGGTCAGCTCTGAACCTTAACAAATAACTTCATTTTCCAGAATTTCTAAAGGTATTTAATATTTTTTAACTTGGCAAGGTTAAATATTTATATATTAATACATATATAATGTGTGTATATATATAAATTTCTTCAGTAAATTGGCATAGATCGAATGTACTTCCAACATAATAGTCATTATATATATATATATATATATATATATATATATATATATATATATATATATATATATGGGAGCTCCAGAGCTAATGTCATATGCAGGGTTCAAAACTGAAAGGGGTTAGTGTAGTAGCTCTGTAACTTGGGTTGGTGCATTAGATCTCCAACTCTAAAATAATGATTTCAACCATGATGCCTTAATGAAACAAAAAAAAATGGAGAGATGAACATAAACACTTACTAAAAGAAGACATATGGCAGGTAAGGAGGCATCTGAAAATGTTCTCATCAACATACGTTATCAGAGAGATGTAAATCAAAGCAAAAGTAAGATGCCATCTCACATGAGCATTTTGTGTGACCCCCCTCCCCAGAAGCAAACAAACCAGAGCCCTCCCTCACTATAGGTGGGAATATAAACTCTGTCTCTATGGAAAATAGTGTGACGACTTCTCAGAAAATTTAGAGTTCCTAGTGATGGAGTGATTTCAACCTTGGCATTTATCCCCAAAACACAAAAAATTAAAAAATATATGTTCAGGGGCCGGAGCGATAGCACAGCGGGTAGGGTATTTGCCTTGCACGCGGCCAACCCAGGTTCAGTCCCCGGCATCCCATATGGTCCCCCAAGCACTGCCAGGAGCAATTCCTGAGTGCAAAGCCAGGAGTAACCCCTGAGCATCGCTGGGTGTGACCCAAAAAGCAAAAAAAAAAAAAAAATAGTTCATTGCAGTGTTATTTACACTAGCCAAGGCACCCAGTGACAGATTAGTAGAAAATGAAGTTGTGGCATATATACAGTGTAATATTACTCAGCTGTAAGAAGAGATAAAGTATTGACTTTTGCTACAATTTGGGTAGAATAGTGAGGGTACGAACTCAAGTGAAATTAGTCAGAGGAGAACAAATATTGGATAAACTCACTCATCTGTAGTATGTGTATTTTTAAAAAAAGCACACAAACACACGAAGCAGCAGCCTAATGGTGCCTTCACAGGCTTCCTGATATCCAAAAATTGCCAGTGTGCCTCTGGGCCCCAACATCTTGGGACCAAGTTTCTCGAGAAATAAAAAGGCCAGAAGTTAGATATGTGGGAGTTAACACCCACAAATGACCTTTGGCTTAGCTGTACAGACTCACTTATTGGCCTTGCTTCCAAGACCCATAAATAAATCTCAAAAGAGATCAAAATCAGGCCATTTAAGCGCATTAACGGCCATGATTCAGAGACTCGCAAATGACTCCAAAAGAGAGCAGCATGCTGTCGAGATGTTTCCCAACCCTCGCCAGGCTGATTACCCTGGGGCACGTTAGAGGGAGGCAGGTGTGTCCCTCCGCTTGCCCCAAATGAACCCCGGCAGCCGCAGACCTCCAGAACCCAATCGTGCTGTGCTCATGGCCAACCTTCACAGGCTTGTCCAGAGCCCCCCCACCACCACCACTACATGAGAATGAATCGGCTGAAAAACCCAGGTATGCGGGACCAGTAGCTGAAAACGAGGCTTCATGGAGTTGGGGATGGGCAACCTCCCCCCATCTCCCCACCCTTCTGGCAGTCAAGGCCAAGAACTGAACTCTGGGCATCATTTAAGCATATTAACAGCCATGATTCAGAGACTCACAGATGAATCTCAGAAGAGAGCAGCACAGCACAGAGATGCCTCTAAATCCTAAATATTTCAAAAATTTTAGAATTCCAGGAGCACTCAGGCATCTCATACTATTCATAACAAGTAATATAAAATTATTTACCATCTGCCATGGGGCAGGCTTGGGTTGTGATGGGAAAATTTGAAATAATGGTGGTGGGAAGGTGTAATGATGATGGGATTGGTGTTGAAATGTTGAATGTAAACACTTATTCTGAACAACTTTATGAAAATAAAATTTAAAAAAATTTTTTAAGTAATGTGGAATTCATGCCTGCTTCAGTTAGCTTAATCAGTGGCTGAATAAATAGCAGTACTCCTACATTAAAAAAAAAAGGCAAAAGGAATGAATAGTATCTATTGATAACACCTTCTAAAAGACTTTGAATACAGAATTGAGATTACTAGGATTGGAGATGGGGTCTTGCTGGGAGGAAGAAAGAAGTGGAACAGAAGTGACACCAGGACACTTGAGCATTCTGGTGGTGGTAGAGGGTCAGTTAATTTGTATAGGATAAGTGTGAATGTAAAGTCCATTATAATCATTGTTACCTCAACTACAGTAAAAAAGAAAACCAAGAAACAGCAAGGCATTACCATCATTGATCTCACTGAAAGAGGAAATCTGAGAAACATGACCAGAAAGGTTTCTGCAATTATCCGCCTGCAGGACATAGAAACACTCTCAGAAGGACATATGCAAACTATTATTCATTGGTACACAGTACATTAGCTAAGATTTGGAATCAACCTAGGTGTCCAAAGACAGATGAATGGATTATGAAGATGTGGATTGCGATTGGTGTTGAAGTATTATATGCCTAAAACAGCTATCAGAAACTTTGTAAATCACGGTTCTTTAATAATTTTTTTTTAAAAGATAAAGGTCTCTGCTAAATTTATACCATTCTTTCTATTTCTCAGGATAGATTATTGTGGAAGTACTTCTAGATAAGAAAAAGCAGTTTAGGTAATATAATCACTGTTCAAGAACACTTAAAAAATAATATCTTAGCTGAGGTCAGAGTGATAGTTCAGCTGGGAGGTTGTTTGCATTGCACGTGGCAACCTGGGTTCAATTCTTGTCATCCCATTTGGTCCACTGAGGACCAGCAGGAGTAATTCCTGAGTGCAGAGCCAGGAGTAACTCCTGAGCATTGCTTCCTCGACCAGGTATGATGTGTGTCTGCTAGAGTAGCTGGCCCCAGGCAGCCAGTCTGACAAAGGTCTTGCCTCCTAGTGAGGTCTAGTGAGGGTAAACTTTTAAAGGAGCTGACATTTTCAGCCTCCCACTTCTTTTTTTTTTTAAATTTTATTGAATCACCATGAGATAGTTACAAGCTTTCATGTTTGGTTACAATCTCACAATGATCAAACACCCATCCTTCCACCAGTGCACATTCCCCACCACCAATATCCTGGGTATACCCTCCCTTTCGCGCCCTCCCCTCTGTGGCAGACAATATTCCCCATACTCTCTCTCTACTTTCGGGCATTATAGCTTGCAACACACACTGAGAGGTCATCATATATGGTCCATTATCTACTTTCGGCATGCATCTTCCATCCCAACTGGTTCCTCCAGCCATCATTTACTTAGTGATCCCTTCTCTATTCCATCTGCCTTCTCCCTCCTCTCATGAAGCAGTGTTCCAGCTATGGGGCAATCCCCCTGGCCCTTGTATCTACCATCCTTGGGTGTCAGCCTCATGTGATGCTACCCTACATTCCACAAATGAATGAAGTCCCTCTATATCTCTCCCTCTCTTTCTGACTCATTTCACTTAGCATGATACTCTCCATTTGTAAGCAAATTTCATGACTTGATCTCTCCTAACAGCTGCATAGTATTCCATTGTGTAGATGTACCAAAGTCTCTTTAACCAGTCATCTGTTTTAGGGCATTTGGGTTGTTTCCATATTTTGGCTATTGTGAACAGTGCTGCAATGAATATATAGGTACAGATGTCATTTCTGCTGTGCTTTTTTGCATCCTCGGGATATTGCAGGGTCATATGGAAGCTAAATTTCTTGTTTTTGAAGGACTGTCCATATTGTTTTCCAGAAAAGCTGGACCACTCGACAGACCCCCACTTCTTTACCTGGCCAGGGTGTTATCCCTCAGCTGCCTCTGTCCTCCGCTCCCCCCGTGGGCCTCACTCCTTACCTGCTCTGCCGCTTCCTTTTCCACTGTGGGAAACCTAAAAGTTGCTTGCAGGTTGTTTCAAGTAGTTTCTTGGCAGGGCTGCATGCATGATTCTGGGTTTAATTAGGTTTTGTGTTTTTGTTTGGGTGCCACACTCAGTGGTGCTCTGGGCTAATTCCTGGCTCTGTGTTCAAGGATCACTCCTGGTGAGGTTTAGGAGACCCTATATGGGTGCCGGGGGCCAAACCCCAGTCAGCCATGTGCAAGGCAAGTGCCCTACCTGCTGTCTGTCTTTCCAGCCTAATTCTGGGGTTGTGTGTGTATATGTGTGTGTGTGTTTGTGTTTGTGTATTTTTTATTTTGGGGACCCAACACAAATGGCTCCCTTCTTCTCCATCTTGGCCCTGCTCAGTTCCGATGTGCTTTGTTTTAAGAGGGACTCTGGAATGCTCTATAAAAGAAGTAGTAGTTAAACTGGGCCCTGAAGGCTATGTAAGAAGGGCACACAGCAACTGTGGGACTGTTGGATGCAATTAGAAAAAGCCTATACTGTTTGCAATACAGAATCTATTGGCCTTTATCCTGAGTGTTGAAGAGCATTCATCAAATTTGCTGGTAGTGGTGGCTTGTTGAACATAGAGAAGGGAGATACTTTAGGTGATTGAATTTGAGGAAGGCCTGAAGTGAGATAATGAGACATACTGAAAAGAGATGACAGTGACAGACTTGGAGACTTAGGAAGTAAAATCAGTAGGATCTAGGGGACACAAACTACTCAGAAAAAAGTAAATGGCAGTTCCCAAGGCTTCAGGCATGGAAGAAAATGCACTAAGAACAAAGGTCTGGAAAAACTTAATGCAATCATATTATTAATTATAAAGAGTTTAAAATTTAGTGTTTTCAGGGGTTTTTTAATCTGTCTGGATTTTCATTTGAGTATATTTTATTTTTCTGGAAACGAGTTGTTAATTTTAGATAAAATTTATGTACAAAATACTTAATGTTTATTTAATCACTGTTCTTTTTTTCTAGTTACTCTTTATGGAAACAGAGAATACGGTAAGGCACCTCTAATCTTAATTTATAAGATTATAACGTATCACAGTTGCAGTTCATATGTTTTATTTAGTGATAACTTTTCAGAGAGAAATATATCTTTTTTTTTCGGGTCACACCCGCAATGCACAGGGGTTACCTCCTGGCTTTACTCTCAGGATTTACTCCTGGTGGTGTTCAGGGGATCATATGGGATGCTGGGAATCGAACCCAGGTCAGCCATGTGCAAGGCAAACACCCTACCCGCTGTGCTATTGCTCCAGCCCCGAGAAATATATCTTTAAAGTTTAATTGGTAAAAGATGTATTGAGTCTGTTTCTGGATGTTCAGTGTATTTTCATTTGAATTAAAAGTTAAAAGTAGCAAGTGAAGTTCGTACCCGCTGCAGTCAGTTTAATCAGTGGCTGAATAAATAGCAATACTCCTACATTATTGGTTTTATTTATTTATTTTAATGCAAAGATATTTTAATAAATTTTGACATTCAGATTATGGCATTCTCTTTAGCGTTAAGATATGGAATGATTACACACATGTATTAAAATAGAAAATGAATATAGAAAAATGCCAATGTGGTATAATTCTGTTGAATTAAAAACAAAGCCCTTTTCTATAACTGCTGATTATGAACACGAATAATGCATTTGAATTGAATTCACCTCCTTTACAGTAGTTTTCTGTAGACTTATGTATCTAAATTTAGAATCTATAATAGTACTCTACATTAAAAAATATTAAAGTAGTTGCTTTTTGTAAAACTTAGTGAAGGAACAATATTGAGTCCCATGGGTAGGTGGCAGGATTCCATGTGGAGATTTTGAGAAATCAGAATTTTCTATGAGGTTAACTATTTTAGTGAAAGTGAAATGAAAGCAAATTGTAGGAAACTGTGGTTAGGACTTTATGTTGACATAAAAATTTGGCTCCAAAGCATGATGTGACAGTAAGACAGTGGTTAAAATGGAAGGAAAATATAATTTGTGGTACGTCAAATTGAAAAAGAAAATAGCTTGGATTTTGTCAAGCTGATATTGGGATTTGAATTCTGACCATATCATTTAGTAACTAACATTGTGTAAGTTAGTAAATTTCCTGAGATTTCATTTTAGCACTTGTAAACTGAATATACACCTTTTTTAAAAAAATTATTTATTTATTTATTTTTTATGGGGGCTGGAGTGATAGCATAGCTGGTAGGTCGTTTGTCTTGCACGCGGCCGACCCAGGTTCAATTCCCAGCATCCCATGTGGTCCCCTGAGCACCGCCAGGAGTAATTCCTGAGTGCAGAGCCAGGAGTAACCCCTGTGCATCGCCAGGTGTGACCCAAAAAGCAAAAAAACAAAAAAAAATTTATTGAATTATCATGAGATAGACCGTTATACAGAGTTACAAGATTATTCATGATACAAAACTATTCATGATAGTATTTCAGTCATAGAATCTTTGAATACCCATCCTTCCACCAGTATACACTTCCCAGCACCAATGTCCCTAGTTCCCTTTCCACCATTCCCTTACTCCCCCCACCCCCAGCCTACAGGCACGAAAGTATAGGAAGATTGTGAAAATTAGAAAAAAGGGATATATTATACATATAATCCACATAAGATAAGGTATACTCTTCCAGGAGACTTTCAGTTGGTAGAAGTGATGATTGAGTAGATAACAATTAAATATGATTGCTTGGAAGCCCCAGAATTTTGTAATACATCTACAAGTCATGTAGATAGAGTTCTTTTCTTTTCCAATGCACAGGGGTTACTCCTGGCAGTGCTCAGGGGACCATATGGGATGCTGGGATTCGAACCCGGGTCGGCCGCATGTAAGGCAAACACCCTACCCGCTGTGCTATCACTCCAGCCCCCTCTTTTTTTTGGGGGGGTCACACCTGGCAATGCACAGGGGTTACTCCTGGCTCTGCACTCAGGAATTACTCCTGGCAGTGCTCAGGGGACCATATGGGATGCTGGGAATCGAACCTGGGTCGGCCGCATGCAAGGCAAACGCCCTACCCGCTGTGCTGTCACTCCAGCCCCCCCTTTTTTTTTAATGTAGGAGTACTGCTATTTATTCAGCGATTGATTAGGCTGATTGAATTGAGCATGAACTCTGCATTACCTTTTTTTTTTTAATTCAGAATGTTAATTATGTTTTCTTACTATTATTATTATTATTTTTAATTATTGTGAGATTCAGTTGCAAAGCTTTCCTGTTTGAGTTTTAATTGTACAGTGATTAATCACCAGCCTCCACCAGTGCACATCTTCCACCACCAAGGTCACCAGTATCCCCTTCATCCTACCCCTCCCCCTGCCTCTATGGCAGACAATCTTCCCCATACTCTCTTTTGTATTGCTTGTTATGAATAGTGTAAGATGTTGCGTGGCCACAAGAATGGCCACATGCTCCTGGAATTCTAAAACTTTATATAATTAGGGTCTGGAGATATGTCTGCAGCGAGCTGCTCCATTTGGAGTTGTGTATCTCTGGGTCATGGCTGTTAAGAAACATAAGTAGCAGCCAGAAGCAGTTTGTGGGCGTGACCAGCCCATGCCTTATCCATTGAGGCCTGGAGTTTGCCATCACTGAACCCACATACCTGCACTTGTAGATGGAGTTAGTTTCAAGGAATTTAACAGGAAAGGAAAGGAAGAAGTATGTACAACTCATTTAATACTATCTGATGATAGATTGATGTAAAAAGACTATCACAGTAACTCAAATGAGGTGGGAAATTATTTACTGGCAGTAAAAAGAATGGGAATGAGTTTGCTTTGGTAGACCCTTTGCAGGCTAGAATCTGAGATACCTCTTACTGAATAGCTGTTTAATAAACAATTTCTAAGAACCCAGGGTTCTTGTTCCACTCAATTGTGTGGTTGCTGGTTCTGTCCTTTTGGGTCAGTTTTGAGCCAATGTGATTGCAAAAAAAATGTTAGGATTCAGTCAACTTTTAGTTTTACTTGTTCTTGTATTTGGACCAAATCCGGCAGTGTTGAGGCTTCTTCTGTGCTCAGGAGATACTCAAGGGACCACATACAGTGCAGGGAATTGAGCCAGACTTGACTGCACCTTCTGTCTTTTTAGCATTAATTGTCAACTTTTTACTTTTATTTTTAAAACACTTTCCAAACTGAAACTGCAAGCAGAAACAACCTCATGAAAACATAGTACCTCAAACTTAAACCGTAGTGTTAGAGTATTAAAATTACCCTGTATACAGCTGGAGCGTCAGAACAGCAGATTGGGCCCTTGCCTTATATGTGGTGGACCCAGATTTAATCCCCAGCACCACATAATGGTGCCTAGAGCACTCCCAGGAGTGATCTCTCAGCACAAGGCCCTTTAGCACTGCCAGTGTGCGTCCCCGCCCCCCACAAAAAATCAAAAAGCAAACAGAACTACTTTATGTGTGTTTTGTTTTGTTTTCATTTTACTGCATACTCATGAAACTTTGTTAGTCCTTAAACTTGGAAAACACTTAAGAGAGAACATACACACACACACACAAAAAAAAACAACACATAAATTTTGAGAAGAATTTAAGTTACCTAGATAATAAGCAGCAGCAATTATTTGTTAAAGATTTAATAGGTACTGTTTTAAATGTTTTGCAGGTACTAGCTTATCAATATAAGCACCTTATTTTAATGAAACAAAACGTTTTATTTGAAGTCTGAACAAATTATTTGGTGATAGGTAATGGAATTTGAAAATACTGGAGAAGACTTGTGGGAGAAGTAATATTTTATCTGAACATTTAAAATGAGCAGAATTTTGGTCTGGGGTTGTGGTTAAATGTGTGAAACCCTGGACTTGATCTCTGATACTGAAGAAAAAAAATAGAATTTTAAACTGTGGAGGGGAAGAATTGCTGCCTCCTGGCAGCTCAGTGGACCATGTGGTACACATGCTTCAGCTCTGAGCTGTCTCCTGGCCGTGGATTTTCAAACATTTATGTGAGTCTGTGCTTTGTTTTTTTTCAGTGGGTCAATGGTTCTGCATTCCAAACTCAAAAGGAGTCAAATACTTGGTACATTTTGCTTCTTTTGGAAACCAGTCCTGCTTCTTCTCAGTAGCAAAAGTAAAGAACACAGTTAAAATTAGGTTAATATCAGTGAGTTAAATATTTTGAGGTGAAGATAATTGGAGTTCACAAATCCACTTAGGAGGCAGTTAAATATTTAGCAACTTAATACAATAAAATCTCAACTCAGAGAGCAATCTTTACTTTGTTTTTTTGTACCCCTTTGGCTTTTTTTTTTGTATGTGTGTGTGCTACACCTGGCAGTGCTTAGGAGTCACTGCCTGAAGTGCTCAGGGAACTGTGTGGTGCCAAGGATCCATTCTGGACTTGCGAACACCTAGCATGCACTCCATCCTGAGTTCTCTCCCTCACCTTTGCTCTCATATTAGGCAAGAGTGGTTTACAAAAGTCTATATATTTCAAGGGTACAGTGTTCTCGGGCTGGAGCGATAGCACAGTGGGTAGGGCATTTGCCTTGCACGCAGCCGACCCAGGTTCAATTCCTCTACCCGTCTCGGAGAGCCCGGCAAGCTACCAAGAGTATTCTGCCCGAAAAGCAGAGCCCAGCAAGCTGCCTGTGGCATATTCGATATGCCAAAAACAGTTACAAGAAGTCTCACAATGGAGACTTCACTGGTGCCCTCAAGCAAATTGATGAACAACGAGGCAACAGTGCTACTTATAGTACTGGAGTGATAGCACAGTAGGTAGGGCGTTCCATCTCGGAGAGCCCGGCAAGCTACCGAGAGTATCTTGCCCGCATGGCAGAGCCTGACAAGCTACCCGTGGCGTATTTGATATGCCAAAAACAGTAACAAGAAGTCTCTTTAACCAGTCATCTGTTTTTGGGCACTGTGGTTTTTTCCAGGTTTTGGCTATTGTGAACAGTGCTGTAATGAACATACAAACGCAGATGTCATTTCTACTGTACTGTTTTGCCTCTACCGTTTTGACCCAGGAGTGGTATTGCTGGGTCAAATGGGAGCCTAATTTCTAATTTTTTGAGAATCGTCCATATTGTTTTCCAAAAGGGCTGAACCAGTCGGTATTCCCACCAGCAGTGAAGAAGAGTCCCTTTCTCCACAAATCACAATGGAATACTATGCAGCTGTTAGAAAAGATGAAGTAATGAAATTTGCATATAAGTGGATCAATGTGGAAAGTATCATGTTGAGTGAAATGAGTCAGAAAGAAAGAAACAGACATAGAAAGATTGCACTCATATGTGGAATATTAAATAGCAGAATGGGACACTAACATCCAGGAGTAGTAGAGATAAGAACCAGGAGGTCTGCCCCACAGCTTGGAAATTGGCCTCACATGCTGGGGAAAAGGCAGCAGAGATAGAGAAGGGAACACCCAGTAGAGAATTTTGGGAGGATCCACTCAGGTTGAAAGCTGCATACCAAAAGTAGACTATAGACCGAACATGATGGCCACTCAATACCTCTGTTGCAAACTACAACACCCAACAGAAGAGAGAATAAAAGGGAATGCCCTTTTGGGTGGTGGGTGTTGGGGTGGAGGTGGTGGGAGGAATACATTGGTGGGGGAGAATGGGCACCGGTGGAGGGATGTAAACCAAATGCAAACATGAAAGTTCATAAGTTTATAACTGTACCTCATGGTGATTCATTAATAAAAAAAATAAAAGAGAAAACAAGAAAAGAAGTCTCACAATGGAGACGTTACTGGTGCCTGCTTGAGCAAATCTATGAGCAATGGGATGACAGTGATACGGTGTTCTCACCGCATGCATCCCCTAAGTATCACTACCCCTTTTGCCACAGTCCTTGTAAATCAACCTGATAACCCTTAAACACAGGAACAGGGCTAGAAAGATGGTACAACAGGTAGGCTGCTTGCATTGCACGTGGCTGACCCGGGTTCAATCCCAGGCACCCATATGTTCTCTGAGCCCCACTAGGAGTGATCCCTGAGCGCAGAGCCAGGAATTAGCCCTGGCAGAACTTGGGGTGGCCCAACCCTCCCCACCCAAAAATGCAGGAACAGAATGTTTCTTGTATGTGTATATAGATCTATACATACACATATTTTTATAGGGGTAGGTGTTTGGGCTACACTTGGTAGTTCTGGGGATCCACTCCACGATCTCTGCTCCAGGCTTGCTCTCAGTGAGTTCATGTGGTGCAGAGAACTGTGCTTCATGCAAGGCAAGTACCTTATCCACCCGACTATTTTTCCAGCCCTTTTACAAGGTATAACGTTGATTTATGAGAATGTAAATGTATATGTTCTTGGGGTACAATTCAGAATATTTCTTCATATTGTAATGTCACATTATGAAAGTGATGTTTTCAGTAGATTTCAATTAATTTAAAAATTGTCTTAAGCCTCCTGGCCCTAAATAACTGTTTTAATGTAGTACTTTTGTTTTGCCTGGATTTATTGAACTGCTGTTTGTTTCTGTTTACCAGGAAAGGCCGTTGTTTACCTCGTGGCTTTCCATCTGTTTTTTGTTATGTTTGTATGGTCCTATTGGACGACAATTTTCACGGCTCCCGCTTCCCCCTCCAAAGAGGTAAATGAAACATTAATAAGTTACCAACTGTAACTAACTATGAAATTATTTTCTCAGTTATCTTTGTTAGAACCTTTATTGCATAATACTTTTGTTCTGATTTCATTCATGAAATTGCTTGGTTAGTCTGCACCGGAAGTGGAAGTTCCCGCCTGTTCTCACATGCAGCCCAGGGCAACACATTGGAACTGCTTGAAAATAGTACAAATTTACAGACTTTCATTTTTATTGATTTCTCACTAGTTTACAAGATGATGGAATTTGGCTTCGGGTCACACCTAAAGCTCTGTGTTGACCCCTCCCACATCCCTCAGGTGAGACCTACCTACTCTCCCCCACCCAGACCCTGCTCTTGCCCTCTGTGAAGTGCCAGAGTTTTCATTGACTCTAGGGGTCAACAGCTAAAAAGATGTTTTTTCCAGTTTATTTTAAAAATTATTTTATAAAAATTATTTTATAGTTACTCATTTCACATATGAGTAAAACCATTTGGTAGTTGTTTTTACTTCATTACTTACTTAATTTTAGTTGCAATAATTTTCTGCATGCTTTAAATCAACATTTCTGGATTTTCTTTAAAACACATTGTAGTGAAAACTTCTTAAAATACAAAATTGTGAGTAAAAAAATTTATTTTTAGAACCCTTCTTAACATCTGTGTTTTTCAGCTCTGAAAAAAATATGCTGCAATTAAACAAAGTCTTTGACAAACAAAATGTCTAGGCTGTTGGCTTGTTACATGTTTATATAGATAGTATTTATAATTAGAAGATCCACCTGGAAATTATATGGAGTAAGTTTTAAGTCTTATACAATAGATCTCATATCCTATTGACTTCATCACCTAGAATTTGGCATAGCTATAGTATTCTATAAGGTGAACTCACCTGAGTTGATTCTGTGCTCTCACACACAGCTTAGTGCCATTGAGTCACAATCTTCCCTCTGAAGGTGGTGCTAACAACAGTGCCTGTCTCTGTAACATGTTTGTGAGGATTGAGATTCATTTATATAAAGCCTATACATTGTTCATGTAAAATTCATCAAAAGCTGTTAAGTTAGATCATTGCTTAAAAATATAAACTACCTTTTAACTTTTTAATAAAGCATATACTCAAAAGTATACATATCATAAATGTATACTTAACAGATTTTTAAAGACGGAACATGCTTGAGTAAAATCACAACCAGCTTGTTCCATAAGGAAAGAATTCCCAGCATTCTGAAGGTTTTTTGGTTGTTTTTTTTTTTTTTAAGCTTTTGGGTCACACCCAGTGATGCTCAGGGGTTACTCCTGGCTCTGCACTCAGGAATCACGCCAGGTGGTGCTTAGGGGACCAAATGGGATTCCGGGGATTGAATCCGGGTTGACCAAGTGCAAAGCAGTTGCCCTCCCCGCTGTGCTATGGCTCCAGCCCCTCCCAGCATTCTGTAAGCCTTCTCATGTGCCCTTCTAGTTGCCCACTACTGAAGAAACCCTCTCCTACCTTCTGAAACCATTGATTGGATTTATGTTCATATAAATGGAGTCATACAGTATGAATGCTTGTGTACCTAACTTCTTTTTTTATTATCATATTTGTGAGATTCATCCTTGTTGGTTTCATGTAGTTGTTGATTATTCATTCTCATTATTTTTAGTATTTGATGGTGTTATAGAACAAAATTCATTTACCTGGTCTGCTGATGGTGATTGTGAGCATTTGGGTAAATTCTGGTTTAAGGCTGTTACAAACAGGATGCTATGTTACAAATATTCATGCGTATATACATACATATATCTGGGCACATTTTGGGGTAAATGTCTAAGAGAGTTGCTAGATTATATGTTATGTATACATTCAGCAATAGCTGATCATGTTGAACAGCCTTTTAAAAATTTGGGATGCTTTCGTTTTAAGGGACAGTGTTTATCATTAATCACACAGTATCTTCTTAAAATATATTTTGCACAGTTTTGGTAATTTGTCAACTCTTAAATGTATGAGGTTTCTGGGCAGGGGCACACCCAACAGTGTTCAGGTGTTTCTCGTGGCTCTGAACTCAGGAATCACTCCTTGCAGGGCTCAGTGAAACATATGGGTTGCCTTGAATTGAATGCGGGTCAGCCACAAGCAAGGCAAGCACCCTACCTACTGTACTCTCTCAGCCCTCAAATTTATGTTGTAAAGTTAGAGATTATTTCTTAATCTTTAAATTGAAAAGACTCTAATTTAATTAATTACACATAGTGGTAGCAATTGAGAACATAATGTGTATAAAAGTAAATAGTTCTCATTTTAGAAAATGATAAAAATAGTGTTTTTTTAAAAGGGCTTTGAGGGATTATTTTTTGTTTTCGTTTTGGGGTCACACCCACAAGTGCTTAGGGCTCTTGCCTGGCTCTGCACTCAGGAATTACTCCTGGTGATGCTCAGTGGACCAGAGGGGATGCTGGCAACAAACCTGGGTTGGTCACATGCAAGGCAAATGCCCTACCCCATTGTGCTATTGCTCTGGTTCCAATTGATACTTTTCTTTTTTTTTTTTTTTTTTTTTGCCTTTTGGGTCACACCCAATTTTGCACAGGGGTTATTCCTGGCTTGCACTCAGGAATTACCCTGGCGGTGTTCAGGGGACCATATGAGATGCTGGGAATCGAACTCTGGTCGGCCACATGCAAGGCAAACGCCCTCTCAGCTGTGCTATCACTCCAGCCCCATCAGTTGATACTATTTTTAAGGAACGTAATGCAGAAATAAAGAACTCATGCTCTCGTATCAAATCATCCCGTCTCTACTCATCCCTATCTCATGCCCAGCTATGTGAGACTTTCTTTAGCTGTCTGCACCTCAGCTCTCTCTATAAAATGAGGATGGTAGTAGTATGTGCCCAAGGGATGTTGTAAGGACTGAATAAATCAATGACATTAATGTCTATATGTAAAATGCTTAGAAGAATGCTAGCCCATAATTTTCACCCTTTGTAGCATTCATATCAGATCTTAATAAGCCTTTACTCCCACTCTACCTTTCTTGTTTCATTTTATCCATAAATTAAGCTGACTCCTGAAGTCTCTCCAGAGCCCTGCTGTGACATGCTCTACTGCTACTGTCTTCACATGCAGTATCATAACTCTCTGTTTACTGTACTCATCACTTCCCTAAAAATTTGCCATTCTTGGGAGCTGGAGTGATAGCACAGCAGGTAGGGCATTTGCCTTGCACGCCGCCAACCCGGGTTCGATTCCCAGTATCCCATGTGGTCCCCTGAGCACCACCAGGGGTAATTCCTGAGTGCAGAGCCAGGAGTAACCCCTGTGCATCGCCAGATGTGACCCCCCCAAAAAAAGAAAAAAAATTTGCTATTCTTAGCATGCAGGATCATTTCTGTCATGTCTTCCACAATAGTCCTCCCCCTATGTGTTTAATAAACTATCGAATGAAGTGATTATTACATTACCAAGGGCCAGCTCAAAACAACTTGCTGTGCCAGTCAGGAGGAGGATGTAATGTTCTGTTTCTAACTAAGCTGTGAGGTAATCTGGTGACTGTGAGGTAGCTCCTCATAAATAATTAGAATACTCTGTGATCTGCAGATGTCTGTGATTAAAGGGACTCGGAAGTTTTAAGAGCCAAGTAGTTAGAGCAACACTTAGGGATTATAAGGGAATTAAACTGAATCCAAAAAGCAGAAATTGGACTAGAGAAACAGTGCAAGGGTTAAGGTGCTTGCCTCGCACATGGCTGGCTGCAGTTCCATCCCAGTTCCTTGAGTACCCCCCCAGGAGTGGTTCCAGAGCACAGAGCCAGGAGCAGGTCCTGAGCATCGCTGGGTGTGTCCAACCCAAAGAAAGACCAAAATCTATGCATGTTCAGGGTACTTGTAAATATAGGTCTTTTTAAAGTTCTTTTAGTCAGCAAGAACTTATTAAGCACCTATTGTCTGCTCTTTCTCAAACTATGCAAGATTGAAAACAAAACAAGACAACATGATTTGTGCATTTGAAAAGGAAAGATGATGAACAAGAGAACATTAAAATTTAATTCACTTGTCACTTGTCACTTGTATCACTTGTCATCCCGTTGCTCATTGATTTGCTCGAGCAGGTGCCAGTAACATCTCCATTCTTCCCTGTCGCGTGCTAGTGTAGCCTAATGGCATCTGCTCACTCCAGGAATATGAAGAGCCTCAAACCATTTGAACAGTTTCAAATTTAATTATAAATTATAATTTAAATTGTGATAAAATTAGATAATTTTAGAACAGCACGATTTGATGGAACTAACAATAAAATCTATTAGGGGAAACTAAAGGTATGGTCAATGAAATCTATAAGAATGTGTCATTTAAGCTGAGATTTTTACAAGTGTCTCTCACTAAAACATATACATATACACATATTTTTCAATGGAAAAACTATTATGTCCCATTGCCTAGAATTCAACCTAGTATGTATTAGACATGTTTTTTTGATACTTAAACGAATGGTGAGGAACAGCTAGGAACAGGTAGACCTCTTCCATCACTAGCACCTGTTTAAAAAAGAAAATGCAGTGCCTTCACTTCTCACGAAGTTCTGTAGTTGTCGGTAAGCATGGTACACGCAACCCATCATCTTATTAATTCTACCTTCGTAGCCTCTTTCTGGAACTCTGTACTCAACTCACTTATTTCCCTAAATATCTAGACTATGTTTACATATTTGTACTTTTCATATGCCTTTCTTCACCAAGATTCTCTTTCCCTCTTTATCTTCCTGGGGAAGATTCCTGTTTATTTTTTCACACTTCATGCTAGGTACCACTTCTTCCAAGAAATTTTCATTGATATTCTGCTCCCTCCCCTACCCCAGGGAGATTCTTATTATTGTGCTTATTATGCCATAACATTTGTACCCTCTAGTACAAAAATGACTGTAGTCTCGGCTTGCTCTTCAAGTTTGTGTTCTCCCTAGAATGCATATCTCACTTGCTTTGGCTCTGTAGCTTTGTTTGTTTTTTCCATGTGGATGAGCCAGTGAACGTGTATTTCTTCTCTTTCTTCCCCTTCATATCTAAGTAAGCGTAGCACAATAAAATCTATCTTGCTTCACTTCAAAAAAAAAAAGAAAAAGGTACACCAATCTAGTACTTTTCAGACAAGGGCTATATTTTTATTCTTGAATCTCTGGCACCAGGAACAGTGCCAAGATCTTTAATTTGGGAGGTGTTGGGGGGCCCATGTACAGATGTACTTAGGTTACTCCTGACTTGTGCTCAGGGATCATCCCTGGGGGTTCTTAGGGACTCTATACAGAGCTGGGGATCAAATCAGGGTCCAGAGTATTTAAGGCAAGAAGTCAAGCCATTATACTGTCTCTCTGGCTCACCCAAGTTTGTTTTTTGGGGGAGAGGGGCTTATTGGGTCACACCTGGTGATTTTACTCCTGTGTTACTCCTGACTCTGCACTCAGGCATTACTCCTGGCAGTGCTCGAGAGACCATATGGAATGGTGGGGATTGAACCAGGGTCAGCCGCATGCAAGGCAAACACCCTACCCCCTGTACTATTTCTTCAGCCCCATCACCAAGGTATTAATAGATATTGACTGTATACTTAAATTGAACCACCTAAACCCAGAACCTAAGATACTAATATATCATTGTTTGACAGTTACTCATGAAAAATAAACTTATGGCAATAATTTAAGAAATCAAATTCGGGGCTGGGGATGAATATCAGTCATAGAGTACCGGCCTTGCAGCTGTGAGGCCCTCCCTCGGTTCCGTCCCTGGCACTGCCCTCAGAAACAAGTTTAATCCATTTAATATCTTGTTTGGAGGGGTCCTTTGCACAGGGCTGACCCTGGTTCATCCCTAGCACCTCATATGGTTGATCCTGAAGGCCCAACGGGAGTGATCCCTGAGCACAGAATAAAGAGTAAGCCCTGAGCCCAAAACCAAAATTTTGTTTCATCCCATTCCTCACTGAAATTCTGACTCAAAGAGATTGATTTGGTTTGGTTTAAACATTTTAAAATTTTGTGTGCCTTTAAGGGACTAGAGCTATAGCACAGTGGGTAGGGCGTTTGCCTTGCACTCGACCGACCTAGGTTCAATTCCTCCATCCTTCTCAGAGAGCCTGGCAAGCTACCGAGAGTATCCCGCCCACACAGCAGAGCCTGGTAAGCTACCTGTGGCATATTCGATATTCTTAAACAGTAACAACAAGTCTCACAATGGAGACGTTACTGGTGCCTGCTCGAGCAAATCGATGAACAACGGGACTACAGTGCTATAGTGTGCCTTTAAATCTATTTAGATTTTACAGGGAAACTTTTTTTTAAGATTTTGGCTCACCCTCCCAAGATGCTAAGGGGGTAGTTACTCTTGGCTCTGTACTCAGGAATTATTCCTGTTGGTGCTCAGGGTACCAGTGGGATGCTGGGGATCAAGCCTAAATCAGGCACATGCGAAGCAAGCACCTAACCTGCTGTACTACCGCTTAAGCCCCCTAGATTTTACAGGAAAACTTTTAATTTTTAATTGATTAGAACATTGCCTGTCCAGATAGGATTTTTGTACTCTGTCACGAATATTGCAGAGATGTATTGTGTCAAGGACAATCTCTGAGAAGTTACACTTATCTTCAGACAAGGGTCATTTTGCAAATTAGTAAAGAATTTCTATACTTGAGAGTAATTAAGAAAGGGCAAATCAGAAATGTTGACTGAAAGTTTCTGCCTGTATTAGTGAGTAGGTAAGAGGTTTTCATTCTATGATTCGGAACCTTTTCTGATATCTTCATATGTATGTGTATGTTTGGTCCCTTTTAAGTACTTGGGGATTTCCTGTACCATCAGGATATAGTTGTGGGAACTAAATGGTAATCCAATAGATTTCAATTTCCTAAACTATTATTTTGACCAGGTTAAATCAACAGTCTTTATGTTAAAAGCATAAACGTTTTAGACTGGTAATATAAAGGGAAGCATACTATAGTAAAATTCAGAAGATGTGTATTTTAATAGTTGCATTATTAAGAATGATGTAATTTTATGGGTCCAAGAGATAGCACAAAGGGTAAGGCCTTATATGTGACTGACCCAGGTTCCATCGATCCCCAGCATCCCATATGGTTCTCTGAGCACTGCCAGGAGTGATCCCTGAGTGCAGGGAGGGACCCAGGGCAAGCTGTGAGCTACGCTGGCATCGAAATAGGCCAGGCCAAGCCCATAATACTTAACTCTAAGTTAAGAGCACAGTCATGGACAACTCTGTCATAACCCCAAAGAGGTGCCTGAGTAGGGACCCTGCTAGGGATAAGAAGACTAACCTGGCCTGAGGACTGTGGTCTGGAATATATCGTGAGATGTCCTCAGGAAGAACCCAACTTTAAGCTTGATCTCTCTTACTGTGCTCATACAAAATGACATTGCTAGAAATATTAGAAGTAAATTTACTACAATTATTTAAGTGGATTACTAGCTGAGGACATCACCGCTGACCCTGTGCGCTCACTTCGCCCCGCTGGTGGTGGTGTGGCCTCGAAAATCACCCAGGCTTTACTGGATAAAACGGTGTGGGTGGTCATGCGAGAGCGCCAGCTATCCTGAGGGAAACTTTGGAGAGAACCAGCTAGTAGATGGTTTGATTAGACCTTCGTCCCTATACCCAGGTCGGACGACCGATTTGCACGTCAGGACTGCTATGGACCTCCACCAGAGTTTCCTTTGGATTCCTCCACTACCCAGCCACTGCTGCTCTCCAGGCCACTTTCCAGACACTCAGGCCGAGCCTCACACATGAGTGAAGCCCCACAGAAACAGGTAAAGCAGAACTTTGTGACCTTGGACTCCAGGCTCAACAAGATCGGGAAACAGAGATCCTCTGCCTGCTTCCTCCAACTCCGGCACCCCAGGGATCACACCCAGATGACCCAACCTACCACCGCCAGATAAATATCTCATCGGCCGACCTCCACTATTCAGTCACCACCATGCTCCAGGCCACTTTCAAGACTGTGAGGCTACTTTGTGGCTGCGCAACACATCATAAGACACTTAGTATCTATTTTTTCATAATTACCATACCATATTTGATGGGGTTCAAATATGGTGTGAACCATAGGAACACCTGTAAGGGCGATTAGAGGCCACCCTAAAAGCCTCCATCCCTCTCGGAGAGCCCTGCAAGCTACCAAGAGTATCCCACCCACACCGCAGAGCCTGACAAGCTATACGTGGTGTATTCCATATGCCAAAAACATTAACAATGGGCCTCATTCTCCTGACACTGAAAGAGCCCCCAATATGGCAGCAAGGAAAGGCTGATAAAATCTCAGGGACAAACTAGACTGCCAAAACGACAAAGGACTAAAATGACTGTCTGTACTTTCAACACATGTACACTGGCATCGGAAACATCAGTCAAGGCCCGATTGTGCAAGTACAGAAGATTAAGTACAACATCATTGGTCTGACTGATGAGAAGGCATCGATCACATCACGCCATTTTCGACACTAGAGAAGAACTGTTCCTCGGAACATGTGACCGTAGAGGCATCGGTGGTGTCAGTGTCCTTGTCAACACGACCTTGGCCATGAGCATCGATTCATTCAAATGCCTAACAACCCAAATTGGATGATTACACTTGAATAGATGTGGCTCACTGCCGGCAGGTTCTATCTTCGTCGTCTATGTACCAACATCCAACTATGATGAAGAAGAAATTGAGAAGTTCTACATGGATTTGGAGAAGTTCTTTAAAGAAGACCACACCTTCTACAAGATCATTGTTGTTTATTTTAGTGCCAAGATAGGACCAAGAATGTTGCCCAAAGAACTCCACATGAGGACCCATGGCCTAGAATGGAATGAATAGGGTGAGAGACTGTCTGAGTTCATCATGTCAGCCAAGACCATCCATGGTAACTCATAGTTCCAGAAGGCCGAATCTAAACATTGGACATTGGAGTCTCCCAGTGGACTGTTCGACAACGAAGTTGACTTTATCATATTTAATTGACGGTTTTGCCTGACTGATGTTGCTATTGTCCCCAAAATTCCAAACAAATTAGACCACCATCTCCTTCGTGCAAAATTCTACTTCACAGAGTGGGAAGAAAGGACTGAAAAGTTTAAGTTTAACAAGAGAACTCCCAGAATGACCACCAACTGGGAGCTCTTTGGCACTATTGCAGCAACGTGGGAAGATGCCGTCATTGACAACATCGACAGGGAATACAATTGACTGGTTCAGCACCTCCATGACGGTTTAAGCTCACAAAGCTGTGCAGAGAAGTGATAAAGAAAGACCTCAAAGAAAGAAGAGCAGCAGTGTTGGCCGATGCTGCTGAAGCCAAGAAAAGTATTTGCAACGCTCACCTGTCCTTTGCCAACTACAAGACCAAGATGATTGCCCTCCGACATCCTGATGGATCTATCACATCTTCCAGAAGGGCAATGGAGAGGATTATTCACAACTTATACTTGGATCTCTTTGACAGCCACGTCCACCTGCCCACATACCAAATCCCGCAGGATGGATATGTTGTTCCCAATGTTCTCCCTTTTGAAATCCGACACGCCATTTCATCGATAAAGATACATACAGCACCCGGTCCAGACAAGGTCAGACCCGAACACCTGAAAAATCTGCCGCCAGTACTTGTCAATACACTTTGCTCGGCTCTTCACACACTACCTGTCTGAATGCAAGGTTCTGTCCCAATGGATAACCAGCAGGATCGTTCTGTTGTAGAAGTAGGGAGACATCCACGACATCAGCAACTATCGCCCGATCTGCCTATTGTCAGTCATCTACAAGTTAGTCACTCGAGTCATACTGAATAGAATAGGCAGAACACTAGATGAAGGATAACCATGCAAGCAAGCTGCGTTCCGAAAAGGATTTAGCACGATGGACCATATCCACATGGTGACCAAGCTCATTTAAGTTTCACGAGAGTTCAAGATGCTGCTCTGTCTAACATTCATCGATTTAAAGAAGGCCTTTGATTCTGTTGAGACTGAAGCGGTCATCAAAGCCCTAGTCAAACGGGGCATTCAAACTCCATTACATCAGGATCCTCTGTGAGCTGTATTACATATTTGCCACCAGGATCTCACCATTCTACAAGGAAGTAATCTTCGACATAAAGAGAGGGGTTCTGCAGAGCAATACCATTTCACCAAAACTCTTCAGTGCCACCCTCAAGAACGTCATGTAACAACTGGAATGGGAAGGAATGGGAGTGAAGATAGACGGTGGTCAGCAACTACACCACCTCCACTCCGCTGATGACATCGTTCTCATAACACCAAACATTAGCCAGGTGGCACAAATGCTGGCCAACTTTGACCACGAGGGTGGAATGGTGGGACTGCAGCTGAATCTCACAAAGAATGTTCATGAAAACCGAACTAGTCCCTGACGTTCCATTAGCTCTCAACAGAACAAACATCTCCCAATGCAGCAGCTATGTATACTTGGGTCAAGAACTCAACATGAGGGGTGGGCGCCACCGGCCCTGCTCACCGCCGAGATGTGATCCTGGGGGCCGCACGTGTGCAGCCTCTCCGCAGCTGCATGAGTATGACTCCAGAGGCCAGCTAAACTACTTTTAGTATGGGCAGCTCCTTGCAGAATGTCTCCAGACTGAGAACTAAGCTGCGGCCCCATGCCTGCCCAGAAAGGGAAAGGTATTTCTCTCTCTCACCTTTTTCCTTGCCAGGGCTGAAGGGCGTGGCAACTGCCATATTATGAGGACCACAGATGAGAGTTACAAGTTTGCAGTGATCCAATATCTGGAAGAAATTTCCCTGGATTTAGTTGGTAAAATACAGAAATCCAAAACCTCATATCTCTTCACAACAGGTCTGACTCTAGTGGGGAACTCCTAACAATAATAGTGAGGTTTTTGTTGAAATATTGAATGTAACCAAAGTAAAGAGAAAGTAAAGTGAAATTTATCATTCCGGGGGGGATGGGAGATATACTGGGTTTTTGGTGTGGTTTTTTTTTGTTTTTTTTTTTTTTTGGTGGTGGAATATGGGCACTGGTGAAGGGATGGTTGTTTCAGGTTGTTTCAGCATTGTATAACTGAGACTTAAACCTGAAAGCATTGTAATTTTCCACATGGTGATTCAATAAATTAAAAAAAAAAACTCAACATGAAGAACAACTTGTCACCAGAACTGCGCAGGAGGAAGAAAGCAGTGTGGAACGGCTTCATGAGCATCGAAAAAGTTGTTAAGAGGACAAAGAACCTCTGGCTCCGGGCACATCTTTTCAACTCCACCGTTCTTGCTGTACTAACATACGCCTCAGAGACCTGGGCCCTACAAAAACAGGACGAGAATGCTATTTGGGTATCCCAAAGAAGAATTGAAAGAGCTATGCTTGGAGTATCACATTCACTCAAGTGAGAGAAGGAATCCGAAGTTCTGACCTCCGTTGATGATCAAGACAGAGACCCTGTCTTGTTTGCCAAGTTATCGGAAATCAGATGGGCTGGACACATAATGTGATTTAGAGATGACCGCTGGACTAGAGCTGTTACCGACTGGATTCCACGGGACATCAAAAGACTGTGTGGTCGCCCACCTACAAGATGTTCAGACTTCTTCATCAAAACCCTGAATGAATGGTTTGAAGCTCTTCGTGTTCCCAGAGTGAGCAGATACCATTGGGCTACACTAGCACGCAACAGGGATGAATGGCGATGTTACTGGCGCCCACTTGAGCAAATTGAAGATTAACGGGATGATAAGTGACAAGTGACTAGCTGAGAAAAGAAGAAAGCAACACACCCTGGTTGGGATCCCACCCTGGTTGGGTCTCCCAGTAATCTGGAATAATCTCCTTAATAGACGATTTTGTTCTTGAGTTGATCTCCTGGAGGAGTGGCCGTACCTCTCTGTTGATTTGTTAATGTTCAACCCCACCTTTGTATCCCCACCCTACATGATTCCTATAGAACTGTCCTGTAGGGGGTTGTGGGGAGACTGAAGAGGAAGACAACAACAGACAGAGACTGGAGGTTGAGGCTGGAGACAGAGACAGCAGACAGAAGACAGCGACAGAAGACCAGAGACTAGAGGCTGAAGACTGGAGACGATGGAGTAAGACTTGTGAGAGAGACTAAAAACTGAGACCAGAAAGAGACTGGAGAGGACACAGAGACTGGAAAACAAGAAACAACAGAGTCAGACTGGACTGGTTGTAAGATGTGTAGGTAGGAGAGTTGCTGAAGAGAAAATTGTTGAAGATGCCAAGGATGAGACTCTGGAACTAGACTCTGGGAAGGAGATGAAGACTGGATCCTGAGACAGAAGGTCGATGACAAGACGTTGAAAGCAAGGAGGAGAACCGAGACTTTGGAGACTTTAAGGTTTGCGAGACCTGGATGATGGAATTCTGATGACCAAGACTACAGCCAAAACGACGAATATAACTGCGTCTAAGGGAGAGATGGGGTGATTCCGGGGCTGACCAGCCCGGCCTGATTTGTGTTCACCCATCCTTCCCCCACCATACAGAAGAGCCTGGGGAGATGGCTCGGCCACTGAACGCCACAGCCGTGTTCTACCTGGGCACAGGTTCACCACCACAAACCTTTCCACCATTCCTCTTTCTTCTTGTGTCTTGTGGTGTTGTGAAAACTCATAATAACAGGATAATTATCTTATAGTCTGATGCTGCTTTTGATGTTATCAGTATAGAAAGATACATATTTAACATGAGTTAAATGGGTGATTTTTGTTTTTTTTTTTTTGTGGGGGCCAAATCCTGTAATGCTTACCCCTGGCTCTGTACTTGATTGCTTCTGGCAGAATTGGGGACCATATGGGGTGTTGGTGATCAAATATTGATTGACTACATCCAAGATAAATAGCCTACCCACTGTACTTCTCTCCATTTCTAAGTAATCTGTAAGATAAATTTTCAGTTACAATTTTCTATACCATTTCAAGCAAAATCCTATAAGTAGTCACAGTTAAAGAACAGTATAGCTAAAAACTACAAAACAAAACACATCTTTTAAAAAAATAATTGGTCTGAAATAAAGACTAAAATGTAAAGCTTCTAGGTATCTGAGCTTCTACAAAACTGAAGGTTCATGAGATGCTTAATGATACAGAAAGAACAAGATGTTCTTTACCAAGAAAATGCTACTTAGGCACTTTAGAAGCTGTAACCACAACAAGGAACTCAGAATGTAGGACAGGGACTTCGAAATGGGCTCTGAAACAAAGTGCTTCTCTGTGAAAAGGAAAGTTTGCTTATCTTAACACTTTAGGAAAACTTAGGGTATCTTTCTAGAGCTAAAACTAGGTACTGAAAAACGACTTGTTGCCCTCAGACATTTTGAGGGAAAAAGCCTGTGATTTAGTCTGTTACCCAAAGCAAGCGAAATTTTGAGCATCCTTTCCAAAATTACAGATCTCATGACTAACTTTCAAATACTCAAGTCTTACAGATAGAAAAAAATATTCCATTTTTGGGCTTTCTCTTCAAGCCCATGGTCTCCCTTGAACACCTCACTTGCTTGTGGTATGTTTCTTTGCTTACCTATTTCTAAAGAAGACTATGTTCTCTCTAGAACACGTATTTCCCCTCTTTCTTTCCTCTCAAACCTTTTAAGCATTTTATTAAATTAAAAACTATAGTGTTTCACAGAAAGAAGAAAAAGGAAAAGATAAGAAAGAAGGAAATCCTCTTTCTGTGCAGGAATTCAGTTTTTTTTTTTTACAGAACAAAGATATAAAAACATTTCATAGGATTCTTTTCCATCATTAGTATGAGAAAATATTTTAACCTAGCAAATGTAGTTATGGTTAAATGCATTTTATTTAACATTTTTTAAAAATTGAAGACGAATATTTGGTCTGTTTTTATCTGTTCTGGATAAACTTTGGATTTCTGGTGTAAGTTAATAATCATGGAGTAAAGTGAATTAATACTTATTTCTCCCTTTATAGTTTTATTTGCCCAAATCTGACAAGGAACGGTATGAAAAAGAATTTAACCAAGAAAGACAACAAGAAATTTTGAGAAGGGCAGCAAGGGACTTACCTATCTACACTGCATCAGCTACAAGGAGTAAGAAAAACATTTTTTATCTTCTCAAGGAGTTTTTTAGTATGGTTATTTCTGTTAAGATACTTTGCATAATTTAACTATTAAATGGATAGTCATAATTGTGATAAAGAACATGGCAGTGTTCTTCATAGTAGGAGCAGAAGTTCTCTATGTTGTAAAGTATTCCAATTTCAAACACGCATGTATATTAATACAGAGTTTTTAAAGTGGTATGAGCCGCTTTTAAAAATCTATTAGGGGATTTGGGTTTGGGTTCCATACCCAGCAGTACTTAGGACTTAAAACAATTATTAGTTATTATGTATTATTATTATTATTATTATTATTATTATTATTATACTCAACAGTTTCACACCCTCTTGGACTCTATATTCAAAGTTCTTTTCAATTTTCCCTTATGGTACTTGTTGACTATCAGTCAACCCCCCGAGCCAGGCTTTCTTCACTGGGGTCCCCCAGAAGGGGGGGCGGGTGGGTTGAGTTTCCCTCCCTACCCCAAGCAGAGCCCTGGCAGCCGAAAACTTCCAGAACCCAGCTACAGCCATGCTCAAGGCCACTCTCCACACATTCGGACGAGCCTCGCGCATGAAAGAACCAGCAGAGGACACCAGGCATGCGGGAATGGGGGCTGAGATCTCCAAGCCTGCTCGGGACTGGGCCTCCTTCACCCAGACCCCCATTTTCCAGTAGCTTGGCAGTCACGCCCAGAAACTGCCCCCAGTACCATGTAATCCCATCAACAGCCAAGACCCAGAGACTATATAAAACAAAGCTCCTGGAAACACTTGGCCACAAAGCAGCTGTGTGACCTCTTATAGTCTAGCCCACTGATGTGTCTAAAGCAGCACACACATGTGTTTGGTTTTAACATACTTGCTTGTATTTTCTGATATACATTCTTCGTCCCTCTCGGAGAGCCCAGCAAGCTACGGAGAGTATCCTGCCTGCACGAAAGAGCCTGGCAAGCTCCATGTGGCGTATTCGATATGCCAAATACAGTAACAATAACTAAGGTCTCATTCCCTTGACCCTGAAAGAGCCTCCAATCATTGGGAAAGACAAGTAAAGGGAGGCTGCTAGAATCTCAGGGCTGGGATGAATGGAGATGTTACTGGTGCCTCTAGAGCAAATTGATGAACAACGGGATGACAGTAATACAGTGATACAGAGTTCGTAGATTGGGTGTTTTCAAATCTTCCAAGATTTCAGAGACTTGTTGAGCCCCTGAGATTACATAGAATTCTGGTACATTTTGTTTTAGAAATTTATTCATAGCAAGATCATCTGATTTTCAGAGCAGTATCAGAACTTGGTGGTACCAGAGAGATAGTACAGTGTGTCAGGCACTTGCCTTGCATGCAGGTGACCCTTGTTTGATCCCTGGCACTCCCTGGGATTTGATTCCTGTGTGCAGAGCCAAGAGAATGTCCTGAGCACCACAGGGTGTGGCCCAACACTCTTCACCTTCCTCTCCCAAGAAAGAATTTTGAGTGAAGTATGTAGGAAAAGAAAGTTGGATCCTTGGCTTCTACTTCTGATCTTACCTTCATTTAGCTACATAGTATGGGGCAAATCATCCTCTCTATGAGGTTTTGGCATTTTGTTGTTTCATTTTGTTTTTTCCTTTTTGGGTCACACCCAAAAAGGAGTAGCTCAGGGGCTACTCCTGGCTCTGTACTCAGGAATTACAGCTGTGCTCAGGGGATCATATGGGATGCCGGGATCAAACCTGGGTCAGCCGCATGCAAGCAAATGCCCTACCTGCTGTATTATCAAGCTGGCCACTCTCAGGTTTTGGATGTCTTAAAACTAACAGATTAAAGAAATGGAGATCTTTGAAAGTTCTTTTTAACTCTTTTTCTCCATGGCGTAATTTTATTTCCTTAGTGTTTAACATGACAAAATAATTTTTAAAGGCCCTTATGAAGTATAATCTATTCAGTTATTAAGTGGATTTGTAGAAGTTTCTTTCATCTTAAAGAAATCTTTGTTTTGGCCTGGAATGATAGTACAGTGGGGGGGCATTTTCCTTGCTCTTGGCTGACCCAGGTTTGATTCCTGGATCCCATATGGTCCCCTGAGCACTACTAGGATTGATTCCTGAGCACTGCTGGGTGTGACCCCAAAACCAAAAGTAATAAAAATTTAAAAAATAAATCTTTGCCTAAATTATATAATACATGATTATTATCTCAGTAAATGTCTTCAAGGGTCCACAGTGAAACTTGAGGTTCCCTCTCATGGGTATTTCCAGAGGCTGTCACCTCTTCTTATCGATCATTGCAGCAATTTTGTATATGTGATGAAGCACTGCAGAGCATGTGTACGATTAACATAGAGCAGTTGGAATAGATAAACATTAACCACTACAAATTATGTGACCTGGAGAGTTCCAGGAAGTAGGTGTGACTTCCAGCACTGCTCTGAGGGTTACACAGGAGAACTGGGTAGTTTGGCAGCTCAGCTTTTCCCAACACTGCAGGGGTCTATCCCAATCATCCAGCAGTGCCTGAGAGTAGCCTCTTAGCTCCACCAGGCGTGGTTCAAAAATCAGAGAGCTTTGCATCTTTCTCCTATCTATATTAATGCAGATTTGGAAAGTGATACATTTTATTGTTATATGTACAAAGAGGAGGCCAGGGGCCAGAGCAATAGCACAGCAGGTAGGGTGTTGGCCTTGCATGTAGCCGACCTGGTTCCATCCCTGACATCCCATATGCCTCTTCCCCGCCAGCATTGCCATGAGTAATTCCTGAGTGCAGAGCCAGGACTTAACCCCTGAGCATCTCCGGATGTGACCCAAAAAGAAAAAGAAAAAAAAAAGGCCAGGGCCATAGTACACTGGATGAAGCACTCATCCAGTGCTTGCTCACAGCTGACTGGGTTCAATCCCTCGTATCACAATATAGATCCCTCAGGGATCTCCAGAACTGATCTCTGAGCACAGAGTCAGGAATAAGCCCCCAGCACTGCCAGTGGATTAAAACACAAGCAAAAATACTTTAAAACTTTAAGTAACAGTAACTTAAGATTTTAACTCTTATTGACCCCTTAAAACAAAAGATACCAAAAGGATGATATGAGGAATTAGTAAATATTTCCTGTAAGCCTGTGCAAGTAAGGACAGGACTTATAAAAAAGAACTGCAGAGGGGCTGGAGCGATAGCACAGCAGGTAAGGGCGTTTGCCTTGCATGCAGCCGACCGGGTTTGATGCCCAGCATCCCATATGATCCCCTGAGTACCGCCAGGAGTAGTGACCCAAAAAGCAAAAAAAAAGAGAGAGAGAACTGGGGAGGGCCTGAGTGATAGTAGAATGGGTAGGGCATTTGCCTTGCATACAGCCGACCCAGGTTTGATCCCCAGTGTAAAAATCTCCCAGGGCGGCCAAGGGAGAGGGGGTGCTCCCAGGCGGCTCGCCCAGCCAGGGCAGCCCAGGCCATGGGGCAGACAGAAGAGGAAACAAGGGCCAAACCGGTTAATTGATCAGTTGCCATTTATTCCATTCTCTCCACGTACCTGTTCCAGTCTTTCTGAGCTTCGCATTCTAGTCTCACACTGCCCCTCATTCCTGTCTCCTCATGTCTCTCCCGCTCATCTCTCTATGCTCCATCTTACAGCCTGGGCTCGCTCTCTCTCTGGATTCTGATTCTGACTACTTCTTCCCTAACAACTCTCTGACTCCCTCCCCTTTTCTGTCTCTCCCCCACTCCTCTCTCCACCCCTTGCCCTCTGGGTCACTGTACCCTGTCTGGTAGCAAAATCAACATAAGAAAGCCCTTCCTGACTGCCCATTAGGCTCAGGGACAGAAACACCACCTGGGGGTATTCCTCTCCTCCTGGCATCTTAATTAACATCTTAATATTAGTTATTTTAATATAAATATGGACACAGTAAGAAATACTTTGAGGTTTGTAGAGCAGCTCTCCAGGGAACATCTTGCCACAGACTCAGACTACAGTTCTCAGGCCAGATTAATCATTTCTAACCTTAGCAGGGTCCAAGTCTAGTTATTACTTTCTGGATCATGACAGCATCTGTCCATGACCAAGCTCTTAACTTATTGTTAAGCATTAGGCACTTTGGCCAGGCCCATCTCGATGCCAGGATAGCACATAGCTCACTCTTTACCCTGGGTCCATCCAGTCCCTTGTTAGGACCCTGCTTTTGGGGGTGCTAGGAAGTAAGGGCAGCTATGGCTTACGTCAAGAGAACAGGTGCCAAGGAGGAAAATATCTATTAGAGTCAATTGACTCCCACTTCACAAAAGCATAACATTTACTACTGTCTTCCTGTGCCTATACAAAAAGGACATTGCTCTGAATAAACTATGGAAAGGACTTAAGGAGAAGAGGAAAACAATATTTATAAGTCAGCAAAGCCCGAAAAAGAAGTTACAAATAAACACAGGAATGAGCACTGTGATGGGAGTAACTCATATAAACCTAAGCTACCTGTGGCAATGTTATCCTACACCCCAGCATCCTATATGGTCCTTCAAGCACCTCCAAGAGTCATTTCTGGTGCAGAGCTGGGAGTAACACCTGAGCATTGCTGGGTGTGACCCAAAAAACAAAAATAAAGAAAAAAGAACTAGGACCCAACATTGAGAAGCTGGAAGGAGACTGCAGCTGTCCCTGCTTATCACTGTCCATCGCTTCAATTTTGAAGTCACTCCCAGCAATTTTCACTTACCCAGTCTCCACAGCCATGGTTCCAGCACCATGCAGATGTATTCACTCTCTCAGTCCCAGTACTTAATGCTACGGGACAGAATGTGAATGGAAAGGGGAGGGCTGGATTTGCACAGAACAAATTAAAGAGAGTCTGAAACAGTTTTTGTGCTGAGGATGGCTCATAGTTCCCAAAGAAACTGCTACACCTAAGTAGATGGAGTATTTGTCAGCTTAATATTCAAATCTATATAACTTTCAGCTGTTTATGAAAGACCTTATATAAAATTTGGTTGCAAAAATACTGTGCAATTTGTTTGCTTTCCATAGTATGTGGAAATATAGTATTTTACTATCTTACTGTGTTCCTTAAAAGCACAGTATTTGCACATATATATGCACAGTTTGTACACATATATATATATTTGCACAGTAAAAGCACATATATAGGGGCTACAGCGATAGCATAGCGGGTAGGGCGTTTGCCTTGCACGCCGCTGACCCAGGTTCAATTCCCAGCATCCCATATGGTCCCCTGAGCACTGCCAGGAGTAATTCCTGATTGCAGAGCCAGGAATAACCCCTGTGCATTGCCAGGTGTGACCCAAAAAGAAGGAAAAAAAAACCACATAAATGTATGGATTTAAGGACTTTTTTTTGTCGGGGGGCAGGGGTGGTTGAGTATGGGCTGAGGGGTTACTCCTGACTCTACACTCAGGAATTACTCCTGACAGTGCTCAGGGGACTATGTGGAATGCCAGGGATGCTCAGGGATGCCTAAATCAGGGTCAGTTACATGCAAGGCAAACGTCTTACCCACAGTACTATGGCTCCAGTCCCAAATATGTCTTAAAACAGTGCCCTTGTGAATCTCAGATATATATTTTGTCATTTATTTGTGCTTTATAAACAAAAATAAAGAAAATAGAAACCAAATCTCAGCTTGTGAAAGAATTCTAATTAAGCTTTCATCATGGTGGATCTCAGCTGATCAAGAGTCCTAAAATGACTTGGGAGAAGAAGGCTCATCTAACCTTGCTTCTGTCTGTCCATCTCTGTGCCCTTTTTAAATTCTCTCCAATTCATGGGGCAGTTCCTAGTACAAATTTCTGCCTGAAGACCTGTTCTTTCTGCTTATAGTCCTTTTTTTTTGGGGGGGGGGGGTCAAACCTGGCAATGCACAGGGTTTACTCCTGGCTCTGCACTCAGGAATTACTCCTGGCAGTGCTCAGGAGACCATATGGGATGCTGGGAATCGAACCCGGGTCGGCCACATGCAAGGCAAACTCTACCCGCTGTGCGATCGCTGCAGCCCCATGTAGCCCTCTTTTTAAATACCTATGTGACTCACTAATTCCCTTCTTTCAATTACAGATTTTCCAAATGTCACTGAAATGATAATAGTCTATTCCCTTTCCAGACTTATTTTTCATGTCAGCATCTTTCACTAATATATATATACTACTTATTTTGTTAACTTATATATGTTGTGCCATGTCGGCTCCAATAGAGGAAATGTTTTGTGAAGGTGGAGATTTATGTCTAAGATAATATTTGTCAAATAGTAGGTTTTAAACAAATTCTTTATGTTTTAAAGAATATATAAATTGACCATCACTGGTACTAAAATTTTGTGGAAGGAGTTGATTATTTTTTAAAATGTATTCTCAGTTTTTCTATTTTTCTAGTATAGGAATACAAAATTAAATAGTGGAAGCATTTAATAAAACTATTACTAGGGATCAGATAGCAAGATATCCTGATAGTACTGATGTACTATCACATTCCAGCTGTACTATCAAGACACTTTTTATGTTCCCCAAGCCCTGCCAGGAGTGACTGCTGAGTACAGAGCCAGGAATAAGCCCTGAGCACCACTTGCCAAAATAAAAGCTGTTTTAGGATTTTTGAAAAATCCCAAATGATGGGACAAAGAGGTAGTATAGAGGTATGGCTTACCTTACATGCAGCTAACCCGGATTTAATTCCTGGTGCTGCATCTGATCCCCCTGAGCCCTGCCAAGAGTGATCTCTGAGCATAAGACTACAGGAGTAAGCCCTGAGCATTGCCAGGTATGCCCCCCCAGAAAATAATTTTTTTTTAATAAAATAAAATCCCCAGTTGTGCCTTACTACAACTATTTGTGTTACTGTAGTAAAAACATTTTTATTTAGGACTCAGAAATTTTGAGTTCTGCTATTAAATGCCCAATCTTGTACTGTCAAATGTCACTGTCATCCCGTTGCTCATCGATTTGTTTGAGCGGGCACCAGTAATGTCTCTCATCGAGAGACTTATTGTTACTGTTTTTGGCATATCCACACTGTCAAATGTAACTTATTATTTACTATGGATTTGTTTTTTTTCCCCTCCAGTTTTTATTAAGGCCCCATGATTTACAATACTGTTAATGATAGTTTCATGCGTACAATGGATTTGCTTTTTATGTGCTATTAGATGAACTACATCCCTAAGGACCCCTTCCATCTCTTAACGTTCTGATTTCAGAGTTCCTCCAGTGCATCTAGGTATTATTTAAAAGTTTTTACTTGTCAGGGCTGGAGCAATAGTACAGTGGGTAAGGCGTTTGCCTTGCACGCGGGTTCAATTCCTGGTATCCCATATGGTCCTCTGCGCACCACCAGGAGTGATTCCTGAGTGCAGAGCCAAGAGTAACCCCTGTGCATTGCCAGGTATGACCCATCACTGTATCACTGTCATCCCATTGCTCATTGATTTGTTCAAGCGGGCACCAGTAACGTCTCTCATTGAGAGACTTATTGTTACTGTTTTTGGCATATCCAGTATGCATGGGTAGCTTGCCAGGCTCTGCCACGCGGGCTCGATACTCTTCGGTAGCTTGCCGGGCTCTCCGAGAGGGGTGGAGGAATCGAACTTGGGTCAGCAGCATGAAAGGCGAACGCCCAACCGCTGTGCTATTGCTCTAGCCCCGGGTATTACCCATAAAGCAAAATAAAAAAAAGTTGTCAATTTTCCAGCATGTTTATTTTTAAAATGAAAGCAAATTTTATGTCCAATTAGCTGAACAGCCATTAAACAGCTTTTTTTTTTTTTTGATTCTTCATTGTAGCGATTCGATATTGTGAAAAATGTCAGTTGATCAAACCTGACCGAGCACACCACTGCTCAGCATGTGACCGGTAAGTGAACACCCTGCCCCTGCAGGCTTTGCCTGGGTAGTCAGTGAAGCTGATGGGAAGGGAAGGAACTCGGATGGTTCTGGGCAAAATGCCGCTTTATCCTCTCCCAATATTTGGTATACTTGCAGGGCTAACAAAAATTGTTCATATAAATTAAAGGAGACTTTGAAGTCCCTGTACCAGTTATAACAGTTTTTTAAACATACTTCCTATGCATGTGTTTAAAAGTAATATTGATGAGTGAATCATAGATAGCTTTGCTTCCTGCTTTAAAAAACCTTGATTTTGCAGTTATCATTCATGTTGCTGTAGCAACCCAATTAACCATAGAAATATTTTCAGTTATCACTCATGGCAATGTTCTCAGAAAAATTGGAAAGTTTTTATTCTTTGTGCTCTGTGAGAACGTACTGTATTGAAGAAAGATTCCTAGATTAGGAATCCCAGCTAGTCCTGAACTTTACACAAGCTATTTGACATCCTGAGCGTAACATACCGAGGGCTTACACACTTGCTTTGTTACTTTAGGAAGACCTGTGGTCTAATTTTATCCAAACATGTACTGTTAACATAATGTCAGGAAGGAAAATTTGGGGATGTTTTTTATTGTAAATGTATAATTGTATTTATACATTGAATAACAGTTTATAAATAATGTGGGAAAATAATCATCTGTAATTCCCCATAATTTGAACAAACTTGCCTCTCAGGTTTTATCTTTGATTTAATATGTTCTAAAATATAAAAGTTATATTTCATCTTGTCTTCCTCAACAGATTTGTAAACTGTACCGATCTATTAGTTACTTGATGTGTCTATGCTCATTTGAATCCCCAGTATAAAAAATTATTGCCTCTTACTGATGAAAGTGTTTGTGGAAGTGTCAGAAATTTTCTCAAATCTAATGTTTAGTGATTGGTTTTTGTAAGATGTATTTGTAAAGAGAGTAATTGAAGTCAATAAGATTTTCTTAAGTTAGAATTTTTACATTTATTTTATTTGGCTTATTTCTTTCTTAGATGTATTCTTAAGATGGATCATCACTGTCCTTGGTATGTATAAAAGTAAAGGAAATCACGTATGCAGGCGGAGAAGTAGGAGAGACTTGGGAGTGACGGGCCTCAGAGTTCCTAAGTTTTGCATGTCAGTTTAATGACATTAATATTGACCTAGCTTTATATATATGTATATATACATATATGTTGTAACTCTACGTAAATTTGGACTCGAGCAATAGCCCAATGGAGAGGGCTTTTGCCTTGCACGCTGCCGACCCGGATTCAATTCCTCCATCCCTCTTGGAGAGCCCAGCAAGCTACCAAGAGTATTCTGCCCACACAGCAGAGCCTGGCAAGCTAAACATGGCGTATTTGATATGCCAGAAACAGTAACTCCGCTCGAGCAAATCGATGAACAACGGGACAACAGTGCTGCAGTGCTATATTAAAAATTAATATTAATATTCCAAATTCCATATTGAATTTATTTTAAAAAGACATGCATAATTGAGTACAACTGAATACAGCACAATAGTACAGAAGGTAGGGTGTTTGTCTTGCACAGGGCCAACCCTGGTTCCATCCCTGGCACCTCCCATGGTCCTCTGAGCCCGCCAGAAGAAAGCCCCGAGCACCATCAGGTGTGGCCCAAAAACAAACAAGCAAAAGAAATGATTAAGTTTTTTTGTTATCATTGCAATTATCAAAAATACCCACCACTTAACTAATTTTTGCATGTTCACGTTATTGTGTGGTTTTATCTTGAGACTCTAAGTATCATTGATTGCCCACAGCCCACTTCTCCTGCCCTCTGGCTAACACTGTACCATAGTTTGAATTCATAAGTTTGTGAATTGTCTTATTTTTAACAGCATGATTTTTTTTTTATTCTTCTAGGGTGAATAACTGTGTAGGATTTTCTAATTACAAATTCTTCCTGCTGTTTTTATTTTATTCCTTATTATATTGCCTTTTTGTGGCTGCAACAGTTTTACAGTACTTTATAAAATTTTGGACGGTAAGTCTTTTTTCTCTGTTAAAACATAATAAAACTGGGGCTGGAGCAATAGCACAGCAGGTAGGGCGTTTGCCTTGCACGCGGCCGACCCGGGTTAGATTCCCAGCATCCCATGTGGTCTCCTGAGCACCGCCAGGGTTAATTCCTGAGTGCAGAGCCAGGAGTAACTCCTATGCATCGCCGGGTGTGATCCAAAAAGCCAAATAAAACAAAACAAAACAAAAACATAACAAAACTTTTTCAGATTCCATATTTATAAAGTATTACATTCTTTATTATGAGTAAATGTCCTTCTTTTTGTTTTACTAATTAGAATTTATAATGAATGAGGGCAGATAATTTATATATAGATGTTTCTTTGTAAATAAATTAATATTAAGACAGAGTATGGTGAGCTCTTTTAGTGATCCAAAATATTCTCAGCCCCAGTTTAACAATAGTTATATCAATTTTATGGGAAACAAGAGCTTTTTTTTACTGAATTTTATGAAACATGATACTTTTTTGGGGAGGAGGGCGCAAAAGGGGTTGGGGACTACACCCAGCCATGCTCAGAGCTTACTCCTGGCTCTGCACTCAGGGATCATTCCTGGCTGGGCTCGAGACGAGTATATGAGATGCTGGGGATCGAACCTAGTTTGGCTGCAGGCAAAGCAAGCCCTCTACCTTTGGTGCTATTGCTCTGTCCACAAGATTTAATGCTGTTTTTTGAACATATATGAAATCTCCAACCCCAAATGGGTTGCAAGTATTTTTTCAAATATTTATCTTATAGCCCTGTTGTCTTATGTTTTCTGTCAAGTCATTATTATGTGAAGCCTTGTTTGTATTTTTTAAATTTGAACCTGTTGTTTAAAAATCATTTATTACTACACATATTTAGTGCATGACTACGTTAAAATTGACTAGTTCAAATCAATACACATCATCTTTACGACAGTTTAGTGAACATTTTGCTGGTGTTGGAAAAAGAAAGCACATTATTTGGTGCATGATAGTTGAAATACTGCACTGGAGAAAATTTACTACAGTATTTTGTTTGTAAAAAGTACAAACAAAAATATCACCTCCTGAGTCTGAAGATTCTACTGTCCTTGGTTTCACTGTGAGATGCTTTTCTTAGTGTAGTTCGTATAAGATGTGTTTTCTCCATCACTGGCACAGTGCACCATCCTCAGACCCATCTCGTGCATTTGAATGCCCATCTTTTTGCACCTTCCACACTATTTCATGTGGTATAAAGACCATGACACTTAATTACTCACATGCAAAACAGTTCCAAAGCCAGATACTTCATATTTCTAGAGGGCATCAATAGGTGGTAACTGCGCATCAATCCCTTGGTGTAGGAATAGCGCACATGGATTTAAAGGATTTGATTACTCAGATATACTGTGGCTGCATGATAGCGGTTTGGCCACTGGGAGTGGCTTCCCGTTACATCATTTTCATGAGGAAGTTGAATCACTTCGTTCATGAGGTGGCTGTAGAAACTAAAAAGCCACCAAGTCAGTGGTTTCCATCTATTGCTGATAGATGACCTGCACAGTTAGCTAGCATGAGAAGAGTATGTCATATAAGCTACTCAGAGTAGCTTCACCTCCAGCCAACTTCCCCTGACCCGCGACCCTGTTGGTTAAGTGACAATACCAGTACCTGTAATGCAGCAGCCCCTAAGCAGACCACACCAGTCAGCTTTCTGAAAAAGACTGAGAGGGGTGCAGAGGGCCTCTGGGCTTGAGCTTGGTTTTTGAGACAATGACTTGTGCATCTGCATGTCCCTGGTGAATATGTTGCTGCCTGACAAGCAGGGTTGTGCCCCATGGTGACTGTGACTCTGGCACATGGGGAAGGGCAGCAGCAGGCAGGAATGGTGGTTATGCGGCGGAAGTTGTATTGTGAAAATTACACTTTAATATTTTATTTCCTGAGTTTTTTAAATTTAAAAGCAGTACTTTTTCTTTTTTCTGACTTAAGTGTGTTTGTTATAAATTTATTTACATATATTTATGTAGATTTTCTTCTGGCATTTTTATTGTTTTTGTTTTTGCTCTTAAATCTTTGGAGTTTTTTTGTGGTACTGAGGAGTCAAAAGAAATGTTTGGTTTTAAAGGGGGTATTACTGTAGTTAAAAAGTAGTTTCAGGAGTCACAAGGGGTAGGCACGTGCCTTGCATGTGGCCAGACTGCTTCAGTTCCCAGTACCTCTTATGGTCTCCCAATACTGCCAGGAATTATTCCTGAGTGCAGGGCAGGAGTAAGCCCTGGTCACTGCCAGGGGTGGTCCCCCAGAAAAAGAAAAAAAAAGTTTCATATTTGCTCATCTAAAAATCCAATGATTAAAATATAAGTTTTTGCGAGTTAATACAGTGGGTAGGGTCTTGCCTTGCATGCAGGTAACCCAACTCTGATCTCCAGCACCCAGTATGGTCCTGAGCCCACCAAGATAATCTCTAAAACACAGAATCTAAGCCCTGAGCACTGCTGGGTGTGACCTCACCCACCCTGTCACCCCCGACCCCCAAAAATCTGGACATCTCTATAGATAGAAAAAGCATCTGGTAAGATCTCACATCTGTATGTGAAAAGGTCAGTAAAAATGGATATGGAGAGCCTGAACCTCAACATAGTAAAATCCATATACATATACATAGTAAAATCCATATACATATGTACACACACACACACATAAATATATATATATATATATATATGGCAACACTGAGCTAGCACATCCACTGGTATCAGAAATAAGGCAGTCTCGGAGACGCATCTGCACCATTATTAGCAATCCTAGCCAGACAAGAATGTAGAGGGAAGGGAGTTGTTTTTATTACATTAAAATATTAAAAATTAAAATAAAAGAGGTATCATATGATTCAACTATTTTACTTCTGGATATAAAAGATACCTGCCACACCCATGTTCATTGTAGCATTATTCTCATTAGTTTTCATCTGAAACAGCCTGTGTCCATCAAGGGATATGGGAAAAGTGGTATGCATATCTACCTGGGCAGATATATTTTATAATGGAATGTTATTCAGCCACTGTAAAAGAAGCAAATGCCATTCATGACAAATTGGATGTACTTTGAAGTCTTCCATTTCATTTAAATGAGATGATCTGAAGATGAATAGCACGTGCTCTCACTGTGGAGTCAGATACAGAATACTGCTGGGTGGTCTGAGAAGTGAGTAGGACCTGGAAAAAGTAAATAACGGTGCCCAGAGTAAGTGCCAAGGTGTGACAGACAGCACAGTGACCAGAGCAAGTAGGTTTAAGGGTCTCTAAAACAGATTTTCAAGGACTCATCACAAGAAAAGTGTAACGCTGACAATGGATGTCACCTGGATTTATTATACACCTGAAACTAAATAACACTGTATGTGTAGATTGTATTTTGGTTTTCTTTAAAAAGTGCCTAAGGTCGAATTCAGGAAGAAGATAATGTTTGAGCAGACTTGAAGGGAATGAATGGATATTAGAAAGAATATTTCAGATAGAAAACTCTTAGCTTTAAAGCAAATTCCCCAGAACAGGAGCATTCCTGTCATATTTGTGTCATTGCCAGGGTGTTTGCGTGGCTGCTGCTGGAGGAGTGACTGCTTGGAGGGAGTTGTAAGGACTGTGACTTTATCCAGAGTTCAGTAGGGACCAGAGAAGTAATCTAATCTCAGCACAGAGGACCACAGTGATTGATAAACTGAAACCAGTTGTGTGTCACTTACTGGCATTTTGGTCAGTGATGAGCCTCACACATGATGGTGGTCCTCATGGCTGATACTCCTTCAGCCTCGTGTGTTGTGAACTATACCATCCGGGCTGGTGTCCATGCAGTGTGAATCCCTAAGGATGAGCTCTCAGAACGTTTCATTGCACAGTGACACGTAGTTACAGGAAGAGGGATAGTGCACGCATCTTCCAGAGTTGTTGCAATAGCAATGAAGGACCTAAGAAATGCCAAATCTCAACTTAGAAACTGCTCACTAGAAATGTTTTTCAAGATGTTTGCTAAAATTTTATGCTTTATTTTTTCCTTAGAACTATAAAAAAATTGGATAGAAAAGTGTGTATTAAAGGTGGACCTGAAATCCACCTTAGGAGCTAAATGTTCTTACCTGTTTTCTCTTTTTATATTTTGAGAAAATGTGTATGACCTTCCAAAAGCTCTGTTCGTTAGGTTCCATCAAAGCAGGAAAGATTTGTAAAACTGTTCAGGGTAATTTGTATCAAAGTTGTTTTCTTAATACATTGTCTCTATTTGTACAAGCTTTGCCGCAGGAAATCTCCAGAGAGTTGTCCCAAGGTAAAATCTGTTACTGGCATGACATTCTTGTCATGGCTCTTTGTAGCATTTATGATGAATGTGTATAGCACTCATCTGCCTTTTCTTTGGGAGGATAGAATCACTCCATATGTTTAAAGGCTTAAAAGGAATTTGGTTACTCTAGGAAAGAGGAACAAAAGATAAACATTAGCATAATCTTTGAGCAAGATAAATCCCTTTTTGAGTCTGTGATTAGTCTTGTATGGTTTTATTTTAGGCTTCCTTCTTGACTAAGGGACATGGTACAATTTTTGTTTGGTTGGTTTTGGTTTTGAAGTCACACACAGCAGTGCTCAAGATCTTCTGGCTCTGCACTCAGGAATAACTCCTGGCAGTGCTTTGGGGACCATATGGGGTGCTGGGGATTAAACCTGGATTGGCTGCGTGCAAGGCTGACACTCTCCCCTCTGTACTAT